>NC_066582.1:323730374-324408908 GCF_024323335.1 Lathyrus oleraceus | reverse complement strand
TAAGTTGAAATGGCTGGAAGGAATGACGCTGCAATGGCTGCCGCAATGCAAGCAATGGCACAAGCTGTGCAGAACTTGCCAAATGCTGGTGGAGATGCTGGATCACGTAGCTTGGCGACTTTTCAGAGAGAGAATCCGCCGGTGTTTAAAGGGAAGCATGATCCAGATGCAGCCTTGGGATGGTTGAAAGAGATTGAGAGAATCTTTCGTGTTATGGATTGCACTCCAGCTCAGAAGGTTCGGTATGGTACTCACATGCTAGCAGTCGAAGCTGATGACTGGTGGCTAGAGACTCACGAGAGGTTGACCGTGGCGGGTGAAGACGTTACTTGGGATGTATTCCGTAGGGAATTCCTGAGAAAGTATTATCCGGAAGATGTCCGTGGTAAGAAGGAAATTGAATTCCTTGAGCTGAAGCAAGGAAACATGTCTGTCACTGATTACGCTGCGAAATTTGTGGAGTTGTCCAAATTTTATCCTCATTACACTGGTGCTGGTGCTGAATTTTCAAAGTGCATCAAGTTTGAAAATGGATTGCGCTCTGAAATTAAGAAGGCTGTTGGGTATCAGAAGATACGCATTTTCACTGAATTGGTTGATAGCTGCAGGATATTTGAAGAGGACAATAATGCTCATTACAAGATTGTCAGTGATCGCAGAGGCAAGCAACATCAAAACCGTGGCAAGCCGTATGATGTTCCAGCTGGAAAGGGGAAGCAAAGAGCTGCTCCGGCTCAGAGAGCTAGTGGGGGAGGTGCTCCTACTGGTATAGTTTGCTTCAAGTGTGGTCAGGCTGGTCATAAGAGTAATGTATGCACTGCTGAAGTAAAGAGGTGTTTTCGCTGTGGTAAGATTGGCCATGCAATAGCTGATTGCAAGCACAAGGAAGTGATTTGTTTTAATTGCGGAGAAGAAGGGCATATTGGAAGTCAGTGTCAGAAGCCGAAGAAAGGGAATCAGTCTGGAGGCAAGGTCTTTGCTTTATCGGGTTCTGAGACTTCTGCTGATGATCGTTTGATCCGAGGTACGTGTTATATTAATGGCTTTCCTCTTGTAGCTATTATTGACACAGGTGCGACTCATTCCTTTATATCTTTGGATTGTGCTGTGAAACTTAAGTTAGGGATATCTGAGATGTTTGGTAGTATGGTAATTGATACTCCTGCGAAGGGTTCAGTGACTACTACTTCGGTTTGTTTAAATTGTCCTTTGAGTATTTTTGGTAGAGACTTTGGGATGGACCTAGTGTGTCTTCCACTAGTGCAGATTGATGTTATTCTGGGTATGAACTGGTTGGTGTTTAACCGAGTTTCTATCAATTGTTTTGACAAGACTGTGATCTTTCCTGAGATTGAAGAAGGAAAGAGTTTGTTCCTATCAGCAAGGCAAGTGGATGAGGCAGTAGCTGAGGGAGCAGAGTTGTTCATGCTGTTAGCAACTTTGGAGGCCAAGGATAAGATGGTGATTTGTGATCTAGTCGTGGTGTGTGATTTTCCTGATGTGTTTCCTGAAGAGGTGAACGAATTACCACCAGAACGCGAAGTGGAGTTCTCGATTGATTTGGTACCTGGCACTAGACCGATATCGATGGCTCCGTACCGTATGTCTGCTGTTGAGTTAACTGAATTGAAGAGTCAGTTGGAAGATCTGTTGGATAAGAAATTTATTCGTCCGAGTGTGTCACCGTGGGGTGCGCCAGTGCTGTTGGTTAAGAAGAAAGAAGGCACTATGAGGTTGTGTGTGGATTACAGACAACTGAATAAAGTGACGATCAAGAATCGGTATCCTTTGCCGAGGATTGATGATTTGATGGATCAGTTGGTTGGTGCAAGTGTGTTCAGTAAAATAGATTTGAGATCTGGGTATCATCAGATACGTGTGAAAACTGAGGATATTCAGAAGACTGCTTTCAGGACAAGGTATGGACATTATGAGTATTCTGTAATGCCTTTTGGTGTGACTAATGCACCTGGAGTATTTATGGAGTATATGAATAGGATTTTCCATCCGTACCTAGACAAGTTTGTTGTGGTGTTTATTGATGACATTTTGGTGCATTCGAAATCTGAAGAAGAGCATGCTGAGCAATTGAAAGTGGTTTTAGAAATTCTACGAGAAAAGAAGTTATTTGCTAAACTGTCTAAATGTGAATTTTGGTTAGAAGAGGTGAGTTTTCTTGGTCATGTGATTTCAAGAGGTGGCGTTGCTGTTGATCCTTCTAAGATAGAAGCGGTATCTAAGTGGGAAGCTCCGAAGTCTGTTGCTGAGATTCGAAGTTTTCTTGGTTTGGCTGGTTATTATAGGAAGTTCATTGAGGGATTTTCTAAGTTGGCGTTACCGTTGACGATGTTGACTAGAAAGGGGCAAGCGTTTGTTTGGGACTCAAAATGTGAAGAAGGTTTCCAAGAGCTAAAGAGAAGGTTGACTACTGCTCCTATTCTGATATTACCGAGTTCATCGGAACCATTTGAAGTTTACGGTGATGCTTCATTGTTGGGTTTGGGTGGCGTGTTGATGCAGAATAAGCAGGTTATAGCTTATGCTTCAAGACAGCTGAGGGTTCATGAGAGGAACTATCCGACGCACGATTTAGAGTTGGCGGCTGTAGTGTTTGTTCTGAAGTTGTGGAGGCATTATTTGTACGGGTCAAGATTTGAGGTTTTCAGTGACCATAAAAGTTTAAAGTATTTGTTTGATCAGAAAGAGCTGAATATGAGACAGAGGAGATGGTTGGAGTTTCTGAAGGATTATGACTTTGGTTTGAATTACCATCCGGGTAAAGCAAACGTAGTGGCTGATGCATTGAGTCGGAAATCATTACATATGTCTATGCTAATGGTTAAGGAATTGGATTTAATTGAGCAGTTTAGAGACTTGAGCTTGGTGTGTGAGAGTACTCACAACAGTGTTAAATTGGGAATGTTGAAGTTAACAAGTGGTATTCTGGAGGAGATCAGAGAGAGTCAGAAATCTGATATGCTTTTGGTTGATAAGTTGACTCTAGTGAATCAAGGTCAAGGTGGCGAATTCAGAATTGATGAGAATGGTATTTTGAAATTTGGTAGTCGGGTGTGTGTTCCGGATGTTACTGAACTTAAGAAGAGTATTCTTGAAGAAGGACATCGTAGTGGGTTGAGTATTCATCCTGGAGCTACGAAGATGTATCATGATTTAAAGAAGTTATTTTGGTGGCCGGGAATGAAAAGAGATATCGCGAGTTTCGTTTATTCTTGTTTGACTTGTCAGAAGTCAAAGATTGAGCATCAGAAGCCGTCTGGGCTAATGCAACCGTTGGCAATTCCAGAGTGGAAATGGGATAGTATCAGTATGGATTTTGTTTCTGGGTTACCGAGGACAAGTAAGAATTTTGAAGCCATTTGGGTGATTGTTGATAGATTGACGAAATCGGCTCATTTTATTCCGATCAGAATGGATTATCCGTTAGAGAAATTGGCTGAGTTGTATATTGAGAAGATTGTAAGTCTGCATGGTATTCCGTCGAGTATTGTTTCGGACAGAGATCCTAGATTTACATCGAAGTTCTGGGAAGGTTTGCAGAAGGCTTTGGGAACTAAGCTGAGATTGAGTTCTGCATATCATCCGCAGACTGATGGTCAGACTGAGAGGACGATTCAGTCATTAGAAGATCTTTTGAGAGCTTGTGTTTTGGAAAAAGGAGGTGGTTGGGATTGTTATTTACCTTTGATTGAGTTTACCTACAACAATAGTTTTCATTCGAGCATTGGTATGGCGCCGTTTGAAGCTTTGTATGGTAGGAGATGTCGGACACCGTTATGTTGGTATGAGTCCGGTGAGAGTGCTGTGGTTGGACCGGAGATTGTTCAACAAACTACAGAAAGGATTAAGATGATTCAGGAGAAGATGAGAATTGCTCAGAGTCGTCAGAAGAGTTATCATGATAAGAGGAGGAAATCACTTGAGTTTCAAGAGGGAGATCACGTGTTTCTTCGTGTTACTCCGATAACTGGTGTTGGTCGAGCCTTGAAGTCGAAGAAGTTGACACCGCGATTTATTGGTCCTTATCAGATTTCGGAGAGGATAGGAGAAGTAGCCTATCGTATCGCTTTACCGCCGTCACTTGCGAATTTGCATGAAGTTTTTCATGTGTCTCAGTTGAGGAGGTACGTTCATGATCCGTCGCATGTTGTCCAAGTAGATGATGTACAGGTGAGAGATAACCTGACTGTTGAAACATCACCTATGAGGATTGAGGATCGAGAGTTGAAGCAGTTGCGGGGTAAAGAGATTGCCTTGGTGAAGGTAGCTTGGGGAGGACCAGCAGGTGGCAATGTGACTTGGGAACTGGAGAGTCAGATGAAGGAGTCTTATCCAGAGTTATTTGTTTGAGGTATGTTTTCGAGGACGAAAACTCTTTTAGTGGGGGAGAGTTGTAACACCCCAAATAAAGAAAAAGAATTATTTAATTAAGTTGATAATATATTTATTAATTTAATTAAATAAAATTGAATTATTGGATTATTATTATTATTAATAATAATTATTGGAAAAATATATAAGTTGGAATAAGGAAAGGGTTTCATTTTTGGAAAAGGTTTCACGTGAGAAACAGAGAAGCTGCAGAGAAGAGGAAGAAGGGCAAAGAGCCGAAAAGCACGGTTGAGGAACGGAGAAGCTAAAGCTTAGAGATTTGCCGGATTGTTAAGGTAAGGGGGGTTTATCGTCGTTTAACGGGTATTATCGATTAACATGTAATGGGTAGTGATAAGCTGTTAATTTGACCGAATTGAGATTATGGATGCTGAAATATTATGATGAATAAGTTGAATTTAAGCTGAAATTAGATCGGTAGCTGTGTGAGTTGTGAGATTCTGAACGTATCGCTTTTTACGGATTTGGAATCGGAGGTCCGGAAGTCCTCCAACGGCGGAAAATGCGGAAACTCTGCATTCTGCCTTGTGTTAGCGCAGGAACTGCTGTTTCGCCTGCGTTAACCGGTTAACCCAGGGTGTTAACCGGTTAACACTGTTATAAATTGAGAAAATGTGGAGTTTTGCCTGCGTTAACCGATTAACCTATAGCGTTAACCGGTTAACACTGTTGCGTTTTGCCAGAAATGGTATTTTTGTCCTGCGTTAACCGGTTAACCTATAGCGTTAACCGGTTAACACTGTTGCAGTGTGGAAAAATAGTTGATTTTTATGTTGTAAAATGCAATTGGTAGTTGGCCTATTGCAGTTAATTGTGATGAATAAAATTGTTGAGTTTATGTTGTGAAATGCCGATGCAAATATGTTGAAAAGTTGATTATAAGTTGTTTTGTTGAAAATATTAAGTTGTAGGCTGATGAGCCAAAGTTGATTTTAAGTTGCTTTGTTGAAAATTACTGAGTTGTAGGCTGATGAGCCAAAGTTGATTATAAGTTGTTTTGTTGAAAGAAAAGCTGTTATGTTGCTGTTATTCTTATGTTGTTGAGTTCAAGTCGTACATGCCATAGACATTCATATGCATTAAGTCGGGGCTTTTGCTCACACCACGTTGGCCTGGATTGGCAAAAATTATGGGGCTTTTGCTCACACCACGTTGGCCTGATTGGCAAAATTTTAAGTTGAAAGTTGAAGGCTTATGCCTTGATGCCCACTAAACTGGCAATGATTTTAAGTTGGGAGTTTTACTCCAAATGGTACCACATGCATAAAGAGTCGAGTCTCATTGAGTTGCATTTTATGTTGTTATTGAGTTGTATTTACGTTGTATTTGCGTATGATAATTGAGTTGAATGTGCCGTTACCGCATGCATGATATGATTTGGGTGATTAACGTGTAGAATTACTTAACATAACATGATGATTTATAATATTTGTTATATCGATTGAGAAACTCACCCTTACAATATTTTTCAGGTAACGAGCAGTGAGTTGAGTAGGAGCTAGTGCTTGAAGTCTAGTGTGGTTAGAGGGTCATGCTCTGATAGATGTAACATCGGGACGGGATGTTTGAATTGTCGAATAAATGTTAATTTTGATGAATTACAGATGTTGAAATATTTTATCCGCTGCGTATTGTTAAAGAAGTTTTTATGTCGAATAAAATTGAGTATGACTGCTTTTATGTTGAATTATGTGAAGAAGTTGTTATGTGACACCCTTGAGTGACAATATTTACTCTGATATGTATGATTTAATTGTTGTTGTTTTAATTAAATATTTGGGGTATTTAGAAGGGTGTTACAGTGTTCGCTTTAGACAAATTTCGTTCCTACTTAGTAGGAGCGAAAATCATTATCTATACTGACCACGCCGCTATTAGATATTTTTTAAGTAAGAAGGATTCCAAACCAAGACTCTTAAGATGGATCCTACTCTTACAAGAATTTGACTTAGAAATAAAAGATAAGAAGGGTACTGAAAACGTAATAGCAGACCACTTATCACGAATCGAAGTGAATAAGCCTGAACAAATTCCAATCAATGATGATTTCCCTTTGTTCATTGTTGATTTATGCGAATAACCTCTGGTTTTCCAAAACTTATTAAATTGGGTTACTTGCAGGATCAACCATACAAATCCTAGGACATGTGCAAATTTAAATAACTTTGTAACTCTTTAGAACAACCTTTGTATCCTTTATTTGGTTTACTAAGTCTTTCATGTACGAAAGATATTGACTAAAAGTGCGTAAGTAAAAGTGAACTTAACAAGACTAAGATAAATGGCAAAAAATAAATGGCGAAGAGTAAATTGCATAAAGTAAATGCAAAGGATAAATGACTGGTAAATGTAAAGGAAAATTGGTAAAGAACTTTGAAATTTATAAGATGAAACTTTAAAGAAATGGTGTTTGTTCACACGTACATTTTCCAGATAAGACTCTTTTCTCTCACACGGGTACTTTGAGTATTTTGCAGGAATTGTGTACAAGTTTCTTACACACCTATTCTGATAACAACTATCCTATTTATATACAAACAAAATAACTGTCACTAACGAATAAATCCTAAAACTATGACACTTGGCTCTCTGCATAACTTCCTTTCGCCAGGTGCTTCCACGCGTCTTCTGCCAAACGTCATAACTCTTTTGAATTTGAATTTCCTCTTTACATCGAAACGACGCGTCTCCTCAGACTTGTCGAATTGTCGAAATATCATAACATCATCCATACTTGTCAAAGACGTCTTTTCATCTGCAGACATCTTCTCTTGTCGAAATGTCGAACCACCAATCTGTCGAAGTGTCGAACAAGCATCTCCATTTGTCGAAAACACTATTCTGCTTATTAATTTCATGGCGTCAAAAATACATGTATACAAATTGCCCCCCAGCAAAGATGTTTCGACTACTTTGGAGAAACAATCATTTATTGTCAACCAATATTTCGATGCCATGTCATTTAATTCCACTATTTCCAAGCTTTTATAATCTCAAGTTCCCAAACAGATTCATCATTACACTTTTTCAGAAACGTCATGTCTAGCCCACGTTTAGACCTTACCCCCATCATTTCCTAAACCTAACATCATGGCCTTTTTCAACTTCCACATCTTCACTATTACCGTTGTGATTCAGCCACGTGTCCCACGATTATCATAAAAAACTCAAACGTTTTTATCATCTTCCCTTATAAATATTCACAACCTATTTTCTCTGAAACTTTTTTACGCTTCAAACTTTCTTCTTCATACCCATTTTCATACTTTCAACTTTCTTGAAAAATTTCTTTGTTCTTCTCAACAATGGCTCCTCCAAAATCTTCCAGCAGCAAACACTCCAAGAAGACCCAAGATTCAAATCTTCATCCTGCGCACGAGTTGAATGGACCCATGATTGTTGGAAACCAACAATACGTTCCTGAACCTCCCAATGAGAGAGAGAAGGAATGTATCTACAAATCCCAGGTATTAATTCCTGTTCTTGTT
The DNA here is from genome assembly GCF_024323335.1 of Lathyrus oleraceus. Taxonomy (NCBI): domain Eukaryota; kingdom Viridiplantae; phylum Streptophyta; class Magnoliopsida; order Fabales; family Fabaceae; genus Lathyrus; species Lathyrus oleraceus. The sequence goes on along the minus strand of NC_066582.1, from coordinate 324,401,010 downwards.
TCTGGTATTTGTCACGCTATGTTAGGTCCACTCCCCAATCCAGATATTAAACCAGATCGTCTGAAAGAATTTTTTCCCACCTATTTCCATACCAAACCTATAGGTGCTGGAGTAAAACCTCAACCTCAAGAGAAAACTGTAGAACAAATTGACCCACAAAGTTCGACTGATGATGGAGAGTTGAATTTAACTTATTTGAATTATGCTAGGATCTTTAGAACTTGTCCATGGTCGAAAAACCCTTCAGACTATTTATCCTGGCTAGATAAGGTTGAAAAGATTAAAGGAGATTTCTGGAAGGAAATAGGTATTTTCGACCTCATTCAATTGTCGAGAGTAGGACCCAACATTTGCCCCAATATGCTTTTAGCTTCACTCTATTTTTGGGACAGTACCGATAACACTTTTCACCTTCCTTGTGGGATGGTCACACCCACTCTCTTCGACGCAGCAGCCATCGTTGGCCTTCACCCCAATGGGATAGATTTCGACCCCATTAACCTTAATGAAGATTCTATAGCTTTCGACACTAGCTTTACTCCATACTCTTTATTCATGTCTCATTATCATGACAAGGATACCACAGAAGTCTCAGATGTTGAACATATAGCCTTTTTGACTCTATGGCTAACAAAATATGTGTTTTGCTCCCGTTCCTTCCAAGTTTCCAAAAGATTCATCACTATGGCCAATCAGCTTCACGCAGGAACCAAACTATGCTTAAGTGAAATGATTTTGGCGAATCTTTACGAATCCTTGAGTGAGAATGTAAATCTTTTGAAAACCATCAAAGACAAAGGTAAAATCAATTTGTCAGGACCTTTCTGGCTTTTATAATTATGGCTCAATGCCACCTTTGAAGCTTCTCTTCCTGTAACACACGAAGTGAACGAAGAAAAAGTGAAGGACAGGACTGTCGAATGGCCTAGGTTGGTGCAACTAACGCCAGCTGATGAAGGAATTAGCCTTCGACAAGCTTTCAACGGTTATGTCATGATGTTTGCCAAAAGGTATCATTTCACTTCGACCATGGCACCCTTTGCTAGTAGAAAAATTGGACCTGAATGGTTTACCCAACAGCTGCCCTTGGAAATGCAGAAGGATGAGAATATATTTTTGGATGTTTGGGAATCATTTTTAACCCCCAGGCTCCTTTTTTCCCATCATAACTTAACCAAAACCCAAATAGCTTTGATAGTCTACCAACCCAATCTCGTTGCTACACAGTTTGGCTTGATCCAAATAAAACCTCGACCCATCTTCCCAAAGAAAGGATCTATCATTTTTTACAACTCCCTTCATAATGAAGATGAGAGCAAAGAGTCGTCGAAGAAGATAACTGATAATTCTCTTGATATTCGACCAGTGATCTTTCGACCATCTTTTCTCTGTACTCCTGAGTTTGATGAGTGGTGGAAGGATTATTATTCTACCAGATTTTTTGACGTAACAACCTTCACCATGCATTTAACAAATGCTTTTGCTTTCGTGCAAGATCGGACCAAAAAATGTATTCAAAGACACATTAAAGAAATATAAAAATTTCAAAAATATTTCGAAACCGTGTATAGACCTGATGATCTTAGTCGAACTATACGCGAAGCAGTAGTAGAATTAAAACATAAATTAACGGAGAGGTTTGAAAAATTGTCATTGCCTTCACATGTTCGACCAGAAGCGCGCTATGACCCGGCTTTCAGATGTCATCCACCAAAATTTCCTCCTCTACCAACTGCTGAGTTTGGCGTGGCATTAAGCCCTCCATTTCCAGATTGGTTCGTTTGTGGGGACTATATGAAAATTCTAAGTCAACATTACAAAAAACCTGCTGAGCGTGTGGTTCCGACTAAGTATCATCTGGACGATTACCAAGGACACCTTCATATTGGAATAGAACACGTTCGCGTGGAAAGTCCCATGCTTGGAGGTGTTAACAGGAAACACGATTTTTCTTTTGTTATTCTAACTGTATTATCATGTATTTCTTATATTTGTTTCTAATTTTCCTTTATTTCCTTAGCCGTAAAGATCCCTACCAAGAAAGCTTCCGTCGAAGCGTCACCAGGTGCTGCTAAGAAACCTTCGACAAAGGTACAAACCTCACCCTTTTCATTTATTCTTTTTCCTTTTAAGAAATTAACCGGCTTTGGTTTGCATGACTAGGTAAGTCGAAAGCCCCCACCAGTCCAAAAAAGAAAGAAAGAAGAGGAGAAAGAAGAGGAGAGAGTTCCCAATGAAGAATCTGGTGATGAATCTCCAGAGCCAAACCCCCTTCCTCAGAAGAAGAAGAAAATCAAGAGGGTCTCTTCCCAAAGATCCATTGTTAAGTCAGCTAAAAAAGATTCTTCAAGTACTCCAACCGCCAAACTTCAGTCGAAGGATACAGAGAGTGGGAAATCTAGTTTTAATACTGAGATTCCTGAGGTAAATCCTTATTTCGACTATCTATGTTCATCTTCATTGCATTTCTTTCTTCTAACTTAGAATTATTTTCAGAAACAATTGGCTGTCAAGGAAAACCTACAGATAAAAACAAACCAAAACCTGATAGTGGTTCTGCTCTCAAAACTGTCAGCTCGACGTCCACTTCTCCGAAGGATTCGACAAAAGGATCAACAATGGAGATGGCGCAGACAAAAATTAATCCTGAACCTGAGAAGACTCTGGAAGAGACAGTCCAAGAAGAAGATATCCCCAAAAATGATCATGGCAGGCATATTGTAGCAGAATTCGACGCTACAATGAGTGAAGCTTCTGAAGATGATTCTCCTCCTCATCCAGGATTAAATGCTGCAAATAAGGGCGATGACACTGACATGGAAATGGAGGTCGAAGATGACCATGAAGAAGAAACTGCTAAAGATGAGGATGACCAGTCGAAACAACCAGATGCTGGGCAAACTTTAGGGCGAAGCACTCAACCCGCTCCTGACCAGACCAAAGGAAGTTCCATATCAACTGGTTCGACTGGTTTCTCTCGCGAAGAGCTTGAGAGTCTCAAGGTGCAAAGACCCTTAGAATATCTGAAGGCCATGCTTAGCGCTCGTCTCAATTTTCAAGATTCTTCGCAAAGCAGTTCGACTACCTCTGGGGCCACTTCTGAAGCGCAATCTCTTGACAACATCTTGACCAAGATTAAGACGAAAATCCTTGATGTTGATTTGTTCAAAGTTTTAGAAGAAAACACCACTTCTCATATTACACTCAAGAAGATTTTGAAACAAACAAACGTCTTGGAAACTTCTGCTGAGGTTGGCAATTTTGTGATGGAGCTGATGACCCTCATTGACTTGGCGACTGCAGACCTTTATCGTCAAAGAGATCTCTCCCAACAAATCTCCACAAAATCCGAGACTCAAGTTGCTGAATGGGATGCTGTTGCTACTTCGACTGGCGAAGTTTCAAAGCTGCAGCAGCTTTCTGAAACTTATATCAAAGAAGTTGCTGCTTGTGATGATAATATCCAGAAATGGGAGAAACAAATAACTGTTCTTCAAGAAAAAATTTCCCAAGAGAAAAAGCGCAGAGCATCCATACAGCAACCTAAGCAAAATGAGATTGACGACAAACTGAAGGTGGGTATTCGACATGCAGAAAGGGCTCAACAACTTAGTCAAGAGATTGAGACTCTCTCTACCCACAGAAGTCTTTGTGATCATCGACTCCAGTTTCAGAAAAATAAATTTGCCACATTGAAGGAAGCTTTTGCTAGTATCAAATTATAGTCGAATTAGTTTAACAATTCTCAGCCCTTTGAGGCTTTCTTTGTAATAACTTTGGTGCCATTTTTGTTTGGCAAAGCTATCACAATTATTTTCACAATTATTCTACTGCTATTTTTACTTCTTGCAATATTGGCTTATATCTTTTCAAATACTTGCCATTTATCTTTAAGATTCTCTCGTCTTTTCCTATCTCTTCAATCTCATACGCACCATTTGAAAAACTTTTCAAAATCTGGAAAGGTCCTTCCCACTTAGGAGACCATTTTCCCATTAATCTATCTTTTCGATCCATAGGAAGGATTACTTTCCAAACAAGATCACCAATTAAAAAGGTCTTGAATTTTACTTTTTTGTTGTAAAACTTTTCGACTCTTTCTTTTTGTCTCTTTATTAGATCCAGCGCACGCAACCTTTCTTCGTCTAAATCAACTAATTCGTCTATCATCATACTCCAATATATATCTGATGGGATTTCATGATGCCTTTGAACTCTAACTGAATGCAAATATATTTCGACTGGTAAAACTGCATCATGTCCATATGTCAACTTAAATGGAGTCGAATTCGTTGCTTCTTCTGGAGATGTTCGACAAGCCCACAAAACTTGATCTAAAGTTTTATGCCAGTTTTTAGGTTTTCTCCCCACATGCTTTTTGATCAAATTTATCACTACCTTGTTGGCTGCTTCAACTTGTCCATTGGCTTGAGCATAGTAAGGTGTCGAAGTAAGGAGTTTAAATCCTGTTTCTTGTGCAAATTTCTGCATATTTTTACCAGTGAACACATATCCTTGATCTGTTGTTATTGTTTCTGGTATCCCAAATCTATAAATTATGTGCTTTTGGATAAAATCTATAACTGCTTCTTGATCCACATTTCCCAATGGTATGGCTTCAATCCACTTAGTAAAATAGTCTATTCCAACCAAAATGTACTTTTGCCCTTTTGAAGAGGCTGGTCGAATTTCACCAATCAAGTCTAAAGCCTAACCTCTAAATGGCCAAGGCTTTATAATTGAATGCAACTCACTTGCAGAAACATGTGGCATGCCTGCATGTACTTGACATTCCTGACAACCTTTTGCAAATTCGACACAGTCCTTCAGCATTGTTGTCCAATACATTCCTTGTCGAAATAATAACCATTTCATTTTATGACCTGCTTGGTGTGCGCCACACGCTCCACTGTGCACATTCGACAAAGCTATGTAAGCTTCATCTTCACCTAAGCATTTCAACAAGACTCCTTCTATAGTCTTTTTGAACAATTCGTTTCCAAAAAGTACATAACTTAAAGCTCTATATTTTACCTTTCTTTCGGCTTTCTGATTTGGGCCTTGAAGATGATCCTTGATGGGCTTTCTCCAGTCTTCAATTCCTGAATCATCTATATTGAATATCTCAAAATTTTCTTTGTCACCATATCCTAATCTTATTGACTCCAAATCTGATGGGGACAATTTGGTAGATATGACTCTTCCTCTGACTTCAATGGCCTCTTCTAACTTTTCCTTCGACACTTTGTATCCAGACGCAAGTTGAGCAAGGTCATTTGCCTCTTGATTCTCCACCCTGGGAATGTGCCTAAAGGCCACATTGTCGAATTCCTTGAGAAGTCTATTGGCTATTACAAAGTACATGATTAAATTTTCTTTCACACATTTATATTCTTTAGTCAACTGCTTTATCACCAGTTCAGAGTCACCCATTATTTCGAATCTTGTTGCCCCCAATTCCAACAATATTTCAAGTCCAACAATCAAAGCTTCATATTCTACTTCATTATTTGAACATAGACTTTCAACTTTGTATTTGAATTTTGTTGGAATTATGTCAGGAGAAATAATCAACATCCCAACACCAGTTCCATTCTTATGACTGGAACCGTCGAAATACAGTTTCCATGGTTCTAATTTGACATACTCTACATTTTCATCTATAGAGTGGTCAGCTATAAAATCAGCAACCACTTGTCCTTTCACAGCCTTTAAAGGCAAATATTTCAAGGAATATTCTGTCAATGCTAAAGCCTATTTTCCGATTCGACTATGTAAAATAGGTTTAGATAACATATATTTTATTACGTCGAAATGGGAAGAAATTTACACATCGACATGCTTTATATAATGCTTTAATTTCATACAAGAAAAATATACACATAAACATAGTTTTTCTATAATACTATATCTAGTTTCAGCATCATTTAGGACTCTACTGAGATAATAGATGGCCCTTTCGACGCCATTCTCATCTTCTTGTCACATCATACTTCCTAATGTTTTGTCTGATGCCGAAATGTACAATCTCATACTTCTTTTTCTACAAGGAGATATTAGAATTGGAGGACTAGCTAGGTATTCCTTGATTTTGTCAAAGGCAACTTGTTGTTCTTGCCCCCATGCAAAGTCTTCCTTCTTTAGTCGAAGTAGAGGAGAGAAGGCTTGCGTTTTTCCACTAAGGTTTGAGATAAACCTTCTGAGAAAGTTGATTTTGCCCAGCAGAGACTGCAACCCTTTTTCGTTGATGGCGCTTTCGCCTCCATTATGGCTTTGGCTTTGTTTTCATTTATTTTGATCCCCTTCTTGTGGACCACAAAACCTAAGAAATCACCCGCCTGCACACCAAAAGCACATTTAAGGGGGTTCATTTTTAAACCAAACTTCCTCATCCTTTCAAAGGATTGATGAAGATGGTCTATATGACTTTTCCCTGAAACAGACTTGATCACAATATCATCAATGTACACTTGTATGAAAGTTTCAATAAAGTCATGAAAAATGGAATTCATAGCTCGTTGGTAAGTTGCTCCAGCATTTTTTAAACCAAAGGGCATTACTACCCATTCGTACGTTCCTATTGCTCCAGGACAACGGAAAGCTGTTTTAGGAACATCTTCTTCAGCAATAAAAATTTGATTATAGCCAGAGTATCCGTCTAGCATACTTAAATACTCGTGGCCTGCTGCAGAATCTATAAGCATTTCTGCCACTAGCATAGGATATTCATCCTTTGGGGTAGCTGAATTTAAGTCTCGAAAATCAATGCATACCCTAAGTTTGCCATTTTTCTTAATTACAGGAACTATATTTGCAATCCATTCGACATACCTGGTTGTGCGGATGAACTTGCATTTTAGAAGTCTTTCGACCTCTTCTTTTATTTTTGACAGAATCTCTGGTGCGAAGTGTCTTGGAGTCTGCTTTACTGGCTTCTTTCCTTCCATTATTGGCAACTTCAATTCGACCAAACTTCTATCTAAACCAGGCATCTCATCGTAATCCCATGCGAAGCAGTCTTTGAACTCTTTCAGCAACTGGACTATTTCGACTTTGAACTGGGGGTCCATCTTTGCGCTTATGTATGTTGGTATACTTTCTGCCCCCAGTCCTAAATTTTATTTCTTCTAATGGATCCTGCGCCACCATCTTCACGTTAGTTGACACTGGATCTTTTTCGAACCCCAGAGGTTCGTCATCATAAATGGCGTCAAGCTTTTGGTGTTGTCATTCGCCCATCTGGTTGTTATCATAATCTTCTGCAACGACTCTTTGGGGACATTGTTCATTGGAATTTTCTTTGTTGGCTTCGACAACCATATATTTTACTTCGGCCTCAAGGGCCTCTTTGAGTTTGTTCTCGGTTATGTAAGTCGTAATTCTTTCGAGCGCTGATTCTTTACTCATCATCATCAAATTCGCTTCCCCAACCTGTTGGCGCTATATGAGTAGTTCCCCACATGTAGTTTGATTCGCCAATTACTTCTTTGTCCCACTGAAAACCATGTGTAGGATGAAGGTACATGGAGCAGTAGGCGTTGTCTGTTGCTTTTAGGTCGAACTCGGTTGGGCTGCACGGAGGTATGTGAGCCAGGTTCTTGTCGAAACTTCCACTGTTGACATTGTTCACTTCTGTCATGAAATAAATTTGATCAGCTTCAATGTTTTCGAAAATCCCGTCTGGTCTCCAGATGGCTATTCGCTGATGCATTGAAGAAGGTACGGCTCCTACACCATGAATCCACTCCCTTCCAAGTAGTAAGTTGTAATTCTCCCTTGAAGCAATAACCATGAACATTGTTGGCCTTGTTATGGTTCCAACAGTCAAATCCACCTAGATAACGCCCATAGTGGTTCCTACTTTTCCTTCATAGTTCGACAACACCATGTTGTGAGGTTTTGCGTCTGAATCGTCCTTCCCAATCTTCTTTAGCATGAAATGAGGCATCAAATTTACTGCTGCTCCGCCATCTACCAGTATCTTGTTTACACCAACATTCTCAACCTTTCCTTTTATGAACAAAGGCTTTAAATGTGCCTTCATGGAATCGTCTGGCCTTTCGAAGAAAGCATTCTGTTCTTCGACGAAATCATTATTCATGACGTAGTAGAAAACGGGCCTATGTACCATTGTTTCCTCTTCCATCTCATCTTCCTCGTCTTCGACCTCCATGATTCTATCATAATCTTTAGGGAGGACAAAAACCACATTGCAGATCACATTAAAGGATGCTTCTGAGTCGGATTCAAAGTTGTCAATTATTTCGTCGTCTTCTTGCACCTTCTCTTTGGACACCACTGGTTCGACCACGCTGCCAGGATTGATCTGGTGGGAGGTCTCCTCTCTGTTTACTATCTGAGCATTGTCACTGGATTCTGCTTTATCTTTGCTATCAGCATCTTTTCCAATCACGCTTTTTTCTGTAGCTTCTTTTTCTGCCCTCTTCTGCCTCTGGAATGTTCTCCATTGGGATCTTGACATAGGATTTTTCCCTTTGTAGTTTTCTGAAGGATATGGTCTCGGCTTGTGCTTCTCCAACTCCTTCTTACCTTCCATCGAAGTGCCTCTCTGAACTTCAAAATTTCTCCATTTTTTCTATCCTTGACCATCTCTAATGGGTTGAACCCATTTGTCATCCGTTGCTTTGTTGGATGGTTTGTAAGTGCTATGGTGTCTTTCTCCATGCCTCCATTGGTGATGATCACTTTTTCTTGGGTCATATCCTATTGTCCCCCAATTTTCTTTTCTCTTGGCTTTATCCACTGCTTCCAGATTGGTTGCTGCCTTCCTGTCGAAGATTGCACTGCAACGTGGGCATAATATCACTTCAGTCCTCATCTTTTGGCACCTCTTGATGAATTCCACTAGATTTTCCTCTTCTTTAGGATATGCCAGCCTTTGGTACTCCTCTCGACGGCGATCTTCATCCACTTCTGTCTGGTTTCTCTGAGACACTTCCACCATATTCACCCCAACATTTTGTCCGTCAGCAATGCTTAATTTGTTCATTTTTTTAATAAGTCTTTCTTCTTCGACTTCACCATTTCTTTGTATCTGGTCAAACTCCTTTTCTGGGCAGCAACACCAAGATATGTTCCTGGGACCATGTTTGCAGCAACATTTGTTCGAATCTCTTTTGGGGTCCTCCATTACCCTACGTAGGATTCCACTGGTCACAGGCTTCATAGGACCATCGACAACTTCTGCTTTGATTCCTGTGACCTCTTTATTGAAAGGTCCCATAATGTTGACGCAATTTGCGACATCGCCTATCCTCATTTGGTCAGGATCAAGGCCTTCAGTAGCCTTGTTTTCAATAGTGAGGTCTTCAGTAACCTTCTTTTTGATGATAGGGAGATTGTCAGTTGTCTCAGTTGTTTTTTCATTGTTGCTCAAAGGTAAATCCCCCCACCCAGTTGGCTGGATTGCGTTGATGTCGATATGAGAACTTGCAGGCGCAGTGTATTTCGCGAGATAATTGTACTTCCCACTTGGCTGTCCCAAGCAATCCCAATTTGCTCCTTGTCGATCTACAACATCTTCAACAATATTGTCATTATCCTTTTTGTCGAAACCTTCAGTAGTTTCCATCTTTGTCTGGTCGTCAAAGCCTTCAGTAACTTCAACTTTGTTCTGGTTTGTAAGATCATCAGCAATCTCAACCATGTTGATATTAGTGTCGAAACCTCCAGCAGCTTCCACCATTTCAAAACTGCCGTCAGAAGCAACTTCGACCTCCACCATATTTACAATGGATGGTTCATCATAATGGGCTTCGACTGACTGCATGGGATTCGAATCAATCCTCATCTGTTGGTTTGGCTTATCACCAAACTTCAACCTCCCGTCACGGATAGCATTTTGAATGAGATCCCTGAAAAGGAAACACCGAGACGTTTTATGGCCCAGAAAGTTATGGTATTTACAAAAACCTCTCTTTTTCTGTTGTTCCACAGGCGGTTCTTTAGCGCCTGGTGGTTTTATTAATTGACCATCTTTAACCAATAAGTCAAAAATCTTGTCACATTTGGTGATGTCGAACGTATAAGTTCTTTTAGGAAACTTATCATTGGTTTCGACTGGATTTCCGTTCGACGGAGTTAGTACTTTACACGAATATGGTGGGCCTTGCTTCAGTTCTGCTAAGTCAATCTCTTGTTCGTCGAAGTTACTTGGTTCGTTTTCGTCGTATTCATCCTCTTGACATACCCCTACATAGGCCACCCTTTCTTTTCTTTTTTTATTTGCTCTAAATTTTTCATCCCTTAACCTTTCGACTTGTCTCACCCTATCTGCTAATTGCACCATATCCCTTAAATACTGAGTATCTAGTTTCTTTCTTATAGAATAATCTAGACCCCCTGCGGCCATTTCAACTAACTCATGTTCTGGCACCCGAGTGAAACACCTAGCCTTTAGCAACCTGAACCTATTTAAATAATCATCTATTGGTTATGAGTATTTTCTCTTAACACTGGCTAATTCCTTCAGACTTATTTTGGTTTGTCCCATTTAAAATTGTTCATGGAATAACCTCTCTAATTGGGTCCACGTATACACTGAGTTTGCAGGCAAGGATGTAAACCAAGTAAACACGTTTTTCGTCAAGGAACTAGGAAAGTATTTTTTTTTTCAAATTTTCATTACGGGCTATCTCTCCTGCTTCAATCAGATAACGTGCTACATGTTCTATGGTGGACTCACTAGTATCCCTTGAGAATTTGGTGAACTTAGGAACTTTCCATCTTGGGGGCAATTCTTCTTGCAGAATATATTTCGACAGTGGGGAAGCGTAAATGGGCCTTTGTAATCCTACGTTTACCCCTTTTTGTGCCATTATCATTTCGACCATGGCCGCTAAATTGTTTTTGGCAGGTAAGTTATTATATCGGATTCACTGTTGCAACACAGCATCAGCGTTTTGGCCTCTCTGGACTACTATCCTCCTAGGCTCTTGTGGAGCAGGAATTTCGACACGAGGCTATTCGACTACTTCCTCTTGGTTTCTGACGTTTGCCTGGGGATTATCTAAAGGTATTTGATTTATTGTAGGCTCTTCTTGGACTGCCACCACTGGATCCTGAACCACTTGTTCTCTGTGTCGAGTTTGAGGGACCCCAAAAAAGTCAGCAATGCGCGTCATTTGCGCTGCCAACAATTGGTTTGTTTGGGTGGTGTTTTTATTAGAGGATTAAACACCGCCCCCATTTGTTGTGTCAACATTTGGACCATATCATGATTACTCTCATCCATTTGTTGTCTAATTACTTGCGCAAAATTATTTATTATTGCCGGCATGTAAAGTGGTTGTTGGTTTAGTCTACTCATGTTTCCGCAATATCCTGACCCTTGTAATGGTGAAGACATATTGGCCATAGAATCAGAATATAATACCGAAGAATTGTGTAAATTTGCCATTACCGAAGTTGGCATTCCAAATGGTTGTTCCCTACCAGACAGAGGCATGGTGAAATTTGTCACAAAAGGCCTAGAAGCATTCCCTATAGGAGGAGGTGTCCCAACAGGCATTTGTTGCGCCCTAATGGACGAACTAGGCGCATTTTGCGATATTGAAACCGCTGGTATTGACCCTGTTAACAAAGGCACAGCCTCTGACACAGGGACTGATCCCACATTTCCTCCTGTCGAAGGGATAAGGTTGGATACTGGGATGACTTCATTTGGATTAGGATTATTTGGATTATTTGGCTGACTCGCCATTTTCCTTACTCTCGATCTTTTAGGTCTTTCTACGTCAGATACGGCTAATTTACCGCTTCTTAGTCTCATACAACGAAGAAGAAACCTTGACTAAAGATTATTTAAGTTTTAGATTTTGCACTGGTCCCACTGGGCGTGCCAATTTGTTCGCTGTTGATTTTGGCGAACAACCTCTGGTTTTCCAAAACTTATTAAATTGGGTTACTTGCAGGATCAACCATACAAATCCTAGGACATGTGCAAATTTAAATAACTTTGTAACTCTTTAGAACAACCTTTGTATCCTTTATTTTGTTTACTAAGTCTTTCATGTACGAAAGATATTGACTAAAAGTGCGTAAGTAAAAGTGAACTTAACAAGACTAAGATAAATGGCGAAAAATAAATGGCGAAGAGTAAATTGCATAAAGTAAATGCAAAGGATAAATGTCTGGTAAATGTAAAGGAATTTTGGTAAAGAACTTTGAAATTTATAAGATGAAACTTTAAAGAAATGGTGTTTGTTCACACGTACATTTTCCAGATAAGATATTTTTCTCTCACACAGGTACTTTGAGTATTTTGCAGGAATTTTGTACAAGTTTTTTACACACCTATTCTGATAACAACTAACCTATTTATATACAAACAAAATAATTGTCACTAACGAATAAATCCTAAAACTATGACACTTGTCTCTCTGCATAACTTCCTTTCGCCAGGTGCTTCCACGCGTCTTCTTCCAAACGTCATAACTCTTTTGAATTTGAATTTCCTCTTTACGTCGAAACGACGCGTCTCCTTAGAATTGTCGAATTGTCGAAATATCATAACATCATCCATACTTGTCAAAGACGTCTTTTCATCTGCAGACATCTTCTCTTGTCGAAATGTCAAACCACCAATCTGTCGAAGTGTCGAACAAGCATCTCCATTTGTCAAAAACACTATTCTTCTTATTAATTTCATGGCGTCAAAAATACATGTATACACCCTTACGAACGACTTATAGCCCAAATGGAAAGAGACATGGATGAACTAACCTTAAATGATACCTATATAGAAGAATCCGTGGAAGAAATTCATGCGAATACAACTCTGCCATGGTATGCTGATTTTGTCGACTACCTAGCTGTTGGAGTACTTCCACCAGACCTATCATACCAACAAAAGAAGAAATTCTTTCATGATCTAAAACAACACTACTGGGATGAACCTCTTCTTTTCAAAAGAGGTACCGACGGTATTTTCCGTTGATGTGTTCCTGAGGATGAAATAGACGATATAATATCTCATTGCCATTCCGCCCCCTATGGTGGGCACGCAAGCACTTCAAAAACTTGTGCTAAGATCTTATAATTTGGCCTCTTTTGGCCTACTCTATGGAAAGATGTCCATAATGCGGTTATAAATTGCGATTGGTGCCAACGCACTGGTAACGTTTCAAGACGCGATGAAATGCCACAAACAGGCATCTCAGAAGTGGAAGTCTTTGATGTGTGTGGGATTGACTTCATGGGACCATTCCCGTCTTCTTTTGGTAATAAGTACATACTCATAGTTGTCGATTACGTTTCAAAATGGATCAAGGTTGTAGCTTCTCCGATAAATGACACACGAGTAGTGATTAAGTTGTTCAAGAACATAATCTTTCCTATATTCGGTGTGCCAAAACTAGTCATTAGTGACGGTGGCTCCCATTTCATATCGAATATCTTTGGAAAACTTTTTCTGAAGTATGGAGTCCGACACCATGTAGCAACACCTTATCACCCACAAACCAGTGGGAAAGTCGAAGTTTCGAATAGAGAAATCAAACAAATTCTAGAAAAGACTTGCTAAGGACAATTGCGATGCAACAGATAATTCCTTTTGTAGCAAAGGGATTTCAAATAAGCTTTCAACTATTTTAACCATATCAAGAAACATCTCAACATCTCTAAATCAAGCTTCTCAACAACTCTTTTCTTTATCTTTATAGAAGGAGCTGAAGACTTGAGGAAAAATAATGAGCTATTGACATTCAAAGAGTTACTACTCTGTCAACAAAAAGCACAAGTTTAAGTTAGAATTTCTTAACACTTATATTTATGTGTTGTACTTTTTCTACACCTCTGATTGTATATCAAGTGTAATTTTTCACAATCTCTTAACTGTAAGTTAGAGTTTAAGAAGTATTTTGCTAATTGCTTGAGCATTTGAAGTATCTTGCTTGTATGATTGAGCATAAAAGTTTCTAACATGTGTGTTTGAGAATTTGAATTCTCTTTCTTGTATGCTTGAGCATAAAAGTCTCTTACTTCTATTTTTGAGCATTGGAACTCTCTTACTTTTTGCTTGAGCAATTGTAATAAATTTTGGTTATAGTGAAAATCCCTTGGAAGTGCAATGGGATTAGGCTACTCTCGATTTATGGAAGGAACCATGATAACTTGTTGTGTCTTTCTTACTCTTATTTCTACCTCTGATCTGCTTTATTCTGCTACTAAACACTTTACTCTATTTCAGATTCTAGAACTTGTGTTTAGAATCTGATAAGAGATTTTCAAAAAATAAAAAGAAATCTAACACAATTCAACCCATTTCTTGTGTTTTTCTCACCTTCAGAGAATTATCCAGGTTTGGCAGAACGTTAGCCTAGTCCTATCCCCAACAGATCTTCTTGATGTTTTACTATAATATTGAGCTTTTATATGAACCTTTGATACAAGTGATTCGAGATATTTTACATTGGATTATCCCCCAACCAAAAAGAGTTTTTACATGGAAATAACTCACGAACCAAGTAGGTATTTTACCGGCTAATCTAAATAACCAAACAAAAAATTTGTAGGATGAGTTCTACAACCAAACAAATATTTTTCAATGGTTAATATCAAGAACCAAACTCAATTTTTCAAGAGTATCACAATCTTTAAAATAACAACGTTAGCATGAAACTATTGCAACACTTTCCTCACAAGTGGTTTTCACTAACAAAGCACTAAAGCAACTTTGGTGAAAGAAAGTATTTGAAGAGAGACAAGAGATAAATAAAATGTAAGTTATTAGGAAAATTTTGAATTCTGGTGTGAAATGAATTTAGGAGAATCCTCCTTGTTATAGGAAAAAAATTGGCTCAAAAAGGAAACAATCCATTGGCCAAATTAATGGCCTAAACAATTAGGTACGTCAAATAATCGATTATTGAGGCCCAAAATAGAAGGTTTTTATATAAAACTTATGTAAGTCATTAAAATGTAAGAACAAAGTTGGTTCTACAATATATCTCTAAGATTTTGACGATAACAAAGGATGAAACCCAAAATGGCACCCTAACGAGAGTTTTTCTTAGTGTACAAGACTCTGAACATTTATGCAGGATTCTGACCATATATCAGATACAAACCTATGTCAGATATAAAGTATTAGATGATGAGACGCCACTTAGAAAGGAGTATGTCCCGAAGGTTCTGATCAAAGAGAGACAACAAGAAGTCAGAAGCTCCAACAAGACTACTTGATTTAGACTCTGACACTTAAGAAGACTACACCACTGAGAAGCTCTGAGGAAATCAGACGTAATCATCCTCTGAAGACTAACTTTGATACATCAAGACTCTGATGCAGATTCACAAGTCCAGAACGCGTAACGGAAAGGAAACTCATTATGGAAAGGAAGTATTTAAAGAAAGGATTAAAGAGACGGAAAAAATGGTTTTAGAAAGAAACAACAGAAGTAATGACATTAATTATTCTTCAATGACCAAGATTCTGTCATCACTCCAACGGTCCTTCACAACTACTATATAAAGTACGGATTACTTCTCTAGAGAAACACACCTGAGACACACAAAAATATCATTCACACTCTCTTATTTTCACGAGCTGCTGCTCTCACGTGAAAAGCTTTTGCTCTCATATTTTTCTGTAATACTTGCTTGTTGTTAGAAGCACTTTAAATTACAACTTATTTTTGCTTAAACTATTTCCTCAAGTGACTCTGCGCAGTCTGTATACTTGAGAGGGCTAAGAGATTATTCTCTTAGATGATTGGTTGTGTAATCTTTCAAGATTACTGGATTAAGTCCTTTTTAAAGGAGAAATCACCTTGGCCGGGTGGACTGGAGTAGCTGTGATTTTCAAGCGAACCAATATAAAATTCTGTGTGTTTTGAATTTTGAAAAAGCTTTTATTTCCAAAACAACTCAAAACCCCCTTTCTTGTTTTTCTCAACCTTCTGTTGGTATCAGAGCTTCGGCTCTGTTATTGATTTTCTAATCAAACACTTAACAGTGTAGAGAGATCCAGCGTAAGAAAAACTATGGCCAACACCAATGAAAGAGATAGTTACAACGCTAAACCTCCAATCTTTGATGGAGAGAAATTTGATTATTGGAAAGACAGAATTGAAAGTTTCTTTCTGGGCTACGACGCTGATCTCTGGGATATTGTCACAATTGGCTACACACCACCTGTGACAGATGCTGGAGTTGCTATTCCCAGAAGCAAAATGTAAGATGATCAGAAGCGTGAATTTAAGAACCATCACAAAGCCAGAACGATACTACTCAATGCCATTTCCTACAATGAATATGAAAAGATCACCAACAGGGAAACAACTAAAGAAATACTTGACTCCCCGAGGATGACTCACGAAGGAAATTCTCAAGTCAAAGAAACAAAGGCTCTGGCTCTGATCCAGAAATATGAAGCCTTCAAAATGGAGGACGATGAAGTTGTAGAGGTAATGTTTTCTAGATTTCAAACCTTAATTGAAGGACTCAAAGTGCTAGATAAAGGATATACAACTGCGGATCATGTCAAAAAGATCGTCAAAAGCTTTCCAAAGAAATGGAGACCTATGGTCACAACCTTAAAACTATCAAAAGATCTGAACAATATTAGCCTTGAAGAACTCGTCAGTTCACTCAGAAGTCACGAGATAGAACTGGAGGAAGATGAACCTCAAAAGAAGATCAAGTCTGTAGCACTAAAGCCCATATCAGAAAGATGCAAATCAAATAGAAACAAAGCCTTCCAGGTTGAAGAAGAAGACATTGATAACTCTGAAAAGGAAGACTCTGACGATGAAGAAGAATTATCCCTTTTAACCAGAAGAGTAAAACAACTCTGGAGAAAAAGGAATAATAACTTCAGAAAACCAAGACCCAAGGGAGATCGATCAGAATCAACTTCCAGAGGTAAATCTAACAAAGATATGACATGTTATGAATGTAAGGAAACATGTCATTACAGAAACGAATGTCCCAAGTTTAAGAAAGAAAGCTCTAGAAGAGAAAATTTCAAGAAAAGTTCCTTCAGAACCAAAAAGGGACTGATGGCTACCTAGGATGACAGTGGATCTGATTCCTCAGAATCAGACTCTGATGAACAGGAAAATGTTGCACTCATGGCTACCACCTCTAGGAATGCATCAGATGGAGAATCTGAATCCGAAGAGGTATTTTCTGATCTTTCTCGCTCTGACCTCGAATCATGCCTTTCTGAAACTCTAAACTCATATCAGAAACTTAAACAAGAATTTAAAGCTGTAAAAGAGGTTCTTGAAGAAACCCTCGAAGAATGTGGTAAACTTGAGATAACAGTTTCATATCTAAAAGATGAAAATTGAATTTTGACATTAGAAAGAGATTCCACAAATAAACAATGTTTAAAACTTGAAGAAGTGTTATCTCAAGCTCCATAAAATTCAAACACAGTAATTTATGAATATGAAAAATCTTTTCAAAAGTTTCTGAAGAATGGGATAGAAAGAAGCAGAATGGCATCCATGATTTATGGGGTTAGTCAGAACAATAGAAG
This sequence comes from Lathyrus oleraceus, assembly GCF_024323335.1. Lineage (NCBI taxonomy): Eukaryota > Viridiplantae > Streptophyta > Magnoliopsida > Fabales > Fabaceae > Lathyrus > Lathyrus oleraceus. The sequence goes on along the minus strand of NC_066582.1, from coordinate 324,383,504 downwards.
AGGAATTAGGTATGAACCTAGTGAAGATAAATCTTCCACTAATGACAAACCTAAATCTACATTTTATTATCACTACACACATACACAAGCACGACGTTTTGATAATGTCAGAAAACCCAAAGTTTTAAGAAACTCTGGGAAAACTAATCACAAAGGACCCAAAAGATTCTGGGTACCAAAGGATAAGATTGTTTATGTTGCAGATATCTTATGCAACAGAGTTAAGACACCAGTCATGGTACCTGGACTCTGGATGCTCGCGACACATGACGGGAAGAAAGTATATGTTCCAAAGCCCGGAACTTAAAGATGCTGGCTTCGTAGGTTTCAGAGGAAATCAGAAAGGAAGGATCAGAGGCTCCAGAACTATTGGTAATGATACTCTTCCCTCTATATCTAATGTTGTCTATGTATAAGGATTAATGCATAATCTGTTATTAATAAGTCAATTAAGTGATAACGGCTATGATGTGATCTTCAATCAAAAAACATGTAAAGCAATTAATCAGAACAATGGAACAGTCCTATTCACTGGCAAGAGGAAAAACAATATTTACAAAATAAATCTTTCAGACTTAAAAGAACAAAATGTAATATGTCTGATGTTTGTTCATGAAGAGCAATGGGTATGACATAGACGCTTGGGCCACATTAGCATGAGAAAGGAAGAATAAGACACTCAAAGAGATGGCCAGAACCATGATCAATGAAACAAAGATGGCTAAGCACTTTTGGGCTGAAGCAGTAAATACAGTGTTATATTCAGAATAGAATCTCTATAAGACCTATTCTGGAGAAGACTCCCTATGAACTGTGTAAGGGAAGAAAACCCAACATTTCTTACTTTCATCCTTTTGGATGCTCTTGCTTTATTCATAATACTAAAGAACATCTGAAAAAGTTTGATTCAAAAGAACAAAAAGGTATTATGTTAGGATACTTAGAACGCTCTAAAGGATACAGAGTATACAACACATAAACCAAAATTGTGGAAGAATCAATTCATGTTAGATTTGATGATAAGCTTGACCCTGAAAAGTCAAAGCTAGTTGAGAAACTTGCAGATCTGAAGATTACTCTTGCAGGTTCTGACGAAAAGATCAAAGCACCAGAAGTATCTGATAAACAAAGTCCAAATGGAACTAAAGTCCCAGCAATCCAAAAGAAATCAAAAAGTCGCCCAACATCTCTGAAGTGTTGATTCTGGGAAACAAGGATGAACCTATCCGAACTAGGTCAACATTCAAGGTACCTGAAGAAATTCCTCTAGGACTAGTATCTTTGATTGAGCCTACTTCCTGTGATGAGGCACTTCAAGACGATAACTAGGTTCTAGCCATGCAAGGAGAGCTAGATCAATTCTCAAAGAATGACGTCTGGGATCTTGTTCCTAAGCCCAAAGGCACTCACATTATTGGAACCAGATGGGTGTTCATAAATAAGCTAAATGAAAAAGGCGAAGTTGTCAGAAATAAAGCTCGACTGGTGGCACAAGGGTATAGTCAACAAGAAGGCATTGACTACAACAAAACCTTTGCCCCAGTCGCCAGGTTAGAATTTATTCGCTTACTTGTTTCATTCGCTGTAAATCATTCAATCAAACTATATCAAATGGATGTCAAGAGTGCATTTCTTAATGGCTATATATCAGAAGAAGTGTATGTCAATCAACCTCCAGGTTTTGAAAACTCAAATTGTCCAGAACATGTTTTTAAACTTAAGAAATCTTTATACGGATTAAAATAAGCTCCTAGAGCTTGGTATGAAAGACTAAGCAATTTTCTTCTGGAATATGACTTTATTAGAGGAAAAGTTGAATCTACACTCTTCTGTAAAAACATTAATAATGACCTCATGATATGCCAGATATATGTTGATGACATTATTTTTGGTTCAGCTAACCCTTATGTATGTCAAGAATTCTCTGAGCTAATGCAGGCAGAATTTGAAATGAGCTTAATGCAAGAACTAAAGTTCTTTCTAGGAATTCAAATCAATCAAGCTTTAGAAGCCACCTATGTTCATCAAAGTAAATACATTAAAGAAATTCTAAAGAAATTTGAAATGGCGGAATGCAAACCTGCTAAGACACCTATGCATCCAACTTGCATTCTGGAAAAAGAAGAAGTTAGCCAGAAGGTTTGTCAGAAACTCTATCGTGGTATGATAGGCTCTCTTCTCTATTTGACTGCTACACGTCCTAATATTCTGTTTAGTGTATGTCTCTATGCTAGATTCCAATCAGATCCTAGAGACTCTCATTTAACAGTTGTTAAAAGAATACTCAAGTATCTGAAAGGAACTCCTAACATGGGCCTGATGTATGAGAAAACATCAGAGTATAGACTTTCTCCTTACTGTGATGCAGATTACGCAGGGGACAAAATGGAACATAAAAGTACATCTGGGAATTGTGATCTCTTGGGAAAGAATCTGATATCCTGGGCCAGCAAAAGGCAATCAACCATAGCCCTGTCCACTGCAGAAGCAGAATATATTTCAGCATCACTATGCACTACTCAGATGCTCTGGATGAAGAATCAACTAGAAGATCTTCAAATCTTTGAGAGTAACATTCCTATCTTCTGTGGCAATACTGCTGCCATCTATTTAAGTAAGAATCCTATTTTGCACTCCAGAGCTAAGCACATAGAAATAAAACATCATTTCATTAGAGACTATGTTCAGAAAGGGGTAGTAACGCTTAAATTTATTGATACATACCATCAATGGGCTGACATTTTTACCAAACCCCTTGCTGAAGATAGATTCTCTTTTATCTTAAAAAATATAAACATTCAAAATTGTCCTGAATGAAATGTGCCTCTGAGATAGCAAAATAAGACTCTGAAGTAAACAATTGGATTCTGTATCTGACTCTGATGCTACTACCAGTTAGAATTCATCTGAGTTAGAAATCTCCAGGAACCTACCCTTTGGTATTCCTGAAGATCAGATAAATTAAGACGTGGAACATCATGCGTTTGACCTTGGACCTTCTAGACAACTGTCTAGCAGTAATCAAGAAACAAACTCTTGATATCTCCTCGAGCAGTGTGTTGATTTTGGGATTAGACATCATTTTTGAGCTGTAATCATTCTCCTCTCTAGTGTGCGTACTTGGTTTATGTGCTATCTGTTAAACTCCCACTTATGTGTCATTTTTCATGCACGCTAATTGGGTATATATACTTTTCACATTTCACAATTGCACACTTTTTCACTCACGAACTCACCTAACCCTCTCTCTCAGTTCTCTCCTCTCTCAAAGGCCTTTCTGCAGTTCTTACTCAAGTTTTTCAACATTCATCTCATCTTCAACATTTTTCATGGATTCTCAGCAACAGTCAGTGTACAACTTCTCTCAACATATGAATTCAACTGAGCAAGCCCCAAGCTCCAGTCAACAAAACCCTGCAGGCACCGGTGTCGTTTCCACTCCCATCTACAAAGAACCTCACATTCTTGATCGTGAGCCTCACATTCATCTTGCAACTCCGTTTGAGAAACTGGAAGTTCTATGTGAAACCTTGGTGGACTTTGACAACATGAAAAGAAATGGCATCGACTTCACTGATGAACTGAAGAAGCAAGGGTGGGAAAATTATTTTCAACGCCTCTATGGCCCAGTATACACGAATCTAGTGAAGGAGTTCTGGCGTTTCGCTGACTCTGATGATCACTACATTGTCTCCTACGTTCTGGGAGTCAAGATAGTTATCATAGAGAAATTGATTGTTGCTCTTCTGAACATGCAGAAGACTAGAGGAAGACGCATATACAACATCAACCCTAGGGCAAAGCATTTGTCCCAGGAGATAAACCCTACAATTTTCCAACAGAATGCTGAAGGCAAGCATTCCAAGAACAAGGAATTGCATTAGAACCTCCGGGTATGGCTGAAGATTATCCTAGGCACCATCAATCACCATCCAGCCTCTAACTCCTCAGACTACATCAACACAGACCAAAAATGAATCCTCTACTGCATTCACAAGGGTCTGAAGCTCTGCCTTCCTGCACTTCTCTTCAAGTATCTCAAAGACTCCGTGAAAGATACCAGAAAAAATATGAAGACAAGAAACTACATCGCTCTAGGGAGACTTATATCTGATCTGCTGATTGAAAGTGGCCTCGTGGACTATCTGATTCAGCTCAGACTCATGGAAGATGTTATGATAGATACTGGCAGACCTCTGAACGCTCGCAATATGAAGAGCATGGGAATCATTGATCAAGTAAGGGCCAAACCAATATTGGACACCTCCTGGGAAGCACTTAAAGATCAGAGGGAGATTCCAAATGGACTATACCTTTTCTCCAAGATCGACCCTTCAGAGGTAGTCGCATACTATCTAGAGGATCTACATAAACAAGGAGTGGATATCATAGAATTCCAAGTGGATTGGCTGCCTGAGTTTCCACCAGACTTCCAGAAGAGGACACGAGAGCCCTCTGAGAAGACCAAGTAGGCGAAGAGAGCGAAGATGGGAGAAACATCTGGATCAAGACCCCCAGTGCCCTTGGTTGGATCTCCTGGTAAGTCTGTATCTCTCCCTCCCTTTGTAAAAATTAAACTTGTTGCTTCTTCACTTCCTCAATCAAACCCTATATACACAACTACTGATACTCCTCCCTCAACCACCAGACCCTCTAACCTACCATCCCAAAAATTCAACCTTGCCACCACAAATCTACCTGTTTCAAAAGCAGAAATGCTAAATGAAACCACTTCACCATCTTCATCACCATCTCCAAAATCCCCACCTTACTATAACCTCTCATCTGACCCAGAACCTTCTGACCCTCACTCCCCAACTCTGGCTCAGATCCAAGACCGTGTTATGGCCTCTCAAAAGCCATCACACTCTAACCCTGAACCTAAAGTAATTCCCCACTTCCAGAAAACCCCAACACAACCACCTCTGAACCTCCACCATCAGAACTAATCCACTATGACTCACAACCATATGAACCACCACACTCTAAAATACCCCAACCCATTCCCTCCGCGGACCCAACAACTCCCACACTTAACCTAAGTGCCCCCACCTCACCCTCCCAAGCCTCTGCCAACGAATAAGAAACCTCCCTTCTGACCCTTGAAGAAGCAATTACGGTTTTTGTAGAGTCTTCAGTTGAAAAGGTCAAGTCTCTGACCATCAACTCTGGCATTAGTGATGATCCCTCCGCTATAAGGATTCACTAGAACAGAGTGATAAGTTGGATGACCTCTGAAGCCTTCAAGCTGAAAGGCCTCTCTGAACAAGTCCGCAATGACTTCATCAGAGACGCTGAGATCAGACTCCAAGAGCATCTAGCCAGAGAAGCTAAGGAGCGGGAAAGACAGGAAGCTGAAGAGAAAGCAAGACAAGAAGAACTTTAGAGAATCAGAGAAGCTGAAGCCAAAGCTCTTGCTGATGCTGAGGCAAAAGCCAAAGCTGACGCTGAAGAAGTAGCGCTCCTTGCTGAAGAGTCTGCTGCCAAAGCCATAAATGATGCAGTGACTCAGGGGGAGTCCTCCAACTCTGGATTCGTCCCTCTGGTCCTGAAGACCCTTGAAGAGCTGCAGAAAGAAAAACAGTTAGTTCGAGCCAGACTGGATCAACAGGACTCTGTCAATGTAAACATTCAGAACATGTTGTCCCAGCTGCTCCAGAGGATGCCTCCACCTCCGAACCCTTAGGCACCTAGGATATTTTCTGCTTGTTACTTTCTAATTTGCTTGTTGCTTTCTCTGCTTTGCTTGTTGCTTTCTGTGTTTCAATGTCTGTTTCTTGCTTTCTGTTTTTTTTTGGCTTATGTAAATGCTTATCTATTAATATCAACTTTTTGCTAAGTCTGTTTGCTAAGTATTTTTTATTCTGACAAAAAGGGGGAGAACTAAAACAGCTCTAATGAAAATATATCTAACTCCATTCAAACACTACAAACATTTCCTCTAAAAATGACTTAAGATATGCAGGAAAGTAGCTAAAAGCACCAAACCATGGAAGGTCCGGTAAGAACTTCTGAACTATCCAAGATCTAACTCAGGGGAAGCTCATTTACAATATCTGATCTGAAAGTTTCTTTAAATGTTTCATCTTTAATCTGAACTGTTTTGTCATCATCACAAAGGGGGAGATTGTAAGAACAAAGTTGGTTCTACAAGATATCTCTATGATTTTGATGATAACAAAGGATGAAACCCAAAATGGCACCCTAACGAGAGTTTTTCTTAGTGTACAAGACTCTGAACATTTACGCAGGATTCTGACCATATATCAGATACAAACCTATGTCAGATATAAAGTATTAGATGATCAGACGCCACTCAGAAAGGAGTACGTCTTGAAGGTTCTGATTCTGATCAAAGAGAAACAGTAAGAAGTCAGAAGCTCCAACAAGACTACTTGATTTAGATTCTGATACTTAAGAAGAATAGAGCAATGAGAAGCTCTGAGGAAATCAGACGTAATCATCCTCTGAAGACTAACTCTGGTACATCAAGACTCTGATGCAGATTCACAAGTCCAGAACGCGTAACGGAAAGGAATCTCATTATGGAAAGGAAGTATTTAAAGAAAAGATTAAAGAGGCGGACAAAATGGTTTTAGAAAGAAACAACAGAAGTAATGACATTAATTATTCTTCAATGACCAAGATTCTGTCATCACTCCAACGGTCCTTCACAACTACTATATAAAGGACAGATTACTTCTCTAGAGAGACACACCTGAGACACACAAAAATATCATTCACACTCTCTTATTTTCACGAGCTACTGCTCTCACGTGAAAAGCTTTTGCTCTCATATTTTTCTGTAATACTTGCTTGTTGTTAGAAGCACTTTAAATTACAACTTATTTTTTGCTTAAACTATTTCCTCAAGTGACTCTGCGCAGTCTGTATACTTGAGAGGGCTAAGAGATTATTCTCTTAAACGATTGGTTGTGTAATCTTTCAAGATTAGTGCATTAAGTCCTTTTTGAAGGTGAAATCACCTTGGCCGGGTGGACTGGAGTAGCTTTGATTTTCAAGCGAACCAGTATAAAATTCTGTGTGTTTTGAATTCTGAAAAAGCTTTTATTTCCAAAACAATTCAAACCTCCCCTTTCTTGTTTTTCTCAACCTTCATAAAATATTGTCATAATCAATTATAGACTTGATTAAGCATCATGTAATTGATTAGGAAAAATATATAGTCAATTATATAGTTAGAAAATGTCTCCTTATGAATAAGATAGTCCCTTGATCAACTGGCTAGTCCTTAAAAACATTTTTAGGTGATTTTGTTAAGTAAAGAGAGGCCTTAAAATTATTTTAGGTGTGTATGTGAATTTCCTTATTATGTTAGGAGTTACTCTTCTATTTTCACAAGATTCTTCTCACTTACTCAGACATGACATGTGAAGCTTTCACACTCCCTCTCTTTCACAACTCTGAAGCTTTCAAGTTCCTTTGACAAATATATCAATCATATAAACACTTCATTTGAACCTTGAAGCTTCTACGTGATAAGGCTTTAGATATATTCAATTTAATAACCATAATAAAATATTTGGAAATATGTTAACACCAACTTCAACAATCATCATATATGTTGTCATCAAAACTATAAGAATATTGTAATCAAGATAATAAATTTCATACCTTCAAACACATAGATCCATAATGTGGTGATAATTTAACCTATTTGTAGGTTAAGAGGATAAGTGTTTAATGGATTTATTAACCCTTTGTTTTAAATAAACTCTTGCATCAAACGATTCACAAAGAAGGATTTCTGAAGATGGTTTGTTGTTCCCTCGAAATGGGGAGTTTTCTCAAGTTTACTCGGGATTTAAGGTGGTACACTTTTTAGAGGTGGAAAAATCTGATTAACCCTCTAAGTAAGTGGTTTATTAATTGCTTAGTCAATTAAATTTACTTTTTGCAAACCCTTTGTTGAGTTTCTTAAGCATTTTTGAGATAGGGGTGGAATACAATTAAAAAGGGGGTGACAAAGGTAATCTGCCAATGTCAAATCTCCACCCAATGCCTAAAAAAACCAAGACATTTGAAAATAAGGGATATAATCGATTAATCTAATTGATTAGAGCATGCCAACGCTTCAAATTCCAAATTAAATCATATTATCTCTCCCCTTTAAAGATGATCCAATAAGAGAATTAACGTAGAACACGTAAAATCTTTAGACTTAACATTAAATAATCGATTAGCTCATCAAAATAATTGATTACCACATATGTTTTGGATACTTTTACATCCAATATTTTCTAGTTAGAATCTTCATGATTTTATGGAGTTTTTACATGCACAAACCTTCAGAAGCACTACTATAAAAAAGTACTCTTATTACTTTTTCTTGCATCATCTCTTCTTCTCTTCTTTTAGTGTTTTCTATATTCTTGATTCTCTATGTGTGTTAGAATACTATTTTAGTGCACCAAAATCATTATAACGGCACCCAAGAGATTAAGGTTCCCATCTCTTTCTTATCTCCGTGATGATTTTTCATCACAAGAAAAATAAGGAAGGTTCTTTAAATAATTCGCAAATAGGGTAATTTTATCCATTCATACCTTGGATGCAAGTGTATTTCAAGAATTTAAGTTCTTCAAAACTCTTGAAGAATAAAATTTAAAGGTGTTTGTTTGCAGCCCTCCATGAAAGGTGTATCCATCCTTGGTCAAGGTGTTCTATTCAAATATCTACTTCACATATGAGATCATTTACTCAGAAGTTAGAAAGCATAAGATATCTCTACCCTTAGAAGAATTTGCTGAAATTATGAATTTACCATGCGATGGACTTCGCGTCAATCTAGATGAACCAGAGGAAGGTTATAACTTCATGTATAAGAGTGTTTCTTCATTTTTTTTTGTTAGATCCAATTTTTTAATCTCTTTTCCATTTCCATGTAGGTTCTATGCACCCAAATATTTTCCTCATTCATTATGTGACAAACTATATTCTCCTTTCAAAGAAGAGTAACTTTAGTCGCTTAACTAGATAGGATGTTTCCATAATATGGTTACTTTCCAACAAAATTGGAAAAAAAGTTGGGCAAGTGCAGTGATCCAACACATGTTGGGTAGAAAAGGAAAAGATTGTATCTGTCGTAGGGTTATTTGATCATGAAAATCTTGGGATATGTTAGGTTGAACATTGAAGGAGAAGAAGTAATATAAGATACAACAAAAATACGAGAGGCATCATTAGGGTTAATGAAGTACGAAATTGCCAACGGGGAGATATTGCAAAATCCTCCAAACGAAAATAAAAGATCTATGGAATAACACGCGTCTCCTAAACAAGAATCTTACACAAATATGGAATATTTTGAGTATGATATCTCATAAACACCCTCGGTTGAAGCTATACTCAAGGACATCATGGAAATACATAAGAGAACTTATTAGAATATCAACTTCCTGGATCATCACTTCGCTTAAGACTTAGAGTATATACCTCATGGATTGTTCACTAAGGATGAAGAGGAGACTAAAGAGTAGTCTCAATTTTGTGTTTATTTTCAGGCAGTGTGTTTAATTTTCAGCATTTCCCTGCTTTTATTACTTTAAGTTCTCTTAATAAAGTAATGTTTTCCCTTATTTAGTAAATTGTGCTTCATCTATGTGAAATATGTGTTTGCCTATATCTAGCCATTTTTAACTCCTTTTCGATTATGTAAAATGGAGAGAAATATACTCTCATAGGAAGTATAGTATACTTTCTACTCATGTGATGGGGGAGTTAAACCACTCTAAACTTTATCTATTTGTTTTCTCTTTTACTACCTACTTGAGAGTTATGTTGTCATCATAAAAAAAGGGGAGAATATGGACCTATGATCTTCCAGGTACTATCAAGGTGATCCAAGGTGGTGGATTTGTTGAAAGCAAAGATGAAATCACCAGATTGATCATTTGATTTTGATGATGACAACACCCGATATCAAACGATATCTAGTGAAGTCACTTGAAGATAGCTCAAGAGGCTAAAGGTTCTCAATATGTTGTTGTAGCGGTAAAATTTTTGAGATTATGTTATTGATTAACTTAACTCGCAAAGCAAGAGTCGCCACCACGCTTTTATTATTTCCAAAGGAAAGGGGAAGACTATGAACAAAACCCAAAGAAGTTTTAAAACAAAACTAATAAAAAGAGATAAGGGTCCGGGGGTTGGTTATGCAAAGGGAATGTATTAGCACCCTAAACATTTATAGTACTCTATAGGAACCTCTTTGAAAATCTATGCATTTTGGCTTTAAAATGGTGTTGTTTGCAAATGATTGGGGAGACGAGGAAAGAAATGTTTTTTTTATAATTTTTGTGTTTGCCAAGACTTTTGGAGTCTCATGCCTACGTACCAAAAAAGTAAAATGGAGGATCAAAACTTCGTAATTCATGGTAAAAATAACAAAGATGTTTGTTTTGATTCATTTTTAATGGAAAGATACTTTTCCATTTTAAGGAGAATACTCAACTTGCCACCCACCAGTATGAGAAATTTGCATCACCATGAGAAGGACTCCAACTTGGATAAAGACCAACAAGTATACCACTAGCTCTCTTAGATGCAAAAGATTTACATCAATGTTATGGGGGTATGAGAATTATATCTCAACTATGGAAATGACTCATACCTAAACTTTGAGAAAAGTTTTAGAAGAAAATGTGTAGAAAGGGCACAAAATAATTTGAACGAGTTCATGCATTTTATAAGTCCTTTTGAAATTGGTATGAATATGCTTAAGATGGATTAGCATTTATGAAAAAAAAGTTTTTGAAAACCACTTGACAAAAGTCTAGGTTTATTAAGAAAATGGTTACAGTTTAAAAACAAGAAGTTTTGAAAAAGAGAAAAGATTTTGAAATTTAAAGAAGGAGAGGAGAAGAAGAGACTATCCTAGAGCATAAAGTAAAAGTTACGGAGTAAAGATCTAACTAAGAGATAGCAAGCTTTAAGACATAAGTCAAGCAAGAATTCTATCATTTGGATTAAGCCTCAAGCAAGCAAAATGAGCAAAGAATAGATCATGTATCAGATGAAATCAAAGTAACCAAACTAAGTCTTTACAAAGAGGTCCAAAGCAAAGGTGTCAGATGGATCCCAAGGTCTCAAGTCATAAAATCTCAAAGCAAAGGTCAAGATCTTAGTCCTAAGTCCATAACTCTAGAACAATGCTAAGGATAATAACCATCAATCCCTAAATCAAGATGATCAATTCCTTTTTTAGGTATTTCCTTTATTAATATCTTTTTACAAGAAAATGAAAGTCCAAATGGACAAATAACAAATAACACAAGTAAAAGTAATATGATGTGAGATGTTGAAGGTAAAGCATAAAGTAAATGACAAAAGAGTAAAGAGCATAAGGTAAATGACATTAAAGTGAAGTAAATTCAATAAAATGTTAGTAAGTGGTGTTAGTGATCAATAGAGAAAGAAAATTGGTCATTTTTTGGAGAACACACAACTATTCACTCACAAGTATGAGAACATGGACCTCTCTACATCACATATGAGAAGGGCTCCAACATGGGTAAAATCAAAAAGTATGCCACTAACTCTCATAAATGAAAAGGAGGCAATATTTTCACACAATACCATGAGGAGAAGGATAATTACAATATCACTTACGAAAATGACTTACTTTCAGGACAAATATGGCGCTATGTTAAGCAATCGTAATTGGACTTATGTAGAAGTCACAACTATCTAAGGTCGATCAATAATAGTGTTTGTGTTAATACATGCTAGAGACATGATATGTAAATCATTCTCCTAAAGCCATCCCACATAAAAAGAAAAGAGGATGGATCAAGCACAAAGGCTAGGAGGATGATCCATTACTTCAATCCATAACTCATAGTACTTAGGACAAACTTATGCATCAATCTAAAGTACCTTAAATGATTCATGATCAATTAGGAGTTAGATTTGAAATGATGATAGTTCATCAAGTACCAATCTATGCATCATGAACAAGATGGACACAAACCATCCAATTGATCAAGAGGAAAAGAAAGAGATGGATAAGAAGGGGATAATAGATATCACACCCAAATTGGACCAAAGATTTGATAAAGTCATCATCAAAATCAATCATCCATTTTGGTGGATTAGGGTTTTCACCCCAACAACACCCAAGTTCCATTGAGTTTGATGAGACCTATGATCAAAACAACCATGATCCAAGCCCAACATAAGTCAACAAAGGTCAAACAAATATAAAATGCAATAAACTAAAACAAAATGCACCAAAAATATTTTTAAAATGAATTTTAGAATGGAAATAAAGCGGAGAATCCATAAATTCCTTCAAAACACCAAATAAATAGCGAAAAAATTTATGGAAGGTTGAAAATAAAATAAAAAGCATATGATGATTTTTTTCAGAATTTAAAAATGCATAAAGTATTTTTAAACCAATTAAAACAAAGGGGAAAATATAAAGCTCATAAAAAAATAGAAAATCAATAAAATAAAATATGGAAAAATAAACATCAAATGAAGAAAAATAAAAGAGAATTTTAAAATTATTTCGGGATTTTTTGGATGTAAAATGAAATTTATATGAATTTTAAAAGAAAATACAATTAAAAATAAAAATATAAAAAATAAAAAAAGCAAAAAAAAACACGGAGCGTTGGATATGGCCTCATTAGTTGACGTGGCAAATCCAACAATCCTCAAGCTAGGGCGCATAATGGAATTTAACAAAAATGAAACATGGGATCTAATTCAAATTGGACCAATCAAAATATTTCATTTGTCCAACATGTCTAGCCAAACTCAGATGACCTGAAACACTCTGGTCATCTTCCTCGATGATCCTTCATCGGAGCTTCATCGTTTGGTAAATTTAGAACACGAGACAACCACCAATATGATCGCCTCCTCATCACGAGTTCAACCTGATGCTCCAAATTCATTTATCTAAATTGAGCATGGGGAATTTCAGAGAAGTTTCAGAAGAAAGCATGCCACGAAAGATAAAATTAAATGATGAACATGATCAATCAACACCAAGTAAGTTTGGGGAAAGCATCAGAGGGTGAAAGACTACATTGTGGTAACTTGTTTGAATTTAAATGGTACTACGAACTACCTTGTCCAAATGGTGATCAGAAGTTGATGAAGTTGGATCTGGTCTGGTCACTTCAGAAGGTCTCAGAGCTTGGGAATTGTTGCAAAAGCTTCAGGGGAGGCTAAAGATGTTAATGGAATCAAGAAATTGGATTGAAATAAGCTGGAATTCAAAACACGATAGTTGAATTTTTCTGGAAATTTTCATATTGAAGCAGGGGTTTCTTGGCTCTCAAAAGCTTGGAAATGAAAGCAGTAGCTTCCTCTATTTATAGGAAATGTTTTTGGATCTAAATACGTGTAGAATCAAGCTTAATTCATGCAAAATGAATTTGATCATGAAGTGAGAAAAGTGTGACTTGCAATCCATCAAAACTTAGCCAAATGATGCGTTTCAAGGGTCAATTAACTTCTGGAGACCTGGTTATGTTTAGGTCCAACACGCATGCTAATTTGGCTTGTAATTGAGAATTAGTGAAGTTCAAATTTGGACCATGGTGATTTCTTCAGTTCCAAGTCACCATGTTCAACCCAATCGGGCATCATACTCATGAGGCTTTTTGATCCCATTCTTTTTGCAATGTGTTGACATTATAACAAAGATTACAATGTACCAAGAAAGGTTGCATTTGGATGCTTGAGCACAAAGTTATGTCATGTTTAAGTTGGCACGAAAAACTGGTCATGTAACTTAGAAAAATCTAAGTCCCAAATGCCTGAAAATGACCTATAATGTCTCAATGAATTCCGTGGCCTTTCCAGCATATTTTGACTTTGATCTTTGAATCAAACATGTAGAGGTCATCACAAATGATTATTTTCAAAATTTCAGCCTCAAATGTTGAAAATTGAAGAAGTTGTGAACTTTGAAAGTTGAGGAATAGTCACTTGAAAATAGGTCAAATTTCACTAAGTCCACAAACGACATATAATGTCTTCAAACATTTGATGATCCTCCATGTATAATTGGCTCTTGTCATGTAGAGATAAGTTGTAAAGGATAATGAGAAGATTTATATTAAAAAATAATCATTCAAAAATGTTGAAAATTGAAGGCGTTGTGATCCTTGTAATGTTGACGTCAAATATTGACTTTTTGGTCAAACCACTTGGAACAAGCTTGTGCACTTGGACTTTTCTTGCATTTAAAGGTACATGGATGATCATATAAACTCAAAATAAGGTTTATTTGGATTTCCATTGTTTGAATTGCTTAAAGTTTGAGGTAACTTGTTGAAGAAGGCATGGAAATAAACAATTGAACCTTTGACTTTTCTTGAGAAGTAAGCAACAAAACTTTGAGATACTCTTGATAAAAATGAGATTGCAAGAGGATTGCATACCTTGGAGATGATGCCTTGAAATTTAGCTTCTTGATAATCAATGGTTGAGCACACTTTGTTGGGGAATCATAACAAACCCTAGCTGAGGAAACATGCTTGATGTTCTTGATGGGAAACCCTACCTTGCACGATAAACTTAAAAGAAACAAGACATATTTTTGATATTTTGATTAGTGGTTAGATGAGTAATGAACATATAAATACAAGAGTTAAACACCAACAAAGAAGTGATTGATGATCCCTGCAAAAGGCAAACCCAAAGATGAGCGAGAGAAGACCAAGATGTGATCTTGTTTGTATGCAAGGATACAGATGATAATATGGGATCTTTAAGGTTAACACAGTGGTTTTCAAATGACATTCAAGTGAATATTTCAGCTTTAATTTAGCTGGCAGTTTGACCTCTCAACTCTTAGATGATTGTAATAAACATGAAGATATATCATGCCTCATGAGGCTAGAAGATTCAAGATTCTTGTGTAGTGTTAAAATCAAAGATAAATATGTCAAGACTTGAAGCTTCAAAGTTATGAAAGAGAGGAAATGCGAAAGCCTGACAGTTCGTGTCCGTTTAAGCAACTAGTGCTTGTAAAGACACACGGGTATTTTTGGAAATACTATGGAAAAATCACAGAAACGCACTAAAATCCTTTGACAAGCCTCTTTTACTTTGTGAAAAACACCTAAAAATGATTTTAAGGCCTTACTAACTAATTAGGGGATTGTTTAATCAATTGGAGGACTTTTTACAAATGGATAACCGGCTAACCCTAATCATCTAAACGATTATTTTCACTTGGTTGAGTCTAAAATTGATTGGGATAATCTTTTAATGATTGATAATGACTAAATATCAAAACATTTCATTTGTGTCTTGAACAACCATTTATCGAGGCTCAATAATCGATTTGTCTAATCGATTATGGCATTCATTTATCCCATGTATTATTTTCAAATTTAAACCACAATCAAGCCTATAAATAGAGAACTTCTCTATCATTTTATTTCATCCAGAAAATGAGTCTTGATCCTACTTTCTCACTCACTCTTAATTTTCTATAAATCTCTCATTTACTAAGAGTGTATAAATCTCTTGAGTAAAATCTCTTCATTGTTTTAGGAAAGGGCTTAATTCTAATTTACCAAGAATGTATTATCTCTTGAGTAATATATCATTATATAAGAAGTTGTTTGGCCACGAGCTAAACTAGTAAAATCTCTTGTTTATTTTGGGGGATTGTCTTAGGAAGTCTTTGAATGGTTCGTGAGTTTTTCCTGAAAGAAAAATTCTCTTTTGATTTCTAAAGATTAGCCATTAAAATATCCTTAATGGTTCATGAGCTCAGCCAGTGTAAAAGCTAAGTTGGTTTGAGATTATTCTGTATAAAATCTCATCTCGATCAAGAGATCTTCTCACGTAAGACCCTGATTCGGTTTAGAGGATGTCCAACATAAAATTCCATCTAGGTTTGAAGGAAATCCAACATAAAACTCTATATTAGTTAGAGATCAGCCATTGGAAAATCTCTTCTTAGTTTTGAGGATATCCACTTTAAACTTTGTTCATTAATGGGTTAGAAGTTAACCTTTAAACTTCATTTTCTTGTAAAAGGAGATTCATAAGCATATCCTTCTAAGAGCTTTTAAGTTAGGGGATACTCTCAAAAATAATTCTCAGGATAGGTGTAGGTCAAATTATTAAGCCGAACCTGTATAAATCTCTAGTGTTGTTTCTCTCCTCTTTATCTCTTTACTTTTTTTTCTTTCTTTTGGTTTTCCATTTATTTTCTTTTTTCTGCTGCATATTAAACTTTCACAATTCACCCGCTTCCTCTTATGTATGGAGTAACATGTCCAAAAAGTGGAGGCAATTGTGGTTTGAAAGTGATTCTTTACTGATGATTTGAGCATTTACTAATGCAATCATTGTCCCTTGAAATCTCCTATCCAAATTAAAGAATATCCTTCATATCATTAGATCCTCCATGAAGACAATAATTGTGCACGTCGTATAAATAATGTAGGTTTTTAGATTTAAGACGAGATTTGGTGGAACTCCATCCCAATTTGTGCGATTCATGATTTCTTAAGAGGTTTGGTTAAGATAATTTTCTTTATAAAAGTTATGTTGATGAGTTAGGTTCTTGTTCTCAATATTTTTATTTGTATTTCTCATTAAGTAATGCGTACTTTTATTTGACAAAAAAACTAAAAATAATGAAAAATACATAAATATGATACGAAAAAATAACTACGAATAAAATGAAACATAAAAAACACAAATAAATAAATATGGAAAGCCATGCATATAATAAAAAATCAATTAATTCTCTTTTATTTTTGTAATTTTATTTTGTTTCTACTTTTCACATTTTTCTAATTGGTTGTTGATTATTGATAAAATTGATCAATAATAAAGGCATGATACAATAACTTATTTTAGATATATATTATTCTCTTATATCATATTCATTTTATTTCATAAAAGTTATATTCAATTCATAATTTTATTACTACATTAACACAAAATAATGTATCACATATACCTCTCATTTAAAATAATGATTCTATAGTTAATTTATTTTATCATGAGATTCATACACTAATTGTAGCTATATTATAATATTTAATATTACAAATACAAAAAAAAAACTCCCCCGACCCATATGGGCAACGACCTGGACGATTTCTAGTTTACATCTTCATTCGAATCCTTTTCCCCTTTATTATCATTTCCTTCATCTTCAAGATCTGCCTCTTCAATGGCTTTGGTAACTTCCCTAAGAATAAGTTTCAATAGCCTCTCATAAGATGCAATTGTAGATTCAAGCATATCAATGGCTCTTCCTTGATCATGAAGAGCCACATCCATCACATTTTCAAGCTCTTTAATTTTCATCCAAGTCCTAATCAACTCTTCATCACATAACCTAGAAGAACTAATTAAACCACTATTAACACCTTTACCACCCTCATTTTTCTCTATAGTATTAGTCCCTTTAACCATTATCATATCACTAATGCTTCCCAATATTTGAGCATTCCCAAAAATCATAATGATTTCACCTCCCTCAACATCCCACATCCAAACACTCCCATTTTTTGAAGCAGACACCAAATTTCTCCCGTTATTCACCAAAACTAAAGACACAATTGGCCCATCATGGTTTTTTGTTTTACTACCCCAATCGACCAATTCATAACCTTTTCTGTTTTCCAACATTTTTATGCTCCCAACCTTCATTAACCCTTTATAAATAAACCCATCTGAACCAGCAGCATAAAAACCCAACTCTGTTAAATCCATAACAAACCCAAAAATGGAACATGGAAATGTCACAGTTCGAATTAGAGTTATCCCGTTTGATAAACTCCAAAACTTACATGTGCAGTCCATCGAACATGAAACAAACGTACAAGTATGAATCCCAATTCCAGTTTTAAAACATGTCACTGAATCAGAATGTGCCTTCCATTTTTGTGAGATTGGGTCACTACATGAAGATGGACCATCCATAAGCATAAAAGATGGGATCACAACAATAATGCCATCATTATAACCTGAAATTAAGAGATACAATATTAACTTGATGATATAGGACAAAAAATTTAGAATTAAAAAAAGGCATATTATATCGCACTCATTCTCACCGTAAAATATAAAATTACCTAAAATCAGTAGTGACCCATCATTACTAAGGTGGAGGCTAGAAACAGGTTTTGAGTAAGGAGTAAATGAGTTGATGATATCTCCTGAAGGAAGTGACATGGAGTGGATACTTCCCGACACGCCACCTGCAAAGAGAAAATCACCATCCGAATTGGCTGTAAGTGGAGTGATAGATTCAGGGAGTGAGATGTTTTGGAAGATTGTTGGAGTGCCCCAATTGTAGATGTGGATTGAGCCTGGACCTTTGTCTGAAGACACATGGGAAGTTGCAATGAGTTCTTTTCCTGTCACCGTGAAGCCGCGACAAGGTGATCGACTTCCGGTGAACTGAGCGAGAATGGCGCCTGTGGAAGCCTCAAATGCTATCATGGGGCCGTCCCTAGAACCAGTTAGGATCACTTCATGCACCATTATGAGGAAAATTCATCGAGTGTATGAGAAAACGAAAAAGAAAACAAAAAGGATCTCTAGAGTTCACTTAGCAATGTCTAATCTCAAAAACAATTATAAAAATTCTAGGCATTAGGCTACTAGACCAAAATAAATAAAAAAGAAAATAAACTTTTATAGATATTTGAAGAAGTGACAATGGTATTTATATTAAAATTTTATTAAATTTAATAATATTTTTCAATAAATTAAAATAACGTATGTGGTTATTTAATCATATCTCATTATAATTGTACTTTGAAATATTTAAAAATATATTTACACAATTTTATTTGATTGGATGACTCAACAATATATTTATATTTTCAATAAATTCTTATTATTATAAATAAAATATAATTTCCATCAACGCATTTTTTTAATGGATTATACAATAATAGTAAATAAAATAGGATTAATTGATTTTATTTAATACAATGAACACAATTAATTTTAATTAATGAGAAGAGGTGAAAAAGAGAAATGCATTGAATAATTTGAAATTAAAATACAAAGAATAATGGTTTTTTAAATTTTATAAAAATTTCACATGACTCAAAATAATATAAGTCAAGCATTATATTGATTAAACAAATTTTTATATGTGCTGATGACCTTTAAGGCAATGAAAAAAAGTATCAAGAGAGAAACAAATAAAGAGAGTGATATTATAAGTTGGTGATGCGACATTAAAAGTGTACACATATCTTTATTTTATGGAGAATATGTACACATATAATTATTTATAAAAAAATGTGAATTAATGTTTGAACAAGTTTTGATGATTGACTTAATAATATCAAATGTGCGAACATCATTAAAGAATGAGTCTGAATCAAAAGTGGTTGTATTTACTAAAATATATTACGTGACAACCCCTAGTGATTAAGGGATATCAAAGGTTTTAAGGTTATTATATTATTGAGAGATAAATCACATAGTAAGTAAGAAGTTTTGTATGTGTGGTTTTCTTTGTCATAATCATTTTGTCCCTCTCACCTCTAGGACTAAGATATTTATAGTTGTGTTGGACCTAGATCATATGCCTCATAGGAATAATAACTGCTCCTGAAAAAATGGAGGGAGTGAATGTATAATTTCCCGTTATTTAGGGGAGAATGGTTTGTTTCCACGAATTCCTCTTCATCATTAAGCAAACTATAAAGTACCCGAGCGACATATCTAAGGAAAGGGCATCCTATCCAATAAACAGGTGTTCGAACCAGGAATTACTTGACCAGGAAGGATCCATTGGAAAGGTACCGAGTCATATGCCTATTCCTTTCCATTTGTGGTACCTTTTTAAATATACCACTATATAGTCCCTTAAGAATGAGGGCTTAAAAAAGGTGAAGTCTTTTAGTTTCATCTCCTTCATTCTGACACTCATGAGGGAAACTAAAATGGATATTTTAAGAGTGACTTGACATGAATACCTCTGGCTTATATTTAGTTGAGTCCCTTAAGAGAGACTTTAGTAGATTCCCTTGGGAGATACTTTTGTCAATTACATTAGGCAAGGCTTTAGTTGAGTCATTCTAGAGAGACGCTAGTTGAGTTCTGTAGACTAGACATTAGTTGAGTCCCTCAAGAAATAATTTAGTCGATTCCTTTAGGAAATACTTGAGTTGAGTCCCTCAGGTGTGACTTTAGTCAAGATCCTCAGGCAAGACTTAGGTCGAGTCCCTCGGGCCAGACTTTAGACGAGTCCCTCAGGAGAGACTTTAGTTGAGTCCATATAGCAGGAGTTTAGGTTAGTCCCCCATGAGAGACTTTAGTCAAGTCCCTGAGGCGAGACTTCAGTTGTTCCCTCTAGAAAAACTTTATTCGAATCCCTCACATGAGACTTTAGTCAAGTCCCTCAGGTGAAACTTTATTTAAGTCTCATTGATGAGACTTTAGTCTAGTCCTTCAAATAAGACTTTAGTCGAGTCACTCAGGCGATACTTTAGTTGATCCCTTAGACGAGACTTTAGTCGATTCCCTCAAGTAATACTTTAGTCGAGTCCCTCTGGAAATACATTAGTTGATTCCCTCAAGAGATACTTTAGTAGAGTCCCTTAGGTGAGACTTTAGTCAAGTCCCTATGGAGATACTTTAGTCAAGCCCCTATGGTAAGACTTTAGTCAAGTCCCTCATGCAAGACTTTAATCGAGTCCTTCCGGCAAGATTTCAGTCGAGTCTCTTAGGCGAGACTTTAGTCAAGCCCCTAAATAGAGACTTTAATTGATCCACTCTTTAGAGACTTTGTCAATTCCCTCAAGTGATACATTAGTTAAGTCCCTTAGGAAATAATTTATTTGAGTCCCTCAGACAGGTCTTTTTACTAGTCTTTATGGTGAGAATTTAGTTGATTCCCTCATGCAAGATTTTAATCGAGTCCCACAGACGATACTTTAGTCAAGTCCCTTTGGAGAGACTTTAGTTGAATTCATCTGGCAAAACTTTAGTTGAGTCCCTCTGGTAATGCTTTAGTTGATGCCCTCTTGCGAAACTTTAATTGAGTCTGTCAGGGAAGACTTTAGTCGAGTGCCTCAAGAAATAATTTAGTTGAGTCCTTGTGGAAAGACTTTAGTCGAGTCCCTTTCTCAAGACTTTATTTGAGTCCCTTAGGAGAGACTTTAGTTAATTCCCTCTCGTGAAACTTTAGTCGAGCCCATGATATGAGACTTTAGTTGAGTCCCTTAGGTGAGACTTTAGTTGAGTCCCACAAGCTAGACTTTAGTTGATTCCCTCTAGAAAGACTTTAGTTGAGATGTCTTATAAAGATTACATTTATGTTTCCTCTTTTTAAAACGAAAAACATCTTCCCGTGGAATTCCAACATTCATATTTCCCTTTTTTAGGCGACAAAGATTTTCATGTAGAAGTTCAGCATTCATATTGCCCTTTTTAAGACGGCATAAATCTTCATGTGGAATTCCAATATTTATGTTTACATATTTAAGGTAGAAGGGATCTTCCTGTGGAAGCCCAACATTTATATTTAATGCACAACCAAAATAACCTATTACAAATTATAAAAAAAATTCAAAGAGATTTAGGAATTGGTAGGCGACTCACCTATCTAACAATCAACTATAATAATATCTTATATGGACTGATTTTCATTTCTAGGAATAACTCATCCATATAACTCCCCGAGCTTGTATTCTCAATTAGGTAGCTTTTGGTATATGAAATATGGTCCTTCCCAATTGGGTTGTAGTTTCCTCTACTGGGTGGGCACAACGACTTATATCAACAATAGGTCACCCTCCTGCATTTTCTTTTGAATCACTTTGGAGTTATATCTATTTGCGACCCTTTTCTTAGAGACAAATTCTTGAATATGGGAAAAATCTCTTGCTTCGTCGACTAGATTGGTGTCACATCTTAATCCTACCTCATTCTCCACTGCTTTGAACTGAGAGCGCTACTAGGAAGGTGTGTTAATTTTGATAGGCTACATGGCATTTGACTCGTGTACTAGACTGAGGGGAGTTTCCTTGATAGTTGAATAAGGAGTGGTGTGATATGAACACGATACTTCGTGAAGCTACTCATCTTATAATTCTTTGGAGTTATC
This sequence comes from Lathyrus oleraceus, assembly GCF_024323335.1. Lineage (NCBI taxonomy): Eukaryota > Viridiplantae > Streptophyta > Magnoliopsida > Fabales > Fabaceae > Lathyrus > Lathyrus oleraceus. The sequence goes on along the minus strand of NC_066582.1, from coordinate 324,361,414 downwards.
CAACTTCTTCATGATCCCTTTCATTATTACCTTGTTCGCTGATTCCACTTGCTCGTTCGCGTGTGGAGGACACTGGAAATAAACTTTGTTTGAAATCCTAGGTCATGCAAATAAATCAACCATGACAATTCTCATGAACTGAGTTCCATTATTCGAAATGATAACCCTGGAATACCAAACTTGGACATAATTCTCTTCAAATAAAAACGGCGGACCCTTTTGTTGTGATCTTGGATATAACTTTGGCCTCTATAATTTTTGCGAAATAATCTACTGCAATGGCGAAAAGATTTAGTTGATCGGGAGCCAACGGAAAAGGACCTAGAATGTCCACTCCCCACTAGTAAAATGGTAAGGTTTTCACGAATAAATAGAAGAGTTTAATGAGTGCATGGTGCAGACTAACGTGTCTTTGGGATTTTTACATTTCCTAATGAACTCCATATTTTACTTTGTTGGACGCTTATGGATTTTTTATGCCACTAACTCGTCTTATGGTAATTAGACTGAATGAAGATAATGAATTATAAAAATAAATGGTGCAGTGATAATGCTAGAAGGATCCAGTCAGGGGGAGTCTCCTTGTCTACCGGAAAATAGAATTCTACTAGAAAATATTCTAGTACCTTTTAACACCTTGCAGTTTCCACTACTGCCAATTTGAGTCTTTCAATCTTACGATATCGGGCCTTAGCACCCTTGAACACCTTGCACACAAATTTGACATGTTGCAATGATTTTAAGCTTGAGAATTCCTCACATATTATCAGCCCTCACGTCCATGGTAATCCATGGGAACCATTTAGGTTGTCAGTGTGCGTGGGTATTTATCTTTAAAATTTTATATTTATTATTATTGGGAAAAAGGGAAGGAATGGGATTGGTTTTTTATTATTGTGCTCGCTAAGGATTAGGGCCCTTGTGCCTACGTATCATTCATCGGGGGATGAAGAATCAGAGCTCTGTAGTTCATAGTAGAAAATGTTTGTGTGTTGGTTGATTTTACCTTGAAAATGGGTTTTCAGAGTGATGTCATAAGGCGCAAGAATGAGGTTTTATGAGTTGATGTTGTTTTTAGAATTTTTGAAAAGAGATGTTTTTTCGTTAGAGTTTCACTAAAGACTATGGGAGGGGGTGAATATTTCAGACTACTAAGCCATGCGTCTTGTGTCTAAAATACCCAGAGTAAGGGTATGACAGATCCATCCTTACTCATTCCCCACCACTTAAGGCTCGTGGCGCATAGTTCTAATCGTATCTTTATTGTTTTTTTATTTGATTAAGAAAATGCCACTTGACGTTTGATCAAGGGTTTATTACTTTTGATTTTGAAATGGTGGTGCACATGAATATTTACAAAGTAACCATGAAAGGGTCCTACTGAAATCCTCTAAGTCAACAGTGTCACAGATGAATGTATCTTTTAGGTTTTTTAAATTTTATCATATTTTTGTTGTTTTTGATTATGACAATAAGTAAATGACAAATGATAAAGGATGCATGAGATTATATATACAATCATGATGATGATGATGGATACTTGAAAGTAAATTACAATATAATAAGTTGACAAGAAAATAAATCACAAGATGATAACTAAATTAACAATATTAAAGGTTAACAATGAATAGTTAGTGGTTAGTAATGAATTTGCACAAGGTAAACCACCTATGGATTATCTATCCACAAGTCAAAGGACTCAAAATATGGCACATCGAGGGAAAACTTATCATTCACACAAAGGATTGAAGATGATCCATGATCATCTAACAATAGATTTGGATCAAAGAAAGTTATACAACCCCAAATCCATCTATCAATGATTTGAAAAGTGGAAGATTATATCACCCATATAATTACAAGTTAAAGGTCAAATAATGTGCAAGTTAGACATTCAAACACAAGTGTTTAATGGTTAGTGATCAATGGACACAGTACAACCAAATAGATCAACAAGTGAGGTCTCATCTATGCATTAAATGGTTTAAACATAGTTAAGTAGGGGCAATCTATCAACACTTCAAAGTCTCATGAATGATCCATTGATCATTCACTATCATGTTTGAAATATTGAAGATTTTATCAATCCTAAAAAATCAATGACCATGGCCAAATAGGATGTCATCAACCATCATAAAAAACAAAGGTATAAGTGTCCAATTAAAAATAATAAAAATAAATGATTAATGGATAATAAAAATAAATGTGATAAAAAAATAATTACAAAAAATGTTTGGTTAGAAATAAAATAAAATTGAAGAAATAAAAATGAAAAAAAGAAAGGAAATAAAATGAAGAAAATAGAAAGAAAATAAGAAATGAAAAAGAGGAAAGAAAGAAAATAAAATAAAGGGTGGCACTCGGGATTGAACCCCTAACCTTGGGAGTCATGGGTCAACCCCCTTTCCACTGGGCCAAGTGCCTTTGGGTGTTAACTAACGCGCCCCATAAAATAAATAATAAAACTCAATCAGAAATAACACATGGGCTAAAATTGGCCCTCGAATCAAGTCACTTAAAAAAGTAAGTAAAATGAATGGTCAGATCAAGGGGACACACGACGCACGCGTTGAACATGGGACACACACACGCACACATAGGGAACACATCATTCCATTCAACCAATGAAAACATGACAGCGTATTTTTTTGAATTTAAGACACATAAAACACCCGCGAAGCAACGTATGAACATCATCTTCAACCTTGAGATTCTCATATTTCTAACCTTTGTGTAAGACCCCAATTTTGACCCTAAGATCCCTCATGCTATCTCATCATATGCATTGGCTTTGGGATCACACCTTGGCATCCTCCTTACCCCTCATTCATTGGTTTTGCATTGGGAGAGATCACCAAGCACATTTGATTGTATCATACTTTTTTTTCATTATTTACTAACCAAAATACCAAAAATATGTCAATATCTAGTTTGTTGCTTTTGTAGGTAGTATGAGTGTTCACCCATGCTCCATCAAGCTCATATTTAAGGTTTAAGACCCTCAGTGCAAGGATATTAATCAAGATATGGTTCATATTTACTCTAGACAACATATATGGATCCCCATGATCTTCATTTATCATTTTGATCAAGAATTCATCAAGAGTTTGAGTCTTGTTTGCCTTGGAAGCCCTAATCCATCTGGGTATCTTATGTGACTTCTTCAGAGAGTTTCCTCATCAATTGACCAAATATTTCAAGGGATACTTCATATTACATCATCTTATGCATATATGATCCTTCATTAGTCCCAAAAATCAATAGAATCTCAATCTAACAAGATGGTTCATGGTGGTTGACCAGAGAAAGTCAACTGGTCAAAACTGGGGCTCCCTAGACCCTATCTCCTACAATTTTTGTCATATAAAAATGATTCCAAGAGAAATGTTACTCATTATGACATTCAAAACAACTTTCATGTTTAAGTCAAGAGCTATTTTTGCTTTGAAATTCATTTTTTATGGTGAAAGATTATAGGTCATTTTGTCTGAACCCTAGTTAGGAGGTCAACTTCCTAGGACCATAACTTGCTCAATTTTTATGATATGAAAGCCATTAAAGTACCATGATTCAATTCAAGATGTCCTTTTCAACTTTTATATGTGGAGGAAGTTCAAATTCAACAATAAAATGCATGTGCCAAGAGGAAACATTATAGGTCATTTTGGGTCTTTACCATTGAACAAGTGATTTTCCTCAACTTCTAAAATGCATAAATCCTTCATGCCAAATACAAATGATGTCAAATTTGTGACTAAATTGAATATTTTTGAGAGAGATACAACTTTTATGAAGGAGAATTTTCCATTTTAAGTCCATATCAAAAGTTATCCACGGTGGAAGAAGTGAACATTTGACTTGGTACTTAGAAAATTTTCAAATATGTTTGATTTTCCAAAATTCCACCTCAAAATTCAGCATGATACAAGCTTCAAATGGAGAAGTGTTGAAAATTAAAGTTGTTCCCCTTGATCTCACCTTTCCAAAAAGTCCAAGATCATCTCATTTGGATCAAAATTGAAGGATTTACGCCTCGGTGCAATGCATGGCCCCATTTGGAAGATTTTCATGACCAATTTCCATTCCACATTGCATGGCTTCATGAATTTCTTTCACCATCACATGTGCACGATTTTAGACCCTTTGACATCACTCTTTGGGCTTTGTACACATCCATGTAAGAATGCATGAGTTCATTACTATTTTTGGAGTTAGAATGGAAGTGTGCAAAAAGCATTTGAAAAGCCTATAAATACAAGTGTCATAAGCTCAGAAATGCATCAACACCTTGCCCAAGCTTTGCCAAGACACCTCAGACCCTTCACTCCATAGAATTTCTTGAGGATTTCATTGAAATCGAGTTTGAAATTCACCTTCTGTTTTGAAGTTCAAACTCCAAGAATCCGTTGCCCTTTCCATCTCAATTGATCACTGCAAGCAGGAGGAGGAAGAATCAAGCAAATCCAGATCAAGATCAAGCTGAATTGAAGCTACTCGAAGGTTGGATTTCAGAAACTTCATCTCTTCGATTCTCTCTCAATTCTTCACTATTCTTTGTGATTTTTGGTTGGCTGAATTCCTATCAACGTAGGCAACAAGATTGAGTTGCTTTGAGGTCAAATCGAAGCAACTCAGTTCATGACCCTCAAAATTCAAATCCCTGTATCTTTTTATATACTTGGAATTGGAGAAAATTGAGGCCAAATTTGTGATCCTGAGCATTTTCTCTTCAAATTAGTGTCCTTGTTTTTTATTTTTCATGAAGTTTAGGTTAGACCAGCCCAGTGGTCCTCACCGGAAAAGATGAACGGAGCTAAGGCTCCGGTGGTGTGTTGGCAAGGTTCCACCATCTGATCTTGGTCCAACGTTCTAATCTTGGCCCTTGGTTTTGATTACCACGTGCGTGCATGGTCATCAGATCTGCCACTTTAATTAATGAGGGAGATCTGATGGTCCTTGTTTTTTTGTATTTTCTGATTTTTCATTTAATTTTTTTATTTTGTTTAATTCATATTAATATCATTTTTAATCCCAAAAATATGGGACTTTCACCAAAAATCTTTAAATATCTTTCTCTCTCATTTTCTAAATTAAAACTATTTTTTGGATTAATTTTGATATTTTTCATGAATTAAATGTTTTTGTGCATATTTTCAATTGTTTAAAAATACTTATGACTTTTCAAAAATCATGAAATTTTTTATCTAGGGTTCTTTGACCTTGTTTGACCTAGGATAAATCTCTTGGCAATTTATTTGGTGTTTTGAAGAGATTTTAGGTTTTGACTAAATTAATTTGAATTTTAATGCATTTTTAATTTGATTTTTAATTGATTAATTGTGTAAAAATCATGTTGAGCCATTTTTATGGTCTTGTGATGTTTGACTATTTGTTTGGGCATTGGTCAAGATTGATTTGACTTTTGTTGGATTAAAATCATTGGATTTAGGGGATTGATGAAATGTATATTTCATCTCCCAAAATGAATGAATGATTTTAATTTGATAAAATTCCTCCCATGACCAATTTTTGTTTCTCTCACTTCCCCTCCCTCTTAATCTTCATCCCTATTCTTTCCCATTCCTTTCATTGACCAATGAAGTCTCAATATCCTAAGCCTAATTGGTTCATCAATGACTTTGTGTCAGATGAACCAATACAAGTATGGATGAGATAGGTCCATCCATTTTGATCTTTTCTTTTAGTGTGTGGTACGTTTTAGGAGTTTGGTTCATTATACCAAATCTCTAACATGCATTGACACCAAAAATTTTTTTACCCGACCACAGATAGTTGTGACTTCTATATAAGTCCAATTACGATTGCTTAACATAGAGCTAAATTTGACCCTAAAGGCATAGCATTCTAGTAAGTGAGATTGTAAGTCTCCCATCTTTCATGGTATTATGTGGAAACTTGGCATTTCTTCCTTACTATGGAAGATTTCTTGGTTCAAGGATCCTTGCTTGTGAATAGATGGTTGAGTGTTCTCCAAAGAATGACTCAATTAATTAAAAAGCAAAACATCACTAACATTCAATTAACTTTGACTAAGTATTGTTAATATTGCTTTACTTTCAAGTCATTTACTTTATGCAATTTAGTTTCTAGTCATTTATCATTCATTGCCATTTATATTTCATTTAACTTGTTTATATTTATGCCATTTTTACTTTGCTCATTTGAGTCATATCTTGTGATTGTATATATTTGTTTGTGTATGTTGATTTTGTTTGTGGTCTTAGGACCTTAAAATACTTAATAAACATCAAAAACCCTAAACAATGTTTGGTGGACTGTTTATCTTGATCTGAAGTTTTGGACTTAGAACTAGGCAACATTCCCTGTGAAAAAAGGACTTGGCCAATCCCAACATTCTTAGAATTGTGAACTGAGCCTTCATCTGATGCAAGTCTTGAGGATTTATTTGAACTCATCTGCTACATTGTCTTAATGCCAATTGTTACTTTGATCTTGTGTCTAATGTCTTATTTTGAGTTGATCAAGGAGTATTTCATCTGATACATGAGAAAACAAAGAAGACTGCTAGCTGTGGGATTTGCTTGCTTGGATGTGGCTATATTTATTTGATGCCTTGATCTTCATGATGTCTGATATTGCCAATTGCTTGATTGATTATTGCTTGATTCAAAGTCCAAAGGGAAAGTGGGTTTTTTATATGAGATTCTTGTGTGTTGGATTGCATCCTATTGGTAAGATCTTTTTAACTCTTAACTTTTAATTTTATGCTTAGGATTAGTCTCTTAATCTCCCCATACTTCTTAAATTTCAAAATCTCTCCCCCTTTTCAAAAATTTTATTTGCTTGTTATTTCAAATCTAGACCTTAGTTCAAATAGAAACTCTGGCCTTATGCCATTGAATTTTTAAACTCTTTTCTTAAATCAAACCTGTAAGTAAATATAATCATATTGACTTAAAATTTCAAAAGACAAAAGGAACTAACACTCATTCAAACTTTTGTTCCCTTTGTGCCTTGATCGGTAAAATAGCAAGTGTACTATTTGCACCAATGTAGTAATAAAAAGGGAGTTATCCCGAGTATCGATCTCGAGGACTGCGTAGAAAGTATCAATTTTTAGAATAATTCAATTGAACAAAAGTTCATATGGGGTTTGACGATTGTTTTCACAACTGATAAGAAATAAAAATATAAAGCGTATAAAAACAGTTTGACCAATATGAGAAATAATGCTAAGTCCAGGTGTATGAATTGCTGTGTATTCCACTTTTTCCATATCATATAACATCGATATTATTATAATTCAAAACAGTTTCTCCAGAGTAGTTTTCTCTAATTCCTTAGCCAAAACCATTTAACAGGCAATTTCACTCCTAATTCCTTAGTCAATTAAATTGCTGTTAAGAATTATTTATGTTATCAAGACTTTACGGTAACTGATCGGGAAAATAGCAAGTGTACTATTTTTACCGATGTAGTAATGAAAAGGAATTATCCTAAGTATCGATCTTGAGGACTGCGTAGGAACTATCAGTGTTGGTAATGATTCAATTAAACAAAAGAACCTTGGGTTGGTAAGTGAAGAGTAAATTCGCTCTGTAAAATATAAAGGAAAAAATAGAGAATTTTTAACGCAGTAAAGTTAAGCATGCTAGGTCCGGGGTGTATTAATTGCTCTGAAATAAACTTAATCCTTGTTTTATAACGTCTATGCTAGAATGATCCACTGTGATTCTCAAGAGTAGTTTCCCCTAATTCCTTAGCCAGAAACCATTAACATTCAAGTTTAAATCCCAATTCCTTAGCCATTCAAAAGAATATTAATCCCATGTATGAATATCAAGAATTTCCCATCATCACTATTAGATCCTCATTCCTAAGAGAAATTAGCGATGTTCTTATACATATAGTGATAAAGGGATTTGTCCGACCTCCTTTACCTCCAAATCAATACCTAATTTTCCAATACGGCAAGCATTACACTCGTGTATAACAAATTGAATTCATAAAAACATAAACATTCATAAAATTGTAGGAAGAAGGTTCATTACAAAAGCAATTCAGGGACACCCCCCTAGCATAGGGGGGGTTTAGCTCATCATACTATTCAAAGAAGGTACAAATTTAAGATTAGACATTACAAGAGATTAGATATCTTCGATCTTCAATTGCTTCCGCGCTTGATGATCTCCGTTCTCCAAAAATCTTGATTCTCTTCTTCTCTTTGCCTCTAATCCCTTTCTCTTCTTTTTCTTAGGTCTAAAAAGTGCAGTACACATTACAGTCAAGTCAAAAAGTCAAAATTGCCCTCCGGGATCACTCACATGAGTGAAAACAGGAAACCAGAAAATTCAGCGCATCTTCCAACACGGGTCGTGCCAAGCAACACGGCTGGCCGTGTTGTCTCTCTGGTTTTTGTATGGGGAGAAGTTGAGCCTGCAGCACGGGCCGTGTCAGGAGACACGGGCCGTGTTTGGCTCCAGGATTTTATTTTTTTCTTTAACTCTTCCATTGTTGCCTTGGCACTTCCGACTCTTCAACTACTTCTGAAACATGCACAATACCATGGAAACGACATCAAACGCATCTAAAAACTTAAATTAATACTAAAAGCAAAATAAGCATAAAAATACTCAAATATGAAATACTTAAAACTCAAACACTAAAACTCAAAATAAAGTGTTACCACATTGATGAATTTTGGCCGAAAACATGATGAAAATCAAGTAAAATGGTGATCGATCACAACCCCAAACTTATCTCATTGCTTGTCCTCAAGTGATGCAAGAGACAACAAACAGAGGTCACCCCAGAATTCCTTTTCACCACTATACATCCGATGTTATTCACACATAGTTTCATACCTTCATGGTCAAGATTTCGGCCACCCGATCCGAACTATCTGCTACACCTCACAGTTCAGCACCTCTTTACCTGCAAGCTTTTCATACATCTCACACAATCTCTCAGGGTTAGCACTCAAGATTCAGCATATGCAATATCCACTCTTAGTTTTTGAATAAATTCTACTTCATTTGCACAAACATATTTCACACACTTTAGGAGGACTTAGGGTTGTAACGGGGCTTAGGACAGGTGGGATAAACAACAAACAGATACACAAGGGTTTTTGGGGCTCAGCACTCATGCTATTTTTCTTGTACCTGTGTTTATTTTGATATAAAGGGGTTCGACATCGACTATTTACTTTACTCAACAGATTAAGTATTGCAAATGTACTCAAGTCGTTAAGTTGGGACAAGTGCATTTTTATCAGTTCTATTTTTCTTTTCTCTTCTTTTTGTTTTCGGAGCATTCAAAAGCCTCCAATTTATTTTTCTTTTTCTCTTTTCTTGTAACAATTTTTTCGCACGCTTGTCCCTTTTTGTATTAGATTCACCACCCCAAACTTAGAATTCAACACAGTTTCAAAATCCACAACATTCATGCCGAGCAAGGGTACAGGAGATTATTATGTTTTTTTTTTCTGGCCATAGGGTGACATAAGTGGTTTAAAAACAAACAAAATGGTTAAAGGCTCAAAAGGGATTTGCAACGGATAAAACGTACAAGGGTGGCTGGAAAGGCTCGAGGTTAACAACAAAAACGTGCCTCAGTGTGTGTCTTAATGCAGTGCTATGTCAGTAGAACGTACACAAAACCAGAGCGATAGAGTCATACCTGGATTAACTCTCATGATGATATCTTAGTATTTGGCTTTTTGTAGTCTCACCATGTGGGGTAAACTTGCAGGTTCCAAAGCACTCTCTATATAATGTAGCTTCTTTTTGGTTCAGGTGTACCATACTTCTATCTCAATCCAGCTTTCATCACACTGCGTCCAACAATAGTTTTTCTTCGGCTGCATAAATTTCCAAGGTGCCTCGGGAGAGTATGTTCGGGTTGTGTCTTTCATCCACTAAACATCCTTCCATCACGCCTCTGGTTTTTATCCATCAATCTGTAACCCAACACCCAAACAGTTGAAAATAAAAGAAATCAAAGTTAACTTTAAAAAAAAATTGAAAAACCAAAACGGAAAATAACTAAAACAATGAAAAATGGAAAATAACTAAAACAATGAAAAGAATCCCCCCACACTTGAACTAAACATTGACCCCAATGTTTAAACCCAAATGCAAGAGGGACTTACAGTGCCTACTGCGGTGGAGGAGGGTGCTGTGGAAATTGAAACATCATCTGTTGCATCATCCTTTGAATATCATCAATGGCAGCCCCTTGACGGAGCTGCTCTGTCACGATCCGATCAATCTCCGCCCCCTGGCGAGCCTGCTCGACACGGAACTGATCCATGTCCATGGGTGTTCATCCAGCAGAGGAGGCTCCCATACCTCGGTGGTGAGAGGTGTAAGGGTGAGGAACACCCCTCTCCCTTGCCGGTGCATCTTCCTCCATCGTATCGCCTGCACGAAAATCATCTTCTCCCGCCTCTTCGGGGTTAACAGAAGTATACAACCAATTCCCACTGTTATCAACATTAGTTTTATCAGTGTTCGGTAAGCGGAACAATCGGCGTGTCCGGCTTACCAACACATACCCATGACGGCTTTGTTCGAGCATTCCTTGTGTGCACAGGGCATTGAGGTCAAGCTTACCCAACGCCTGCATCGGGGTCTCTCCGTCCAAAACCGGCCTACACCCACACCAATCAACAATTTGTGTGATCATACCACCCACTGAAATGGCACCTGAGCTGGCACACCCCATGGTACCTAAATGGTCGACGGTGAATGCCGCCACATTCACTGGTTCCTCATTAACCATAGCATGCATCAAATATAACTCTCGCTTTGCCGCTACACCTGTACTATCTCCTCGTCCAAACAAGGTGAACGCTAACCCTTTTTGAGCATATCGGAAACACGGGTTTTGAATCCATGATGCCTTTGCACCCCGGGGTTCATACTGCGGTAAACCTGTAATAGAAGACCAAAAGGAACCTGCAGAAAAGTCATTTGGCACTGCCCCGGATCCTACCAATGGTAACCGGAGGCATTGCCCAAGCTGAATAACCGACATCGAATAATCTTCATTATAGAGCCGGAAACTCATAGTACCAAAATATTCATAAACATGACCAGTCCAATTCTTTTCCAATTTAAATTTTACAGTGCTTAGGAACTCTAGAGTGATGCGTTCATAGAAAGGCACATCAGCATGCATAAATTCAAATATACCTAAATTGTGGAACATTTGAGATACATCATCTAGAATTCCTAAAGCACTCATAGTATCATCACAAACATACCTTGTAGGTACAAGCTTCCTTTTAAGGTGAGTCTTGTACCTTTCAACATGGTCATCATCCTCAAAAATAATTCCGTGTGCATTTGGCATCCTCCGGGCCCTTTGTCTCGGCCTTGAGGTCTCTACCACAGCCTTTCCTCGCTCGGCTCTTTTGGGGGGCATAATGGTCACCTGAAGAGTTAGCGGAAAAAAAATAGTGGAGATAGAGAAAAATAATACCGTCACGGTGTAGAGTGCGAGAAACGGCCCAGCTTTTGTGAAGGAACTTTGAAAAAAAATGGTTGGATGATGATGAAATATGAGGTTTAAAGTGAAGGTGGTTATGGAGTTTGAGAGGTTTGAGAGAAAGATAGGGTTGGAGGAGATGAAGTGGCTGAAAAGTGAGTGGGGGAGTGGTAAAAGGTGTTAAAAAACGTGTGGGCCCCACTCCAACGTCTCTAAAATTTAATTTTTTTCTGAGTTACGCACTGCAACACGGCCCGTGTTGGCCCACACGGTCGGCCGTGTTGCACCCCTGGAAAATGTATGGGGATGAGGCCATATGAGCAACACGGCCCGTGCTGTCACACACGGCTGACCGTGTTGCTCCTCTGGAAAATGTATGAGGAATTGGGTATGCCAGCAACACGGCCCGTGCTAGCCAACACGGACGGACGTGTTGCCTTGTTATGTCTTGCATTTTTCTCTTTTCAAGTCCATGGTTGAACACCTTAGTTGTTACCCCATTCAAATTTTTCACCTTCACCAGTAGCACACTGTGACTACCTACAAACATTCAAACTCAAAAATAGAAACACAAAAAAAATTCATTAAAGAGAAAAATTGAAAACCCGTGGGTTGCCTCCCACGAAGCGCTTCGTTTAACGTCGCATGGCTCGACGGTTGTTCATCTCATCCTGTGAGACGAGCAACATGTATTTGGCCACTCTCTTGCCCTTGGTAATACAGCTTTAACCTCTGACCATTGACTTTGAAGGTATCCCCGTTTGCTTGATTCTTTAATTCAATCGCTCCATGAGGGAAAACTTTATGAACAACAAACAGGCCTGACCATTTTGATTTCAACTTCCCAGGGAATAACTTTAATCGAGAATTATACAAAAGGACCAGTTGTCCTTCATAAAACTCTTTTCTCACAATCCTTTTATCATGCCATTTCTTTGTTTGGTCTTTATAGACCTTAGCATTCTCATAAGCACGATTCCGAAATTCTTCAAATTCGTGGAGCTGAAGGATCCGAGAACTTCCTGCCTTGGATAAATCCATATTCAAAAATTTTGAAGCCCTAAATGCCTTGTGTTCTAATTCAAGCGGTAAATGGCATGCCTTGCCATAAACTAACTGGTACGGTGACATACCAATTGGCGTTTTGAAAGTCGTTCGGTAAGCCCAAAGTGCATCATCCAACTTGCTTGCCCAATCCTTGCGAGATGAGTTTACGGTCTTTTCAAGGATTTGTTTGAGTTGCCTATTTGACACTTCCACCTGCCCACTAGTTTGAGGGTGGTATGGAGTAGAAATTCAATGCTTCACATTATATTTCAAGAGGAGCTTCTCCATTAGATGATTCAGAAAATGTGTTCCTTCATCACTTATTAAAGCTCTTGGCACTCTGAACTTAGTAAAGATAGTCTCCTTTAGAAACCTAATCACCACTCGAGCATCATTAGTTGGTAAGGCCACGGCCTCCACCCACTTTGAGACATAATCCACCGCCACTAAGATGTACTGCTTCCCAAAAGATGGTGGAAAGGAACCCATGAAATCGATATCCCACACATCAAAGAGTTCAACTTCTAACATGGAATTTTGGGGCATCTGATTTCTTTTTGAGATGTTGCCCGTTCTCTGGCATTTGTCGCACTATTTAATTATTTGTTGAGCATCTTTGAATAGAGTTGGCCAGTATAACCCAGATTGGAGAACTTTGGCGGCGGTTCTGTCACCACTAAAGTGTCCTCCATAGTCGGAGTCGTGGCATGCTTTCAACACATCCCTTTGTTCCTCCTCTGGAACACATCTCCTAATCAGTCCATCCACTCCTCTCTTATACAAGAAAGGATCGTCCCACAAGTAAAACCTGCAATCATGCACAAACTTTTTCTTCTTGTTAGAATCAAAATCATCGGGGATTACCCCACCTACCAGATAGTTCGCATAATCTGCGAACCAAGGCACTCCATCGACAGCGAGGATGTGTTCATCGGCGAACTCATCCTTTACTGGACGATTGTCTTCTATCTCTTCTATAGGTGATATTCGGGAGAGGTGATCGGCAACAGTGTTTTCGCATCCTTTCTTATCACGAATCTCCACATCAAACTCTTGAAGGAGTAAGATCCACCTAAGAAGTCTTGGCTTAGAGTCCTGTTTAGCAAAAAGATACTTCAAAGCAGCATGGTCAGTATAAACAATGACTCTAGAACCCAGCAGATATTGCCTGAATTTATCAAAGGCGTACACTACAGCTAACAACTCCTTTTCAGTCGTTGCATAGTTCATCTGTGCGGGGTTCAGCACATGACTAGCATAATAAATTACATGTAACAATTTTTCTCGACGCTGCCCAAGAACTGCCCCCACTGCAATATCACTCGCATCTCACATTATCTCAAAAGGGAGAGACCAGTCCGGGGCTACAATAATTGGTGCTGATACTAATTTTTGCTTTAGTGTTTCAAATGCTACAACACACTCTTTATCAAAATCAAAGGTATTATCCTTAACTAAAAGAGTCGTTAAGGGTTTTGCTATTTTAGAGAAGTTTCTTATGAACCTACGGTAAAAACCCGCATGCCCTAAGAAACTTCTAATACCTTTTTCATTCATCGGTGGGGGAAGCTTTGAGATGACTTCAATCTTTGCTTGGTCCACTTCTATTCCTTTGTAGGAAATTTTATGACCCAAGACTATCCCTTCGCGTACCATGAAGTGACACTTCTCCCGGTTTAGGATTAGATTTGTTTGTTAGCACCTTTCTAACACAAGAGCAAGGTTAGTCAAGCAATTATCGAAGGACTTACCAAAAACTGAGAAATCATCCATGAAGACTTCCATATGCTTCTCAAGCATATCTGCAAAGATTGATTGCATGCATCTCTGAAAAGTTGCTGGTGCATTACATAAACCGAATGGCATCCTTCTGTAGGCAAAAATACCAAAGGGGCATGTAAATGCGTTCTTCTCCTGATCCTCTGGTGCAACAGCTATCTGATTGTAACCCGAGTAGCCATCTAGGAAGCAATAATAGTCATGACCGGCTAACCTTTCCAACATCTGATCAATGAATGGTAAGGGAAAATGGTCCTTCCTTGTGGCAAGATTCAGTCTTCTATAGTCGATGCATACCCGCCAACCAGTGACTGTCCTTGTGGGTATCAACTCATTCTTCTCATTTTTTATCACAGTAGTTCCACCTTTCTTTGGCACCACATGAACTGGACTTACCCATGAACTATCAGATATGGGATAAATCATCCCTGCATCCAACAGTTTAACCACCTCTTTTCTGACTACTTCCTTCATTGTTGGGTTAAGTCGTCGTTGAGGTTGGACAACCGGCTTGTGATCATCTTCCATGAGAATTTTGTGCATGCATATTGTAGGGTTTATCCCCTTCAAATCTTCAATAGACCAGCCAATAGCACTCTTATGTTTTTTTAAAACTTTGGCAAGCTTATTTTCCTGAAGCACTTCTAGATGTGAACTTATGATGGCCGGGCACTTAATCTCTGTGTCTAGGAAGACATATTTTAGGTTGTCCGGTAGTTGTTTCAATTCGGTCCCCTTCTTTTGTTCATCTTTCTTTTCTTCCACTAATGGTTGCCTTAAATCCTCCCACCGGTTGTGTCGATAACCTTTAAAAGGTTGTGATGCTTCCATCATAGCTAGCACTTCCGTATCTTTCTCGTCAACTACTTCCTTTTCGTTAAATATTGATAAGCTCAACACCCTTTCCAAGGGTAATTTTTGTGTTGTCAAGCTATTTTCCTTTTCACATATTTGATCGATTGTCTCAATGTGTTGACTAGTGGCAACCTCATCCTTGTATTTCATGGTGTTTCGCACATCAATTTTTAACTCTTCATCATACACTTTCAAAGTCATCATGCCTTCTTCTATGTCGATCAAACATCTCCCAGTCTCTAGAAATGGTCTTCCCAAAATCATTGGTATCTCTTCATCTTCCGGCATTTCCAAAATGACAAAATCTACCGGAAACACAAACTTGTCGATCTTTACTAGCACATCTTCTACTATCCCATAAGGTCTCTTCACAGAGTGGTCAGCAAACTGGAGTGTCATTCTTGTATCTTGAATTTTACCTATTCCCAACCTCTTATAGATGGACAGCGACATAAGACTTACACTCGCTCCCAAATCAATTAGAGCTTTCTTGAAGGATCTATCGCCAATGGTACACGGGATAGTCACAGAACCTCGATCCTTCTTTTTCACGGGAACCTTCATACCCTGCAAAATGGCGCTACAAGTTTCAGTTAGAATAATAGAGTTAGTCTCTATGGTCCGCTTCTTCGAGATGATGTCTTTCATGAACTTTGCGTAGGTAGGCATTTGCTCAAGCGCCTCCAAGAACGGAATGTTTAGCTCAAGCTTTTTAAACATCTCCAAGAACTTCTCAAAGTTTTTCTCATGCTGCCCTTTCTTCTTATTCCTTGTTGGGAATGGCAGTTTGACGGCCGGTTTTGGATCAATCACTTTATCTTTGACCACTCTTTCATCATGAGTGACCTCTTCATTTGCAACCTCATTTTCTTTTATTTCCAGATCAACTTCAAGCAATAAGTCTTCTTCTTCAGAACTCTTCTCAGGTATTTCTTTCGACTTACCATTCCTTGTGGTCACCACATTCACATGATTATTTTCTCTTGGATTAGTAACCATAGAACTTGGTAAAACTCCTTGTTGTTGAGAACCCGCTAGTTGTTGGGCTATCTGACTCATCTGTATTTCAAGATTCTTAATTGAAGCACCTGTGTTCTTTAAACTAATTCGAGTCTCTTCTTGGAATTGAGAGCTTTGAGCGGCCATCTTTTCAATGGCAAGCTCCCAATCAGCTTTTCTTGGTACCTGTTGCTGAAACTGTTGTTGAGGTTGTTGATACGGTTGTTGTTGCTAAGGTCGAAATTGTTGTTGTTGTGGTTGGTTATGCACATTCCCTTGTTGATCCTTCCATGAGAAATTTGGATGGTTTTTCCAACCCGGATTGTATGTATTTGAATAAGGGTTGTTCTGCCTAAGAAACTTGATCTCCTCAATTTGTTGTGCGGTTGCAACGCAATGTGCGGTAAGATGAGGTCCTCCACAAATTTCACAATTACTAGTTTGAGTTGGTTGAACCTGTTGAACCTGTGCCACAGTTTGGGTATCAATAGCCATCTTCTTCAGTCTCCTTTCTACTTCAGCTGCTATTTGATCTTCCATCTTCACCACTTGGCTTGCCAATTTCAGGTCAATTATCCCTTCGGGTTGACTAACAATGCGGTCATATAACTCCAGGTGCTCATTGGCTGCAATGGCTTCGATAATCTTTTTAATACCAGTGGCTGTTGTAAAGTTGGTTGAGCCACCAGCTGCTGTGTCAATGAGTTGCTTAGTCTTCAGCCGAAGACCATTCACAAAATTCTGCATTTGCCCCGTTGCATCCATATTATGAGTAGGACATGCAACCAACAATCGTTTGAACCTCTTATACGCATCTCCAAGTGACTCTCCTTCTTTCTGTTTAAAATTCACTATGTCGTACCTCTTTCGGATGTATACAGAGGCCGGAAAGTACTCGTTGAGAAAAGTTGTCTCCATCTGTTGCCAAGTTGTGATGCTTCCAGCAGGTAAAGAGTAGAACCACTCTTCAGCATCTTCTGACAGTGTAAACGGAAACATGACCAGCTTCTTAGCTTCCTCAGAATGCCCCTCAATCTTTAATGACGTAGTCATAGTCAGAAACCTTTGCAAATGCTTGTTGGCATCTTCGTTAATTTTTCCTGAGAAAGGTCTCCTTTCTAGTTGCCGTATCGTTGAGGGGTGAAGTTGAAAGTGGGCAACATTGACTGGTTGATTCACTATTGTCATCCTTCCAAGCGGGGCATTAGCTCCCCCGTAATCACCTAATAGTCTCTCCACAGGAGGTGGGGCAGTTGCCATAGTTTCAGGCTCGGTATCCGAATTTTCAGAATCAGAGTGTTCCGAATGAATTGAAACGGTTCCCTCTTTCTCGGAATCAGAAACTATCAGCGGTTCTTCTGGCGCTTCCAGTCTGTCGTGTCTGGCTTTTCTGATTCGTGCTCGCAACGATCGTTTTGGTTCTGCGTCATAAAGAAATTCAGCTGAGGCCTTACCTCGCATAAAAATATTAGACAGTTGTTAGGATAGGCAAAGTGAAATAAACAAATAAAATAAAGTAAAATTTTAGTTGCAGAGCAACAAAATTCCAAATGAATAATTATTAACAGATAGTTTGGCAGTCCCCGGCAACGGCGCCAAAAACTTGATCGGGAAAATAGCAAGTGTACTATTTTTACCGATGTAGTAATGAAAAGGAATTATCCTAAGTATCGATCTCGAGGACTGCGTAGGAACTATCAGTGTTGATAATGATTCAATTAAACAAAAGAACCTTGGGTTGGTAAGGGAAGAGTAAATTCGCTCTGTAAAATATAAAGGAAAAAATAGAGAATTTTTAACGCAGTAAAGTTAAGCATGCTAGGTCCGGGGTGTATTAATTGCTTTGAAATAAACTTAATCCTTGTTTTATAACGTCTATGCTAGAATGATCCACTATGATTCTCAAGAGTAGTTTCCCCTAATTCCTTAGCCAGAAACCATTAACATTCAAGTTTAAATCCCAATTCCTTAGCCATTCAAAAGAATATTAATCCCATGTATGAATATCAAGAATTTCCCATCATCACTATTAGATCCTCATTCCTAAGAGAAATTAGCGATGTTCTTATACACATAGTGATAAAGGGATTTGTCCGACCTCCTTTACCTCCAAATCAATACCTAATTTTCCAATATGTCAAGCATTACACTCGTGTATAACAAATTGAATTCATAAAAACATAAACATTCATAAAATTGTAGGAAGAAGGTTCATTACAAAAGCAATTCAGGGATACCCCTCTAGCATAGGGGGGTTTAGCTCATCATACTATTCAAAGAAGGTACAAATTTAAGATTAGACATTACAAGAGATTAGATAGCTTCGATCTTCAATTGCTTCCGCGCTTGATGATCTTTGTTCTCCAAAAATCTTGATTCTCTTCTTCTCTTTGCCTCTAATCCCTTTCTCTTCTTTTTCTTAGGTCTAAAAAGTGCAGTACACATCACAGTCAAGCCAAAAAGTCAAAATTGCCCTCCGGGATCACTCACATGAGTGAAAACAGGAAACCAGAAAATTCAGTGCATCTTCCAACACGGGTCGTGCCAAGCAACACGGCCGGCCATGTTGTCTCTCTGGTTTTTGTATGGGGAGAAGTTGAGCCTGCAGCACGGGCCGTGTCAGGAGACACGGGCCGTGGTTGGCTCCAGGATTTTATTTTTTTCTTTAACTCTTCCATCCTCTTCCATTGTTGCCTTGGCACTTCTGACTCTTCAACTACTTTTGAAACATGCACAATACCATGGAAACGACATCAAACGCATCTAAAAACTTTAATTAATACTAAAAGCAAAATAAGCATAAAAATACTCAAATATGAAATACTTAAAACTCAAACACTAAAACTCAAAATAAAGTGTTACCACATTGATGAATTTTGGCCGAAAACATGATGAAAATCAAGTAAAATGGTGACCGATCAGTAACCAAGTTCGATCCTCATTCCTAAGTGATTAAACACGGGTTTTATTATACAACACGTGATAAGGCGGTTTGTCCGACCTAATCCTTAACCAGAAATCACAATTTCATTTGTCTGATAAAATTAAGCATTAAGCACGTTGTATAATAATTTGAATTACAAAAACATCACTGATTATAAGAACATGGATCAAATATTCATACAGTAGCAATTTAGGGACACCCCCCTAGCATTGGGGGGTTTAGCCTCTCATAATATTCAAAGATAAAAGATTACAAATTAAAGACATTACAAGTTGTTGTTGATGAACGTTGATCTTCAATTTCTTCCGATCTTGAAGATCTATTCTCTTCTCCACACCTTGCTTCCTCTTTTCGTATCTTTTCTTTTCACGATCAAAAAGTCCCTCTTTCAGTGCTTCCCATCCAAATAAATTGTTTCCGAACATCTAAAAGTAATGCCAAATGCCCAAAATGCCCTCCGGATGTCCACAAGAGTAAAACTTAGAAGAATCAGAATGTTTAACGAAACGGTCAACATGGGCCGTGTCAGGTGACACTGCTGCTCGTGTTGGCTCCTCTGTAGGAGGAGAAGACACGCCCTGCTGACACGGGTCGTGTCAGGTGACACGGGCACCCGTGTCAGCCCACTGTTTTACTGGATTTTTGCTGCTGGTCTGCACATGCTGACACGGGCACCCGTGTCAGCCCACTATTTTATCCGTTTTTCGCTTTTTCTTCAGCCTCTAACATCCCTTCTTCTGGTACACACTTGCGGACTTTTCATCAAACTTGGAAACCAACATTCTACACAGAAACGCATAAAATGCGACAAACTGCAGAAAACTACTAATGAAACATAAAACAAACGGAAATTCATAAAATGCAATAAGCGGAAGAAATCACTAAAATAAAACGCAAAAGTTACCGATTCATGAAGATTTCATGCTGGATAGATGATGAAAACTGAGTGTAAATGCTGGTCGATCATGCCTCTTTTCACTTAACTTTTGATTAAAAGCAACCCACTCATTTTGAAATTATTACCACAAACTACGAGGTTTTGATCCCTCATTTTTATGTTGGTACGTAGGCACAAGTCCGAAAGTCTTGTCAAACACAAAAATATAATCAATGAATTCTTTTCTCATCCCCATACTCTATTTTTCTCAAACATCTTTTATACCAAAAACATACACAAATAAAAAGGGCTCCCTAGGAGTACCTATGACACTTTGGGTGCTAACACCTTCCCTCTGTGTAACCAACCCCCTTACCTGTAATCTCTAGCATTTTATTAGTTTTGATTTGAAAACTTCTTATCTTTGGGTTTTGTTCGTACTTTTCCCTTTTCCTTTGGAAATAATAAAAGAGTGGTGGCGACTCTGGTTTTATTGACGTTAAGCTTATCCATAGCTTGATGGTCATGAATTTACCGCTACAGAAATTAAGTGGTGACTCTGTTGGGGAGTAGTCCTCAGTGGGTTTAGCCTACTTTTTATGTGTATATATTTGTATATTTGATGTTTGTATACTTGTTTATGTGATATAATATCTCTGTTGTGCTTGGTGATCTCTGAGTGGTGAGATAAGTTCTAACCCGAACTTGAGTGAAATTAAGATAGAACGATGGTATAGTCATGTTCAACTTGTGTGGAATAGTCCTTAACAAGTTCGCTTGAGACCCATCTACTTAGTGGAGACCCTTTTGGAGTTACTAATGTCATACAAGTTATTTGTGGTTAGGCATTACTTTATCTGATTTGGGGTCCGAGAAGCTGAAGACCGTAGAACATTTAACCTAACTTGGCCTATTTAGGACGTAGTACAAAGACTGTTCAGGTGTATACCTGATAACAGTTGTTACGCGATACTACACTTAGACGAGTTTCTCTTGAGAATATTATGGGTTGATGAGTCAGTCATCCTAACCTGTAATATCCGATAGATGGAATTAAGACTCTGGGAACTTTTTAGAACATGATCTACAAGTCTTTATCTTTAGTACACTCCTTTGGGATGGTTCTTAACCTGACTCCATGCTCGTGACTCACAATAAAACCCTTTGATTCTCGGTTGATCCGATCAAGTCTTGTCAATATCAATGGAACTTGGGTGTTGATAAGGTGAAAACCATAATCCACCAAAATGGATGATTGATCTTGATAATGACTAGATCCATCGCTTGACCTTTAATTGTGCTTGCCTTGTGTGTAATCCCTTGTTTGTGATTCTTGCATTCATGCATACATGCGCATCATAACATTCATCACAGAAAAATAAATTTCAAGGAATTAAGGTCTGATTTGAAAATATTTTCAGACCATGGATTGTGGACGAATGAACACTAAGAAGTACAGTTTCAGATGTCCTGATTTGAAAGAGCTAAGGAAGTTATCATCCTTTGTATTAGATCCTTTGGATTTCAAGCAACGTCATGGGAAGCTCTTGTCTGTATTATCTACTGATGTGGTTGAAGGACTTCTAAGCATTTTGGTTCAGTTCTATTATCCTTTTTACCGTTGCTTCACTTTTTTTGATTATCAGCTTATGCCTACGTTAGAGGAGTGTGCCCACCTCTTGGGAATAACCGTTTTTGACAAGGTACCTTTTAGTGGATTGGAGGAGATTCCCAGATCTCATATTGTAGCTGAAGCTCTTCATCTAAAGAAATATGAGATTGAGACTCATTGGGTGAAGAAAGGAGGTGTTTTTGGATTGACTTATAAGTTCCTCGTTGGTAAAGCTACTGTGTTTGCTCAAGCCGGTAGTGTGGATGCTTTCAAAGCCATCTTTGTATTGCTCATCTATGGTATAGCGTTGTTCCCTAACATTGACGGTTTTGTTGATGTTAACGCCATTAGAATTTTCTTGATTGGGAATCCTGTGCCTACTCTGTTGGGTGATATGTATTTCTCCTTGCATTTGAGTAATTCTAAAGGTGGTGGGACTATTGTTTGTTGTGTTCCTCTCCTGTACAAGTGGTTTATTTTGCACTTGCCTCAGACGCCTTCTGCTTAGAGAACAAGCAATGTCTACGGTGGTCTCAGAGACTCTTCTCCCTCACTAATGATAATATTGTTTGGTATGATTCTGCATTGAGTAGTGTGGATATTATTGATAGTTGTCGTGAATTCTCTAATGTGCCCCTCATTGGTACACAAGGAGGAATCAACTACAACCATACTTTGGCTCTTCGTCAACTTGGGTTCCCCTTGAGAGATAAACCTAATAACACTCAGTTAGAAGGTCTTTTCTATCAAGAGGGTAAAGATCCCCAACATTTGAAGCATAAGATGATACATGCTTGGCATAATGTACATAGGAAAGGAAGATCCATGCTTGGTCCGTGCAACTGTGTAGCTTTGGAAGCTTACACTACTTGGGTGAAGAAGAGAGCTTTGGAGTTGAAGATGTTGTATGCTTGTGAAAGACCTATGTGTTTGGTTATGGTTGAGCCATCAACTCTCCCTAACCAATATGTAGAGGAGATGGAAGACGCACTTATCAAGATGAAGCAACAGAAAGATATGTGGGAATAGTGGTTCCATTCTTTGAGTCGAAAGCATGAGGAGTTGCAGCTTTAGTCAAAAGACAGGGATTTGCTTATTGAACTTCTTGAAGACCGAGCAGTAAAGAGACAGAGAGAGCCAGAGGGTTCATCTTCGTCTGGTATGCCTTAGCCTTCCGGTGCTTGCAAGAAGACTATGGATCAGCTTGGCCTTGAGAAGGCTCAAATGAAGACATCCTTTGAGCCTGAGATTCGACGCATCCGAAGGAAGTACAACCATATCATATGATATCGTTGCTAAAGGGTCCTTATGGCTAAATAAATTATTATTATTGTTATTATTTAAATATGTGTATCTGCAAAAAAGAACTTCATATGTTCCTTGACATTAAACAAACAAAAACATTGTATTTCATGCATCATTTGCATAGTAGGTTTTCTTTTGCCAGATGTCTTATCGGTTATTCTTCTGTGCTTCAGCCAAGCCGACTCACCGATACAACACTCGTGTAATCAACCCAAGATCATGGAGCACTTAGAGAAAGAAAATAAAGAGCTGAAGGATGAAATTGCACGGTTAACTGCTATGATGGAGTATGTTCTTGCCGTGCAGAACCAACTCCTGCAACTCCTCCCCAGAGGACTGTTATTTCTAAGGTTGCTACCTCAACTGTTCTTATTACTTCCAGCCAATCCGGTCCTTCCATGCTTACTGGGTTCCCTTGGGGAATGTCGTCCAACTTTATGCCTGAAGTGTTCGCACCCACCTTTGTCTCTATGCCGACATCTAGCCCGGTCATGTCAGTGCCACCTCCAGTTGTTCGCACTCTTCCTCGTGTTGAGGAAACTATTTAACATTATGAGCCATCTAAGGGCCCAGATGTGTATGAGAAGATGGATTAAATGAAGGAATAGTTCCTTGAGATGCAAAAAGAGTTGAAGACTCTGAGAGGAAAAGACTTTTTTGGGAAGAGTGTTGTTGATCTCTGCCTGGTACCGAATGTGAAGATCCCAATGAAGTTTAAAGTCCCTGACTTTGAAAAGTATAATGGAAACACTTGTTTGCTGAGTCACCTTGTGATGTAAGCCAGAAAGATGTCAACTCAAACTGATAATGATCAATTACTGATTCACTACTTCCAAGACAGTTTGACTGGTGTTGCTCTGAGATGGTATATGGGGTTAGATAGTGCAAGTGTCTATGCTTTCAATGATTTGGGTGAAGCCTTTGTCAAGCAGTAGAAATACAATGTGGATATGGCGTCCGATAGAGACCAGTTGAGGTCTATGTATCAGAAGGATAAAGAGACGTTCAAGGAGTATGCCTAGAGGTGGAGGGAACTTGCTGCCCAGATTAGTCCGACATTGGAAGAAAAACAAATGATGAAGATTTTCTTGAAGACCCTAAGTTTATTTTATTACGAACGTATGATTTCCAGTGCGCCCAATGACTTTACCGAGATGGTAAACATGGGGATGAGGTTAGAAGATGGAGTCCGTGAAGGATGGCTGTCTAAAGAAGAAGTATCATTTAGTAAGAAGCATGGTGGCAGTTTCTCCAAGAGGAATTAAGGAGAAACTAATTCAGTGTCAATGGGGAGGCAGAGGAGGCCTCATGTCAGAAAGAGTTCTCAACCTCGTCAGCATCAACGTCAAGTTTCTTCAGTGATTCCTGTATTTTCCAACAATTCCAACAATCAATTTGTTCTTATTCATCAACAACAACTACAACAAAGAACCAACTACAACAACAAAAATAATAATCAACAAAACTTTGAGAGGAAAAAGGTCTCCTTTGACCCTATTCCTATGTCCTATGCAGAATTGTACCTATCTTTGGTTCTCAAGAACCTTATTCAACCCAGAAATACTCCACAAATTCTTGAGCCACTTCCATGGTGGTTCAAAACTGAACTTCGTTGTGCCTTTCACCAGCGAGCCCCTGGCCATGACATAGAGAACCGCTATCCGTTGAAATACGAAGTACAAAATTTTGTGAAGAGTGTGATGGTGTCCTTTGAGGGTCGAGCGCCTAATGTGAAACCTAATCCATTGCCTGCTCATGGTAATGCTACTGTCAACATGGTGGACGACTGTCCAGGGAATTTCCGAGTATTCAATATACGACGTATCCGTAGGTCGTTGGTGGAAATGCATAGGACCTTGTGTTTGATCAGTGACTGTTAGCACGACCATAATGGTTGTGCAATCTGTAGTGTGAACCCCCGTGGGTGTATGATTATCAATAGAGATATCCAGAAGTTGATGGATGAGAATGTAATCTAGATCCAACAGTCGAGGGATATGGGAGGTGATGTAAATGTGATTGTACCGGTGTTTAATACCCCTGAGCGGGTAGTAATCCAATTTAATAGTAGCAATAACAATAGTGTTAATAGATCGGTATCGCTGTTGGTAATACGGTTAGCGGCCCCTGTTCCGTATTCATCCGATAAAGCTGTGCATTATCAGTATAACACCACAATGGTGGAGAATGGTCAAGAGGTTCCTTTACCGGTAACAGATTATGTGATAAATATAGCCGATATTGCAAACGTGACCCATAGTGGTCGTGTCTTCGATCCAGTCTTTCTGAAAGGGGTAGAGGATGTTGCAGATAGTAAGAGGGTGGAGATGCCAATGGTGAATCCAGTTAGTGCTCTAGTGTGTCAGTATGGTGAATCCAGTTAGTGCTCTAGTGTGTCAGTATGGTGAATCCAGTAAACTGAAGGATAATGATGATGGTGAGGTATTGTGTTTGATAAAAAGAAGTGAGTTCAATGTGGTGGAGCAGCTGCTCCAGACCCTGCCAAAGATCTTCGTGTTGTCACTATTGATGAATTCCGAAGCACATAGGGAGGTGTTGTAGAAAGTGCTTGAACAAGCCTATGTTGAACACGACGTTACTGTAGATCAGTTTGACCACATTGTTGCTAACATCACTTCTTGCAATAATTTGAGTTTTTGTGATGAAGAGCTTCCTGAGGGAGGAAGAAATCACAATCTGGCACTCCACATTTCAATGAATTGTAAGGAAAATGCTATGTCCAATGTGTTGGTTGACACTGGTTCATCTTTGAATGTGCTTCCGAAGTCAACATTGTCCATACTTTCTTATCAAGGTGCCCCGATGAGGTACAGTGGCGTGATTGCTAAGGCGTTTGATGGTTCCCGTAAAACCGTCATTGGTGAAGTGGACCTTCCAGTTAAGATAGGTCCGAGTGATTTCCAAATTAATTTCCAGGTAATGGATATCCACATGGTCGATAGTTGCTTATTGGGAAGACCATGGATTCATTAAGCTGGAGCACTGACATCTACTCTACACCAAAAGCTTAAATTTGTGAAGAACGGTAAGCTTGTCGTTGTTGGTGGAGAGAAGGCGCTATTAGTGAGCCATATGTCATCCTTTTCTTATGTTGAAGCCGAGGAGGAGGTTGGAACATCGTTCCAAGCTTTGTCTATTGCTGAAGTGAAGAAGGATGGGGCACCTATGTCCTCTCTCAATGATGTTCAGAAAGCTATTGAGGCTGGCAGCACTGATCAGTGGGGCCAAATGATAGAGATTGTTGAGAACAAGAATAGGGCCGGATTGGGATTTCAACCAGGGCCATTCAACATCAAAACTGAAGATGTACAACTGAATTTCAACAATGGAGGGTTCATTCATGGGAATGATCAACACTCAGCTGCTGTGATCGAAGACAATGATGATGAAGGCGAAGTTTGCGCCGACTTTGTGACGCATGGCCGTATTTTCAATAATTGGGTTGTTGTTGATATTCCCATTGTTGTTCACTGATCTAAGTAATTTGTTTTTTCATTTTAAGAAAAATCATTCTCCTATGCCTATGGGAGAAATGAACATTGTTGGGAATTTCAATTATCATCAATAAAATGCAATTTTATTCATCCACATCTATGATGTTCTATTTTTACTTTTAGCTTTTTCTGAAAATGGTAATCACAAAAAACATTAAATAAATAATAATCTTCCATCTACATAATATTTGGTCACAATGCACTTCTCTAAAACCAAAATATCAAATCATTATGCAGGTTGGTTCCCAGACCCATTGAATACAATGATCCTACTCCTTCTCCAAACTTTGATTTCCCCGTGTATGAGGCTGAGGAAGAAACTGATGGTGAAGAAGTATATGAGGAATTATCTCATTTACTTGAGCATGAGGAAAAATCCATTCATCCATTTGAAGAGCAGATTGAACTAGTAAACTTGGGTTCTAAAGACGATGTGAAGGAAGTCAAGATTGGGTCTCAACTATATCCAGAGGATAAGAAGGGGTTGATTGATCTTCTTCGAGAGTATTCTGATGTGTTTGCTTGGTCCTATCAAGACATGCCTGGGTTGGATTATGAGATTGTGGAGCATAGATTTCCGTTGAAGCCAGAATGGTCGCCAGTCAAGTAGAAGTTGAGGAGACCTCATCCTGATATGGCAGTTAAGATAAAAGAGGAAGTGCAGAATCAGATTGATAATGGTTTTCTTATTATCTCCGAGTATCCGCAGTGGGTGGACAACACTGTACATGTTCCTAAGGAAGATGAAAAAGTCTGTATATGTGTTGATTATAGAGATTTGAACAAAGCTAGTCCGAAAGATGATTTCCCTCTGCCACACATTGATATGTTGGTAGACAATACAACTAAATTCAAATTTTTTTCATTTATGGACGGATTTTCTGGTTATAATCAAATCAAGATGGCACCCAAAGATATGGAGAAGACCACATTCATTACACCCTAGGGAACATTCTGTTATAGAGTGATGCCTTTCGATTTAAAAAATGTTGGTGCAGCGTACCAGAGAGCTATGACCACTCTTTTTCATGATATGATGCATAAGGAGATTTAGGTTTATGTTGATGATATGATTACCAAATCAAGTGATGAAGAAAAGTATGTTGAACATTTTTTGAAGTTATTCCAGCGCTTGAGGAAGTACAAATTCCGCTTGAATCCAAATAAGTGTACTTTCGGTGTTCTTTCTGGTAAGTTGTTGGGCTTTATTGTCATTGAGAAGGGTATTGAAGTTGATCCTACCAAGGTCAAAGCAATACAAGAAATGCCTGGGCCCAAAACTGAGAAGCAAGTCAGAGGTTTTCTAGGCCGCTTGAACTATATCTCAAGATTTATATCGCATATGACTGCCACATCTGCGCCTATCTTCAAGCTTCTTCGGAAAAATCAGTCTTGTGATTGGACATAAGACTTCCAGGAAGCATTTGATAGTATCAAAGAGTATCTGCTTGAGCCTCCAATTCTGTCTCCGTGTGTTAAAGGAAGACCCTTGATCATGTATTTAACTGTGCTTGGTGAGAGTATGGGTTGTGTTGTAGGTCAGCAAGATGAATCTGGAAGGAAAGAATACGCTATTTACTACCTCAGTAAGAAATTCACCGATTGTGAGACTCGGTATTTTATGCTTGAAAAGACTTGTTGCGCATTGGCTTGGACTGCTAAGCGTCTGTGCCAATATATGTTGAATCATACTACTTGGTTGATATCAGAAATGGATCCAATTAAGTATATCTTTGAGAAACCTGCTTTAACTGGGAGGATTTCCCGTTGGCAGATGTTATTATCCGAGTATGATATTGAATACCAATCTCAAAAAGCAATTAAAGGGAGTGTCTTGGCTGACCACTTGGCTCACCAACCAATTGAAGATTACGAGTCAGTACAGTATGATTTTCCTAACGAGGAGATCTTTTACCTGAAGATGAAAGATTGTGATGAACCATTCCTTGAAGAAGAGCCATAACCTGGTTCCCGTTGGGGCATGGTATTTGATGGAGTTGTTAATCAGTATGGTAATGACATTGGGGCAGTGATTATTACTCCTCAAGGAACTCATTTTCCATTTACAGCTAGATTGACTTTCAAGTGTACAAACAATATGGTTGAGTATGAAGCTTGCATTATGGGGCTTGAAGAGGCCATTGATCTCATAATTAAATATCTTGACATCTATGGAGATTTAACTTTGGTTGTGAATCAAATCAAAGGTGAATGGGAGATGAATCAACCCGGGTTGATACCATATAGACACTATGCGAGGAGGACTTCAACTTTCTTTACAAAGGTTTAATTTCATCATATTCCTCGAGATGAAAATCGGATGGCAGATGCTCTTGTCACGTTGGCTTCCATGATTGTGGTGAAATTTTGGAATGAAGTTCCCAATTTGATTGTGATGTGTCTTGATAGGCCAGCTCATGTGTTCATTGTTGAAGAAGTAAAAGATGAAAAGCCTTGGTATTTTGATATCAAGTGTTTCCTCCAAAGTCCTATTTACCCGTCAGGGGCATCTTTGAAAGATAAGAAGACTTTGAGAATATTAGCTGGCAACTTCTACCTAAATGGTGATGTGCTTTACAAGATACACTTTGATATGGTTTTGCTCAGATGCATGGATAGACACGAAGTAGACTTATTGATGACTGGAGTCCATGAAGGTTCCTTTAGTACTCATTCCAATTGACATGCTATGGAAAATAATATGTTGAGAGCAGGTTACTATTGGCTTACAATGGAATCTGACTGTTGCAAGTTTGTGAAGAAATGCCACAAGTGTCAAATTTATGCAGATAAGATTCATGTTCCTCCGACACTGTTGAATGTCATTTCCTCTCCATGGCCCTTCTCCATGTGGGGAATTGATATGATTGGCATGATTGAGCCCAAAGCTTTGAACAGACATCGTTTCATTCTGGTAGCTATTGATTACTTCATAAAGTGGGTTGAAGCGGCATCGTATGGGAATGTAACCAAGCAAGTTGTTCTGAGGTTTATCAAGAATCAGATTATATGCCTTTATGGTTTGCCAAGTAAGATCATTACTGATAATGGATCAAACTTGAACAATAATATGGTGGAAGCTCTTTGTAAAAACTTCAAGATTGCACATCATAATTCTTCTCCTTACAGACCCAAGATGGATGGGGTTGTTGAAGTTGCAAATTAGAATATCAAGAAGATTATTTAGAAGATGGTTGTGACATATAAAGATTGGCATGAGATGCTCCCATTTGCTTTGCATGGGTATCGTACATCCATCCGCACTTTAACAGGGGCAACCCCTTTTTCACTTATTTATGGCATGGAAGTTGTGCTCCCAATAGAGGTTGAGATCCCATCATTGTGTGTCTTGATGGAAGCCAAGTTGACTGAGGATGAATGGTGCCAGACCAGATATGACCAGTTGAACTTAATTGAAGAGAAGAGGTTGATTTCCATGTGTCATGGTCAGTTATATCGGCAGAGAATAAAGAAGGCATTTGATAAGAAGGTGAGGGCTTGTGTGTTCAGAGAAGGTGACCTCGTACTCAAGAAGATTCTATATTTCAAACCTGATGCTAGGGGAAAATGGACTCCTAATTAAGAAGGCCCATATTTTGTTAAGAGATCCTTCTCAGGAGGTGCTTTGATTCTTACAACTATGGATGGTGAAGAGTTCACTCATCCTGTAAATGTCAATGTAGTCAAGAAATACTTCGCCTAAAATGAAAAGAACAACTCGCTAAGTTAAACACTCGAAAGGGTGGATTAGGCGAAAATGAGAGTCTCGGTGGATTGAAAACCTGAAAGGGCGATCCAGGAAAAAGTTAGAGACATAAAATAGAAAAATCATCCCGATAGATTGAGTACCCCGCCTTGGGGAAATCTAGGCAAAAATTAGGGATTATGGCAAGTAACTGATTCGTTTAGGCCGGATCATTAGAGACAGTTTTGAGCAAGTCATTTGATTTTAATTCGTCATACTCGACCAAAGCCAAGAACATGGTGGATATTCAAGTTGGTAGGGAGAGTAGTGATCATTATATTCAACATAGCCCTTTTCCATGTAAATTACCATTTTTCAACTTTTGTAAAGATCTATGGAGTCTTGTCATTTATAGACTACCAATCTACTAAATAAAGTTTAGCTTTTTATCCAATTGTTTCTACTCTAATTTATTTTTCAGCTAAAATAAAATTGAATTTTTATGATGATAATTTGGAAATAAATTAATATAAATCATTTTTTTCTTAAAATAATAAAAGCAATCACTTTAAAAGGAAGTTAATTTCAGTAAGGAATATCAACAACAATGTAAGAACAGGTAAGTCTTGACAATGCGGAGCCTTGTTGGTCTTCCCCAAGCAGTTGGTCTGATAATTCCCAAAGCAGTTCATTATTTGTACCTAGTAGAGTTGAACTGGTGATCAGTCCGTTCTACGAATCATTTTCCCAGCCGAGTTAAAGGCTCACATCCTCAGCGGTTTGCCTAAATCCTCCGAGCAGAGTTTTATTTCTTGTACTCCCCGGTGGAGTTCATCTTCAGATATGGAAGTATTTGATTCTGAGCAGCATTTAATTTGGTCCCCTGCGAGGTTGTCTCCCATTTAATATGGTGTTGACCTAAAATTCCCCACAAAGTTGACAACTTGAATCCTCAGCAGATATTTTCACCTTCCCCAATCAGGGTTTGAGTTATCCAGAGCCAGACGATTGGTGTTCATCCCCAGCATCTTTTCTCTAGTTGGTGTTCCCATCTAGTTGAGATTAGCCGAGTGTTGCAATGGTGATTCAAATCTGCGATATTTGTACCCTTTGTGTTGTTTTGTCAACATAATCATATACATACATATTCATGCATAAAAACACAACATCAGATTTTTCATTATGCATTTTTATTGTATTTGATTCCTTATGTCTGATCTCCTGCTATGGTGATATTATTTCCCCGTGCAGATTTGGTGCGTCTGTCTTCCTTCAATTGTAGAGTGTCAGCCACCTTAAGCAAAAAGAGTTTAACCTTTCTCATTTCCCCACTGAGCTATTTCCTCGTGGATAGTCTTTATTTCAGTTTCCTTCCCAGTTAATTATCTGGATGAAACCATTCCCCTTGAGTTATATCCTCATTTGGGTTGAGTCCTTGTTCAACCGTTTCTTTCTAGCTCTTACCTAGATAGATACTTTTGGTCCCTTGAGAGTCTGTTACCTAGTAACTGGTAATATTCTTCTTAATTTTGAAGTACTTTACTTGCCTAATACCCGGTAAAAGTAATCTACCTCCTTTATTTTCAAGTGAATTCATTTTCACGTTTCCCCTAAGATATAATCCTTGATATGTTCATCCTAACCGGTGATGGATTTTCTCCCTTTTTGGTATTCTATCCAGTAACTGGTAGATATAAATCCTACTTCTCCCCTCAGAGTTAATCCTTGATATGTTCATGCTAACCTATGACGGATTTTCTCCCTTTGTGGTTTTCTACCCAGTAAAAAGGTAGTTATAAATCCTGCTTTCCCTTGCTGAGTCTATCCTTGATGTGTTCATCCTAACCAGTGACGAATATTCTCTTTTTTGGTATTCTATCCAGTAACTGATAGAAATAATTCATATTTTTCCCCAGCGGTCTATCCTTTATATGTTCATCCTAACCGATGATGGATATTCTTCCTCTGAGTATATCCTTGATATGTTCACTTTAACCAATGAAGGATATTCTCTCTTTGGTCTTCTGCCCAGTAGCCGGTAGTTGTAAATCCTATTTGATATTTCCCCAGCAGGTTGTTCTTACCCAGTAACTGGTAACAACACCTTATTTTTCCTCAGTGAGTCATCCTTGATATGTTTACCCTAATCGGTAACGGATGTCCCTCTGTCAAAATACATTATCTTCCTACCCAGTAACCGGTATTAGATAATATATTTCTGGTACTCCTGTGTCGAAGATCTTTCTTCCCGAGTTGAGTTTGGTTCGAGTATCTCAGATTGGTTTTGATCTACCCACTCCCCTGCATATTTTTTCCCTTATCTCCCGACCGAGTCCTTCCATTTATTTATTTTCTTGGAATTCCCCTCGTGTCTCCAGCAGTTTTTAAGTCGTAGCCTGGCCTACGCATAACCTGTTTACCCCCAGAGTCTCTGTCTCCCTAGTGAATATTCCTTATGGAATGCATTATACTCCTGTGGCCTTTCAGTCTCTCCGAATTCTTTTCCTTTGTGGCAATATTTCCCCACAAAGATTATTTTTAACATTCATATCATATACATCATGAGGTCTCTTAGGGACCAAAGTTTGTTTCTATATGTTGTTATTTAAGTTCATTCTACTGAGTTGATACAAAGATTTTAACCTTCACATCCTCAATTAGAATGTCCTTAAATAGGGGCAGCTGTAAGACCACAATTTTGACCCTAAGATCCCTCATGCTATCTCATCATATACATTGGCTTTGAGATCGCACCTTGGTATCCTCCTTACCCCTCATTCATTGGGTTTGCATTGGGAGAGATCACCAAGCATATTTGATTGTATCATACTTTGTTTTTCATTATTTACTAACCAAAATACCAAAAATATGTCAATATATAGTTTGTTGCTTTTGTAGGTAGTATGAGTGTTCACACATGCTCCATCAAGCTCATATCTAGGGTTTAAGACCCTAGGTGCAAGGATACTAATCAAGAGATGTTTCACATTGACTCTAGACATCATATATGGATCCCCGTGATCTTTATTTATCATTTTGATCAAGAATTCATCAAGATTTTGAAGCTTGTTTGCCTTGGAAGCCCTAATTCATCTGGGTATCTTATGTGACTTATTCAGCAAGTTTCCTCATCAATTGAACATATATTTCAAGGGTTACTTCATATTATATCATCTTATGCATATATGATCCTTCTTGAGTCCCAAAAATAAAGATAATGTCAAGCTAACAAGATTGTTCATGGTGGTTGACCAGAGAAAGTCAACTAGTCAAAACTGGGGTTCCCTAGACCCTATCTCCTAAAATTTGTGTCATATAAAAATGATTCCAAGAGAAACGTTACTCATGATGACTTTCCAAACAACTTTCATGTTGAAGTCAAGAGCTAGTTTTTCTTTGAAAGTCATTTTGTATGGTGAAAGATTATAGGTCATTTTGTCTGAACCCTAGTTAGGAGGTCAACTTCTCAGGACCATGACTTGCTCAATTTTTATGATATGAAAGTCATTCAAGTCCCATGATTAAATTCAAGATGTCTTTTTAAACTTTTATGTTTGGAGGAAGTTCAAATTCAAATTGCAAATGCATGTGCCAAGAGGAAACATTATATGTCATTTTAGGCCATTACCATTGAACAAGTGATTTTCCTCAACTTTTAAAATGCATAACTCCTTCATGCCAAATCCAAATGTGGTCAAATTTGTTACCAAATTTAAGAGGTTTGAAAGAGCTACAAGTTTCATGAAGGAACTTTTTTCCATTTGAAGTCCATAGCAAAAGTTACCCAAGGTGGAAGAAGTGAACATTTGACTTGGTACTTAGAAAATTATCAAATATGTTTGATTTTCCAAACTTCCACCTCAAAATTCATCATAATCCAAGTTTCAAATGGAAACATATTAAACATGAAAGTTGTTCCCCTTGATATCACCTTTCTAAAAAGTCCAAGATCATCTCATTTGGATCAAAATTGAAGGACTTGCGCATGGCTGCAATGGATGGCCCCATTTGGAAGATTTTCATGAACAATTTCCATTCCATATTGCATGGCTTCATGAATTGCTTTCAGCATCACATGTGCATGATTTTGGACCCTTTGACATCATTATTTGGGCTTTGTACACGCCCACACAGGCATGCATGAGTTCATTACTATTTTTGGAGTTTGAATGGAAGTGTGCAAAAAACATTTGAAAAGCCTATAAATACAAGTGCCATGAGCTCGGAAATGCATCAACACCTTGCCCAAGCTTTGCCAAGACACCTCAAACCCCTCACTCCATAGAATTCATTGCCCTTTCCATTTCAATTGATCACTGCAGGCAAGAGGAGGAAGAATCAAGCAAATCCAGATCAAGATCAAGTTGAATTGAAGCTCCTCGGAGGTTAGATTTCAGAAACTTCATCTCTTCGATTCTCTATCAATTCTTCACTATTCTTTGTGATTTTTGGTTGACTGAAGTCCTATCAATGTAGGCAACAAGATTAAGTTGCTCTGACGTCAAATCGAAGCAACTCAGTTCATGATCCTCAAAATTCAAATCCATTATCTTTTTATACACTTGGAATTGGAGAAAATTGAGGCCATATTCGTGATCCTGAGCATTTTCTCTTCAAATTAGTATCCTTGTTTTTTATTTTTCATGAAGTTTAGGTTGGACCAGTCCGGTGGTCCTCACCGGAGAAGATGACCGGAGCTAGGACTCCGGTGGTGTGTTGGCAAGGTTCCAACCATCTGATCTTGGTCCAACATTCTAATCTTGGCCCTTGGTTTTAATTACCATGCATGTGGCGCTTTGACTTAAGTCCACCATGGATAACGCGCGCGTGGCCATCAGATATGCCACCTTAATTAATGAGAGAGATCTGATGGCCCTTATTTTTTTGTATTTTCTGGTTTTTCATTTAATTTCTTTATTTTTTTAAAATCATATTAATTTCATTTTTAATCCAAAAAATATGGGAATTTCACCAAAAATCTGTAAATATTTTTCTCCATAATTTTCAGAATTAAAATTATTTTTTAGATTAATTTTGATATTTTTCATGAATTAAATGTTTTTGTACATATTTTTAATTGTTTAAAAATACTTATGACTTTTCAAAAATCATGAAATTGTTTGTCTAGGGTCCTGTGACCTTGTTTGACCTAGGATAAATCTCTTGACCATTTATTTGGTGTTTTGAAGAGATTTTAGGTTTTGACCAAATTAATTTGAATTTTAATGCATTTTTAATTTGATATTTAATTGATTAATTGTGTAAAAATTATGTTGAGTCATTTTTATGGTTTTGTGATGTTTGACTACTTGTTTGGGCCTTAGTCAAGGTTGATTTGACTTTTGTTGGATTAAAATCATTGGATTTAGGGGATTGATGAAATGTATATTTCATCTCCCAAAATGAATGAATAATTTTAATTTGATAAAATTTCTCCCATGACCGATTTGGGTTTCTCCCACTTCCCCTCCCTCTTCATCTCCATCCCTATTCTTTCCCATTCCTTTCATTGACCAGTGAAGTCTCAATATCCTAAGGCTAATTGGTTCATCAATGACTTTGTGTCAAATGAACCAATACAAGTATGGATGAGATAGGTCCATCCCTTTTGATCTTTTCTTTTAGTGTGTGGTATGTTTTA
This sequence comes from Lathyrus oleraceus, assembly GCF_024323335.1. Taxonomy (NCBI): domain Eukaryota; kingdom Viridiplantae; phylum Streptophyta; class Magnoliopsida; order Fabales; family Fabaceae; genus Lathyrus; species Lathyrus oleraceus. The sequence continues at coordinate 324,325,680 of NC_066582.1, read as the reverse complement.
GGAGTTTGGTTCATTATACCAAATCTCTAACATGCATTAACACCTAAATTTTTATTGCCCGACCTTAGATAGTTGTGACTTCAATATAAGTCCAATTACAATTGCTTAACATAGAGCTAAATTTGACCATAAAGGCATATCATTCTAGTAAGTGAGATTGTAAGTCTCCCATCTTTCATGGTATTGTGTGGAAACTTGCCCTTTTTTCCTTCCTATGGAAGATGTCTTGGTTCAAGGATCCATGATTGTGAATAGATGGTTGAGTGTTCTCCAAAGAATGAATTAATCAATTAAAAAGAAAAACATCACTAACATTCAATTAACCTTGACTAACATTTGACTAACTATTGTTAATATTGCTTTACTTTCAAGTCATTTACTTTATGCATTTTAATTTCTAGTCATTTATCATTCGTTGCCATTTACATTTCATTTAACTTGTTTATGTTTATGCCATTTTCACTTTGCTCATTTGAGCCGTATCTTGTGATTGTATATATTTGTTTGTGTATGTTGATTTTGTTTGTGGTCTTAGGACCTTAAAATACTTAATAAACAACAAAAACCCTAAAAAATGTTTGGTGGACTGTTGATCTTGATCTGAACTTTTGGACTTAGAACTATGCAACATTCCCTGTCCAAAAAGGACTTGGCCAATGCCAACATTCTTAGAATTGTGAACTGAGCCTTCATCTGATGCAAGTCTTGAGGAATTATTTGAACTCATCTGCTACATTGTCTTAATGCCAACTGTTACTTTGATCTTGTGTCTAATGTCTTATTCTGAGTTGATCAAGGAGTATTTCATCTAATACATGAGAAGACAAAGAAGATTTCTATCTATGGGATTTGGTTGCTTGGATGTGGCTATCTTTATTTGATGCCTTGATCTTCGTGATGTCTGATATTGCCAATTGCTTGATTAATTATTGCTTGAATCAAAGTCCAAAGGGAAAGTGGGTTTTCTATATGACATTCTTGTCTATTGGATTGCATCCCATTGGTCAGATCTTTTCAACTCTTCATCTCCCCTCACTTCTTAAATTTCAAAATCTCTCCCCCTTTTCAAAAATTGTCTTTGCTTGTGATTTCAAATCTACACCTTATTTCAAATAGAAACTCTGGCCTTATGCCATTGAATTTTTAAACTCTTTTCTTAAATCAAACCTGTAAGTAAATCAAATCATATTGACTTAAAATTTCAAAAGACAAAAGGAACTAACACTCATTCAAACTTTTGGGCCCTTTGTGCCTCTTTTCACTTAACTTTTGATTAAAAGCAACCCACTTATTTTGAAACTGTTACCACGAACTATGAGGTTTTGATCCCTCATTTTTATTTTGGTATGTAGGCACAAGTCCGAAGGTCTTGTCAAACACAAAAATATAATAAATGAATTATTTTCTCATCCCCATACTCTATTTTTCTCAAACATCTTTTATACCAAAAACGCATACACACATAAAAAGGGCTCCCTAAGAGTACTTAGGACACTTTAGGTGCTAACACCTTTCCTCCGTGTAACCAACCCCCTTACCTGTAATCTCTGGCATTTTTTTAGTTTTGATTTGAAAACTTCTTATCTTTGGGTTTTGTTTGTACTTTTCCCTTTTCCTTTGGAAACAATAAAAGTGAGGTGGTGACTCTGGTTTTATTGACGTTAAGCTTATCCATAGTTTGATGATCATGAATTTACCGCTACACTTTACAACTCTTATTTTTAAGTGGAATCAACCATGGATTCCCCTCAATCAAAGTTCATCGTTGCCTACTCCATACTCATGAGCCATTGATTGGCTCTGAGTATGGAATATTTTGCATGAACACTAATGATAAGACAACGCTAAATAAAAAATTAAATCGTGGATACTCAATAATAGAAGCCCAAAACATGGGGCTTAGCATCAATGATTCAAATGGAGTGGAATGGTAACTTGTTTGGATAGAAATGATGAGGTTAACTACCTGGTAGGAATCGGTTTCAGTTGGAGGTTCTGATGCATATGGAGAGCTCAAATGAGGTGGTTTTAGATGGTTCCAAGGTTTCAGTTAGCTTCAGGGATGTTAGGCGAGCGTGTTTGGATGTTTAAGTTGTGTTAAAAATGATTCAAACTTGGAAAATGATAAATCTATATTTGGAAGGGAAGTGGTGAGTTTGCAGCAACACTTCATTGGCTTTCAAGCTTGGAAAATGAAGGGAACATTATTGCCATCGGGAATTTCACGATAACAAAACCGGACGGACTGAATGAAATCAGGTTAGTAGAGTCTCCACCAAATTTTATTTATGTGCCTCTGTTGGATAGGCGAGGGGAAATAGTCGATAAAATCCTCATATAAATAAGCGCATGAGAAGGGCTATAAAAGGGATAAGGTATTGGTCTTGTAATTGAGATTAGGGTTTGTGAGTCAGTTACGCGAGGGGAAGGTATTAGCACCCCTCACGTCCATGGTATTCAATGGGAACCATTTGGGTTGTTTTTACGTACGTGGTGTTTTATCTGTCATTGTATTTTTTTTTAAAGAAGAATCTATGAAAGAGGGGGTGTTTTTGTTATTATAGTGCTCGCCAAGGATTAGGGCCCTTGTGCCTACGTATCACTCATTCGGGGATGAGGAATCAAAGCTCCGTAGTTCGAAGTAGAAAATTTTTGTGTGTTGGTTGATTTTACCTTTGAGAAAAGGGTTTTCAGAGTGGTGCCCTGAGAAAAAAATGAGGTTTGATGGGTTGTGTTTATTTTATCTTAAACAATGATTTTTGAAAAGAATTTTTGATTGGATTGCACTAAAGTCTACGGGCAGAGGTGATTATTCTTGATAACAAGCCAAGCATCTTGCATCCAAAATAATCAGAGTGATGGTAGGAATGCTCCATTGTCACTCATTATCCACCACTTAAGGCTCGTGGCACACAATACTAATCGTAGTTATTAAGTATTTTGAGTTTGATTAAGAAATAGCCACTTGACGTTGGGTCAAGGGTTTGTTTATTTGATTGTGAAATGTGGCTTATGCAACATGAATGTAAAGTAACCAACAAGGAAATAAAGGGTCTCATTGTAAGGTAGCCCAAGAGAAAGACTTGTGTGTGCAAAAGTGACCTATGCTAAACAAAGGATAATGGTCTTACAAATATGTCCCCTTAAGGTGGTGCCATGATGTCATTCTTACAACAGGTATGCAAGTTATAGATGAAACCCAAGTGTTTACAGAGTATCACAAAGAAAGTAAAGAAAGGCCTCCAAGCTAAGGTTCTAAATGGGATCCTCTAAGTCCAAGTGATTAAATATTTTTGGTCTTTTAATTTTATCATGTTTTGGTTATTTTTATATGATAACAATGATAAGGAACAATAGTAACGTATGTATGATGAACTTGCACAATGATGATGATAATGATGACTTGAATGTAAATGATATAATAAGTGAAGAACAATAATAACAACGATAATAACAGTAACAAAAGGTTAGTAATAATCCAAGTTAAAAAGTCAAAGTTAGGGTTATGGAGAACTTTTGGGGATTATCTATCCTTAGGTCAAAAGAATCAAAATATGGCGCATCGAGGGATAACTTATCACTGATTCAGAGTAAGGAAGATGATCAATGGATCAACTTACCCTAGATTTGCAACAATGAAAGTTGTTCAACCTCAAGTTCATCTATCAATAGATTGACAAAAAGAAGACTATAAAACCCAAAATTAAATGATTGATTTTAGTAATATTAACAAGTTATATGAATCAGATGAAATAATAACAAGTTAGGTGAACCAGATGAAATAATAACAAGTTGTATGGTTAGTATAAACTAGTCAAAATGATAAATAACAAAGTATAAAAGGCTTAGTGAGTTAGCATAAACCAAATGAAAATGAAATGTATCAGATGAATCCGTAACTTAACAAAATTTGAAATCATGATTTTTTAACCAGTTTTAAGGATCAAGACATGTTGTATGATCATAAACAAAATGTTCGCCCCACTCAAGAGCCATTGATTGGCTCTGAGTGACGAGTTTTGGATCATGAAACTGAAGAACATAATTTACCTAAAACAAAAATTAAATTATGGAAATGGAGTAATTGAAGCCAAAAGTTTGGGGTTAATGACCAGGGATAAATTTCGAGCAAGAGGGTAACTTGTTTGAGTGAAGGAGATGAGTATTTCTACCTGGTCGGGATCAGTTCAGGGAGAGATTTCAACGAATGTGCTCTGCAAAGATGAGGCTCGGGGAGGATGAGTTAGGGATTGTAATAGTTTGAGTGAAGGTTTCTGGGTGGTTATTTTGGATTGAAAATCTTTGAAACTCAGAAACACGATTTCTATTTTTGGAGCTTTGGGTGAAATATGCAGAAGAGTTTAGGGGCCTTTTTCAGAATGGAAGATGATGGAGACACCATCCCTTATTTATAGGGAAGGTGTGTGGATGGTTTGGAGGGAAGGAGATAGAGGTTTGCTCAGAAAGTAGGTGAGGGTCGAAGCATGCTTTAGATGATCAATGGGGGACAAGGGTGGCTATGTTCAGACCTTGTTTGCACCTCAAAATACTTTTTCTTTGTCCTTTGCATCAATTAGGAACAAACATAAGCAAAGAAATGGCCTTCTATGCAAATTTCTTTTTGCCATATTTACAAAAGTCAACATTTGCACATGGGGTCGAGTTTCAAAATGTGAGGGGGTTTTGCTTACAAGTTGACCTCCTACTACACCATATTATCATATGTAACATGTTTAGGGACCATTGGAATCAGATTTATAGGGTTTGGACACTTGATGCATCCCTTTGCAAATTTTGGCTTGCGGATCAAGATGGTCACCTATGTTTGAACCAAGGCCAAATGAAATTGGCTTGTGCATTTTGCTTCAATTTTGGGCCATTTGTTCTTTGCCATGATCTTGATTGAATGCAAAAATAACCTAGTTAAAAAGGTTTGTGGTTTGGAAATGGAAACATGCCAAAGTAGTGGTCATGACATGGTTTTAGGGCATGGTAGGCCCTTTTGACCAGCTTGGCCAATATCAAAATTGAACCCCTTCCTCAATGAATTAGGTCTTGGACCTAGAAACAAAGTTAGAGAGGAAGTTACTTAGGACATTTGTATCAAAGTAGAATTTAAAAATCTTGAAAATTAAGAAGTTGTGCTCTTCGAAACTTCCCACGGGCCATTCTTGCCAAAAATGTCACTAACCAACATGACCTAGTTTTAGGGATTTGGTGATTTATTGGTTTTCAAGCCACAATGATGGATGTATTGACCTCAAATGATCATATCATGATGGGATATGAAGTTTGGTCCTTTTTGTAATGATTTTAGTTTAAATTGGTGGGTGGATCAAGTCATGGAAAGTTGAAAATCAAGTGTGAACCAACTAAATGGAACATGGATTGAATGGATGTTTAAATGGTTAATTTGGATTGTAATGGACATGAAATGATGTTGAATGAATGGTAGGGTGATTGGATGGCCAAAAATTATCAATATAAATGGTCAAGAAGCTCCCAAATTAGGGTTTCTTGAGCCATAAGTTTCATCAAGAACCATGGTCAGATGAATTAGGGTTTGAAGTGTAGGGATCAAATTGAGATGTTAGAGGTCATGGGGAATGATTTTTTTTTGGAATTAAGAGGTCCTTAAAGTCATGGTGAATCATGACTTTTACAAGCCAAAAGGTAGGTCAAGAGCTAGGGTTTTCTCCTTGGGTGACCAAATGAATCTTGATCTTCTTCAAAGGGGACTCACCACCCAAATTGGACTCGGGGAGTGAGTGAGATGTCTTGGATGATCATCCAAGATTTGTAGGATGCTTAAGGAAAAGATTAGGGTTAATGTGGCTTAGGCACACCTCAACATGACTAGAGGATCTTGGGGCTTTGCAGATGAATCTCATGCCTTGGACTTGTGAATTATTGTGACCATTAAGTATAAATGCATATGAGATGTATGTATGGGATGTATGCTTAAGGTTTAGGGCTCAAGAAAATGAGATGGGGTAGGGAAAATTTGAGGGTATGGCAGTTTCCCCTATTTAATTGTCTCGGACTTGAAGGTATGGATAGCAACGGCTTCCAATGTATTCATGGTAGGAGGGGATAAAATAATATTAGGAGAAATCGAGAATTTGCTTTGCTGGGGATAATGGTGATATCAATTGATTATGCATGGCTATGATGATTATGCTTCTACTATGTTGTATGCAGCATAAGTATCTCCTGGATGTTAAAGTCCCAAAAATACGGAGGGAGAAACTCCGTTAGGGAACAAAAATCTCGGAAAAAGTGACGACTTCCCATAGCTACGGTTGGGGAGGAAAAGAAGGTATTTCCTAACAACGGTTGGAATACCTAACTCTGATGGGGAAATATAGATTCAGTGACGATTCCAAGCAACGACTAGAATACCTGACATCTATTGAGTATCAAACCAAGTGAATTCAACGACGATTCTTAGTGATGGCTAGAATACCTTACTCAGAGTGAAATAAACAACTAGGTTCAATGACGACTCCTAGCAACAACTGGAATACCTGACTTAGCTGGAGACAAATAAAGTACGGTGAAGATTCTTAGCAATGGCTATAATACCCGACTTTGTGGGGATAAAAGTCGTTCAGTGATGATTCCTAGTGACGACTGGAATACCTGACTTGACTGGGGGGTAAACTTCTCAAAAGGTATAATGATGATTCTTTGCGACAGCTAAAATACCTGACTCTATTAAGGAAAGTACAAAAAAATAGTGATGATTCCTAACGATGATTGGAATACCAGACATCTGTTGGGGAAATAGAACGCCAGTGACGATTCCTTACGAAGATTGGAATTCTTGACTCATGCTGGGGAAGAAAGAGAATATCAGTGATGATTCCTCATGAAGATAGGAATACCTTACTCATGCTAGGGAAGAAATTTCAAAGGTGGTTGTTAGCCATGGCTACGAATATTTGAATTGGCTTGGGGGAGTGAACCCAAAATACCTCTTGTTTAAAAATGGGAGAGTTCAATGATGATTTTTAACAATAGTTAAGAAAATCTAACTCTGCGAGGATGAAAATGTTATGACAACTCTTTGGGGATAGAAGAAGTACAATGATGATTCTTTTAGTAACGACTAAGAATACTTGACTCTTCCGGGGGGCCTATTTGGGAGAAAATGATAGTTCAGTGACAATTCCTAGCGACGTCTAAAAATACCTGACTTTGTCAGGGGAGATATTGAAAATTGACTCTATTGGGGAAAATTCTTAACAATGGTTGAGAAATTCTGAGTTTCGATGAATCAGTTGAGTATAAGTCTTTTAGAAGATACGTATGATGTGATGCCATGTATGCGAGATGTTAATGTATGCTCGGATTGTTGTTGGGGGATTGTGCAGATGCAAGGTTTGCAAGTTATGCCAAATATGATTGGACTTTGCGGGGAATATATCTGAGGGATGCCAATGTTGATTGGGCTTAAAAGGGTGATTGGGGAAAGTGTATTGACTTTATGGTACTCGAGAGAAATTGGAAGTTGATGTCCAAGCAAACGCTGAGTGTAATAGCTGAGAGTTACTATTAGGGAAGAAATATTTTGCCACGTCCACGGGACTGCATAGTATTTTCAAGTTGGGGATACCAAATGTGGTTTTGGTTACCTTTAGAAATTTTTTGAAAGAAATGTAATTCAATGTTGTTTCCCTTAAAGTTTTTGAAAAAGGGGGTTTTAACAAGAAATTTCCAATGCAATATCATTTTAGAAAAAGTCATATTTCACATACAAAGCAGGAAAGGTAAAAACATTGAGCACATATGAGGGAACTGATTTTATTGATAAATAGTCCCAAAATGGGTGACTTTTGTACAAATAATCAATTCCTAAAAGAGGTGATTGTGAAAAGAAACTCAAAACTATAATGGAAATGAAACATCTCGGGTTTCTACCAAATTCCGAATCTGCTATAGTCTTTATGCCTTTGGTCGTCCTATGATCTCGCTTTCTGAAGAAGAGTGACTGGACTAGTTTGTTGGGGAAGCTACTAGGTTGACTTATTGAGGATTGAAGAAAGATTCTTTATGGGATGCAGCCTCTCGCTTTTGTTAAATCCCTAATTATTTCCTAGACCCCCCTTTCGGGTTTCCAGTATATCGGGATACCCATTTTTACATAACTCGTCGTAGCGGTAAATTCATGACCATCAAGCTATGGATAAACTTGATGTCAATAAAACCAGAGTCTCCACCGCGCTTTTATTGTTTGAAAAGGAAAAAGGAAAAAGTACGAACAAAACCCAAAGATAGGAAGTTTTCAAATCAAAACTAATAAAATGTCAGAGATTACATGTAAGGGTGTTGGTTACACAGAGGGAAGGTATTAGCACCCAAAGTGTCCTAGGTACTCCTAGGGAGCCCTTTTTTGTGTGCAAATATTTTGGTTGAAAATGATGTTTGATAAAAATATAGAGTGAGAGGATGAGAAAAGAATTCATTAATTGTATTTTTGTGTTTGACAAGACCTTCGGTCTTATGCCTACATACCAACATAAAAATGAGGGATCAAAACCCCGTAGTTCGTGGTAAAAATGTCAAAGAAGTTGGTGAATTGTTTTTAACAAAAGTTTAACAAAAAATGGCCTAAAAAGGCCAAAGACTTGAATGGGGTTGTTAGTTATGTTTGTCTTTTGAAGTTAAAGTCAATATGGTTAAGTTCATTCACAGATTTTGATTAAGAAAAAGTTTGAAAATTCATTGGCATAAGGCCAAAGTTTCTACTCATTAAAACATGTCTAAATTTGAAATCACAAGAAAAAAAGGTTTTGAAAAGAGGGGGAGATTTTGAAATTAAAGAAATGGGAGGAGATGAAGGGACTGCCCTAGACAAAAATCAAAAGTTAAGAGTTGAAAAGATCTGAAAAATGGGATGCAATCCACAAGACGAGAATGTCAGAGAGAAACCCATTTTCTTTGGGCTTTTGAGAAAGCAATAAGCAAAAGAAAACATCCAAGCAAATCATGTGAATACCAAGCCATCAAATAAAGATAGCCATAACATCCAAGCAAGCACTCTAATAGCTAGCAGTCTTAAATATCTTCTAATGTGTCAGATGAAATATTCCTTGGAAAACTCTCAAAAACAATCATCAGACATCAACAAGAATAACACTATAACAATCAAGCATAGAGACAAAGTGACAGATGAACCAAAAGCACTTCAAGGTTTGTATCAAATGAAAGGCACAGTCAGGGATAATTCAATCTCAGATAGTGGTATTGGCCAAGTCCTCAAAGCATAGGGAGGTTGCCTATTCTAAGTCCAAAAGTTCAGATCAAGTCCAACAGTCCACCAAGATATTTTTTAAGGTTTTTTGTTGTTATTAGGTATTTTAAGGTCCTAGGACAACAAACAGAACAAAATCACAAACATACAACATATACAATCAAAAGATATGGCTCAAGTGAGCAAAGTGAAAAGGACTGAAACATAAACAAGTTGCATGAAATGTAAATGGCAATGAATGATAAAGGTACTGAAATTTAAATTACATTAATTAAGTGACTTGAAAGTAAAGAAATATTAATAAGAAGTTAGTAAAATGTTAGTGAAGAGTTCAATTTGTTTAAGTCATTGTTTGGAGAACACTCAACCATTCATTCACAAGTATGAAGACCTGAACCAAGACATCATCCATGAGAAGGGCTTCAACTTGGATAAATTAACAAGTATGCCACTAGCTCTCATGAATGGAAAAGAGGACAAGTCTTCATACAATGTCGTGAAGAATGAGAGACTTACAATCTCACTTACAAGAATGTTATGCCTCTTGGGACAGATTTAGCTCTATGTCAAGCAATCATAATTGGACTTATGTAGATGTCATGACTATCTGAGGCCGAGCAATGAAAATATTGGTGTTAATGCATGTTAGAGATATGGTATAAAGAACCAATCTAATAAAACATACCACACACAAAATATAATGGGAAGGACTTATCTCAGTCAGGCTCGTGTTGATTCATCTGACATAAGGTCATTGATGAATCAACTAGCATTTGACTTGAAGAGAATTCATTGGTCAATGATAGATTGGGAAGAATATGGATGGAAATTAAGTGGTAAGAGGAAATAGAAACCAAAATTGATCATAGGAGGAATTTCATCTGATTAATACTGTCCATTCATTTTGAGGAATGAAATGTACATTTCATCAACTCCCTAAATCCAATAGTATTAATCAAATGGAAGATCAAATCAACCATGATCAAGGCCAAACAGAAAGTCAAACATCACAAGATCAACCAAATGTCTCCACAATATTTTTAAACAATTAAACAATTAAAAATCAAGTTAAAAGTGAAATAAAATGCATTTTTCAAAAGTAAAAACCTCAAAACCCTTCAAATCACCAAATAAATGGCCAAGGGATTTACCCTAGGTCAAAAAAGGTCGAAGGACCTTAGACAAAAAAATTCAGAACTTTTGGAAAGTCAGAAGTATTTTAAAATATTTAAAAACAAGTCCAAAGTCATTTAATTCACAAGAAATATCAAAATTAATCCAAAAAAATGATTTTAATTCAAAATATGGAAGAGGAAAATATTTAAAGATTTTTGGTGAAAGTCCCATATTTTTTGGATTAAAAATGAATTAAATGTGAATTAAATAAAATAGATGAAATTAAAAGAAAATAAGAAAATAAAATAAAAAGCAAAAAAACAAGGGCCATCAGATCTCCCTTATTAATTGAGGTGGCAGATCTGATGCCCATGCGCTAGAGTGCACTAAACACCTGAGTCAAACACATAGCAACATGAGGCAAACAAAGCAATGGTCCTGATTAAAACGTGGAACCATGATGAAAGGGATGAGAGAGTTCCAACACACCACCAGAGCTAGGGCTTCGGCCATCTTCTCCGGTGGACCTCACCGATTGGTCCACCATTAACGTTCACCAAAATGAAGAGGGTATACATTAATTTGAAGAAAACAATGCCAGGAATTCAAATCTTCCCTCAAAACTCTCCAATTCTCACTATATTGAAAGATACGTGGAATTGAAAATTGAGGAGTATGAACCGAGTTGCTTCGATTTGACCTCAAAATAACTCAATCTTGTTTTTTACATTGGTAGGTCTTCAGACAACCAAAGAACCTGAAAAATAATGGAGAATTGAGGGAGAATCGAAGAAGAGAAAATCCAGAAAATTCTCATTCGATTTGCTTCAATTGAGCTTGATCTTGCTTCCAATTTGCCTTGGCTCACCTCTAACAACTTACAGGAAGTGAAATGAATGATCAAAGGGATTGGATTCTTGGAGTTTCAATTCCAAAACAGAATGAGAATTGAAACTTGATTTCAATTGAAATCTTCAAGTTTATCCTTTCAATGGGGGATAGGGAAGAAGCAGGTCAAATCTTGGGAAAGAGGATCCTTATTTTGATCTCAAGGACCATGTATTTATAGGCTACCAATTGCTTTCCACACCATTCCAAACTTTTGCCAAAAATAGCAATACTATGGTGCATGCTTGCATGGGAGTGCACAAGGCACAAATAATGATTGAAATGAGTCCAAAATCGTGCGCGAGTGATGATGAAACCTTAACATGAGGCCATGCAATGTGAAATGAAAATTGGTTATGAAAATCTTCCAAATGGGGTCATGCATTACACCCATACACAAGTCACTCAAATATTCTCCAAATGCCATGATATTGGACTCTTTGGAAAGATAACATGAAGGTAAGCAACTTTGACGTTGAAACTTTTCCCATTAAGAGCTTGTATCACGATGAATTTTGAGGTGGAAGTTGGAGAAATCAAACATATTTGAAAATTTTCTAAGTTAAAAGTCAAATGATCACTTTTTTCACCTTGAATAACTTTTTCTATGAGCTTCAAATGAAATTGGATCCTTCTTAAAAGTTGTTGCTATTTCCTTCCTATTTAATTTGGTATAAAATATGACACCATTTGAATCTTACATGAGGAAGTTATGGATTTTAGAAGTTGAGGAAAATTGCATGTTCAATGATGATGTTCCAAAATGACCTATAATGTTTCCTCTTGGTAAGTTCCCTTGAAAGTAGAATTTGGCATTTCTCTAAGAAGAAAAGTTGGAGAAGACATCTTAAAATTAATCATGAAACTTGGATGATATTCATATCATAAAAAATGAGCATGTTATGGTTCTTGGAAGTTGACCTTCCATCTAGGGCACAGGCAAAATGACCTATAATCTTTAACCATAAAAAAATGACTTTCCATGCAAAATTAGCTCTTGATGCCAACATGAAAGTTGTTTGAAATGTCATAAAGAGTAACATTTCTCTTGGAATCATTTTCATATGATAAACATTGTAGGATATAGGGTCTAGGGAACCCTAGATTTGACTAGTTGACTTTTCTGGTCAACCTCCTTGAATCAACTTGCAAACTTGAAGTTCTTTTGATCTTTGTGAATCATGGAGAATAATATATGATTGAGATGATGTATAATGGAGTATACCTTGATATATTTGACCAATTGAGGAAGAAACTTACTGAGGAAGTCACACAAGATACCCAGATGAATTAGGGCTTCCAAGGCAAACAAGCTTCAAACTCTTGATGAATTATTGATCAAAATAACAATTAAAGAACACGGGGATCCATATATGATACTTAGAACCATTGTGAACCTTTTTGTTGATTTATCTCTTGCATTGAGACTCTCAAGCCCTAGATATGAACTTGATGAGGCACAGGTGGTTGCACACACTACCTACAAAAGAAATAACACTAAACATAAACATGTTTTTTTGGTATTTAGGTTAGTAAACAAAATACAAACAAAGTATGATACAATCAAAAATTCTTGGTGATATCTCCCAATGTAAACCCAATGAATAAGGGGTGAAGAAGATACCAAGGTGTGATCCCAAAGCCAATGCAAATGATGAGATAGCATGAGGGATCTTAGGGTCAAAATTGGGGTCTTATAGCTACCCCTCTTTAAGGACATTCTAGCTGAGGATGTGAAGGTTAAGATCTTTGTATCAACTCAGTAGATTGGACTTAAATAATCACATGAAGAAACAAATTTTGGTCCCTAAGGGACCTCATGATGCATATTATATGAGTGCAAAAAATAATCTTTGTGGGGGGTACATTGCCACAAAGGAAAAAAATTCGGAGAGACTGAAGGTCCACAAGAGCACAATTCCTTCTGTAAGGAACACTCACTGGGGAGACAGAGCTCTGGGATAAAAGCTATGCGTAGGCCAGACTACAACTTGAAAACTGCTGGAGACACAAGGGGATTTTCCATGAAAATAAATCAACAAAAAGACTCAGACTAGGGAGAAAGAAATCTGCAGGGGACGAGAGTAGATCGGAATAAATCCGAAATACTCAAGTCAAAAGGAAATTCGATTTCACCAACAAATACAAACCCAAACTCAAGTGGGGAAGAAAAACTTCAACACGTGAGTAAAATAGTCATATTATCTACCACTAGTTACTAGGTAAGAAGATAATATACTCGGAGAGAGGGACATTTATTACCGATTAGGGTAAACATATCAAGGATGACTCGCTGAGGAAAATGAGGAATATTCATTACCGGTTACTGGGTAAGAATAACCCAATGGGGAAAAAGAAACCAAATAGGATTTACAACTACCTTTTATTGGGTACAAAACCAAAGAGAGAATATATGTCCCTGGTTAAAGTGAACATATGAAGGATAAACTCAAAGGGAAGAATATCCGTCACCGGTTAAGATGAACATATCAAGGATAAACTCAAAGGAAAAATAGGATTTATAGCTACCATTTACTGGGTATAATACCATAAATAGGAATTACAACTACCGATTACTGGGTAGAATACCAGAAAAGGAGAAAATTTGTCACCGGTTAAAGTGAACATATCACGGATAAACTCTCTAGGGAAAGAAGGAATTACAACTACCTTTTTACTAGGTAGAATACCAAACAAGAAGAATATTTGTCATCTGTTAAGATGAACATATCAAGGATAAACTTGTTGGGGAAACAAAAAAACAAATCTGCTGGAGAAAATCAAAGAAGTAAATTACCTTTTACCAGTTATTCGGTAAATTAACACAGGTAAAGTACTCAAACATCAAGAAGGATATCACCGGTTACTGGGTAATAAACTCTTTGGGACCAAAATATCTATCTAGGTAAGAACAAGAAAGAAATGGTCAAACAAGACTCAACCCAATAAGGATATAACTCAAGGGGAATGGTTATATCCAGGTAATGAACTAGGGAGGAGACTGAAATAACAATCATCCACAAGGCAATAACTCAGTGGGGAAGGAGAAAGGATAAACTCTTTATGCTTAAGGGGTTGACACTCTACAATTGAAAGGAGGACAAACACACCATATCTGCATGGGGAAATGATATCACCAAAGTAGGGGATCATAAGAAATGTCAATGTGATAACAATGCACAATGAAATATCTGATGTTATGTTTATGCATAAATATGCATATCATTATGATGACAAATGAGCACAAAGGATACAAACAATGAAGATTTGAATCATCACAACTAGATACTCGACTAATATCAACAAGATGGGAACACCAATTGGAGAACCTGCTAGGGACGAAAAATAAATCATTGAGGATATAAATCCTAAATAAAAATAAATTTGAATCCCGGGGATGGCACACGACTATAGCTCATGGGAGACTGAGGATTCACCAATCAAATCAAAGCTCAACTCTAGCTAGGGAAAGGCATGGAGAACATGCATCCAACCTAAAATAATGAGGATAAAGGGAGATCTGCCGAGGATCCGCATCTCAAGATGAGGGATATATATACTTTTCAAAGCAATAAGTCACCACTGCAGGGAATTTTAAGTCAACACCATATCAAATGGGAGACAACCCTGTAGGGGACATCATCAATATTGCTCAGAACCAAATACTGCCTGAAGGAAGAAAATCTTCAATCAGAATATTGAACTCCGTTGGGGTATCAAGTCACAACAAGAGGTAAAAATTCTGAGTGGGGAGAACCAGACGATCTACTGGGGATTTCATCCACAAACATCTTTGTGCGGCTTCGTTGGGGATTCAAAAATCTGCCAGGATAAATCAAAGGCCACACGAGGATACAAAAATCAGCAACCAATTCCTCAAAAGGACAACAATAGTCGTTGGGCTCTTCTTGGAGATTGAGAAATAAACCAATTCCAAGGTACCAAAATATCAACCGGATCTGCAGACTTAACACAGGGGAGAAACTGTTACGACTATGCAACACATAAATAAAGGCGCTGGGGATCTGAAAACCAAATAAAGGTTCCACATAGATCCTAGGTTCATGCAAGGATACAAATGCAAATGAAGACCCTAAATCCTTAGTTGGGCATAGATGATAAACAACAAAGAGAACAACATATCAACTCTGTCGGGGATGATAAATTACTTGGGGAGCAATTCATCAACCATGATGGGGATGAACGACGAACTGTTGTGGAAGTAAAGCCACCAACCAATTGCTCGGGGGGAAACCAACAATGCTTCACTCATCGAGACTTACCGTTCTTAGATTGTTGTTGACATTCCTTTTTGAAATCGATAGTTCTTAAAGTAAATGCCTTATTATTTATGAAAAATGATTGTTCATTGATTTATTTATTTCAAAATTATTATAATAAATATTCAATTTTAAAACAGAAAGAAATAAGAATATGAAACAATTTAATAAAGGCTCAACTTTATTTAACAGAATGGTAGTCCGCAAATGGCGGGACTCCGTGGATCTTTACAAAGTTTGAAAATGGTAATTTATATGGAAAAGGGATACATTGAATACAATGACCACAACTCTTCCTACCAAATTTGAAATCCATTGTCTGCTTGTCTTCAGTTGAGAATTATGAATCCGAACCAAATGATTGTTCAAAATTGCTTCAAAGATCAGGACCAGCCGGATGCAGTTACTTGCTGTAATCCCTAATTTTTGTTTAGATTACCCCAAGGTGGGGTACTCAATCTACTGGGATAAATTTTTCTATTTTATGTCTCTAACTTTTTCCTGGATCGCCCTTTCAAGTTTTCATTCCACTAAGACGCTCATTTTTGCCTAAGCCGCCCTTTTGGGTTTTCAACTTAGCGAGATGTTCTTTTCCCTTTTTTCGGCGAAGTATTTCTTAACTACATCGACATTCACAGGACGAGTGAACTCTTCGCCACCCATAGTTATAAGAATCAATGCACCGCCTGAGAAGGCTCTCTTAACAATATATGGTTCTTAATAATTAGGAATCCATTTTCCCCTAGAACCAGGTTTGAAAGATAGAATCTTCTTGAGCATGAGGTCACCTTCTCGGAACACACGAGGCTTGACCTTCTTATCAAAGGCTTTCTTCATTCTATGTTGATATAACTGACCATGACACATGGCAATCAATCTCTTCTATTTAATCAAATTCAACTGATCATATCTGGTCTGACACCATTCAGCTTCTGCCAACTTGGCTTCCATCAAGACATGCAGTGATGGGATCTCAACCTCTACGGGGAGCACAACTTCCATGCCATAAACAAGAGATAAAGGGGTTGCCCCTGTTGAAGTGCGAACGGATGTACGGTACCCATGCAAAGAAAATGGGAGCATTTTATACCAATCTTTGTACGTCACAAATATCTTATGGATAATCTTCTTAATGTTCTTGTTTGCAGCTTCAACAACCCCATTCATCTTAGGTCTGTAGGGAGAAGAATTATGATATGCAATATTGAAGTCTTTGCATAGAGCTTCCACTATATTATTATTTAAGTTCGATCCATTATTAGTAATGATCTTACTTGGAACACCATAACGACATATGATTTGATTCTCGATGAACCTTACAATGACTTGCTTGGTCACATTTGCATACGATGCCGCTTCAACCCACTTTGTGAAGTAATCAATAGCCACCAAAACGAAATGATGTCCATTCGATGCTTTGGGCTCATCATGCTAATCATATCAATTCCTCACATTGAGAAGGGCCATGGGGAGGAAATGACATTCAAAAGCGTCGGAGGAACATGAATCTTATCTGCATAAATTTGACACTTGTGGCATTTCTTCACAAACTTGCAACAGTTAGGTCCCATATCTTCGGGTGCCATCTTAATCTGATTATAATCAGAAAATCCGTCCATAAACGAAAAGACTTTGAATTTAAGTTATATTGTCTACCAACATATCAATGTGTGGCAGAGAAAAATCATCTTTCGGACTACCTTTATTCAAACCTCTATAATCAACATACATGCGTACTTTTCCATCTTTCTTAGGAACAGGCACAATATTGGCTACCCATTATGGATACACGGAGGTAACAAGGAAACCATCATCAATCTGCTTCTGCACTTCCTCCTTAATCTTCATTGCCATATCAGGATGAGTTCTTCTCAACTTCTGCTTGACCAGCGAGCATTCTGGCTTCAAAGGCAATCTATGCTCCACAATATCAGAATCCAAACCTAGCATATCTTGATAGGACCAAGAAAACACATTAGAATATTCTCAGAGAAGATCAACCAATCCCTTCTTAACCTCTGGACACAGTTGAGACTCAATCTTGACTTCCTTCACATCATCATCGGAACCCAAGTTGACTAATTCAATCTACTCTTCAAACGACTGAATGGATCTTTCCTCATGCTCAAGCAAATAGGATAACTCATTAGACACATCTTCATCATAATTCTCTTCCTCAACTTCAAACACATGGAAATAAAAGTTTGGAAAGGGAGTAGTATCATTACGTTCAATGGGTTTGAGAACCGACTTGCATAATGATTTGATATTTTGAGTTTAGAGAAGTAGAGCGCAAACAAATATTATGCAGATGGAAATATTATTATTTATTTATGTTTTTTTTGTGATTACCATTTTCAGAAAAAGCAAAAAGTAAAAACAAACATCAAAGACGTGGATGAATAAAATTGTATTTTTATTGATGATAATATTGAAATTCCCAACAATGTTTCACTTCCCCCTTAGGCATAGGAGAAGGATTTTCTTTAAACAATAAAACAAATTAATTTGAACAATGCATAACAACAGGAATGTGTACAGCAACCCAATTGTTGCAAGTTTATCCGTGTGTCACAAAGTTGACACAAGCTTCGTCTTCACCGTCATCTTCAATAACTGCAGTTGAGTGTTGATAATCCTTGTGAATGAACCCTCCACTCCAGAAAACTTCTTGCATAGTGTTAACATTGGCGTTGAATGGACCTTGTTGAAATCCCAACCCTGCTTTGTTCTTGTTTTCAATAACTTCTACAATGCAACCCCACTTGTCGATGCCACCAGTCTGAATAACCTCTCTTCCATCTTTCAGAGAAGACATGGATGCCCCAATCTTCCTCAATTCATCAGCTACAGTCAAAGCTTGGAACGATGTTCCAACTTCTTATTCATCTTCCACATAGGTGAAGGATGACAAATGGCTTACCAAAAGTGCTTTCTTCCCACCAACAACGACCAGCTTGCCGTTCATAACAAATTTCAGATTCTGATGCAGAGTAGATGTCACGATGTCAACTTCATGGATCCATGGCCTTCCCAATAAACAAATGTATGGCGAGTGAATTTCCATTACTTGAAAGTAATTTGAAAATCACTCATAACTATCTTAACCGGAAGGTCCACCTCTCCAATGACAGTTTTTTGGGAACCGTCAAACGCTTTGACCACCACGCTACTGTGCCTCATCAGGGCGCCTTGATAAGACAATCTTGCCAAAGTTGACTTGGGCAACAAATTCAATGATGAACAAGTATCAACCAATACGTTGGACAAAGCATCCTCTTTGCAATTCATTGAAATTTGGAGTTCCAAGTTGTGATTTCTCCTTAAGAAGTTCTTCATCACAAAGGCTCAGGTTATTGCATGAAGTAATGTTGGCAACAATGTGGTCGAACTGATCCACAGTAACATCATGTTCCACATATGCTTGTTCCAACACTTTATGCAAAGCCTCTTTATGCGCTTCGGAATTCATCAATAACGACAACACAAAAATCTTTGACGGCTTCTGGAGCAACTTCTCCACAATGTTGAACTCACTTCTCTTGATCAAACGAAGTACCTCATCATCATCATTAGCCTTCAACCCGCTAGATTCACCAGACTGACAAGTTGGTGCACTAACCGGATCAACTATAGGAACTTTTTCTTTCTTACCCACTGAAACATCTTCCATAACATTAGGAGATACATGGCCAAACACACGATCACTACGGGTCACCTTAACGACATCTGCAATGCTCACCACTGAATTTGCAGCGGGAAGAGGAACCTCTTGCCCATTTTTAATCATGGTGGCATTGTACTTATAAGGCACAACTTTATCGGATGAATAGGGGACGGGGCCTGATAATCGTATAACCAACGAAGATACCGATCTGTTGTCATTCTTGCTACTGTCATACTGAATAACTACCCGCTTGGGGGTCTTGAACACTGATACAATAACATTTACAATATTCCCCATATACCTAGATTACTGAATTTGAAGAACAAATTCATCTATTAGTTTCTAAATATCCCTCTTGAAAATTACACATCCTCGAGGGTTGACACTGCAGATAACACAACCATCATGGTCATGTTCACAATCACTAACCAAGCACAGATCTCTATGAATCTCCACCAACAATCTTCAAATACGACGGACATCAAAAACCCTGAAATTCTCAGGACAGACATCTACCATGTTCATAGAAGCATTTCCATGAGCAGGCAAATGATTGGATTAAACATTAGGTGCACGGTCGTTAAAGGACATCATACCGCTTTTATCAGCTTCTGAACCTCATACTTCAAAGGATAGCAATTTTCAATGTCATGGCCAGGAGATCCTTGATGAAAAGCACAATGCAAATCTGGCTTGAACCATCATGGCAAAGGTTCAGGAGTTTTGGAGGATTTCTTGCTTGAATCATATTCTTGACAACCAAAGAAGGATATATCTATGCATAAGTCATAGGAATAGGGTCAACAGACACCTTCCTCCTTTTAAAACTCTAATGATGATTGTTGTTGATGTAGTTGGTACGTTGTTGTGGTTGTTGTTGTTGTTGCTGAACGGGAACTGATTGATTTGCGGGATTATTAGTGAAAACAGGAATAACTGATGATACCTGATATTTTGCTGCTGCGGTCTAACATTCTTCCTCACACGAGGCCTCATCTGCCTCCCTACGGACACTGCATTGGTTTCCCCTTCCTTCTTTTTGGAGAAACTACCACCGTAGTTCTTGCTTGAAGATGTTTCATCTTTGGACAACCGACCTTCTCTAACACCTTCTTCCAACCGCATCCCCATGTTCACCATTTCGGTGAAATCATTACAAGCACTAACAATCATGTGTTCATAGTAAAATGAACTCAGGGTCTTAAAAAAGATCTTGGTCATCTCTTTGTCCTCCAAGGGTGGACTAATTTGAGCACAAAGTCTCTCCATCTTTGGGCGTACTCCTTGAATGTCTCTTTATCTTTCTGAGATATCGATCTCAACTGATCTCGATCTGGAGCCATATCAACATTATACTTATATTTCTTGACGAAAGCCTCGCCCAAGTCATTAAAAGTACGAACATTAGCACTATCCAAGCCCATATACCATCTGAGTGCAGCACCAGTTAGACTGTCTTGGTAGTAGTGGATGAGTAGTTGATTGTTGTCGGTCTGAGTAGACATCTTTCGAGCATACATGACAAGATGACTCAGACGATAGGTATTTCCTTCATATTTTCAAAGTCCGAAACCTTGAACTTGACAGGAATATTGACATTGGGTACCAGGCACAACTCAGCAGCACTCTTACCAAACAGATCTTTTCCTCTTAAGGTCTTCAACTCCTTTCTCATCTCAAGCAATTGGTCTTTCATCTCATCCATCTTCTCATAAACATCAGGACCTTCAGACGACTCAAAGTGATAGATGGTATCCTCAACACGAGGCAAAATATGCAAAATGGAAGGAGGCACAAACAGGACCGAGCTAGATGCCGACATAGAAGAAAATGTTGGAGCATACCCTTCAGGCACAAAGTTTGGTGGCATTCCCCAGGGGAATCTAGCAGGCATGGTAGGCACCGATTAGCTAGTAGCAACAACAGGCACTAGCATTGAAGTAATCTCAGAAATCACAGTCTCTGAGGAGGAGAAGCTGCAGGAGGTGGAGATGGTTGATTCTGAGTGGCGATCACAGACTTCATCAAGGCAGTGAATTTGGTAATGTCATTCTTAAGCTCTCTGTTCTCTTGTTCAAGATGGTCCATTCTTCTCTGGAGATTAGCTCGAGTGTTATAGTGATTAGTCAGCTTGTCTGATACACAGAAGAAGAACCAATAAGACATCTGGATGAAGAAACCTGTTATGCAAATGATGCATGAAATGAAATTTTTTAATTGTTTTTAATTCCAAGGAACATACATAATACTATTTTAAAATATTTTCAATTAACAATAATAACAATTCAATTGACCATAAAATCTCTTTTCATTCATAAAATTTATAAGGATTACAATGAGTAAAATTTCAGAAACCAAAATATAAATACAAGAGAAAAGGAAAATATCATCCTAAGGATCCCTAGCAACTGCATCAGATGAACTGGACAAGGGAGTGTACTTCCTTCGGATGCGTCGAATCTCTGGCTCAAAAGTTGTCTGCATCTGAGCCTTCTCGAGGACGAGTCAATCAACAACCTTCTTTCATGCACTGGAACGCTGAGGCATACTAGATGAAAATAAATCATATGGCTCTCTATGTCTTTTCACTACGCGTTCTTCCAAAACCTCAATAAGTGCATCCTTGTCTCTCGACTCATGATGCAACTCTACACGTTTTCGGTTCAAAGCATGAAACCGCTCTTCCCATAAGTCCCTCTCTTGCTCCATCTTGGCAAGTGCGTCTTCCAACTCCTTTACATCTTGGTTAGGGAGAGTTAATGGCTCAACCATAACCATAGACATGGGTCTCTCGGAAGCGTACGGAATCTTGAGCTCCAAAGCTCTCTTCTTCACCCAAATAGTTTGAGCTTATAAGGCTACATAATTGCATGGACCAAGCTCGGATCTTCCTTTCTTATGCACATTGTGCCAATCACGCACCATTCTACTCTTCAAATGTTGGGGATCTTTACCCTCCTGATAGAATAGACCTTCTAACTGAATGTTATTAGGCTTATCTCTCAAGGGGAACCCAAGCTGACGACGGACCAATACTGGGTTGTAGTTGATTCCTCCTTGCGTACCAATGAGAGGCACATTAGAGAACTCACCACAAATGTCAATAATATCCAAGCTACCCAATGCAGAATTATCCCAAACAATATCATTATTAGTGAGAGACATAAGTCTCTGAGACCACTGTAGACATTGTCGGTTCTCCCAGAAAGCATGCGTTTGAGGCAAGTGCAAAATAAACCACTTGTGCAGAAGAGGAACGCAACATACAACGGTTCCACCACCCTTAGGATTCCTCAAATTCAAAGAGGAATACATGTCACCCAACAAAGACAATAACAAGATTCCCAATAAAGAATATTCTAATGGCGTTAACATCAATGAAACTATTAATGTTAAGGAATAAAGATAGACCATAGGTGAGCAATACAAAGATGGCCTCAAAAGCGTCCATGCTACCGGCTTGAGCAAAAGCAGTAGCTCTACCAATGAGAAACTCAGAAGTCAACCCTAGAATCCCTCATTTATTCACCATGTTGGCATCAATCTCATATTTCTTCAAATGAAGAGCTTCATCTATGACTTGAGATATCGGGATCTTCTCCAATCCACTGAATTGTACCTTGTTAGACACGAGCATACCCAAGATGTGGGCATACTCCTCTAACGTGGGCACAAGCTGATAATCAGGAAAAGTGAAGCACCGATAAAAAGGATCATAAAACTGCACCAAGACACTCAAAAGTCCTTCAACCACATCAGTAGATAATACAGACAAAACCTTCCCATGATGTTGCTTGAAGTCCAAAGGATCTAATACAAAGGATGACAACTTCCTTAGCTCTTTCAAGTAGGGACACCTAAAATTGTACTTCTTAGTGTTCCTTCGTCCACAATTTATGATCTGAATATATTTGCAAATAGACCTTAGTTTCCTTGAAATTTTATTGTTGTGATGGACGTTATCATGCGCATGTATGCATGAATGCAACAATCACACACAAGGGATCACACACAAGGCAAAAACAAACAAAGGTCAAAGGATGGATCAAGTTGTCATCAAGATCAATCGTCCATATTGGTGGATTATGGTTTTCACCTTTATCAACACCCAAATTCCATTGATATTGATGAGATTGATCGGATCAACCAAGAATCAAAGGGTTTGTTGTGAGTCACAAGCATGGAGTCAGGTTAAGAACCATCCCAAAAGGAGTGTAGTAAGGATAAAAACCTGTAGATCATGTTCTAAAAATATCCCATAGTCGTGATCCCATCTATTAGATGCTATAGGTTAGGATGACTGACTCATCAACCCATAGTATTCTCAAGAGAAACTGGGCTAAATGTAGTATCGTGTAACAACTGTTATCAAGTCTACACTTGAACAGTCTCCCCACTACTTTCTAAAATAGGCCAAGTTGGGTTAAATGTTATACGGCCCTCAGCTTCTCGGATCCCTAAATTAGAGAGAGTAATGCCTATCCACGACTTACTCGTGTAACATCAGTATTTCCTAAGAGGTATCCACTGAGCGGGGGGTCTCATGTCAACGCTTTCAGGACTACCTCTTCAAAGCCAACATGACTATACCACCCTCTAATCTCAAATTGCACTCAAGTTCGGGTTAAAACTTATCTCACCACACAGAGATCACCAAGCACAAACAGAAAGTATCACACAATAATATATACAAACAAACATCAAATATCAACAAAATTTTGTACATGCAAAAGTAGGCTAAACCCACTGAGTACTACTCCCCAGCAGAGTCGCCACTTTATTTTGATAGCGATAAATTCATGACCATCAAGCTATGGATAAACTTGACGTCAATAAAACCAGAGTCGCCCGCAATTTTATTGTTTCCAAAGCAAAAGGGCAAAAGTATGAACAAAACTCAAAGATAAGAAGTTTTCAAATAAAAACTAATAAAATGTCAGAGATTACAGGTAAGGGGGTTGGTTACACAGAGGGAAGGTATTAACACCCAAAGTGTCCTAGGTACTCCTAGGGAGCCCTTTTTTGAGTGCAAGTGTTTTGGATGAAAATGATGTTTGATAAAAATATAGAGTGGGGGGATGAGAAAAGAATTCATTAATTATATTTTTGTGTTTGACAAGACCTTCGATCTTATGCCTACGTACCAACATAAAAATGAGGGATCAAAACCACGTAGCTCGTGGTAAAAATTCCAAAGAAGTTGGTAAATTGGTTTTAACAAAAGTTTAACAGAAAAGGGCACAAATAGGACAAAGACTTGAATGGGGTTGTTAGTTCTTTTTGTCTTTTGAAGTTAAAGTCAATATGGTTAAGTTCATTCACATATTTTGATTAAGAAAAAGTTTGAAAATTCAATGGCATAAGGCCAAAGTTTCTACTCATTAAAACATGTCTAAGTTTGAAATCACAAACAAAGAGGGTTTTGAAAAGAGAGGGAGATTTTTGAAATTAAAGAAATGGGAGGAGATGAAGGGACTACCCTTGACAAAAGTTAAAAGTTAAGAGTTGAAAATATTTGACCAATGGGATGCAATCCACTAGACAAGAATGTCAAATAGAAACCCATTTCCTTTGGACTTTTGAGCAAGCAATAAGCATAAGCCAAATCATATGAAGACCAAGGCATCAAATAAAGATATCCATAACATCCAAGCAAGCACTCCAATAGCTAGCACTCTTCAATGTCTTCCAATGTGTTAGATGAAATATTCTTGGCAAACTCTAAAAAACAATCATTAGACATCAACAATAATAACAGTATAACAATCAAGCATATTGATAAAGTGACAGATGAACCAAAAGCACTTCAAGGTTTGTATCAGATGAAACGCACAACCAGGGATAGCTTAGTCTCAGATAATGGCATTGGCCAACTCCTCAAAGCATAGGGAGATTGCATATTCTAAGTCCAAAAGTTCAAATCAAATTCACCAAGATATTTTTTAGGGATTTTTGTTGTTATTAGGTATTTTAAAGTCCTAAAACTACAAACATAACAGAATCACAAGCACACAACACATACAATCACAAGATATGGCTCAAGTGAGCAAAGTGAAAAAGATTGAAATATAAACAAGTTGCATGAAATGTAAATGAAAATGAATGATAAAGGTACTGAAATTTAAATTGAATTAATTAAATGACTTGAAAGTAAAACAATATTAATAAGTTAGTCAAATGTTAGTGAAGAGTTCAATTTGTTTAAGTCATTGTTTGGAGAACACTCAACCATTCATTCACAAGTATGGAGACATGAACCAAGACATCATCCATGAGAAGGGCTTCAACTTGGATAAATTAACAAGTATGCCACTAGCTCTCATGAATGGAAAAGAGGACAAGTCTTCATACAATGCCGTGAAGAATGAGAGACTTACAATCTCACTTACAAGAATGTTATGCCTCTTGGGACAGATCTAACTCTATGTCAAGCAATCGTAATTGGACTTATGTAGATGTCATAACTATTTGAGATCGGGCAATGAAAATATTGGTGTTAATGCAT
Source organism: Lathyrus oleraceus (assembly GCF_024323335.1). Lineage (NCBI taxonomy): Eukaryota > Viridiplantae > Streptophyta > Magnoliopsida > Fabales > Fabaceae > Lathyrus > Lathyrus oleraceus. The sequence continues at coordinate 324,299,968 of NC_066582.1, read as the reverse complement.
GTTAGAGATATGGTACAAAGAACCAATCTACTAAAACATACCACACACAAAATATAATGGGAAAGACCTATCTTAGTCAGGCTCATGTTGATTCATCTGACATAAGGTCATTGATGAATCAACTAGTATTTGACTTGAAGAGAATTCATTGGTCAATGATGGATTGGGAAGAATAGGGATGAAAATTAAGTGGTAAGAGGAAATAGAAACCAAAATTGATCATAGGAGGAATTTCACCTGATTAATACTATCCATTCATTTTGAGGAATGAAATGTACATTTCATCAACCCCCTAAATCCAATAGTATTGATCAAATGGAAGATCAAATCAACCATGATCAAGGCCAAACAGAAAGTCAAACATCACAAGATCAACCAAATGTCTCCACAATATTTTTAAACAATTAAACAATTAAAAATCAAGTTAAAAGTGAAATAAAATGCATTTTTCAAAAGTAAAAACCTCAAAACCCTTCAAATCACCAAATAAATGCCAAGGGATTTTTCCTAGGTCAAAAAAGGTCAAAGGACCTTAGACAAAAAATTTCAGAATTTTTGGAAAGTCAGAAGTATTTTAAAATATTTAAAAATAAGTCCAAAATCATTTAATTAACAAGAAATATCAAAATTAATCCAAAAAATGATTTTAATTCAAAATATGGAAGAGGAAAATATTTAAAGATTTTTGGTGAAAGTCCCATAATTTTTGGATTAAAAATGAATTAAATATGAATTAAATAAAATAGGAGCAATTAAAAGAAAATCAGAAAATAAAATAAAAAGCAAAAAAAATAAGGCCCATCAGATCTCCCTCATTAATTGAGGTGGCGAATCTGATGGCCACGCGCAAGAGTGCACCAAACACTTGAGTCAAACGCGTAGAAACATGAGTCAAACAAAGCAAAGGCCCTGATTAATACGTGGAACCATGATCAAAGGGATGGGAGAGTGCCAACACACCACCAGAGCTAGGGCTTCGATCATCTTCTTTGGTAGACCTCACCGGACTGGTCCACCCATCAACTTCACCAAAATGAAAAGGGTATACACTAATTTGAAGAAAAAAAAGCTAGGAATCCAAATCTTCCCTCAAAACTCTCCAATTCTCACTATATTGAGAGATAAGTGGAATTGAAAATTGAGGATTATGAATTGAGTTACTTCGGTTTGACCTCAAAACAACTCTATCTTGTTGCCTATATTGGCAGGTCTTCAGACAACCAAAGAACAGGCAAAATAATGGAGAATTGAGGGAGAATCGAAGAAGAGAAAATCCAGAAAATTCACTTTCGGTTTGCTTCAATTGAGCTTGGTCTTGCTTCCAATTTTCCTTGGCTCACGTCTAACAACTTGAAGGAAGTGAAATGAATGATCAAAGGGCTTGAATTCTTGGAGTTTCAATTCTAAAATAGATTGAGATTTGAAACTCGATTTCAAGTGAAATCTTCAAGTTTATCATTTCAATGGGGGTTAGGAAAGAAGCAGGTCAAAGCTTGGGCAAGAGGATCCTTATTCCGAGCTCAAGAACCATGTATTTATAGGATACCAATTTCTTTCCACACCATTTCAAACTTTTGCCAAAAATTGCAATCCTATGGTGCATGCTTGCATGGGCATGCACAAGGCCCAAATAATGATTGTAATGAGTCCAAAATCATGCACAAGTGATGCTGAAACCTTAACATAAGGCCATCCAATGTGAAATGAAAATTGGTCATGAAAATATTCCAAATGGGGCCATGCATTACACCCACGCGCAATTCACTTAAAAATGCTCCAAATACCATGATCTTGGACTCTTTAGAAATATAACATTAAGGGGAGAAACTTTTCTGTTGAAACATTTTCCATTAGGAGCTTGGATCATGATGAATTTGGAGGTGGAAGTTGGAGAAATCAAACATAGTTGAAAATTTTCTAAGTTAAAAGTCAAATGATCACTTTTTCCACCTTGAATAGCTTTTGCTATGAGCTTCAAATCAAAATAATTCCTTCTTCAAAGTTTTTGCTCTTTCCTTACTCTTCAATTTGGTCAAAATTTTACACCATTTTAATCCTTCATGAGTGAGTTATGGATTTTAGAAGTTTCATAAAATTGCTTGTTCAATGATGATGGCGCAAAATGACCTATAATGTTTCCTCTTGGTACATTCACTTGCATGTAGAATTTGGCATTTCTCTAAGAATAAAAGATGGATAATACATCTTTAAAGTAATAATGAAACTTTAATGATCTTCATATCATAAAAAATGAGAAAGTTATGGTTCTTTGAAGTTGACCTTCCATCTAGGGCACAGACAAAATGACATATAATATTTCACCATAAAAAATGACTTTCCAAGCAAACTTATCTCTTGATGCCAACATTAAAGTTGTTTGTAATGTAATAAAGAGTAACTTTTATCTTGTAATAATTTTCAAATGACAGGGTCTAGGGAACCCTAGATTTGACTAGTTGACTTTTTTGGTCAACCTCCTTGAACCAACATGCAAACTTGAAGTTATTTTGATCTTTGGGGATAATGTATAATCATATATGCTTGAGTTGATGTATAATGGAGTATCCCTTGATATATTTTACCAATTGATGAAGAAACTTGTTGAGGAAGTCACACAAGATACCCATATGAATTGGGGCCTCCAAGGAAACAAGCTTCAAACTCTTGATGAATTCTTGATCAAAATGACAATTAAAGAACATGGGGATCCATATATGATAATTAGAACCAATGTTAACCTTTTCTTGATTGATCTCTTTCATTGAGGGTCTCAAACCCTAGATATGAACTTGATGAGGCACAGGTGGATGCACACACTACCTACAAAAGAAATAACACTACACATAAACTTGTTTTTTTTTGGTATTTTAGTTAGTAAACAAAAGAAAAACAAAGTATGATACAATCACAAATGCTTGGTGATCTCTCCCAATGCAAACCCAATGAATGAGGGGTGAAGAGGATACCAAGGTGTGATCCCAAAGCCAATGAAAATGATGAGATAACATGAGGGATCTTAGGGTCAAAATTGGGGTCTTACAGTCGCCCTTTCTGGTTTTCAACTTATCGCGCTCATTTTTTTTCAAGCATAGTATTTTTTGACTACATCTGCGTTCATAGGGGATGGAAGATATTCATCATCCATAGTTGCATGTATTAAGGCTCCTACAAAGAAGACCTTTCTCACTACATATGGGCCTTCGTGATTCGGTGTCCACTTGCCCCTTGGATCGGTGTGTCGGTAGAATCTTCTTCAATACAAGGTCTCTAACCTCAAGGTTACGGGGGAAGACTCGCTTGTCATGTGCCCTCGTGATACATTTTTGATAAAGTTGTCTGTGGTAGATGGCTGCCAAGCATTTTTCATCAATGAGGGTTAGCTGGTCAAGTCGGGCTTGGACCCATTCGGCTTCATCCAGCTTGACATTGGTCAGAATCCTTAGGGAAGGAATCTCTACTTCAACTGGAAAGACTGCATCCATGTTGTATATGAGAGAGAAGGGTGTTACCCCAGTGAAAGTATGTACAGAGGTACGATAGCCATGCAATGTGAACGGGAGCATTTCATGCCAATCTTTGTAGGTTTCCACGATCTTTTGCACGATCTTCTTAATATTTTTGTTAGATGCCTTGACAATGCCATTCAACTTAGGCCTATAAGGTGATGAGTTATGGTGGTCAATTTTAAAGCTTCGGCACAACTCTTTCATCATCTTGTTATTGAGGTTAGATCCATTGTCTGTAATGATCTTGTTGGGGACCCCATAACGATAAATGATTTATTTTCTTATGAACTGAGCCACCATTTGTATTGTAATGTTGGCATATGAGACGAATTCTACCCATTTCTTGAAATATTCAATGGCTACAAGGATAAAACGGTGTCCATTCGAGGTAGTTCACTCTATGCGTCCGATTACATCAATGCCCCACATGAAAAAAGGCCAAGGAGATGTTAAGACATTGAGTAGCATTGGCGGTACATGGATCTTTTCGGTGTATATATAGCACTTGTGGCATGTTTGGACGTGACGGTGATAGTCAACCTCCATAGTCATCCAACAATAGTAGGCCCTTAATGGATTTCCATTATGATTTGGTTTTCTTCTTGCTTGTTCACACATCTTAGAAAAACGAAATCATCATTTCTCTTGTGCAGTACCCCTCCACTTAACAAGAACTTGGAAGATAGTTTATGAAGGTACTTATTGTCAGTAATGGATGTGTCCTTAGGGTATTCTTAGCATTCTAGAAATATCAAGATGTCATAGAACCAAGGATAACTGTCGGCTTCGTCTTCAGCTGCCAAACAGTGACCAGGCTCGTCCAAGTAGATGAGGTGAAAGGATGGCGCTTCATTCTTCCACTTGACCTTAAACATGGACGCCAAAGTTTCCAAGGCGTCAGCTAGCTGATTTTCCTCTCGAGGGGTATCAAAGTAAGGGACTAGTTTCGAAACATGCTCCTGGTAAGGGATGAGCTTATGATCTCTAGTATCCAAATCTCCTTTAACTTGGCTAATTACTAAAGTTGAATCTCCGTAAACTTCAAGGATTTTGATCCTGAGTTCAATAGAAGCTTCAATACCGAAGATACAAGCCTTGTACTCCTCCATATTGTTCGTACATTCAAAACACAACCTTGCGGTGAAGGGGAGGTGAAAACTAGTTGGGGAGGTGATAATTTCCCCAATGCCATTGTAGTGAGCGTTAGAAGCTCCATCAAAAACCAAGGTTCGGTGGGACCCAGGTTCAGGTCCTTCTTCAGGGTCGGGGATGTTACAATCACTGATTAACATGATATCTTCATCGGGAAATTCAAAATGCATGGACTGGTAGTCTTACAAGGTTTGTTGTGTGAGATAGTCAGACAATACACTCCCTTTTATGGCCTTTTGAGTTACATGTTGGATGTCATACTCGGTTAATGCCATTTTCCATCGGGCTACTTTACTGGTTAGAGCATGCTTCTCAAAGATGTATTTGACGGGGTCTATCTTAGAGATCAACGGTGTTGTATGAGTGAGCATGTACTGTCTTAAACATTTGGCAACCCATGCTAGTGCACAACATGTCTTTTCAAGTATCGAATACCTACTTTCATAATCAGTGAACTTGTTGCTTAAGTAGTATATAACATGATCCTTTCTACCAGTTTCATCATGTTGGCCAAGGACGTATCCCATGGACCCCTTGAGAACAATGAGGTACATGATCAATGGTTTGTCGGGTACATGAGGCATTAAAATAGAAGGTTCTTACAAGTACTCCTTGATCTTCTCAAAAGCTCTTTAGCAATCTTTGTTCCAAATGACGGCTTGATCCTTTCGGAGAAGTTTAAAGATCGTCTCACAAGTGGCCATTAGGTGTGATATGAACCTAGCAATGTAGTTCAATCTACCTAGGAATCCTCGGACTTCCTTTTCAGTTTTGGGTGGAGGCATATCTTGTATGGCCTTAACTTTCTCCAGATTTACTTCAATGCCACGTTGGCTGACGATTAAACCTAGCAGTTTGCTGGATCTTACCCCAAACGTGCTCTTATGGGGATTTAGCCTCAATTTGAACTCCCTTAGCCTCTCAAAAAAGTTTTCCAGATTGACAAGGTGTTCCTCCTCGATTTGAGATTTAGCTATCAAATTGTCAACGTAGACCTCGATCTCTCTATGAATCATGTCGTGAAAGAGAGTGACCATGGCTCGTTGGTATGTAGCACCAGCGTTCTTTAATCCAAAAGGCATGACCTTATAGCAGAAGGTGCCCCATGGAGTTATGAGAGTGGTTTCCTCCATGTCTTCTTGAGCCATTTGAATCTGGTTGTAACTGGAGAAACCATCCATAAAAGAGAAGACAGAGAACTGAGCAGTGTTATCCACTAACACGTCAATGTTAGATCTCTATAATCTACACATATTCTTACTTTTCCATCCTTCTTGGTCACATGCACAATGTTGGAAATACATTAAGGATAATTGGAAACCGCTAGGAAACCGGCATTGAGCCGCTTCTGTACCTCCTCCTTGATCTTCATAGCCATATCGGGATGGGTCCTTCGTAGCCTTTGCTTTACTGGAGGGCGTTCTTCCTTAAGAGGCAGATGGTGGACCACGATGTTTGTATCAAGGTCAGGCATATCTTGGTATGACCATGCAAACACATCTATGTACTCCTTCAAAAGCTTGATCAGTTTTGTCTTCACCTCGTCTTGCAGAGGTGAGCCGACTCGGAGTTCTTTTGCTTGTTTGTTCCAAGGTTAACCACTTCAACTAATTCTTGTGGCTGGATGACCTTTTCCTCTTGTTTGAGAAGTCTTGCCAATTCTCCGGGGAGTTCGGCATCTTCCTCACAATCTTCATTAGCTTGATTAATAGGGTTATCAAAATCATGTGAGACTATAGTGGAATCATCGTTGGTGGTTGTCGAGGGTGATCTGCACGATTTAGGGTTCATGCTTTTATTGATATGGAAGAAAAAATGATTTGAAAATAATTTTAAAAGAAAATTGCCATTTTGAAAAGGTGAACTAATAAATAAAAGACAAGGATCACAAAATTGACTACGAAACATGGATCTTTTTAATTAATCATTAAATAAGGAAATTTGATTGGGCCCTACAAATGGTTCTCCCATGGCTTGGGCTTGACATGGGTTCTTTTTTATTTTAATGAAAAAGGGAGACAAACATGGGAAGTTACATTTCAATCAAAGTTACTTCCGGTATCTCAGTTTTTGTCCACTTGGTGGCACCCCTTCCATTAATATTTTGTGAAGATCAGTCATGCATCTTTAACATCTTCTTCCACGGCATAGACACGGTCATCATCAAGGTATCCAACACTTGATAAGTATTCAGATAATGGGAGAACTTGTCCCTTTCCAGCTACGGGTGGCGTCTTCTTCAGATTTTGAGAGTTGTATCCCAAACCAGTACGGTCCTTGTTGTTAGGCAATTTGAGCATCCTTCCCCAACCCAGAGGGTGTCCATTCCATAAGATAGTTAAAGTATCCTTGAGAGAGGACATTGAAAATTCAGCATTCTAGGATTCATCCCTTATCGGGCAAACCATTGCAACGTTAACTACCTAGAATGATTGAAATGGGATTTCCTTTATCCCCCACTCTCCTTCAATATAGCGGAACGACTCTAGTTGATTTACCATAAAATCTTCTTCGCCTTCTACAACCACCAGCTTGTTGTTCACTACGAATTCCAGCCTCTAGTGGAGAGTCGAAGTAATGACTCCAGTTGAATGAATCCAAGGTCTTCCGAGCAGGAAACTGTAAGCTGGATGGATATGCATTACAAGGTGATGAAGAAGATTTGGGGCCAGTTGCTCGAGGACTTCAGAAAATAGTTCAAACTCAAGAAATTCACATTGTATAACAAGATCCAGATCAAAAGAGTTTGGTGATATACCTCTGAAATGCAGCTTTGAACTGCACGATCTCTCTAAGCTTTTGATCCAAAATTGATCTGGAGATGTAATGATGATGCAAGACTAAGGAATTAAGACTTGAAGATCAACTAAGGATGTTGAAATTCAAGCTTGAAATTGAAAATGAAAACTGAAATTCCTTTGAGTGAGGTTGGGTTTCCAATTCAGCAGAGTTTCAGATCTCCTTCAAGTTCGTTTTTGAATGAGCAAACACTTCTATTTATAGCTAAACTGGAGGCAAAGTGGTGCAATGCTCGTGTGCATGAATTTTGGATCCTCCATGCATGGGCCTGTACAGGCGCATGTGAGGCCCAAAAGTGAATGGAAATGCATGCTGAGATCACATGGAGTTGAATTGGACGTGCAATTGGCCTGGTATTTGCTTGCACATAAAGTTATGAAGTGAATTGCAAAATTGAACATAAACCTTAAGCTCTTCGAAAGTCCCACATGGAAAATCCAAAAATGATGGTGCGAGTAATGGTTGGAAAGCTCTTGACATAAGGAACAAAAGTCATGTTGGGCAAAAATTCATTTGGAGTTTTGAAATTTATGAAAACTGGCTTTGAAGTTTGGGGTACAAAACATATTTAGGTTCCCTTTGAAAACATTTGCCAAAACCAAGCAACTTCAAGCCCTTATGTTTCAAACATTCAAGCTTCAAATGGAAAAACCTCCAACATAAACGTTGTAGATATTTTCAAGATGATCAATATGGACTTAAAGTTTGCATAATTTGGAATTTTAATGAGAAAGTTATGGGCACTTGAAGTTGGACATTTTCCAAATTCAATGACTTTGGTCCAAAGTGACCTATAATGTTTTGTATTATCACATGTGTTTCTTTTAAGATTATGAAATTTTGTCCAACATAACAATTTAGTTATATATCTTAATATTTCCAATGCAATTGGTCTCACCTAAAAGTCATAAAAAATAAGGAAGTTAGGTCCTTGGGAAGTTGACCCAAAATTAGGGTTTCAGTCAAAATGACCTATAATGTTTTGAAATGAATGATAACCTTAAAAGTTTCAAATGGATTTTTTATGAACATGAAAGTTGTTCGTATGGTTCGTAAGAACATATTTTCTCTTGGGGTCATCTTCATTTGACAAACACATCAAACGTTGTGTCTCAGTGATTCTCAGTTTAGTCAGATGACTTGACTGGTCAACTTCTCAAGGCCAAACTTCAAATCTTGATGAATGAATGATTGAGGATACTCACATAGGCTCATATATGCACAAAATAATGAATGAAAGAACTTCCCTTGATTGAATTTGATCAAACGTTGAGGTTGCTTCATGAGCAAGGCACAGTCAATGCACAGTTGAATTAGGGTTTCCTTGATAAACAATCCTCAAGCCATTTGGATTATCTTGATCAAATTGGCAAATTGAGATACTTGGGAGACATATATTATGATTAGGAACTTTGTGGACCATTGTCATGCTTGTTCTCATCTTCATCTAGCCACTTCATTGAGCTTAGGGGTCTCCTAGGAGCAGGGGAGCACATGATCACTTGAGCCACTCATGATATGATCCTTGAGGCAATGCAATGAGAAATGATATGATTCCATGAGGGATCTTAGGGTCAAAATTAGTGTCTTACAGCCTTCAAGATTTCAACCCAGACAGATAATGATCAGTTGTTGATTCACTACTTCCAGGATAGCCTGACAGGTGTTGCACTTCGTTGGTATATGGGGTTAGATAGTGCAAGCATCCGCACTTTCAATGACCTAGGCGAGGCTTTCGTGAAGTAATACAAGTACAACGTGGACATGGCGCCAGATAGGGACCAGCTGAGGTCCATGTCTCAGAAAGATAAGGAGACATTTAAGGAGTACGCCCAACGTTGGAGGGAGTTGGCTGCCCAGATCACTCCTCCTTTTGAGGAGAAGCAAATGACAAAAATCTTTCTGAAAACCCTGAGCTCATTTTATTATGAACGCATGATCGCCAGTGCCCCCAGTGATTTTACCGAAATGGTAAATATGGGTATGAGACTTGAAGAAGGGATCCGTGAAGGAAGATTGTCAAAAGATGAGGCGTCGACAAGCAAGAAGTATGGGAGTAGTTTCAGCAAAAGGAAGGATAATGAGACTAATGTAATTTCTAGTGGGAGGCAAAGGAGGCCTCAAGCAAGAAGAAATCCACCACCCCGTCAACATCATCATCACCAAGTATCATCCGTCATTCCAGTATTCTCTAATCAGCAAACAACACCAATTCAACAACAACAACATCAATATCAAAATCAACGTCAGCAACAACAACCACAACAAAGAACGAACACCTACAACAACAACAATTCCAACAACAATCATCACCAACAATAGAATTTCGAGAGGAAGAAGGTCTCTTTTGACCCTACTCCTATGTCATATGCAGAACTGTATCCATCCCTGGTCCTCAAAAACTTGATTCAACCAAGAAACCCACCGCAAATCCCAGAACCACTTCCTTAGTGGTATAAAACCGAGCTTCGTTGTGCTTTTCACCAGGGTGCACCTGGGCATGATATTGAGAATTGTTATCCGTTGTAGTACGAGGTGCAAAAGCTTATGAAGAGTGGCATGGTGTCTTTTGAAGACCACGCGCCTAATGTGAACGCTAATCCTTTGCCCGCTCATGGGAATTCTTCAGTTAATATGGTGGACGGCTGTCCCGGTGAATTCAAAGTCTTTGATGTCCGGTTTATCCGAAGATCTTTGGTGCAGATGCACAAAGATATCTGTTTGGTGAGTGACTGTGAACATGATCACGATGGTTGTGATATTTGTAGCGTGAACCCAAGGGGGTGTGTTGTAGTGAAAAGGGACATCCAACGTCTGATGGATGAAGGCATGATCCAGATTGTTCAATCCCATCATGTAGATGACGATGTCAATGTTATAGTGCCCGTTTTCAAGCAGCCTGAGCGGTCGGTGATTCAGTATGATAGCAGCAATAGCAAGAATGTCAGCAATAGATCAATTTTGCCGTTGGTAATACGGTTAGCGGGCCCAGTCCCGTATGCATCTGATAAGGTTGTACCGTATAAATACAATGCTACGATGATAGAGAAAGGTCAAGATATCCCGTTACCTACGACCAGTTCAGTGGTGAGCATTGCAGATGTTACGAAGGTGACTCGCAGTGGTCGAGTTTTTGGACCGGTGTTCACGGAGAATAAAGAAGAAATAGTTGTTGGTAAGAAGGCGGAGGTGCCTAATGTAGATCCTGTTGGTTCTTCAAAGGATAAGTCTTGTGAATCCAGCAACTTGAAAGCCAATGATGGTGATGAGGTGCTCCGACTGATTAAGAGGAGCGAATTTAATGTGGTTGAGCAGTTGCTCTAGACTCCCTTAAAGATTTTCGTGTTGTCTCTGCTTTTAAATTCTGAAGCACACAGAGAAGCACTCCAGAGATTTCTTGAACAGGCATATGTGGAGCAAGATGTTATTGTGGATCAGTTTGACCATATTGTGGCTAACATCACTTCATGCAATAATTTGAGCTTTTGCGATGAAGAACTCCCTGAGGAGGCAAGAAATCACAATTTGGCTTTGCATATTTCGATGAATTGCAAGGAAGATGCTTTGTCCAACGTGCTCGTTGACACCGGTTCGTCACTCAATATACTTCCGAAGTCAACTTTGTCAAATTTATCTTACCAGGGAGCTCCCATGAGATATAGTGGAGTAATTGTCAAAGCCTTTGATGGCTCTCGCAAGACGGTTATTGGTGAAGTGGACCTTCCAGTCAAGATAGGTCCGAGTGATTTTTAGATTACTTTCCAGGTAATGGATATTCACCCGGCCTACAATTGTTTACTGGGAAGGCCATGGATTCATGAGGCAGGGGCCGTTACTTCCACTTTGCATCAGAAGCTCAAATTTGTCAAGAATGGCAAGTTAGTGATTGTGGGAGGTGAAAAGGCGTTGTTGGTTAGCCATCTGTCATCTTTCTCGTATGTGGAAGCTGAGGATGAGGTTGGAACTCCATTCCAAGCCTTATCTATTGCTGCTGAGAAGAGGGTTGGGGCACCTATGTCCTCTCTGAAAGATGCGCAGAGAATTGTTGAAGAAGGTCTTGTTGATCAGTGGGGGCACGTGGTAGAGGTCTCTGACAACAAGGGAAGAACTGGTTTGGGGTTCCAGAAGGGCTCGTCAACCATTAGATCTAAAGAGATGCAACTCAGCTTCCGTAGCGGAGGGTTCATTCATGGGAGTGAACAACACTTAGTTGTTGTGCTAGAGGAGAATGAAGAGGAAGACTGCACCAACTTTGTGACGCATGGACAGACATGCAACAATTGGAATGCCATTGATATTCCTGTTATTTTGCATCGATCTAAGTAATTACTTTTACATTTTAAAATCCTTCTCCTATGCCTAACGGACAAGTGAACATTGTTTGGGCATTTTGAACTGATCATCAATAAAACTAATTATATTCATCCACATCTTTAATGTTCGTTTTAACTTTTTGTTTTATTCTGAAAATGGTAATCACAAAAAACATAAATAAACAATATAATTGTCCATCTGCATAATATTTGGTCACAAATTGACTTCTCTAAAATCAAAATATCAAATCATTATGCAGGTTGGTTCCTAACCCCATTGAATACAATGATCCTTCTCCTTCTCCAAATTTTGAATTCCCTGTGTTTGAAGCCGAGGAGGAAAGTGATATAGAAGTGAGTGATGAATTGTCTCGTCTTCTTGAGCAAGATGAAAAGATTATTCAGCCGTTTGAAGAGCCGATTGAGCTAGTCAACTTGGGTTCCGAGGATGATGTGAAGGAAGTCAAGATTGGGTCTCGACTATGTCCAGATGCTAAGAAGGGGTTGATTGATCTTCTTCGAGAGTATTCAGATGTGTTTGCTTGGTCCTATCAAGACATGCCTGGTTTGTATTCTGAGATTGTGGAGCATAGATTGCCATTGAAGCCAGAATGCCTGCCAGTCAAGCAGAAGTTGAGAAGAACGCATCCTGATATGGCTGTGAAGATCAAAGAGGAAGTTCAGAAGCAGATTGATGTCGGTTTCCTTGTAACTACTGAGTATCCGCAATGGGTGGCCAATATTGTACATGTGCCGAAGAAAGATGGAAAAGTCCGCATGTGTGTTGATTTTAGAGATTTGAATAGAGCCAGTCCGAAAGATGATTTCCCTCTGCCACATATTGATATGCTGGTAGATAATACTGCTAAATTCAAAGTCTTTTCATTTATGGATGGATTTTCCGGATATAATCAGATCAAGATGGCACCCGAAGATATGGAGAAGACCACATTCATTACACCCTAGGGAACATTCTGTTATAGAGTGATGCCTTTCGGTCTAAAGAATGCTGGTGCAACTTACCAGAGAGTAATGACTACTCTTTTTCATGATATGATGCATAAAGAGATTGAAGTATATGTCGATGACATGATTTCTAAATTAATTGATGAAGAGGAACATGTTAAGCATTTGTTGAAGCTATTCCAGCGTTTGAGGAAGTACAAGCTCCACTTGAATCCCAATAAGTGTACTTTTGGTGTTCGTTATGGTAAGTTGTTGGGCTTTATTGTCAGCGAGAAGGGTATTGAGGTTGATCCTACCAAGGTCAAAGCAATACAAGAGATGCATGCACCCAAAACTGAGAAACAAGTCATAGGTTTTCTCGGCCGCTTGAATTATATTTCCAGATTCATTTCCCACATGACTGCCACATGTGCGCCTATATTCAAGCTTCTTCAAAAAGATCAGTCTTGTGATTGGATCGAAGATTGCTAGAAAACATTTGATAGTATCAAGGAATATCTGCTTGAACCTCCGATTTTGTCTCCACCTGTTGAAGGAAGACCGTTGATCATGTATTTGACTGTGCTAGAAGATAGTATGGATTGTGTTCTTAGTCAGCAAGATGAGACTAGGAAGAAAGAATTTACAATTTACTACCTTAGTAAGAAGTTCACCGACTGTGAGGCTCGGTATTCAATGCTTGAGAAGACTTGTTGCGCATTGGCTTGGGCTGATAAGCGTCTGCGCCAGTATATGTTGAATCATACCACTTAGTTGATATCCAAAATGGATCCAATCAAGTATATATTTGAAAAGCCTGCTTTAACTGGGAGGATTGCCCGTTGGCAGATGTTGTTAACAAAGTATGATATAGAATACCGATCTCAGAAAGCAATCAAAGGTAGTATCTTGGCTGACCACTTGGCTCACCAACCAATTGAAGATTATCAGCCAGTGCAGTATGACTTTCCTGATGAAGATATTTTGTACTTGAAAATGAAAGATTGTGATGAACCATTGCTTATAGAAGGGCCGGAACCTGGTTCCCGTTGGGGCGTGGTATTTGATGGAGCTGTTAACCAATATGGAAATGGCATTGGGGTAGTGATTATTACTCCTCAAGGCACGCATTTACCATTTACAGCTAGATTGACTTTCAAGTGTACAAACAACATGGCAGAATATGAAGCTTGCATTATGGGGCTTGAAGAGGCCATGAATCTCAGAATCAAGTATTTGGACGTCTTCGGTGATTCCGCTTTAGTTGTGAATCAAATTAAAGGAGAATGGGAGACAAATTAACCCGGTTTGATACCATATAGAGATTATGCGAGGAGGACTTCAACTTTCTTTACAAAGGTTGAATTTCATCACATCCCTCAAGATGAAAACCGGATGGTAGATGCTCTTGCAACGTTGGCATCAATGATTGTAGTAAAGTATTGGAATGAAGTTCCCAATTTAACTATGATGTGTCTTGATAGGCCAGCTCATGTGTTTGCTGTTGAAGAAAGTAAAGATGAGAAGTCGTGGTATTACGACATCAAGTGTTTCCTCCAAAGTCAGATTTACCCGCCTGGGGCATCTTTGAAAGATAAGAAGACTTTGAGAAGATTAGCCGGTAATTTCTACTTGAATGGAGATATACTGTACAAGAGAAACTTTGACATGGTTTTTCTCAGATGCGTGGATAGACACGAAGCAGACTTGTTGATGACCGAAGTGCATGAAGGTTCCTTTGGTACTCATTCTAATGGACATGCAATGGCGAAGAAGATGTTCCGAGCAGGTTACTATTGGCTGACAATGGAATCTGACTGTTGCAAATTTGTGAAGAAATGCCACAAGTGTCAAATCTATGCTGATAAGATTCACGTTCCTCCGACACTTTTGAATGTTATCTCTTCCCCGTGGCCTTTCTCCGTGTGGGGAATTGATATGATTGGGATGATTGAGCTTAAAGCTTCGAATGGACATCGTTTAATTTTAGTGGCAATTGATTACTTCACAAAATGGGTTGAAGCAGCATCGTATGCAAATATAACCAAGAAAGTTGTTGTAAGGTTTATCAAGAATCAGATTATATGCCGTTATGGTATGCCAAGTAAGATCATTATTGATAATAGATCAAACTTGAATAACAATATAGTGGAAGCTCTTTGTAAAGACTTCAAGATTGCACATCATAATTCTTCTCCCTACAGGCCCAAGATGAATGGGGTTGTTGAAGCTGCGAATAAGAACATCAAGAAGATTATCCAGAAGATGGTTGTCACGTACAAGGATTGGCATGAGATGCTCCCATTTGCTTTGCATGGGTATCGTACATTCGTCCGCACTTCAACAGGGGCAACCCTTTTCTCTCTGGTATATGGTATGGAAGAAGTGCTCCCCGTAGAGGTTGAGATTCCTTCATTGTGTGTGCTTGTCGCACCTCGAAAATGATAATGCAATCCCTCGCGATGGAACGCGGAAAAATGTTTAGTTCGAACAGAGTCGTCACCGAACTTTATTTATCCCAATGAAGGAATAGGAAAATATCGAGAAAACCTTTAGAAATAAGAATAATGGTCGTCGCAACCATATTCGGGTTCGGGAGTCGATTACGCAAGGGGAAGGTATTAGCACCCCTCACGTCCGTTATACTCAACGGGAACCTTTTAGTCTGATTTTGCTATTTGACTGTTTAATTGATTGTTATTTGCTTGCTTCGAGTGATTAGAATTGTTGATAAATATGGATGAAAACCTCAGGAGGGGGAAATGGGAGGTTTTTTATTAGTGTGCTCGCGAAGATACAACAATCTCCTGCCTACGTATCCTTATGGTGCAATAACGAAATGAGAGCATTCATAGTTCGGGATAATACAAATATTTGGTGTGTTTTGTTTGATGAACGACTGTGTAGTTTGGCATTCTAACGGCTAAACGATGGCTTGTCTACTCTCGGTGGAGGCTCTAGCACTGGTTTGTTGTGTGCATTAGAAAGGATTGACAGTGTTCTTTTTGAAAGAGTTTTGGTCACGCAGGGTGACAAGTTGAATTGATGTGTTTGGGTGTTTTGGTTTGATTCGATCGCACGGGGCGAGAAATTGAGTTTGATTTGTTTGAGATGTTTTTGAAGAACGACGAAAGATTGAGCAATGTGGTGTACACCAATCGTCCAATTCTTTCGAGGAATAATAAGGTGAACGCCTTCTACTCCTTTTTCGTTTGAATTATTTTGAAAGTTTGTTTGTGGATGTTGAATATGCACGGTAGTGAGGCGTACGCCTCCTACTTGCTTATTCAAAGAATAATGAGGCGTGCGCCACTTATTCCTTTATCCAAGTTTATTTAGCGTGTTTTAGTCGGAAGTCGATAATTTGAGCAACGTGGCATACGCCAATTATTCAAATAATTGAGAGATGGTGAGGCGAACGCCTCCCATATGTTGTCATCCGAAGTTTAATTTAAGAAAGATATGTTTTTAGACGTTGTATTTAATTTGCGAAAATAGTTTGCATTTGAATTGGTAGGTTTTGATCGAAAGTCGATGATTTGAGCAATGTGGCGTACGTCAATTATTCAAATAATCAAAGAATGGTGAGGCGTACGCCTCCCATTCTCTATTGAAGTTTAAGTTGTAAAGTTTGTTTTTGTGAAATTGTATTTGATATTTAAAGGTGATTTGAGATTATTCGATTACGATTTAATATTTGAAGACAAAGATTCGAGCAATGTGGCATACGCCAATTATTCAAATAATCGAAAGATAATGAGGCATACGCCTCCTATCCTTTTATTATCGGAAATTTAGAATTAAATGTATTTAGGATTTGTAGTTGATTTAGAAAATGTGATTTGAATGTGTATGATTAAGGTTTGATCGGGTGACAAGAACTCGAGCAAAATGGCGTACGCTAATTATTCAAGTGCTTGAGAAATAGTGAAGCGTACGCTCCCTATATCTTTTATATCCCAAGTTTATGCTAAAGTAGGAAATTCTTTTGAAGTTAGATGGTTTGAAAAAAAGTTTGAATTCGTGTTTATGAATGAAATGAATTTTATTTAGTGTATTATTCATCTACTCGATTAATCAATAATCAAATAGGTCTCATTGTAAGAAAGCCCAAGAGTAAGCTATGTGAGGTTGATGGCGATGCTAAGAGCAATCGACTTACAAGGGTGTTTATAAATGGGCTCGATGTTGAATCGAGAATTGTGGTTTGTGCTTTTTGAAATTGGTTTGGATTGATGATGAATTGGAATAAAATTGAAAGTGATTATGAAATGATGATGGAAAAGAAATCGATTAACCTTTATTTAAGTCGATTAATTGAATTAGTTAAGATTAATTACCAAAATTATTTAGTTATCCCAAATAATCAAGTTAATTAAAATTAATCAATAAAAATGAATAAATCAAACCAAATTTAATTAATTAATTGTTTTTTTTTTGTTTTTTTTTTAAAGGATACATGACAATGTTAATTTATCTAATTGAAATCGGTAACAATGTGCTCAAAACTGGTTAAGGCGAAATGACAATATGGTTGATGTCATATGTGAGGTTATAACGCGGTGAAAATGTACAATTAATATATTAGCACTTGGGCGGCATGACGACATGAAATTGTCGGATCCGGGAATTAAAATTCGATCGAAAATACAAATAAAAAAACGCAACAGCCAATATCGTTTTCATCATTTATCTATTTACAATTATTAATGGGCCCAACCTAAATGATGAAAAGCCCAACACTTAACCAATACCCATACAATAATCATAGAAATTTTGGAACAAACTTAAAAGAACGGGAGGCATGTACTGTTATTTTTTTTTATATCTTTCAGAACCACAAAAACTCACTTATTCTCTTAAATTCCTCTAAAGCTAAACAATGTATTTTATTCAGCCTCAAAAAATATCAAAACTACATTACAATCACATGAATAAGCTAACAGACATAAATTTATCGAATCATAAGGTAATCAAAAACAAACCAAGCCAATAAATCACACAAATTGCTAGATGCGCCTGATACCGAAACTAAATTAAATCTAACAAGATAAATCCACAATCATAAACCGAATCAAAACAACACAATGTTTTCAACCTTTTAATGTCAAAAACCAACAGTGTAGCCAAATCGAAATCCGAACATGATCTGTAACGATGAAACACAACCAAGAAAAACAGAAATATTACCATTGCCGTCGCCGGTACGATAATGCATAATTCCATGGTTGTAGTGATGTGTTGAGGCGTTTGTGATTGCAAATCGGACCGAATCTTGTGGAGAGTGCGGTTGTGAGTGTTGTTGTTGCTAATCGCGGCTCCGACGGAGGATTGTGATTGAAATTTCACCTTGTTGGCCCGTCAATCCTCAACGCAGGCCCACGTATAAGCAGGTGGATCATCCGTAATCGCGACACACTTTCGTCACGCTCTAGGACCCAACGCAGTAGGTAATGGAAAGTCAATGGTGTTTTGGAATCGTGTTGAGGAGATGCGACATCGGAAAAGATGATGGCGTCGACGATAGCGTTGGATGCTTGTCGACGGTGTTATTTGAAGGCGGCGGAGAGTTGAAGGGAGATCGCGGAGGTGGATGAAGGCGTGGCGATGACGGGGTTTGTGGTAGCGGATGTGATACTGTTATGAGGTTGAGGGAGAAGAAAGCGAAACCGACATGATTTGGATTGTGGTTAGGGTGGCGACGATGATGTTTGCGGTGGTGTTTAAAGAATAGTGGAGATTGAAACGGTATGGGAAGGTGTTGTTGGTGATGGATCGGTATAGTGTCGGTGGAAGATGGAGGATGATGGAGGGAGGTTGTGCGTTTGTGAGTTGAGCGACGGAAACGGCGGATGTGTGGTTGTGTTGTTGCCGGTCGCGTCTTAGGTTGTGAAGTGCGGTTGAGACGGAGGGTTGACGATGAAGAAGAAAAGGTTTTTATTTCTTTTCTTTTGTTTTAACATTGAGAGAGTGAGGTACTGATTGGTGAGAGTGGAAGGTTGTTAGGGCGGAGGGAAAGAAGTTTCGGGTTGTGTGAGGGAGATGTGAGGTAACTGAATGAATTTGTGGCGAAGAGAGAGGAGAGAGGTTCGTGTGTGTGTGGAGTGATTATCAGAGAGAGAAATGTGAGTGTGAGGGAAACGGATTTAATGAGTAGGGAGAGAGTGAGGTCACGTGAGGTCAAGAGAGAATGAGTGAATTTGTTGTGAGTGGAGAGGGTGAATGAGCTGTCAGGAATCCAATGCACAAAATAGATATATTTTTTACACTTATTATTTATTTGAGAAAATAAAATCATAAAAGGAAATTCTAATTAATATTTGATTCTAATTACTTTAATTAAATAACTAACCAAAAAATATTGACCAATTAAAAAAAGAAATTGAGTATAAATTTGCTCAGAAAATTAAATCGGTTACACTAAAATTGTCAGCACAAAACATACTTATTAAAAAAATACACCGTTTCCTCAAATTCTGAAATAAATTTGCATCGGTTAAAAGGCTCAAGCGGGTCAAAATATAATCAAAACAGTCACTAAAAAATACAACAAGCACACCAGGTTAAACTACGTGAATAGTAGATTAATAATACCGGTGTCTGCAATTTTAAATTTGAAACTTTTTTTACCTGCTGATTTTTACACATCTTTGAGAAACGATTTAACCAATTGGTCTGTATTTTCAATAACTTCATTCTGACTGATATTTTAGGTATTATTCGTGATGCAAATGTATGTCATGCTATGCATATGATGCAAAAATGAAAATGAAATCAATTCTATGAAAATTTAAATATGCCCAGACAAAATTGGGGTATGACAGCGCTCATGGAAGCCAAGTTGATTGAAGCTGAATGGTGTCAAACCAGGTTTGATCAGTTGAATTTGATAGAAGAGAAGAGATTAACTGCCATGTGTCATGGTCAGTTATATCAACAAAGGATGAAGAAAGCTTTTGATAAGAAGGTCAAACATCGGGTGTTCAGAGAAGGTGACCTTGTGCTCAAGAAGATTTTATCATTCAAGCTAGATTCCAGAGGAAAATGGACTCCCAATTATGAAGGCTCATATGTTGTTAAGAGAGCTTTTTAAGGCGGTGCCCTAATTCTTACAACTATGGATGGTGAAGAGTTCACTCGTCCCGTGAACGCAGATGCAGTCAAGAAATAATTCGCCTAAAAAAATAAAAGAACAACTCGCTAAGTTGAAAACCCGAAAGGGCGACTTAGGTAGAAATGAGCGTCTCGGTGGATCGAAAACCCAAAAGGGCGATCCAGGCAAAAGTTAGAGACATAAAAAACAGAAAAAAATTCCCGATAAGTTGAGTACCCCACCTTGGGGAAACTTATGCAAAAATTAGGGATTATGGCAAGTAACTACATTCTGCTGATCTTCAGTGTTTTAAAGGCTTGTTTGAGCACAAGGGTTGACATCGGTTCATCTTCAGCAACGGTCAAGAACGTAGTGGATATCAAGATTGGGTAGAAGTATTAAGGATCATTTGTATTCAATGTAACCTTTTCCATGTAAATTACCATTTTCAACTTTGTAAAATCTATGGAGTCTTGTCATTTACAGACTACCATCCTATTAAATAAAGTTGAGCCTTTATCCAGATTGTTTCTACTCTTATTTACTTCAGCCAATAGTTTTAAATTTTATTATAATCATTTTAAAATTAAAAATCAAAATCAAGTTTTCTTTAAAATATAAGAGCAAGAACTTTTCCAAAGCAAGTAACAGTAATATCAACAGCATTTCAATGGATAGCAAGTCTTTAAATGCAAAGCATCTGTGGTTCCCCAAGCAATAACTCTTCGGGTGTCCCTAGACATTTAGTATTGATTCATTTCCTCAATGAATTGTTGTTATTCCTCAACTAACGGATTCAGTTCCCCGGTGGAGTGTTTGATCCCCGATGGAGCTTCTTTCTTCTTCCCCAGCTGAGTTGATTGATTCAGATACTCTATGGCATATTGTTTTCCCCAGTGAAGTCGCCAGGATGTTGGTACATCCCAGTGGAGTTTCTTTCTCCATCCCCATCAGAGTTTCGACCTTGTCCAGCGGAGTTCGTGTTTCCTCAACGGGTGGATCTTCATCAGAGATATTTGATATTTCCCCAGTAGATCGCTTTGGTGTCCCCACCAATCGTTGTATCTTTGCTCCCAGTCAGAGTTTCCTCCTGGTTTCTGAGCAGCATTTGTTGATATTTCCTCTGTAGGGTTGTCTCCCATTTTATGGTGTTGACCTAAAATTCCCCACAGAGTTGATGTTGTTCCATTCTCAGTAGATCTCCTCTTTCCTCAGCTAGGGTTGAGCCCTTGAGATGTTGATCTCTCTGTTCTCCAGTTGTTTGTCTCCATATTTTGTGGATTGACCGAGGGTTGTACCGGTGGTTCAATTTCTTTGCGACACCTTTGTATCATTTGTGGTTGTGTTGTTAGCATAATCATATATATATATATATATATATATATATATATATATATATATATATATATATATATATATATATATATATATATATATATATATATATATATATATATATATATATATATATATATATATATATATATATATATATATATATACATCCATACAATTTCATAATTTGCATATCCTGCATCTCCATATTTGATTTGTTTGAGATTCTCATTCTCTGTTATGGTGGTACTTTATCCCCATACCAAATCCGGTGTTTGTCCTCTTTCAATTGTAGAGTGTCAGCCACTTAAGTAGAAAGACTTTAACTTTTTTCCATTTCCCCACTGAGTTTGTTTCCTCGTGGATGATTGTTATTTCTGTTTCCTCTCCAGCAAATTTTCTGGATGGAATTACTCCCCTTGAGTTATGTCCTCATTGGGTAGAGTCTTGATTGACCGTTTTCTTTCTAGCTCTTACCTAGATAGATATTTTGGACCTCTAAGAGTCTATTATCCAGTAACTGGTAATATTCTTCTTAGCTTGCAGTGTGTTACTTTTTGCCCAATACCTGGCAAAAGTACTCTTCTTCTCCTCAGCAGTATCCCCCAGTGGATTTATTCCCCGCAGGAGTCTATCCTTGATATGTTCACTTTAACCGATGACGGATATTCTCGCCTTTGGTATTCTATCCACTAACTGATAGATGTAATCCCTATATTTTCTCCCCTTTTAGAGTTTATCCTTGATATGTTCATCTTAATCGGTGACGGATTTTCTCTTTAATCGGTCTTCTACCTAGTAACTGGTAGTTGTAAATCCTACTTTGTCCCCTCGTAGAGTTAATCTTTGATATGTTCATCCTAACCGGTGACGGATTCTCTCTCTGACGGTTTTCTATCCAGTTTTGATAGATGTAATTCCTCTTTTGTTGGTATATCCTTGATATGTTCATCCTAACCGATGACGGGTATCCTCTTTAACATCCCCGGGAAAGTCTATCCTTGATATGTTCATCTTAACCAATGACGGATTTTCTTCCCTGTCGAGTTTATCCTTGATATGTTCATCCTAACCGATGACGGATACTCTCACCCTTGGTTTTCTGCCCAGTAACAGGTATTTGTAAATCCTATTCTTATCTGGAGTTTTCCCTAGCGAGGCTATTCTTACCCAGTAACCGGTAAGGAATACTTCCTCCTGGCGGTTCCCAGTGAGTCATCCTTGATATGTTCATCCTAACCGATGACGGATGGTCTCTCTGTCAGATCTTTATTATCTCCTTACCCAGTAACAGGTAGTAGATAATAGATTTCTGCTCCTCCTGTGTTAGAATTTTTATTTCTCCCCAGTTGAGTTGAGTGTGTTTTTCCTTAGTGAAACTATTTTCCCCTGCACGAGTCGAGTACTTCAGTTTTATCCTGACTTATTCGTATTCCCTGCAGATGATGTTTGTTTCCCCGGTTGAGTCTTTCCATTTTGTGTGGAATCCCTCTAGTCTCCAGCAGTTTTAAGTCATAGCCTGGCTTACGCATAACTCTTTTTACCCCCTCAGAGTCTCTGTCTCCCCAGTGAGTTTTCCTTATGGAATGCACTCTGCTCCTTTGGACTTTCGGTCTCTCTGATTTCTTTTTCCTTTGTGGCAATATTTCCCCACAGAGCACTAACTTTTACATTCACATCATATGCATCATGAGGTCTCTTAGGGACCAAATTTTGTTTCTATATGTTATTATTTAAGCCCATTCTACTGATTCGACATGAAGATTTTAACCTTCGCCTCCTCAGTTAGAATGTCCTTAAATAGGGGCAGCTATAAGACCCCAATTTTGACCCTAAGATCCCTCATGCAATTTCATCATAAGCATTAGCATTGAGATCATGCCTTGGCATCCTCCTTACCCCTCTTTCATTGGGTTTGTTTTGGGAGAGATCACCAAGCACTTTTGTGATTATATCATACTTGTATTTTATCATTTCACTAACCAAAACACCAAAAATTTGTCTTTGTATTTGCCTAACTCTTTTGTAGGTAGGGCATGATCTCATTGATTCATTGATCACATCTAGGGTTTGAGACCCTCATGAACAAAGAGCACAACCATTGAATTGATACAAGAATGGTTATGGGCATTATATATGAGTTCCATTGATTCCTACATGTTATATTGATCAAGTTTTCTTCAAGAGTTTGAGGGTGATTTGCCTTGGAAACTCTAATTTGACTGGGTATCTTGAATAACTTCTCCAATAAGCTACCTCACCAATTGATCAAATTTCTCAAGGAACACTTCAAAATTCATCATCTTATGCATATATGATCTACCATGAGCCAATAAAGTCAAGAGAATTGGAAATTAGCAAGTTGGTTGATGGTGGTTGGCCAGATGAATTCATCTGATCAAAACTGGGTCTCCCTAGACCTTATCTCCTACAATTTTCACCATATGAAAATTATTCTAAAAGCAAACTTAATCTAAATGACACTATAAACAACTTTCATGTTGAGACCTAGAGCTAGTTTTTCTTGGAAAATCATTTTCTATGTTGAAACATTATAGGTCATTTTGTCTAAACCCTAATTTGAAAGTCAACTTCCCAAGGCCATAACTTACTCAATTTTTATGAGATGAAAGATTTACAAGTTTCAAAATCAAATTCAATATGTCTACTTCAACTTTTATGTTTGGAGTGGGAGCTAATTCAACTTCTTTGAACATGTGATATGAGGCTACATTATAGGTCACTTTTGACCTATACCATTGATCAAGTGATTTTTCCAAACTTCAAAAATGCATAAATCTATCATTTCAAATCCAAATGACATGAAATTTGTGACCATTTTGAATGTCTTTGAGAGAGATACAACTTTGATGAATACACTTTTCTCATTTGAAGCTCCTATAAAAAGTTAAGCAAGGTGGAATATTGAGACATATGGCTTGACACTTAGAAAAAAATTTATATGTCAAACTTTTCCAAACTTCCACCTCAAATTTCTCCAAGTTCTAAGATCCAAATAAAAAAGTGTTCAACATCAAAATTGTTCCTCTTGATCTCACCTTTCCAAAGAGATAAAATTCATTCATTTTGGACTTGAAATGCATAGGTTGCACATGGCTTAAACAGGCTGATATCATTTGGCATGGATCCAACTTCAAGTAACAATGTTCAATTGCCTTTCATTCTAAGCTAGCTCCAACACATATGATCATTCATTTTGGACTTCAAGTTATCATTTCATAGGCCTATGCGCGCCCATGCACCATGCTACCATCATTTGCCAATTTTGGAAGGTTGAAAAGAGTGTGCAAATATCACATGGATTTGGCTATATATGCAGCTGCATTTGCTCAGAAATCACACACACATTGCGCCAGCTTTGAATCTCCATTGAAAACCCTTCACTCTCATAGGATAACCCTAATAAATTCATTTGAATTTGAGCTTGAATATCCACTGTTTTGGAATTCAATTCTCCAGGAGTCCATTGCTTCTAACCCTTTCCATTCCTCTCCTGCAAGCAATTGAAGTGAAGCCAAACACAATTTCAGATCAAGATCTAGCAAGTTCAGACCTCCATTGAAGGCAATTTGCAGAAATTTTAAACTATTTGGTTCTCTTAAATTGTTGCTCAATTCCATTGATTCTTGAGTTGTCTGAAGTCCTACCAATGTAGGCAAGAAGATTGAGTTACTTTGAGGCCAAATCGAAGCAACTCAGATCATGAACCTCATTTTTCAATTCCACATATCTCTTAATATATTTGGAATTGGAGGAATTGGAGGTCATATTCGTGCTCAGTGATGTTTTTTCTTTAAGATCATGTCCCTGTTTTCTTTTTTGGTGATGGTTCAAGTTGATCAGTCCGGTAAAGCTCACCGGAGAAGACAACCGGACCTCTGGCTCCGGTGATGATGTGTCTTGAGTCTGAGCCACATGATCCATGTTTCACGTTTTAATCATAATCGTCTCTTGTAATTACCAATGGTGCCACGTAGTTGACTCAGGTGTACATGGAACGCGTGTTTTGGATCATCAGATCTATCACCTCAATTAATGAGGGAGATCTGATGGTCCACGTATTTTTGGATTTTCTGAATTTTATTTTAATTCCATTTTCTTCAATAATTCATAATAAATTTAATATTGATCCAAAAAATATGGGACTTTCACCAAAAAAATTCAAATATTTTTCTCTTTCATATTCTGAATTAAAATTATTTTTTGGATCATTATTAATATTTTTCATGAATTAATTGATTTTTCATTTGTTTTTAATTGTTTAAAAATATTTTTAAATGTCCAAAAATTCTTAAAAAAATTCTCCAAGGTCCTTTGACCTTGTTTGACCTATGATAAATCCCATGGCCATTTATTTGGTGTTTTGATGAGATTTTAGGATTTGGACAAAATATATTTAAATTTAATGCATTATTTTACTATTTTTAATTGAACAAATGTCATTTTTATTGTGTTGACCATTTGTATTGACTTAATTGAGTTTCTTATTTGTTGTTGGGCCTTGGTCAAGGTTGATTTGACTTTGTCAAGTTAATATCATTGGATTTAGGGGATTGATGGAATGTACATTCCATCTCCCAAAATGAATGAATGATATTAATTTGGTAAAAGTCCTCCTTTGACCAATTTGTGATCTTATTCATCCCTTTCCCTCTTCATCTAATTCCCCTTCTTCATTCATTCATTTCTAATTGGCCAATGACATCTCAAAGTCCTAATGCTAGTTGATTGAAAGATTAACATGAGTATGGATGAGATTAGACCACACCTTTTGTATATATTTTGTGTGTGGTATGTTTAATGAGCATAGTTCATAATACTATGTCTCCAACATGCATTAACACCAAAAGTCTATTGCCCGGTCTCAAATAGTTGTGACTTCTACATAAGTCCAATTACGATTGCTTAGCATAGCGCTAAATTTGTGATACAAAAGGCATAAGCATTCTAGTTAGTGAGATTGTAAGTCTCCCCTCTTCCATGGTATTTGTCGCAACCTGAAAAATACAGTGCAAAAAAAAACAACCGGCGAAAGAAAAAGACAGAAGAGTCGCCACCGTGCGTTATTCGTCCCAAAGGAGGGAAATGAAACGCTCGAAGTAAACCTGAAAAAGGAAAGGACAAGACGGGGTCTCGCAACCAAATCTTGGGTTCGGGAGTCGGTTATGCGAAGGGAAGGTATTAGCACCCCTACGCATCCGTAGTACTCTACGGGATCCACTTTTGTAGTTCTTGTCTAAAGGGTGTGGGTTTATCTTGTGCTATTTACAAAAAAAAAGGGTTAAATGAAAATGACTCGCGCGGATGTTGCATCCACTGCATACGTATCTCATCTGAATATGAGAATCAGAGTCTTCGTAGCTCGGCTGACCTATGGGTTGGGGGATATGTGCTCGCTAAGACATCGCGTCTTATGCCTACGTATCTCATCTGGCCTGAGAATCAGAGCAAAACGTAGTTCGGCTAACTACGGGGTTATGGATTGGGTTTTGGACGAACGACGTTACTACGCAATCTACCGGATGCTCGACCTTTGGAGACTTACTCGCCTGTAGTAGAAGGAGTTAGCGTGTTGCTTTGGGTTTTAGGGTTTGGGATGCTCGAGGGAAAAAGGCAGTCCTTGACGAAGGAACCGCGCTACCTGCAGGGATATGAATACAAAACACAAAACATGTATCTCAAAGTAAAATGCCACCAAGGGGCTTAAACGTTGCCTCCTATCGAGGTTTTCCAGCTAGGAAAGCAGTAAAATGCGGGAAAAATGTAAAAGTACCATGCGGATAAAGATCCGAAGTAACAGCAATTAGAGGAGTAAGAAACCCAGAGATCTCTCAAGCTGGTACCATCAAAAAAAGCGAGTCAGTACAGGTAATCGGAATAAACCTTCAGGGGTTATCCCACAAATAAAGTGGGAAACCACGCAAGTTATCCCTGCAAAAGTCATGTGCCTGATTGGAGAGCTTGATTGAAATTGAGTTGCACCCGTGAGGTTTACAAAACAATCTTCAGGGTTTATGTGAGGCAGAGGTGATTCTGTGTAGTTGAGTTCCCTTCGGGGTTTGGAGGCTGCTCTGAACTCCGTTAGGTCTTCTCTCACTATCTTTTTCCTCAGGGTTTTGTTCCAAGGAAACCTCAGAGTATTTTGCTTCTCTTCCTTCTTCTCCTCTTCTGTTCTGTGTGACTTTTGTTTCAATGAAACTCTAGTATTTATAGGCTAATATTGGTAGCTTAGTGGGCTTTTGAGAAAGGTCCAAGTCCAAAAATTATTATTATATTTTATTTATTTAATTATTTAATTAATTAATTAATTAATTAATTAAATTTTTATTATTATTATTATTTTTATTTATTTATTTATTTTTCGTTTTTTTTTTTTTTTTTTTTTGGATCTAATTCTGATTGACATGATGAAATGCAATATGAAATGCTAAATGAATGCATGAATGAGGAGGGCAAATTTTGGGGTGTTACAGCTGCCCCTATTCAAACATCAGCTAACCCGAGTAGGATGAAAGCGAACAGCTTATCAGACAAACGGGGTGAGCTGTGACTGAATACCAAAGACAAACCGAAAATTTGTGCTCCGAGAATACCACAAAAACGCGGAAATACACCGCGCTGTTTATCTTTCTTCCGATCCTCTGGCTTAATCTGGAGTTTCGATCCTCTGGCTGAACCTATACTCAATTTAGTCCTCTGGTTGGATATTAATTTTGATCCTCGGGCTGGATACGATTTTGATCTTCTGGCTAGATCTTCTTCGATCTTCTGGCTAGATCTCCTTCGTTTCGATTCTCTGGCTGAATCTATTTCCTTTGATTCTCTGGCTGAATTTACTTCGATCTTCTGGCTAGATCTGAATTGTTGCGATTTTCGATCTTCTGGCTAGATCTTCTTTGTTTCGATTCTCTAGCTGAATCTATTTCCTTTGGTTCTCTGGCTGAATCTACTTCGATCTTCTGGCTAGATCTGAATTGCTTCGATTCTCTGGCTGAATCTATTTCCGGTCTTCGGGCTAGACCTGACTTCGATCTTCTGGCTAGATCTGGATTGTTTTGATGATAAATTCCCATCATTAGGATCCCGCATCTGAGGCATGCGCTGGTTGACCTTCTTTTGAAATCTAAACCCAACCTTCATATTAGATATGCAGCTTCGAGCATATTCCACTTTTGGGCTTCGTGCATATTCTTCGGGCTAGAACATGTTGTAACGACTCCTCAATTAGACTTGCTGGGGAAATAAAGCTTGTAGGCGACTTCACTGAGGAATCTTCAAATTGAGCCTCAGGCTGACTCTTGGGAAAATGATTCTCAGGCTGAATCTTCAAAAATGACCCTCATGCTGGGTCACGGGAAAACGATTCTCAGGCTGAATCTTCAAAAAGTGACCCTCATGCTGGATCACGGGAAAACGATTCTCAGGTTGAATCTTCAAAAATGACCCTCAGGCTGGATCACGGGAAAACGATTCTCAGGCTGAATCTTCTAAATGACCCTTAGGTTGGATCACTCACGCTTGATCCTCTGGCTGGATCTCATGACCTTGGTTGTAAAGTAATTCTTCAGTCTGCTTGGAAGAACCTGTTTATCAGCTTATGTGTATGCTTGATATGATATGCATGCGAATGCAAATGCTATGCATGGTGTAAAAGAAAAAAGAAATCTGCTAGGGGAAGCAAACTCCGGTAGGGAACAGATCGCTGTATCAATCCTTGAATGCTCTGTGGGGAATGATCCGTCTGCCGGGACCAATGAGCCACCAAAAATAAATTGGCTGCTTGAAAAGTTGACCTTGCGGGGGGAGTATCAACTATGGAAACTTTGTTCGGCGAGGCTCTGTGAGGAGAGTCTGTGGGGAAAACACTTCCTGGGGAAATGTCGTAGGAAACGACCTTTGTTGGGGATATGAACTTGCTAATCGTCCTCAAGCTGGGGATTAGAACAAATTTGTTAGAAATAATCTGCTGGGGATGAGATGAACACTGGGAACCCCACCCTCTTGTCCGTTGGGTATGCAACCACTCCGCTGTTGCTAGGAAGATACAGTCTGACACCGTCAACTCCGCTGGGGATATATAGTCTGGATACTGTCAACTCTACTGGGGATAGACAGTCTGGATATTGTCAACTCTGTTGGGGAACATGCTCTGCTGAGGAGAGACTTTGTCAACTGCTTGGGGATGAGGATTCATGACTTGGCATCCGGTTCCTGTGACCTGCAACCAAAAATACACGTATGCCTCGGGGGAACTACTCGGTTTGAATTCACCGTCCGGGATTAAGCACATTCAAAGCAATTTTAAATGTTTTCCTGTGCAAATCATCTGCAAAAGCCACCATTATGTTCATATGCAATATGTTTTATCAAAAATTCGGACATTTTTGCAAACAAACTGATAAATGAAAAATAATGAGGCTCTTTAACTGAATTATTCGACTCTTACTGGGGAGAAAATTTGTGCCAGGAATAGGCGAGGGTATCAGGAAGCTGATCCCTGAAAAGAGGTGATCGCTATAAAAAGAGAACTATCCTAATGGCAAATGTGGAAACGGGGTCCCACTGAGTTTCGACTCTGCTATGGCTCGTATGTCCTCAAGACGCTCTGCTCATCTTGCTTTCTGAAGTGGATGATTAGTCGATCTTTAACCTTCGAAGATTGCCGGATTGAATGAAACGGTGATATAACACTGATGAACTCAGATCATAGTCATTCGCTTATTCCCTAACTTTTGCCTGGATCGCCCCCTTTTCGGGTTTTCAATCCACCGGGATACCCATTTTTGCCTGAGCCGCCCTTTTGGGTTTTCGACTCACCGGGTGTACTCTTTTTTTTATATCCCTAATTTTTGCCCGAACCTCTTTATTCTTTTTTTTTTGGTTCGTCGGGATGCCCTTTTTTTGCCTGGACTATTCTTTTTATCGTCCAGCGGGTCTATTTTATGCGAAGTATTTTTTAACTGCGTCTGAGTTAACAGGGGACGGGAATCCTTCGCCATCCATGGTTGTTAGCATCAAAGCTCCGCCATAGAAAATCCTTTTAACCATGTACGGACCCTCATAGTTCGGTGTCCATTTGCCCCTGTGATCTGTGTTGGGAGGAAGAAATCTTTTGAGTACCAATTCACCGACTTGATGCCCCCGAGAGCGCACTTTCTGACCAAATGCTTTCTTCATTCGTCTCTGACCGAGATACGTCAATTCTGGGTACGTAGTTCCAGCATAGCACCATTTCCCTGTTGGTTTGATTGATGACCAAAGCTGAGTCCCCGTATACATCCAGGGATTTAATCTGTATTTTGACGGCTTCCTCAAGTCTTAGGATACAAGCTTCGTATTCGGCTTCATTGTTGGTGCAGGGAAAAGTTATTTTGGCACCAAATGGCATATGAACCCCCTTCCGGTGTGATTAACACTATACCAACTCCGCGACCATTGACGTGGACCGCCCCATCAAACATCATAACCCATTTGGATTCAAGGTCAGGCCCCTCCTCCGGGAGTGGTTCCTCTCAATCTTTCGATTTGAGAAACATGATGTCCTCATCAGGAAAGTCAAACCTCATAGGTTGGTAATCATCAATCGGTTGCTCTGCAAGATAGTCTGACAAGACACTTCCCTTGATGGCTTTTTGTGAAGTGTATTGGATGTCATACTCTGTCAGTATCATTTGTCACCTAGTAACCTTTCCAGTAAGTGCTGGCTTTTCAAAAATATACTTGACTGGATCCATTTTTGATATCAATAGAGTCGTGTAAGTCAATATATACTGTCTTAGTCGGCGAGCAGCCCATGCCAAAGCGCGGCAAGTTTTCTCGAGCAATGAGTATCTTTGTTCACAGTCGGTAAACTTTTGCTAAGGTAGTATATTGCATGCTCTTTTCGACCTGACTCGTCATGCTGACCGAGCACACAACTCATTGACTTTTCTAACACAGTCAAGTACATGATCAACGGTCTTTCCTCTCGGCCTGTAGCCTGGCCCCGATCTTGATCTCTTTCTTGTCGTCTTCGGTACCAACGTTGATGGTCTCAACCACCTCTTGATAAGGTGTAATAGCTCGGTCCTCCTGTTTCAACAATCTGGCTAACCCTTCAGGCAATTCACAATCTCCCTCAGCCCCTTCTTCGGCTTGATAGATAGGATTGTCGAAGTCATACTTGCCCATAGCAGTGTCGTTAGCAGTGAGATCCGGGTGGTCGGCTCTGCATGATGGAGGATCATGCTTTACCTTAGAATGAGAGATTTTTTTTTGAAAGAAAGGAAAAACGAAAAAAGAAACATTGCCATTTTTTTGGTAAAAAGTAAAAAAAACTGAAAGAAAGAGAACACAAAATTGTTTGCAAAAGCCGTCCTTTATTGATGATAAAAATAATTGCGAAACGTAACTAAATGGATGACCCTACAAATGAGCCGTTACACCTTGGGCAAAGTGTAACACTTTATTATGCATGTAATAAAAGGAAAACAATAAAAATCACTCTTTCAGTAGAGTAACCCGAACGATTTTTTCAGACGACCAATTGTCGAGCTTTTCTCCCGGGACACACGGGCGAATCCAGCTATCTAAGTCACAGTCGCTGTCAGCCTTGTCTTCATCTACAGCATTGACGGTGTGGGGAGAAACCAAACCCCCGCTGGAGAAAGTACCGGCTTCATTCTTCTGAGATCCCGGAGCATACCCCAATCCAAACTTGTCTTCTTTGATGACTGGCTCCACAAATTTGCCCCAGCCTTGGGCATTACCAGCTTCAACCACTTCGACAGCATTAATCCCCTGCCCGCCGTGAGCCGGCATCGGGTTCTGGATAACATTAGGCACCGGAGCAAAATTGATAGCCTGGGCATCTCTCAAATCTTGTACCTTTAACTGGAGAGCCTTGCAATTATCTGTAGTATGGCCAGGTGCGTTGGAGTGAAAAGCACATCTGGCGTTGACATCATAACCTCTAGGCAAATTATTGGGATCGATTGGTGGGGCCAGAGTTCTCAGCGTAACCAGATTCATGTCAATCAGCTTGGGAAGTAATACTGAATAAGGCATTGGGATTGGCTCGATGACCCGGTCCGTCTGCCTTGGACGTTGTTGATAGTGTCTCTGCTGACCCGGATTACCTCCTTGTTGTTGATTGTTGTACCTGGGTTGTTGTTGCGGATGATATTGCGGTTGAGGAACAGGTGTTGGAATAGTGACTGCGGCCACTTGATCTTGGTAATAATTAGGGCGTCCTCTACCCCTGCCTCTGCCGGTATACACAGCGCTTGTCTCGCCTTCTTTTCTTCGCTGACCGTTACCAGCAAACGGTCTCTTGGGACCTGATGAGTTGGAAGCACTATTGTCTTGAATTCAGCCCATCTTCAACAGACTCTCGATTCTTTCTCCAGCAATTACTATCTCTGCAAAGCTGATTGACGGGTAAGCAGCCAATCTCTCAATATAATTGCCTTGAAGAGTGTTCATGAACATGTCCACCATCTCCCTTTCAGACATAGGGGGTTGGACGGACGCAGCAATCTGTCTCCAACGCTGAGCATACTCTCTAAAGATTTCCTTGGCAGTCTGAGACATACCTTGCAACAAGGTCCGATTTGGAGCCATGTCCAAGTTGTATTGATATTGCTTGATAAAAGCCTCTGCCAAGTCTTTCCAGCTCTTGATGGTAGTACGAGACAAATGAGAATACCATTCACGAGAAGCTCCGGTTAGACTGTCTTCAAAATAGTACATCCACAGCTTTTCATCTTCCGTGTGAGCTCCCAACCTTCCCAAATAAGATTGGAGATGAGTGCGTGGGCAAGAAGCCCCGTTGTATTTCTCAAAAGTAGGGGGTTTGAACTTGTGAGGAATCCTTACTCCCTGAACCAAACCAAGATTTGTGACATCAAAGCCTAAGGAATTTTGAGACTCCAAAGATTTGAGCTTCTCAGCAAGCTCATCCGTACGGCGAGTGGTCTCGAGGGCCTCGTCGTGCAAAGAAAATTGATCATACTGATAATCTTCAGTAACGGGGTGCCCGTTAATCCGAATTCCTTGATTCACATTGTACCTTCCGCCAATACCATTTCCAACATTCCCTGTGTTGCCAACATTACCCGGGTTTCCATCAGCATTTGCGTTACCCGCGTTACCAGTGTTCACAGGGTTATCAGCGTTCCCAGGGTTACCAGGGTTTCCCTCAACATTTGGTATCTCCACCTCCGGATCGGGTCTCGGTTGCTCAACCAATTCCCTCAGCTTTTCCTGACCTGCTACCATACCAGTCATCAATGTCATGAACTGATCCATCCTTTCACGCATATCAGCCAGCTCTTTCTGTACTTGGTCCATCGCTAGTCGTGGACGATTTTCCTTTGTCGGGTACCTGTGGACTCGCTTGGGACCAATAACTGCCTGATACAGGGAACAACCATTAGACACTGCGGTGACACCTGCAAAACAGACAAGGGTTAATATGCATGGTATGCGATGCACTGCTTGTTCAGTTTAAAGGCACCCCCGTTTTGAAAGGGAATACCCTGCAAATGAATAAGCATGAGATGTTGGATGCAAATATGCAGATGATGTTATGAAATGCAAAGGCATGTCAATCAGAATTGATGGATCCGCTTGAACATCTGTCAGGTTGCACTGTCTGGAGAGAAATTAAGAGCACACCAAACAAAGGTCATGGGATGGATCATGTTATCCTTAATATCAACCACCCATTTTGGTGGATTATGGTTTACATCTTATCAACACCCGAGTTCCATTGATATTAAGGATACCTGATCGGATTAACCATGAATCAAGGGTTTGTTGCAAGTCACGAGCATGGAGTTTAGGTTAAGAACCACCCAAAAGGAGTGTACTAAGGTTTAAACCTGCCAAACATGTTCTACAAAAGGTTCCCATAATCATAATCCCATCTTTCGGATATTATCAGAGGAACGACTACTCGTATTCCAACAATATTCTCAAGAGAGACTCTTATGAGTGTAGTATCGCGTAACAATCGTATCAAATCTTACACTTGAACGACTTTCGCACTACGTCCTACGAATAGGCCAAGATGGGTTTGGTAAACTAAGGTCCTTGGCTTCTTAGGTCTATATTGGAACAAGTAATGTCTAACCACAACTTACTTATGTGACATTATTGATCTCAACATGACCTCCACCAAGTGAATGGGCTTGCAAGTCAACTCGCTAAGGAATACTCCACACAAGTTGACAGGACTATGCCATTCTCCTATCTTAAGTGCACTCGAGTTCGGGTATAGAACTCATCTCACAAAGATCACCAAGCAGCCATAGCCAGCCAACAGATAAAGCAAGGATATGTACACAATGCAATAAGGTAAAGCAGGTAAATAAATAACTGCACAAAAGCATGAACACCCAATAAACAAACAAACTACAAAAGCTAGGAGGGACTCGCTTAGGGCAGATGGACCAGCAAGAGGTCAACTTCTACGTTTTCCCCAGCAGAGTCGCCAGCTGTCGCAACCTGAAAAATACAGTGCAAAAAAAAACAACCGGCGAAAGAAAAAGACAGAAGAGTCGCCACCGTGCGTTATTCGTCCCAAAGGAGGGAAAGGAAACGCTCGAAGTAAACCTGAAAAAGGAAAGGACAAGACGGGGTCTCGCAACCAAATCTTGGGTTCGGGAGTCGGTTATGCGAAGGGAAGGTATTAGCACCCCTACGCATCCGTAGTACTCTACGGGATCCACTTTTGTAGTTCTTGTCTAAAGGGTGTGGGTTTATCTTGTGCTGTTTACAAAAAAAAAGGGTTAAATGAAAATGACTCGCGCGGATGTTGCATCCACTGCATACGTATCTCATCTGAATATGAGAATCAGAGTCTTCGTAGCTCGGCTGACCTATGGGTTGGGGGATGTGTGCTCGCTAAGACATCACGTCTTATGCCTACGTATCTCATCTGGCCTGAGAATCAGAGCAAAACGTAGTTCGTCTAACTACGGGGTTATGGATTGGGTTTTGGACGAACGACGTTACTACGCAATCTACCGGATGCTCGACCTTTGGAGACTTACTCGCCTGTAGTAGAAGGAGTTAGCGTGTTGCTTTGGGTTTTAGGGTTTGGGATGCTCGAGGGAAAAAAGGCAGTCCTTGACGAAGGAACCGCGCTACCTGCAGGGATATGAATACAAAACACAAAACATGTATCTCAAAGTAAAATGCCACCAAGGGGCTCAAACGTTGCCTCCTATCGAGGTCTTCCAGCTAGGAAAGCAGTAAAATGCGGGAAAAATGTAAAAGTACCACGCGGATAAAGATCTGAAGTAACAGCAATTAGAGGAGTAAGAAACCCAGAGATCTCTCAAGCTGGTACCATCAAAAAAAGCGAGTCAGTACAGGTAATCGGAATAAACCTCCAGGGGTTATCCCACAAATAAAGTGGGAAACCACGCAAGTTATCCCTGCAAAAGTCATGTGCCTGATTGGAGAGCTTGATTGAAATTGAGTTGCACCCGTGAGGTTTACAAAACAATCTTCAGGGTTTATGTGAGGCAGAGGTGATTCTGTGTAGTTGAGTTCCCTTCGGGGTTTGGAGGCTGCTCTGAACTCCGTTAGGTCTTCTCTCACTATCTTTTTCCTCAGGGTTTTGTTCCAAGGAAACCTCAGAGTATTTTGCTTCTCTTCCTTCTTCTCCTCTTCTATTCTGTGTGGCTTTTGTTTCAATGAAACTTTAGTATTTATAGGCTAATATTGGTAGCTTAGTGGGCTTTTGAGAAAGGTCCAAGTCCAAAAATTATTATTATATTTTATTTATTTAATTATTTAATTAATTAATTAATTAATTAATTAATTAAATTTTTATTATTATTATTATTTTATTTTATTTATTTATTTTTTTCGTTTTTTCGTTTTTTTTTTTTTTTTTTTTGGATCTAATTCTGATTGACATGATGAAATGCAATATGAAATGCTAAATGAATGCATGAATGAGGAGGGCAAATTTTGGGGTGTTACAGTATTGTATGGAAACTTGGCCTTCTTTCCTTCCTTTGGAAGATGTTTTGGTTCAAGGATCCATGATTGTGGCAAGTGGGTTGAGTGTTCTCCAAAGAATGTCTTGAAATCAAAAGCAAAACAAAACTAACTTCTAACTTACTAACCATTAACTTTTAACTTCAAGTCTTTACTTTGATGCAATTTACTTTTAGCACTTTATATCATTTGCCATTATACATATCATTCTAATTGTTTATGTTAATGTAATTTTCACTTTGTCCATTTGGACCATATTGTGTGATATTATTTTGTTTGTGTATACTTTGCTTGTTTGTGTGGTCTTTGACCATTAGTGCACATAATAATAACAAAAACACTAAAAGACTTTTGAGTGGACTGTTGGTTTGATCCTGCCCAATTGGACTTAGAGTTTAGGCAACATTCCTTAGCTAATGGACTTGGCCAATGCCAATTTATGAAGAACCAAGTGCTTGCTATTTGAATTCATCTGATACATCATCCCAGATCTCTTCAGTTCATCTGCAACATTGATCATTGTTAAGCTGTTATGTTGAACCTGTGACTTGTGGAATTCATCTGTTGCATTGGCTATCTTGAAGAAGATCATTGAAGTGGATAATCTTGGATGAGGCTATCTTTATTTGATGCCTTTTCTCTTCAAGATTGATATAATTGTGCATTTGTGTGCTGCTTGATTCTAAAAGTCCAAGGGAATTTTGGGTTTCTATTGACATACTTGTCTATTGGATTACTACCCGCTTGGTCAGATCTTTTCAACTTTAAACTTTTAATTTTGTGCATAGGATAGTCTCTTCATCTTCTCCCCATTTCTTTAATTTCAAAATCTCTCCCTCTATTTTCAAAACCTTCTTTGTGTGAACTATTTTTTTGTTCTAAATTTTGACCACTTTGGTAAAAAAGGTAGAAACTTTGGCCTTATGCCATTGCCTTTTCAAACTTATTTTTCTTAAATAAAACTTGTGAATAAACCTAACCATACTTGACTTAAACTTTCAAAAAGCCAAAAAGAACTAACTCATTCAAACCATTTTAGGCCTTTGTGCCTTTCAAACTTAAATTTTGTTAAAATCAACACACTCATTTTGAATTTTATAGCACGAACTACGAGGTTTTGATCCCTCATTTATATGTTGGTACGTAGGCACAAGACCGAAGGTCTTGTCAAACACAAAAATATAATTAATAAATTCTTTTCTCATCCCTCCATTTTATTTGTTTGTGAACATCACTTTGTACAAAATACATATGCACACAAAAAGGGCTCCCTAGGAGTACCTAGGACACTTTGGATGCTAACACCTTCCCTCTGTGTAACCAACCCCCTTACCTGCGATCTCTGACTTTTATTAGTTTTTATTTGAAAACTTCTTACTAATTGGGTTTTGTTCGTACTTTTTCCCTTTTCTCTTGGAAACAATAAAAGCGCGGTGGCGACTCTTGTTAATTGATCTCTAGCTTGTCAATAGCTTGATGATCATGAATTTCCCACTACAATTATATATATAATATTAAGGATATTATATAGAATATAGACAAACCAAATATTCAAACTAAAACTAAGCACTCTAAACATATTTTACCATACATCAAATTGTTGTGATAGTGTCGAAGCATGTTACTCTAAGGAAGCAAGAAGTTGTCGAAATACTTAGTATTATCAAAATGTCGAAGAAGTGTATTTCGAAAAAACTTTGTTTAGCCTTATTTGTTTGTTTTAGCTGAGTTAGTTAAATTAGTTGAAGATTTCTTGGTGTGCAAGCAATCTCAACCTATAAATAGGGAGGTACCTATTATTGTAATACACAAAAACTGAATTGAAGATTTCTTGTATGCAAGCAATCTCAGCCTATAATTAGAGAGATGCCCTATTATTGTAATACACAGAGAGTGAATGTAGTTGCATAAAAAGTTGAATAAATTTCAGTTTGAAAATAGAGAAGTTTCTCCGTAGATTCAGTCTTCTTCTTCCCCTTTTCTCTAAAACCCTAATTCCTCCTTTCTTCCCTAATTCATCTTTGTGGTTGATTCACTCGAGTGAAGAGTGAAGAACAAGAGGAATAATCAAACGAAAAGATTGATTATTGTTCATCAAGATTTGGTTCGGAATTCTCCACAGATTTGATGAAATTCCACATTGAAAATTTGTTTTAATTCTAACACAAATCACATCTTACCAAATCACTTTGATTATTTACTTGTAAAGTTTCGATGGTCTATATCCAGCTTCTTCAGCACGTGACGAATGAGATAGTTATTTTTGACCATGATTGGATGCCCCTCAAAGTGCGCTCATAACTTCATGGATGTGACGATGATTTGTAGGGAGAGTCGTTCTATCTTCTAGTAGTGCAATTTGGCCCCTTAAAGAACCTTGATGACGATGTAGATCGACTTCGACTTCTCCTGTCTATCTCCTTCTTGAACCAAGGCCAAGCTTATTGTAGTATCAGTGGTTAATAGGTACAAACTATTGTAGTATCAGTGGTAAATAGGTACAAACTTGTAAGAGCGCCCTTCTTATGTCGGGTAAGCACCGAAGGTTGTAAAGAAATGAACAAATTTATCACCCAAGCACGATAAGAACCAAGATAATGCAGTGATCCTGTCAATCAATTGATGAACCTCTTTTACAGAGGTCATACTTCTCATGTTAATGATAGTCAGACACTTGTCGGGATTTTCCTCAGTTCTCATACTAGTTAACATGAACCCAAAAAAAAAAATCGGCCTGTACCCCAAATGAGCATTTGTTAGGGTTTAAGTGCATATTATACCTTCTCATAGATTCCAAAGTATCTCTTAGGTCATCAACGTGCTTCCCTTCATCGGTGTCTTGATCACCATATCATTGATATAAAGTTTTGGGTTCCGACCTATCTGCTTAGAGAAAACAACTTCCATCAACCTCTGATTGGTTGCTCTGAAATTCTTCAAACCAAATGGTATGACTTAGTAATAGTAATTGTTATGATTGGTCATGAACCGGGTTTTTAGAGCGTCGCTAGGGTTCATCCTTATTTGGTTGTATTCTTGCTTGGCATCCATGAAACTCAAGACGCAGAAATCTGAAGCCCTGTCAATCAACCTATCAATACTCGGTAGTGGATAAGGGTCCTTGGGACGTACTTGATTGAGATAATTATGTTATCCAACTAGGTCGGGTATCTAATCTCTCGTATAAAAACAACATCTTTCAATTTGTTTATCTCTTTGGAGATGACTATTCTTTTGTCTTCTCCCTCTTTACTATTCTTTTGGGTGAGGTTGAAGTCGAGCTTGAAGGCGAGATGGTGGCACATTATGCCTGGGTCTATTTCGGGCATGTCTGATGGTGCCTATGCAAATATGTTTGTGTTCTTCTAGAGAAATTGGACAATGTCGATATCCTCCTTTTCAGCTCTTCAATTGTTGTCATTTGGTTTTCTAAGAACCAGCCCAGGGGTCGTTTCCCCCTTTCTTTTAAGCTTTAAGCTATTCGAATAACATTTTCTTGTAATTTCCTGAATACCTCTAACCACGCCTAACCGCCCGTTATTCAGGGAGTAGAAGTAAGTTAGCTAAAACAACTCCCAGTGCATTTAGCGCAAGCCTGCCAATATTATATGAAAAATGGGTGTTCACCACTTTGGTATCTAACTTTTACGGCCTTGACATTCCTTCTCATTCGAAACCTTTCCAGCATTGAGACATATCCTCAAACTTGCACTTGCTCTCGTTAAAAGCCTACTAGTGAACCTTTGAAAGGTTGCATGACTTTCGGATATATCTTTAACCCTTCTAATGCGTCCCAGTAAAATACATTCGTTGAGTTACCGGGATCTAATCACCATGGGGTCATTTTCGTGGGGTAAGACTCCTTTCGCATCCTTGCAGGAGAAGCTAATTTCTGTTGTGGCAACTCCTCTGTCTGCATGTCGGACATTTATGATATGCATTACTATGCGAGCATATCTCTTTCTTGATGAACTTGTTGCTTCTCCTCCCGCAAAATCCCTCACAATCATATTCAAAATGTGGGTTGCTTGGCCAGGGACATGTCTTTCTTCCTGACTCCGACTTCTCGATGGCAGTGTTCTCGCCTGTTGTAAAATATTTTACAGATATATTAAAAAGTAATTCTTACATGTTACATCTACATGCTTTAAATAAGAGAGAATAGAAAACCTAATGGGCTTTGACTAATGGGCCTCATTACTAATAGAAATAATTACTATTTACAATCTAATATTTACAACATTCCCCCTCAAGTTGGTGAATGGATATCTATCATTCCCAGCTTGCAAGTAAGTTGCCTGAATCTTTCTGTTGGTAAGCCTTTTGTTAACACATCTGCCAGCTGATGCCCGGAAGGAACGTAAGATGTAGTTATCAGTCCACTATCCAACTTCTCTTTGATAAAATGTCGGTCAATCTCAATGTGTTTGGTTCTGTCATGCTGAACAGGATTATGAGCAATACTAATAGCCGATTTATTGTCACAAAACAATTTCATAGGACCTTCACATTGTATCTTCAAGTCTTCTAGAATTTGTTTCATCCACAATAGCTCACAAATTCCTAGTGCCATAGCTCTAAATTCTGCCTCGGCGCTTGATCGAGCAACTACATTTTGCTTCTTACTCTTCCAAGCTACAAGGTTACCATACAGAAAAGTACAATAGCCTGACGTAGATCTTCTGTCACTCACTGATCCAGCATAATCCGCATCAGTGTAAGTCTCCATAGTTAGATTTCCACCTCTTTTAAACAAAAGTCCTCTCCCTGGAGTTGCTTTAAGATATTGTAGAACGCGGTCTACAACCTGCAAATGTCTCACCCTCGGATCATGCATGAATTGGCTCACCACACTGACTGCATATGCCAAATTTGGTCTAGTGTGTGCCAAGTAAATCAATTTTCCCACTAATCTCTGATATTGACCCTTGTCAACTTTGTCACTTTCCTCCTCAAAGATTATCCTGTGATTTTGTTCAATGGGAACACTTGCAGGTTTGCATCCAAGTTTGCCAGTTTCCTACAAAAGATCAAGCACATACTTCCTTTGAGAAATAAAGATGCCTTGCTTTGAGTAGGCTACCTCAATTCCCAAGAAATACTTGAGTTGCCCAAGGTCTTTCATCTCAAACTCTGCTGATAATTTCTCTTTGAGGGAATGTCTCTCAATCAAATCATCTCCTGTAACAATAATATCATCAACATAAACAAGAAGTACAGTCAATTTTCCTCCTTGTGAATGTTTAAAAAATAAAGTGTGGTCTCCTTGACTTTGCTTATAGCCCAAACACATCATTGCCTTTGTGAATCTTCCAAACCATGCCCGAGGGGACTGCTTTAGTCCATATAAGGCTTTCTTCAATTTACACACCTTGTTAGCTCCATTTGTTATGCCAACACCTGGTGGAATCTCCATATACACTTCTTCCTCTAAGTCTCCATGCAAGAACGCATTTTTAACATCAAACTGTTGCAATTCCCATCCACATGAAGCAGCAAGAGATAGTAAAATTCGAACAGTATTCATCTTTGCCACTGGGGCAAATGTCTCCTCATAATCAATACCATACATCTGAGTATAACCTTTTGCCACTAGTCTTGCTTTGTACCGATCAAGTGTACCATCAGATTTGTACTTTACAGTATAGATCCATCTGCATCCAACTGGACTTTTGTCTCTTTTCCTTTCAATAATCTCCCAAGTACCATTTTTTTCAAGTGCTCTCATTTCCTCATCCATAGCTTGGACCCAATTTCTATTTTGCAATGCTTCTTCAACAGATGATGGGATTTTCACAGAATCAACAGCTGCAATAAAACTTTGATATTGTGTGGAAAGATGTTTAGTGGAAACATATTGAGAGATAGGGTGTCGATATAGGGAGGGACAAGATCTTTTATCCTTCCTCAAAGCAATGGGTAAATCAACTGGATTAGTGTCACAGGTATCAGAAATGGCACAATCATCACTAGAGGAATCATTTTCAGTACTTACCTCCGGTTCAGGCGATTGAATTTGTTTATGGAGAAGGTCAGGTTTACTTCTTCTCTGATACACTAGAGTTGGTGTTGGAGGTGCTGATTCCTGTAAAACAGAAGGCCTTGAAGGACCAGGAACACTTAATGGCTCAGATTCAGGTGTTGAACTAGGACTCAAACTCAAACTAGGTGACAACTCGGGTTCAAGAGAGGGAACACTGATAGGTGTTCTAGGGAGGCTAGGACCAAGGATCAGAAAATCGGACTCAGACTCTGACTCTGACTCTAAGTCACTTATGTTCTCCCCCTGAGACTGAGAACGAGTGAAATATGACACATTTTCATGAAAGGTGACATCTTTGGAGACAAAGAATTTTCGACTCGGAGGATGATAACATTTGTACCCTCTTTTGTTGGGTGCATAACCCAGAAAGATACATCTGACAGCACGGGGATCCAATTTGTTGCGATATTGTTTGTGAACATGAACAAAAGCAACACAACCAAAAATGTGAGACTCAAGAGTGTGTAAGATAGGAACAGATGGAAAATGTGAAAGCATAAATTGGGCAGGACTTTTATTACCTAACACTCGAGATGGGACCCGGTTAATCAGATAGGCAGCAGTAAGAATTACCTCGCCCCAATAAGAGATAGGAACAGACATTTGAAAAAGGAGAGATCTAGCAACTTCAAGTAAATGACGATTTTTTCTTTCTGCGACACCGTTTTGTTGTGGGGTGTCAACACATGTGAATTCATGGAGAATGCCATGTTTACTAGTAAAGTTGGAAAAGGTATGATTGACATATTCTTTACCATTGTCAGAATGAATTCTTTTTATGCCTTTCCCAAATTGCGTTTGTACCATATTATAAAATTGGATAAATATTTATGGTACTTCGGATTTAGTATTCATCAAGAAAATCCAAGTTCCCCGAGTACAATCATCAATAAATGAGACAAACCATTTTGCACCAAAAATATTAGAGGTAGGGGCAGGTCCCCAAACATCAGAATGAATCAAATCAAAAGGTTCATCACTTTTATTAAAACTGGAAGGAAAAGATACACGATTGTGTTTTGCCAACTGACAAACATCACACTTAAAAGACTCAACAGAATGGTGTAAGAACAACGACGGAAACATAGACTTAATTATATAAAATGGAGGATGACTGAGACGCTTGTGCTGAAGCCAAATTTGTGAGGCTGAAGAGGAAGACTGAGACTGGAAACAGGAGGACAACACCTTTGGATGGTCATTAGAGAAGTAGTATAACCCTTCCTTTTCCTTAGCAATTCCAATCGTCTGCCCCGTGGTAAGGTCCTGAAAAACACAATGGGACATAGAAAAAATTACTTTACAATTCAGATCACGGGTAAGCTTATGGATGGAAATTAAATTGTGGGAAAGTGTGGGAACATGAAGTACAAATTGCAACTGGAATGGAGGTTGCAGGTCAATATTTTCAGTGCCAACAACACAAGCATGAGAGCCATCAGCAACAGTGATATAAGGAATACTCGAAGGTGTGGTATAAGAGCATAATAATGTGGAATCAAATGTCATATGATTAGTAGCACCAGAGTCAAGAATCCACGCATTCTTAGGAATATTACCACAAACAGTAAGAGATCGGGAACACAATGGAGGTGGTTGATCGTTAATAATCTCAGCCATTGAAAGGACAATCGAGAGAAAACAAACCAAGAAACAGGATGGGTTAGGGTTTCAAAGATGAGTGAACAAAAACAAGAAGCACGATGTGCTACAACACAAAACAACAATGACTCAAACACCCAAAAACAACAACAAACTGCAAACTGTAGTAAAAAAAAACTCCGCTACAAGGCGGCTAGGGTTTAGGCGGAAGCGAATCCCCCAAAATCGGGAGCTCTTGATACCATGTTGTAAAATATTTTACTGATATATTAAAAAGTAATTCTTACATGTTACATCTACATGCTTTAAATAAGAGAGAATAGAAAACCTAATGGGCTTTGACTAATGGGCCTCATTACTAATAGAAATAATTACTATTTACAACATCGCCTATGGTGCTCTTTTGCCTGAATTATGGGAGCTACCCCGTAAGTATCTCAGCAGACGGTTTTCTTGGAGTAGCTTCTCACTCTCTCGCTTTATATGGTAACTATCATTTGGGTGGTAACCATTGATCCTGTGATATTTGCACCATCTCTCACAATCATTTCCCATCGTATCTCCCATGTGATAAGGGGTTCAGGAACTACCTTGGTGTGATAAATGTCCTGGAGGATCTTCTCTCTTCTCGTTCTCGTGTTCAGGGGGTGAAATGTTCCAAAGGCATTCTGGTGGGCTTGAACACGATATTTTCCCAAATTTGAATTGAGTTTTGATTTCTTCGTTGGCCTGACGCCTCAGATTTTCCGCCACCTCTCTCTCTCTCTCTTGAATCCCGAATTCTTTATTCAATGTTGCTTTCTTCTCCCTTGATGTGACATTTTGCATTTTTGCTCTTGCGACGATCTCTTCCATCGAAGCTATTGACTTTTGAACTAATGATTCGTTGAAGTTTCCGGTCTTGAGGCCATTTTGGAAAACCCCAACGAACATTTCGGGAAGCATTTTTCTCTTACCCAGCTCATGCTTGAGGGGTTGTGTACATGTCTGATTTTTTGGTATGTCTTAGGAAAACATCTCACCCTTACACGTCTCATGTTTGAGGGATTGTGTAAATGTAC
This sequence comes from Lathyrus oleraceus, assembly GCF_024323335.1. Classification (NCBI taxonomy): domain Eukaryota; kingdom Viridiplantae; phylum Streptophyta; class Magnoliopsida; order Fabales; family Fabaceae; genus Lathyrus; species Lathyrus oleraceus. Next base: position 324,255,104 of record NC_066582.1, on the reverse strand, counting down.
GGTTTCTTGGTATGTCTTGGAAAAACATTTGTTTCTTACATGACTCATGTTTGAGGGGTTGTATACATGTCTGGTTTCTTGGTATGCCTTAGAAAATATTTCACCCTTATATGACTCTTGCTTGAGGAGTTGTATACATGTTTGTTTTCTTGGCATCCTTTAGGAAATCATTTCACCCTTGCACGACTCATACTTGAGGGGTTGTGTATATGTCTAATTTTATGAACTGGGTCTTGAGTGAATTGATTCAACTCGGAACCAGTGGAGCTCGTTCTGATTAATAGTTTATCCAGAAGAGTAAGACCAAGCTGAAATAGTTGATGGGTCAGGAATGTTATGATGACCCAAGTCTAGACAAAATGACACATACCTTAAGGTTAAGAAAGCATTCCAAATATCTGATTGAGATACAATGAGATACAATAGAGAACATATTTATGACTAATTGAGAATATCAAGGTCCCAGATTTGGACAATAACATCCATTCTCAATCATCATTAAAAGGTCATGAGAATCATGGACAATCACCTTAATTTACCTCTTATAAGCTTTCTTGTAAGACGAATCTGAACAAGTATATAAAGGGAAGAGTGCAAGAAGAAAAATGGTAGAAAATTGATAAGAGAATTTGAATCTGACTTTTGTAGGCGTTAATATTAGAGTTTTTAATTGGTGTACAAGATTACTTCATAATACATCAAATCACATCTTACCGAATCACATTCATAAAATATTTCTACTATTATCTATGCAATAATATTTGTTTGTTTGTAATTTATTTTTTTATTATAGTTAGTAAGAAAACACTTTTTACACCGAATGTGCGTAAATTAACTAAACTAAACTAAACTAGTTCTTTTTAAGTTTTGACCTCTAACAACATTAATGGTGTAATTGGCTTACAGTGTTCTAAAAGCACAAAACCTTTCTGGTACTCTTCCACCTGATCTTGTGAGGTTGCCTTTTCTTCAAGAAATGTATGTTAAGCTCAAAAAACTTAAACTCCAATTTTAATTATAAGGTTTTTTTTGTTAACCTTTATCGTATTGATGATTTCTTATTTGTTTTTGGTACAGTAACCTAACCCTCAACTATCTTAATGGTACAATTCCCAAACAATGGGCTACATTAAGTCTTGTAAACATGTAATACATATGTATCTTTTTCTCTCTTATGCTTGTTCTTTATTTTTTCCAAATCATGTATGTGTGCTTATCATGACAAATTTTACAATTTTTCTTTTGGTTAAGTTCCTTCTATGGAAATCGTCCATCTGGTCCAATTCCAAAGGAGTTTGGAGACATCGCCACTCTCAAAAGCTTGTAAGTTTTTGGTTTAAGAACTTGTTCGATTTCAATTATTATAAATTTTGAGAAACTTTATTTTCGGTGGATAGGGTATTGGAGTTCAACCAGCTATCAGGAAATCTTCCTCCAGAACTTGGGAGTCTTAACCAGATTGAAAGACTGTAAGCCTTTCATATGTTTTTTTTAAGATACTGTTTTGGTGATCTTTAGTATCAGTGACTGATATTGGATGCATTTAAGTCGCCTTAAATTTATTCTTTGGTGTTGCTGCAGGCTTCTTTCCTCCAACAATTTCACTGGAGTGTTACCTGCAACATTTGCTAAGTTCACTGCATTGAAGCAATTGTAAGTATTTTACTTTCATTAATGCTAGATTTCATTGCTATGTAGCATCAGCACTTTAGGTTGAAAGCTTGTCTACATATTTGACACGTGTTGGTGGATAACACTCATACGACACCGACCCATGTGGTTACATTCACTCACTTTTGTTTTCTCATATTATTTTCAATGCCTACTACGTGTGACTGTCGGTGTTTGTGTATATGATAGTGTTTCATATCTGCATGCTTATATATTCCATGTTCATAATTACTGCTATTTGTTGCTTAATGCAGTCGAATTGGCGACAGTCAATTCTCTGGAGCAATACCCAACTTTATACAGAGTTGGAAAAATCTTGAGATGCTGTGTGATTCTCTTTCTCTTCTCTTGTAAAAGTTTTTAGATTCTGTAGTATTGTCATTTTATTTGAAACTATTCTCCCCTCATAAATGTTTTTCACAGCGTGATCCGAGGGAGTGGTTTGAGTGGGCCAATTCCTTCTGGAATTTCACTTTTGAAAAATCTCACTGACTTGTAAGTATGACGCATCCACACACACTATACAAACAAATGATCTGAAGGTTTCTTTTTTATTGTAAAATTAACCATGCTTCAAATGTGATGCCCAGGACTATTACTGACTTGAATGGATCTGATTCACCTTTTCCACAACTTGAAAATATGTCAAAGCTGTCAAAATTGTAAGTTGGTGTGGGTAACATACATCAAACCATTGTTGTAATGTCTTACAATAAAACAAGTTAAGGAGAAATTGTGGTGAAATATTTATCTATGGTCTGATTGGTTTCAGAGTACTGAGAAGTTGCAATATCATTGGAGCAGTGCCTGAGTATCTTGGAAAGTTAACTAATCTGAAAGCGATGTAAGTGCTGTTATACTTCTTTCCATTTTGTTTGATTGATATATGATAACTTTCAAATTTCCTTTCAAGCTTTTTAAACATGTTTAAGAAGAAGAAAAACGCACATATAAGAACTTGTATTCTGTATCTTTGCTTTTTATACCGATGACATGCTTCTTTTGTTCATCACAAAATAGGGAACTATTCTTTATGTTAAATTCTATATTTACTCTTTCTCTGAAAATAACTTATTCTGAATGTCCTTTTCAGAGACCTCAGCAACAACAAATTAAGTGGACATATCCCCATGAGCATCGGGGGTCTAGAGAATATATACTTGCTGTAAGAATTTTGCTGCTGCTTCTGTTATCATAACTTAAAATTGTGGATATATTTTGGTTTTTCTTTGTAGCTGTGTGCATTAATTTTATTTCAATTGATGGGTATGCTTTCTAGAAAGGGTCAAATTGTCCTGGTTCTCTTGGAGATATAGCATTGTGGTGTGCCAACTACTAAAAATTTATTTGGTTTCCAAATCTGTGATTGTTTTTTATGCAAGTTATGTAGCAACTGCATTCGATTTTCTTATATGCTCTCTTAAAACAAATGTCAGTGAACCGTGTTTATGCTTATTTGAGAAGAAAGAAACTTTTAAAAATGTAGAGGAAAAATAGGGAAGACTAGCTAGTGTAGGTAGAACGGATCTTTTTATTCTAGACACTGGAAACTGAAATGTTTTTGTTCATTGCTTTTGTTAGTAAACTAAAATAAAAACTTATGCTGCCAAAACCTGGTAAGTTGATATGAGTCATTTCGGAACTGTTCAATAATTGGGATAATGTTTACTATCTTATCAACTATTTTTCTTGTTAATTAATAATTTGAATTCTATTTATTAACTTTTTGATGTTAATTTAACTAGATTTTTATCTGGGAATCAGCTGTTTGGATCGCTGCCTGACTGGATAGTTAAACCAGACTTTGTGTAAGTTGTCTCTTATAGTATGGAATGAGCTATCAATTGTTCCATGAAGTTGATCAATTGCATCATCATGTAAGATTCTGACAGATATTGTATATACTTTATGATTTGTCCTATAACAAACTTTGAGCAGCAGACTTGTCAACAAGGAAGTGTGTAAGAGTCCTAGCATTGTGTTTTTTCACTTTTCTTTTAATTTCATGGTTTACATGTTCTGTATTTTTATGAAACGACATGGGCCTCAGTCAATTTCCTTATGCCACAGAAACTTGTTTGCGTCTTCTTTGACGGGAAACAGCTTGTAAGTTTTTTTTGTCTTTCGTGATAAATAATTACCTATATAGTTGTATATGTTACTGAGTGCTAACTTGTCCTCCTCTTCCATTTATAATCTTCTCAGAGGAAATGTTTCATGTTTGGAAAACTATCAATGTCCTAAAAGTAAGTTTACTTTTCATGAATTTCCAATATATATTGTTGGCCATTATTTTTAAGTTAAGTACAAGAGAAAATATCATTTATCCTTATATAGTACTGATTAATTCCTCTAGCAGTTGATAACCCTTTTCTTCTTTTCCAAGCTTGGTACTCTCTCATAAACTGTGGTGGAAAGAGTGTAACTTTGGATGGAAATAAGACATATGATGATGATTCAACTGAGATGGAATCAGCAAGGTATCGTCAAATTGGAACAAACTGGGCACTTATAACTGCTGGTCACTTTTTTGATAGTGGACGCTCTGACTACTACATATGGTCTAATGCAACAAAGCTTGACGTTGACAATGATACTGAACTGTACATGGATGCACGTGTTTCTCCAAATTCTCTTACTTATTATGTATTCTGCATTGGAAATGGAAACTACACTGTGAAAGAGGTGGGTGGTGTTGGCAAGGCAGTTATTAAAACTTTTACTGCTGGTGTGACTAGAAATGCATTGGAGATTCGCTTATTTTGGGCTGGGAAAGGAACAACTACTATCCCACTTGGATCAGTATATGGTCCCTCTTATATCAGCTATATCAGTTGATCCTGGTTAGTTGTTTAGTTGTATTTTCCAAGATTCATATATCTTCAATCACCTTTGTTGTCCACATAGAATCTATAATGCACCTATTAATTGTGCAGATTTTACACCCCCGTCGGAAAATAATAGAAGCATACCTGTAGGAGCTGTGGTTGCTATTGTGTTTGCAGGAGCAATTGTTATCATCTTTGTAATCGGCATAATGTGGTGGAAAGGCTGTTTAACACAGAAATGTTTAGGGGCAAGAGGTAATCACTGAGAAACCACTTCAACTATCCTGTTTACCATCTTTTTTAATAAAACTCAGGAAATCTTGTGCAGAATAATGGGATTTAGCACACGAGGGATATAAAGTATCAAATTATTTCACCTTTCTTCCTGCGTAAACACTTAACTAACTTTCCTTGAGGAAAGTAATAGGACTTAGATGATGAACTCAGTGATACCATATGTTTCTAATTATTGCTGCTTCCAAAGATATCTCTGATATTGTTTGCTTTTATTGTCAGAGCAAAAGGGTCTTGCTTCACAAACTGGCTTATTCAGCTTACAGAAAATCAAAGCAGCAACAAACAACTTTGATGAATCTTTTAAGATTGGAGAAGGAGGATTTGGTCCTGTTTACAAGGTATATTTTGCACAATTTCGTATTATTATTCAATCAACATGTGGTACGTATGACCACAATGATGAGTTGCAGTTTTTGTTAATCATAAGTTTTATACTGTTCCTCAATAATCAGGGTGTTCTACAAGATGGCACAATCGTAGCGATTAAGCAGCTATCTTCTAAATCAACTCAAGGATTCCGTGAATTTATTAACGAGATAGGCATGATTTCTACTTTACAACACCCTAATCTTGTCAAGCTTTATGGCTTCTGTATGGAAGATGATCAGTTGTTGTTGATATATGAATACATGGAAAACAATAGCCTTGCTCATGCTTTATTTGGTAATTATTTAATTGCTGTATCTGTAATCAGTTATAATCTTTAACATTTAACATATATATTAATGAACAAAATGATATTGTTGTCTAATTTCTATCAGCCAAGAAAGAAGACCTAGAAAATCGTCAATTGAGATTGGAATGGAAAACTAGGAAGAGAATTTGTATTGGTATAGCTAAAGGTTTAGCTTACCTGCATGGAGAGTGAAAAATAAAGATCACTCATAGGGACATCAAGGCCACAAATGTGTTGCTAGATAAAGACCTCAACCCCAAGATATCTGATTTTGGTTTGGCAAAGCTCAATGAAGACGACAAAACCCACATGAACACCAGAATAGCTGGCACTTAGTGAGTTCCCATTCTTGATTCACTCTGGTTATGATCTTTATTGAGTTTCCATACTTTGAAGAAGCCAAAGAGTAGAGGTTAAAATTGAATTCCAAATATAAGTTGATCAACTTGTTATTGACGTTTGCGTGTGTGTAAATACTGTGTTTGATTTATTTGTAGTGGATACATGGCTCCTGAGTATGCTATGCATGGTTATTTGACGGATAAAGCAGATGTTTATAGTTTTGGAATCGTTGTGTTGGAAATTGTTAGTCATCCCCAGGAAGAATGCTTCTCTCTTCTTGATTGGGTAACCTATGTTCTTTTGCTATCTCATGCCAACCTTATTGTCCCTGAGAATATCTGACATAGTTGTGTACCGTACATTGTCTAGAAATTAGAAAATTTAATACTGTCTTATTATGGATGACCGAGTAATGGCACCTTTATTACAAACTTTGAATTGCACATTAACAGGTGCACCTCTTGAAGGAAAAAGATAATCTATTGGAGTTCGTTGATAGGAGATTGGGCGAAGACTTCAAGAAAGAGGAGATAACGACGATGATCAATGTGGCTCTTTTATGCACTAGTTATTCTCCGTCGCTCAGGCCTTCCATGTCTTCGGTAGTAAGCATGCTTGAAGGAAGAACAGATGCTGAAGAAGTGGTGGCAGAATCAAGTGAGGTATTGGATGATAAGAAATATAAGGTGATGCAACAATACTACAAACAAAGAGGAGGAGAAAGTAGCACAACTGAAGCTCAAAGCATCGCAACAGATGAATCTAATGCCTTTATATATGATACAGATTCTTCATGCTGGGAACCAAGAAATCAGCAAAACTATACAGCTTGCATATTTTTATTTTGAAAAAGATAAAACTTGCATTAATTAATAAACATGTCTCTCGCAATATGTAATTTTTTTATAAAGAAAACCATAGAAATGCTCAAAAGGAAAACTAATCCATATAAGTGAAAAGCTAAGTAAAATGATTTATTGTCGACTCTAAGAGTATCTATGATGACAATATATAAAGGAAGTTTATAACAAGTGAGTTGATTTCTTTTTTTCTAGATCGAAAGAACTTGACGGGTTAAAATGAATATCATAAAATTAGTTGAAGTAACTTTAAAAAATATGTTAACATTAATACTCGATTTATAATAAAGTATTATATCATTATTAATATAATATACTTTTAGCATTGAAACAAAATATGTATGAGTTGTTTTAAATACAATATATCTTATTGTATTTACATGTTAAACTTTTCACGACTCAATTTATTAGAACATTTTCTTCAAATGAGAGGTTCATGCAATACATTTCAATTTAAAAATATTTACTAATGAAAAATTCATGTAAGATTATTGAAATCAATTTTAGAGAAGATTATATTTATTTCTTATTTTTTTTAATTTAATGAATTTGATGTGCTAAAATAAGTAGCATAAAAACTGTAGAATCGGTTTAAAGAAAATGTGAAAACGTGTGCGGAATAGGCGAGATTTCACCCTAGTTAAGGGTACGTGATTTCGACCTCTAACACACTTCATGTTGTTGGATCTAACCGAACGATCACCCACATAAGGCACCAGATCTCATGGAGCCTGTCGTAACCGTTCATCTTATATAAAATACAATGTGTGTCATTTAAGGTATTTAATTATTCATACACTCAAACTACTTTCTCATCCATTCACTAATTTGAGCGTTGGAGTGATATCCCTGCAGGTCCATCCCCACTGTATTAGAAGCTCACTCCACCGCATCAGAACTCAAGTATACTCGATCTTCACCTACCTTTGGTTTTCGTACAAAACATCAATATTTTCTGTGGAAATCGACTTCTAATTCTCTCGAATTTCCACGAAGAGCAACCATCTCTTTGCCATGATCTTAGATCACCGATATTACCTCTTTCAGAGTACTTATCTCTTCCTCCCAAAGGTCATCGATCTAGTCCATGCCTTCATTGTAGCATCAAAATCAACTGGTTCGACTGTCGCACGTAACACCATCGTCACACCAGCCGTCGTAACCAACACTCTATATTCTGTGAGGGAGGCTCCACTTCTCCCACCAGTTGGGGAGGCTCTTGTTGGTGTAAGCCCTAGAGGCCAATACTTTTGGTACTTGTATCGAATTATTTATTAATAATAAAAGGCTTTTTCTTTATTATGTTTGTTTAATAAAGTCCCTAGAATAGCTAGTCCGTTTAATGTATCAAGTACGACTTAATCATGAGATCACATTAAACATAAAGACATTATTCTTAAAGTATCTGTAGTCGAGCTTTATTGTGAAGTGGATTAACATTAAAGCATTAAGACTATTATGTATATAGACTGATGATCACATCTCATGAGTGACCTAGATAGAATTTGTCCATCCTGCGTAACAGGATAAATGTCTATGGGCCCAATATTGAACTGGACAAGGATGACACGGTCTATGCCTTGTGTTCAATATAGACATAAGGGCAAAAGGGTAATTGTACGCATAAGTATTATCACAAAAGGATTTGTCAGATCACATGACATTTTCGTGTCTTGGGTAGCAGTGACGTGTTGCTAGATACCGCTCACTGCTTATTATGTTAAATACGTGATTTAATATAATTGTCAATGCCGCGAAAACCTACAGGGTCACACACAAAGGACGGATTGATGAGAGATAGAGTAACTAAGAAACACCGTAAGGTACGATGCACTTAAGTGAATTGTACAACATCGTAAGGTACGATGTACTTAAGTAGAATACGAAATATGGTAAGGTACCACGCGCTTAAGTGATTTTGGCATATTATAAGATATGGGCCACTTACACTTAAGTGGGCTTTTTAGCTTATAGCCCACACAAGTGGTTCTATAAATAGAACCCTTGTGCAGAAGCATTTAGTGCAGTTGCAAATTTCGTTTCTCTCTCTCTCTCACTCAAAGCCTTCATTCGTAGCAGCTAGCACTGAGATTGAAGGAATCCGTTCGTGTGGACTGAGTAGAGGCGTTGTCATCGTTCAACGTTTGTGATCGCTCCGTAGATCTGCATCAAAGGTTTCAATCATCACAAGAGGTAACGATTCTATCACTGATCATGCCCATTCGTAAGGATCACTAAAGGAGAAAATTTTAAATTCCGCTGCGTTTTGTATCGCCTTCTCCTTCAGCTCCGCTCTTAGTTACTCCTCATGCAGTTCCAACACTGCAAAATGTAGCATCTCTGATAGTCGAACATGTATCTTTTAAAGCTCTTATAACCTTTCAACCTCCCTTATAGTTTGTCCAAGGTCAAGCTTTTAATCAGCATTTGTCGCAACCTACGATTCTTGGACATGTAATGCTCCACAATATCAAACAGACGCAAGATATTTTAGGTGCGTATGGGTAAAACGATATGATGAACAACGTCTACAACCTAGTACAACCACAAAATTTATGCTTCCTCAATGAAAAGATGTTTCAGATTGAAGAAAATTTGCAATTCATTTCTCCCATGGATAATTTTGTGCCTAGGACCACTTCGTGCAATGAACAAAGAGGCGAGACAAAGCTTATCCTCGTAGAAACTATTTCACCATCCAGGGCGGCTCCTAGGTCTCCAGACGAAAATCATAGGGGGGGACAGAATACTCCTCCTCATGGTTGTAAGGGGAGAAGAGATAGTCACACGCCACCTGAGGATCGTCATCGATCATTATCACACCACTCCTAAAGGGAGGAGTGTCATGGTACTGAGACTTCAAACACAATAGGGGTGATTTGTGTGGGATTGAAAATCCATTTTCAAAACAAAATCTTTTACAAAAATAAAGTTTAAAAAACTTATGTAAAACTAACATAGTAAAAGCAGTGGAAGTAAGAAAATAAAATTGTAACGAAAATAAATGACCAGAAAGGAAAAAGTTTAGGGATAAGAGAAAGCCACCAGAAATATAGAGATTTGGTATAATGAAGTGATTTACTCATCTCCCCATGAATTCCTTCTTGAGGGTTTCCAATATGATATGGGCTTTTGTTTGCCCATGAACTTTTGTTTCCAATACACTTTTCGGAGTTTTTTAATGGCTAACTTTCCAATCTAGATAAAGTTTTAAATACAGGGACCTCCACAGCCAATTGATAGCTTTTTAACAGTCGGTTAAGCTCACAAGCCGATTGAGAGTTTTAACTATGGATACCTCCCAAAACAACAATGAGGTTTTAACTGGTTTACCTCAACAATCAAAAGAGAATTTTTCACTTGGTTTAGCTCTCATCTGCAGGACTACCCAATGAACCAATCATCACGAGACTTATGGCCTTCAACATTGATACCATGGAGGAAGCAGAAGAATCAGCAAACCATAGGATCACCTACATTACCCTTAGAGATATTATAGTTCATATCAAACATGGAGGAATAGAGGAAGACTCATCATTCAAGGAAGAAGGAAAAGAAGAACCAATTGAACAAAAAGACATCAAGATAGACAAGGTATTAAAAAATTGTCAAAATCTAGTCGAGGATATAAAGAAAATTATGACAAAGAATGATGATGTTTACGGCATCAAATAATCATACTTATGTGTTCTTAAAATGTTCAATATGCGTTTCACGGTATTTCAATTTTGCAACTTCTTATTCATGTAATATCAATTCATAAGCAATTTCTATTATAAATAAAACAATACTTTTTCCCTTTCTTAAATATTTATTTGCTTATGTTTGCATATTTATAATTTTAGCAAAGCATCTATATTCGCCTTTTTTTATATCGAAAAAAAGGAGAAGTATACTCTCACAGGGAATAGAGTATACTCTATACTTAATTGAGGGGGGGTTTGATTACTCCAAATACTTTTATTTGTTTCTTTTACCACAACCCTGAGATATGCGTTATCATCATCAAGAATGAGGAGAATATGGAACCTTGTTTTGTAGATTACTTCTCTATGACATGCCTTTAATAAGGACAATTTTTTTGATGATGATAACTAGTCCTTAATGACATGTCAAGCATAAGCGGTTACGTGGTTAAAGATGCAAACCAGGATATTAAGGTTTGATGGACATGACTATATGATGATGGCAAAAATGGAATATAACTCAAGACTCATCTCAAGTGAACTCAAGTAAGTGTCTATGAGAAAAAAAACATTCGAGTAAATACTTTGTAAAGCATAAGGGCATTCTCGTAAAAGTGCATGGTTAAATCACACACACGAAAATATTTTTTTAACTAAGTTTTCTCAAGAAAACATTTTTAAAAATGTTTTGAAGTCATGCTAGATGATTTGGAAGTTGTTTGAAAAGCTTTGGGGAATTTTTTTCTCTTTGCCAATTGATTGGCACATTGAACCAATCGATTGATTCAGTTTAAAAATGTCTCTCAAGCGATTAGGACAATATCTTAATAAGGTGTAATGGCTAAATATCTATGTTTTCCATTTTAACTTAGTAATTGATTATTTTGGAGGCAACCAATCGATTGGTATATGTTGTCAATCGATTGAAAAATCTTAAACTGACCTTAAAATAATTTCCTTTTTGAGTCAACCTCTAGCCTAAAATAGATTTCATTTCCCACATTTTAAATCATTCAGAAACGTGTTTCATTTTCCACTTTTCTTTCTCTCTCTCTCTCTCTCTCTCTCTCTCTCTCTCTCTCTCTCTCTCTCTCTCTCTCTCTCTCTCTCTCTCTCTCTCTCTCTCTCTCTCTCTCTCTCTCTCTCTCTCTCTCTCTCTCTCTCTCTATATATATATATATATATATATATATATATATATATATATATATATATATATATCTATTTATCTATCTATCTCTCTATCTATCTATCTCTCTCTCTCTCAACTTTTCTTTTGTTTATTTTCTCTCACTACAAATTTAGTCGAAGTGCTTTTCGAGAAGTCTTATTGCGATTGAGGAAGTTGTAATTTTGGAAGGGTAGATTTATAAATACATCGAGGAACTTTTATCTTTACATTGGTTGAACATTTTATCCAATTGTAGATTGTTTGTTTGAGTTCAAAGTTAAACACGTAAAAAGCTTAGGATTGGGATATTAGGACGCACTCAAATGCAACCACAATCAAGTCTCTTGTTTAGGTTCGAGATTAGCTTGTGATAAAATCTAATAGGTTCTTGGTTAGCCCGTGATAAAACCAAGATTAGGTTAAAGCTTAGCCGGATACCAAAAACTTGTTTCTGTTCGAGATCAACCCAGTGGTAAAATCTCACAAGTTATTGGTTATCTCGATATAAAACCAAGGTTTAGGTTTGAGAGTTCATCCTGGTGTTAAAAGATCCCAAGGTTTGTTTAGAAGATTGATGACTAATCGCTCCAAGATTCTTGTGGAAATGAGACTAACTGCTTCGATCTTCCGTTTGGAAGGAAGACTCACCACTTCACTCCATAGTTTGCTTTTTAGTTGAAAGTTAATTATAAACTTATTTTTTCCTTTTATAAGGGGGTTCAAGAGTTTAACCTACTAAATATTTTAATATTATTTGATACTCTCAAGATCAATTCTTGGGGAGAAAAGTATGTATTTTTTCTTTGTTTGACTGAGCCTCTATAACTTCTAGTGTCTTCCCTTTTTCCATTAACTCTGTAATTTATGCACTTTACATTTTACAATCTTATTTTTCCACTGCTTAATCTTAAACAACTTCCAAAATGTTTTTTAACTCTTATTTTAATTCCAAAAGTTTTTCAAAACCAATTTTTTGGAAACACACAATTCATCCTCGTCTTGTGTGTGAAGTCACATGTCCAATAGATACATCAATGGTGACCAACAAGTCAGCCATACAGAGTAGAATGATATCTTATTGAAGGGGTATGTCTGATTGTGATCGTCATACGATGTGAAGTTTATATCTTCTATCGTGATGCGGCCAAGATAAGGTCAAAATAGCTTGGTCGACTGATTCTCTCGAGTGGGGTGAGGAGAAATCATGTAGAAAAGCCTCATCATAGTTATTGACATATGCGCAGTCAGAGAGGCGTTGAAAGTGTTGGAGAATCCATGCCTGAAAATGATTCAATTGAAAAATTAGTAACGATATAACACAAGTATTATGAAAAATTAGTAACAATGGAGAGGTGTGAAAAGTGTTGGGGGATCCATGCCCGAAAATGATTCAGATGAAATATCAGTAATGGCGTAGCATAAGTATTATGAAAAATTAGTAACAGTAAATATGCAAATATATTTATTGTAAGTAGGGTGTTGTTTGTTGTCATCTATCTAGTCTTTCATAAACAAGTTTCACCTAACTTGGAGTAGAGGTAAATCAAACAAGAGCGTCCCGGTTGTACACATGAATCCTCTCCAAGTCAATGAAGTATCTCAGGTAGAAGACATCAACATAGTATGCATTTTGTCCACGAATATGGATGTGTCAACCAGATAGAAGAGGTTTGTCCTCAATGCACATATTATATGATGTGGTACCAATGCATCATCACTATCATCCTCAACTGCTGCATTCAGGTGGTATTTGTACATCCTCTCCAAAAATTCAAACATGGCATAACATCATCTGGTGTCATCTATCTTCTACTAGGTATCACCTGGGTCAGCTCCCAAATATTTTACCATCATCTCTAGTGTGTCAAGTATAGTGAGTCTGGATTAGTTTAATCATCTTCCCTTGATCAGAAGAAGTATAAAGGATAACACATCATCAAGTGTGATGGGTGTCTCATCGATCGAAAGATGGACTGAAGAAGTCTTTGTGTGTCATCTCTCAATGAAAACAGACAACAAGCCATGGTTAATAAAAGCATACCCACTCTTGCATAAACCTTGCATCCCAAATAGATGTATGGCATTCTGAAACCATGACTCATCAGGTTGCGATAGCTTCGCAATCTTCCTACCGTAGTTGATACATTTTGACGACTCACAATGATGTAAAAAAATCATGAACGTTAGAAAGTTTAAATCTTATTACACATATGTTTAACAGAATAAATATTGATTTATTTTACCTTTCCATCTCACACATGACTAGCAACATGGTTTGCATACAGACAAAGTAATAAGGTGTATGAGGGACCTCCTGGATAAACAACAGGAACAGTAGCACCAGGTTGGACTTCTGTGACATGTGGGGCAGTAGCAGGGGATTCATGTCTCCAGGAGGACGATGTCGGAGACACGTGAACTTCGGAAGTAGATGCTCTTGCAACAACAAACAGTTGTACCAATGTCTGGACGAGAGGGTCTAGCCTTTTCTCTTCGAATCGATGCATGTTGCTCTACTCTACCATATCTCAATCTCTCTTGGTGGTCAAATATTTTACCATTAATTAAATAAGTAAAATCATGTTATAATCAAATAATTCAACCCTAGGGGACAAGACAGGAAAAATCAAACAAAAAATACATAACAAGCAAAATTCGGAAGTTAACTTTCGTACCATCCTAAAATCGGAAAAAACGCAGAAGTAGAGCATGCCCAAATGCTCTAACTTCAAACTTCAAAAAATATACATGCATGCCTCACTAAAAAACCTATTTATGCAATCTAATGTACCATAAACAACCTATTATGCATTTAAGTTTAAACTAATGCATCACCAAAAAAATGAAAAACTTATCGAGTATGAGAAATAGAATAGAGTAGAAGTTGATTGATGTCCTAGGCTTTAATGCAATGTAGTAGAAGTAGCGTGAAAGCTTGAAAATGATAGAAATGGAGTTTGCTCACAACCTCTGTTTTGGCTTCTAAGAAAACTTTACGAAATGAAGAAGGAATGTCTAACACATTATATAAATCAAACATGTAAGGAACTTAACCTTCATATAAAATACATACATTAACCTCCGCTAAAAAATACAAAGATTAACATTTGAATATTTTCAGCTTTATTCTGACCTGAGTTTGAGACTTAACTATGGTTGCATTTTAGTGCATCTGAAGATTAAATTCCAAATTTTAAGAATATTATTGGTTTTTCCCTAGGGTGCGTGAGCACCCATAAGAGTGCCAAGAGTAATGTCCTCTCTTAATTACTTTTCCTTTCTTAATATCGGAAACAATTAAAATACCTCGTAACACAAAAGAGAAGTTAACTTGCCAACCTCTCATTTATATCTGGCACCCCCCTAGTTTTGAATGGTCAAAATTGTCCTTGACTAAAAATTGAATGAAATTTCCGTTCAAAATTTTCGATAGGCAAAATTAAAATTTTTTGTACAAATTAAATTTCTGGTAGTGTATTGTAAATTTTTGATGTATCGAAAATTTTGAAATTTCTGGAAAGTAGCAAATGATACTGGAAATTCCAAATTTACCTTTTTATACCTGAAATTTCAACCTAAGTGAAATTTCCGCTAATGTTATTTGTTTGAAATTTTAAACGCTCTAGATTTTTTCGATAGTTTTGGATGGCTGTGTTTGCACCGACAATTTTTGTGTGGTCTAGAGTAAATGGAAAGCTGTATAAATATGAGGGGTCACCTGCTGTTTGATAAAAACATCTAAAAAAATGCTTCTCCCTGCCATGGTCGATACGCTACATGGTCAACATACCCAGTAAGCATCGACCGGTCAATGGATCCTCCATGGAATCATCTATCAATGTGCACAGAGGGCTCGGTCGAATGAGTCGTAACCTCTGTGTCAGCAATAACATATGGGACTGGACCAACAACAACAACATCTGGTTGGACCACCTCATCAACAAGCACTTCATATGTCACCTCATCTCTAGGGTGTCAATTGATCGTATTGATTGGCGTCGAGTGCTACGAGGTCCGCAGAACTGACTCTTCTCAGCCAACCGTTTCTGGTGTGAACCGATTGGAACCACTCGTCCAACCTGTATATGGAAAGATTCAGCCTCAGCAGCCCTAGCCTGGTCTACCACTCTATTTGTTGCTCTGCATGCAATAGTGGCTCTCTGCCTTTGTATTTCACTGCAATTAACTACTGAAAATTCTAAAATTTCCGATAAAAAACAAAGTTTGTATAACTATTAAAAATTCTGAAATTTCTAGAAAATTCCATGTGATTTTATATTAGAAATTTTGAAATTTCCAGATAAAATATTTTCACTAATACATGAAATTTTGAAATTTGCGGTAAAAAAACATACTGATTTTGAAATTTCCAGTAGAAGAAACAAAATTTCCGATATCACCTAAGAAACATCAAATTCGCACCTGACAACTGTAAATTTTGAAAATGAGTAAAAAACAAATTGTAGGAGATGTATTGTCTATTCATACAAAATGGGGGGATATCAAATTCAAGTGAGGGGTGTCAAATTAAATGTTCAACACAATCAAATTACAAAGCAAGGCAACTCAAAATAATAATAATAATAATAATAATAATAATAATAATAATAATAATAATAATAAAAATAATAGTAATAAATAATAATAACAATAATAATAGTAATAAATAATAATAACAATAATAATAGTAATAAAAATAATCCCATTAATAATTTGAGACGGTGATGTTACTCCCACTATAGCATCTGTAGAAAAATGTAATATGGCTTCTTCACATTCAAAGGTACAAAAGGGAAGTCCTTACAAAGTTTGACAATACATTGCATACACCTAAAGACAATATAAACATCAAATGATTCATTCAAGTAGCAGCTAATGCAAAAAGAAGCTCCATGTTCGGTTATATAGATAAGAATGATCAACATTTGTCATATCCGACATCATTGATTTCATCTCTGCAACTGTATTCTCTTATCCTGAAGTGGCAAATCAATCGGCTGCTGCGCCTCATGTGGATGTTCTGGGCCGCTATAAACTTTCAGGCGTGTGAATAGTGTCCTACCAAGCTGCATAAACAAAACCATTAGTTAATGTAGATTCAACTATATATATATATAAACTTTTCTTTTTGTTTGATCAAATATAAGGATGCCTCCTTGGAATATACTTTGTTGTACTTACCCTGCCTTTTGGAAGCATGCCACGAACAGCATGTTCAACAATTCTTTCAGGAATTCTTTTCTGCAGCTGATCAAATGTCTCGACTGTCATACCACCAGGTCGACCTGAGTGCCTTCGATAAAGCTTTTGTGTCCTCTTCTTCCCACTCACAGCAACCTTTTCGGCATTTATCTACACGACCCCAATTGCAATTACAAGTTCTATTAACTAAAGAGTATTTAGGATAGACATAATTAATTAAATAAATTGAAATTAAGTTCTATTTGCTTATATTTATGACTAAAATATGAAAACTTTTTTGCTCCAGATTAAGAGCTGTTTTACTAAGACTTTCAGGACATGCAATTAATCAATGCATTAACTACAATTCACTAAGTTGAGTATCAGCCTACAAAAATGTGAAATGTGATTCAAATTTCTGTGAGATGTGACATTATTATAGAAAAAAGTTAAGAATGTGCATAAGAACAGGAGAGGGTAGCAAGATGGTAAAACATAAGATTGTAACTTATGATAGGAGGATCCTACCCAATTATTCTTGTAAGATTGAGAAAGAGTAGAATCTCAAGGAATCTTCAATAACAGTAATTGTCTAAACAGAAATTAAAATAAATGTAATAGAGGGGGCAGGTATAAACATGGAATGTGACAAGCCTTTTGAGCATAAGGAGACGCATCACATCCCCTTGAATTTGCAAATGGGGTTTACCACTCTTTTTTTCTCCAAATAAATACCAATTTCTATCATAAGGATAATGACAATTTGAGGGAATGTGAATTTCATGGTGACCTAACACAAAAAGTAAATACTAAAATGCAAAAAGTAACCTTCAACTATAGGTAAATTTCAAAAATCTCCTTTGATTTTTAACTCAACTTTACTCCTTCAACTTACAAAATAGTTCATCATGCATATGCATAGAGGATTGCCCTCACTTATAAACATATAGAGGATTGTCCTCACTTATAAACATATGTTAAGAAATAGAGGTTGAACCTAACTCATCCCTAAAAAACCAGCTTATCCAGTGAGGATTGCCCTCGCTTATAAACACATGTTTAGGCCATATATTGGCCAATGTGGAAGTTAACAGACTTCTACATCCCATGAAATTACTTAGTAGAAGTAGAAGTAGTAAACCATAATAACATGACTTCCATTGTGAATTGCAAATAGAGAGATAAACAATTTATGCAGAAATACATACCACAATGACAAATGCACCCATGTCCACACTAGGTGTATAAGTCACTAGATTTTTGCCTCGGATGTGATTGGCAATTGTGGATGCTAGTCTTCCAAGAATTTTATCTTCAGCATCAACAATATACCATGTTTTTGCTGTGTTGACATGATCCGAAGCTTTTGGATACCACGTCGTGTTCCAAATGTCCTGCAATCATTAGGTTATTTAAAACAAAGAAAAATAAGATCTAAAAACTTTCAGAACAATACAAATAGAGTTTTTGATTAGTAAAATGACCACATATTCACAGTGAAGTGAAAATTTAGAGAAATTTCCGAAAGAGGGAGAGAAAAGGGGTTATATTATACCGGGCCTTGAAATCGGGGCTCAGGTTCAACACAGATGAATCGTGGATCTTGTTCTACCACGGAAGTGTCCTGTTGAGAACGGACAACGAAAGATGAAGAGAAATGGGTAGTACGAATTGAAGAAGAAGATGACAATGAAAGGGTTGGAAGAGGCAATTGGGAACCAACAAAGGAAGATTTAGCGGTTGCATTTTTGTGAGAAGTGAGTGAAGATGAAGGGAAGGAGACGGATGGTGAAGCACAGAGCAAGGACATTGTTACTCACTCTCTCGCGCTGCGTTCTGCGTTCTGCGATATATCTATCTTGTTATCCTTATGTTGGGAGATAATGTAGAAGATGGAGACTGGGATAACACAACTTTGGTTACGAGTCCACTAGTGTTACTTTTCTTTTACCATTTCTTTTTTCATTCTTTTACTAATAAATTTTTTTGCTTTTACTAGTCAGAAAATGGGTGATGACGTGACGTGTAAATTTATTTTAAAATTTTAAAATATTAGTATACTTTTATTAGATAACTATTTTATATTGTCATAACATTATCATTAAATCCTTTATTCATTTAAAAAAAACTTAATTCCTCTATTTTATTTTTATTTTTTGTTTTAATCTCTTTATTTTAAAAATAATAATTATATTTTTTTTAAGTTTTGATTGAATTTTGATTTTTTTAAAATTAAAATTCAACACAAAATTTTAAAAATAGATAAAATTATAATTTTTAAAATAATAAAAAACAAAAAATAAATAAAATAGAAGGATCAAATTTATAATTAACTCAATAAAAATCATGAAATACATTGTTTAATTGATATGTAAATTTTACATTATCAATTAATTATATAATTATTAGATTTTTATTCATGTTTAACTTTTATCAAATTATCTGTAAAATAATTTTTATGAATGGTTTATACTAATCATATATAATAACTATTCCCTTAAAATATATTGTTTTATTATATTTATAAGTCAATATTATATCATATCTCATAAAGAGTTGGAGGTGCATGATTAAGCTCTAACAAGGGTATAAATACACATTAATCATTAGTTACTAGCTATTTGTCTTTTAAAAGAATAAAAATTATTTTAAAACATTCGTATTCTTATCTATCTATTTGCACAATGGGAGTTTTTGACTTCTGTGCCACTTTTGCCCAAAAAAAAAAATCTTAATATGCCATTCTCTCAAAATTTATTTCAATTCTGCCACCCTTTTGCATTTTTCTAATTAAAAAACTCTTCCATCATAAGAGATGGTGGAGGATGGTGAGAGGCTTTAGAAGAGATCTGTCATCTTAAAGATAGTAATTAGTATTATTTATATTGTTTTTTTTTTGTTTTTCATTTATTAATATATTTTAATATTTTTTAAATAAATATAATTAATAATAAATAATATTAATTAATTAAAATAGGAAAATAAAAAAATATAATAAAAATGTTTTTTGTTATTTTACTTTTTAAATATATTTTAATATTGTAATAATTTTTATAATTAAATATTTAATAATTAATTATATTTTAATTATTAAAAAAAATGAAAAGAAAAATTATTAAAAAATCAATTATAGGATGAACAAAAAGCAATAAATACAATTATTTAGAAGTTCCAGTCTTGTTTGGACATATTTTACGCATATGGTCGATTTGACGACAAATACCACATGTCCATTTCAGTTCTAATGCGGCTAATGTTTGGACGACCTTTCTTTTTTTGTCGCATAGTATCATTGTGGCAAAGAGTGTCGCCTTCATATTAAGGTTAATTCGTTTCATTTAGAACCCTGATGAAGCTTTCTTCGTATACGTTAAAGACGCTAACAACATTGTACACATCAGTTATATGCACATAATAGTCTTGTTGTATACTTGAAGACGCTGCAATAACATGTGAGCAATGGACATGGAAAATTTGAAAATTTTCACATTCACGCGTCTATTTCTGGAGGTCGACGTTGAAATGACTAGTAGGTCGGCCCTCATTATGATTCATCGTCTCTTGGACCAGGAAGTAGAATCTCTAACGATCAAATTGCATGAATTCATAAGTGTTAGATTAGATTACCTCTTCTCTAATCCCCTTGATGCAATTAGCAATGTACATTTTCCTTGAACCTAACGTTTTTGTCCATTCATGCTCTTTTTTCCCAAATAGTGTACCCAACCTAAAGTATATTGATCTTACCAAAGTTGTAATAGGTAGGTTACAAGTGGCCTTTAAAACTTAGTTCATTGATTCAACAAGGTTGGTAGTCATATGGCCCCATCGTTGCTCTCCATCAGACGTTATTGACCACTTTTCTCTAAAAATATTATCCACCCACCTTAATGCTTGTATGTTAGCCTTCTGTGTCTCTCCCTGTAGTATTCTTATGTAGATTCATTCATTGTATATCATGTTTATGAAAGTTCAAAAGAAATTAGTACACAGAACTTAGTTGAAGATGTTTACATAAGGACAAACATAAATCATTACCCATGTCAACAACCTTTTTGCGAAGGTCTTTGCCTCTGATTTTTCGCATAATTTTTTGTGATATGTGTCTAATACAATATACATGTGAAGACAGAGGATATTGCCAGTCATTTTTTGGGTAATTATAAGTACTCTTTATGGACTCATGTCGGTCTAATATCAAACATGGGTTTAGTTAGGGTGTAATCTGCATTCTCATTTTCTTTAGAAAAAAACTCCAAGCACCACCAGTTTCACCCTTAATCAATGCAGAAGCTATTGGAAATATGTTCATGTTCCCATCTTATGCAATAACAATTAACAAAGTCCTCATATAATTTCCATGCAACCATGTTCCATCAACTTGAACGACCAACTTGCAGTATGCAAAGCCCTTGATACAAGGTTGGAATGCCCAAAATAGACGATGGAAAATTCTAGCATCACTCATATATGTTTCGTCATATGATAATGCATGAAGTGTTTCTAATTCTATTATAGTACCATGTAGAAACGTCTTCATGACCAACACTCATTATGGCAAATTCTTGTATGAAGTCTCTCAGTTTCCATAGATAAATGTGATTGCTTTGTTCTTTGAAATCCATGCATTTTTGTAAGAGATTGTGTAGTTGTATTTCTCATAAATATGAGCAATGATATGTTTCACTTTAAATGAAGCATCACTTTAAACAAGAGTTTTAATGTTGTCACTGATGATATAGGAGTCAAGCTTTCTATGATCTTGAGACATTGCAGACGACGTGCAGGTGTGTAGTTCACTAACCTTACTAATCAACCACCCACCACTCTCATTTCCCAAGGAGCCTCTACATTTGAATTTGCATTATTGGTTAACACACTTGATTATGTAACATTTAGTATCAGATTTATAAACTAAATAATCAAGAAAAGGTTTGATATGATATTGTTGAATGGCAAACACACATGCTTCTTTGTTTTCAAATTCCATACCAAGCAAACTTCATTTTATCTGATGCATTTGTCTTGTTTCAAATATCGGTCTTTCTTCGTCATACACGAATATGGGATTTTTCATTAGGAGTGGTGGATTGTACAACGTAAGTACATATTATGGTTGTGACACATCAATATCATCATCAGAGTCATCACTTTCACCACTAAAAAGATTTTGGGAATGTACATAGCTCAATTTGGCAAGGTGAAAATGACCATAAGCTTAGAACAAGAAATCATAAGAAAATAGACCTACATCCTTATATGTTACCTTATTTGGAAATGTCTGGCTTCAAAAAATTTGTCACACTTAAAGATATTCTAACTTATTTAAGCTTCATGTTGGCATTATTAGAGCGATGGAGGCCCGAAACACAAACATTTCATTTTCTAACCTATCACTAATACAAAATAAACCTTTCGTAACACCAATATTAAAACGGTTTTCTGTTAACCGTGGTAATAGTTCTTTTTTGGGAATTTTTTTGTATTTACTAAAGAACATTTCACAACGGTCATAGGTACCAATCATAGTGAAATGTACCTGGAGTGAAATGGTTTGAATCCCAACACCGACAATTTTCTATTTATCGTGACATAATGGGCTTTACCTTGTATATCACATGAGTTTTATAATCAAATGTGGTGTAAGTTGCAATTATTTCATTAAGGTTTGTATTGTCAACCGTGGTGAAAGGTGTTACTTTTTTATATATAAGCAAAATTATCTACCGCTTCAGTATATTACAATCGTCTCTCTCAAAACAATAACATCTCTTTCACTCGTCTCTCTCAAAACAAAACCCTAATATCTATTTCACTTGTCTCTCTTATATGGAAACCCCAAACTTATGCAGCCAAATTGTATATTTCGAAGGATACCTTTGTTGCATTAAATCTTAGAAAATGATTACTTTACAGGTTTGTCTTCAATATAGTTTATGTTTCAAAATCTGTTTATGTATTATTGTTTATGTTTCAAAAGTCTGTCTCATAACGTTTGAACTTTCTGCTTGTTTTGACTTGTATGTATGGATGTTTGTTTAAATAACAAGGACAAGTCTAAAGTGAACGTTGCAAACTTGTGTGAAAGACCCATAGAATTACATCCATTCAAAATAGACACAAGTTTGCAGCTCTAACTTCAGTTTCATCCTTCTTTCATTATGGATGTCATTATGGGACATGTATGTTTCTGAAACAGTCTATAAGTTAATATGTTTGTTATATCGTGTATGTTATTTATGGTTTGATGTTGATGAATGTTGTTGATGAATGTTATTATTGATGTTTGTTTAAAAGATTAGTTTATTATATCTTATGTGGTTTGAGTATTTTTCAAATCCCTTACCGAATATATAACTTTTCAGGTTGCATTAGAAAATTATAATATAATAGATAAATTTATATAGAAAACAAGTACACGTTCAATTCTAGACAAAAATTCTTCAATCCTTATCTGCATATTGTTCTTTAACTGTTAGAACTTTATTTAATGATTGTAGTTATTCAATCGCCTTTCTCCCCACCTCCAATTTTTTTTGTAAAGTAAATAATATTTTGCAAAATGAACTAAAGGTGAAGGAAGAGGTGGTTGAAGAATTAAGATCATTAAACAAATTTCTAATTGTTAAATAGCAAAATATGGATAAGGAGTTGAAGAACGTCTAGCATTAAACGTGAACTTGTTCTTCTAATATAACTTAATTTTTCATATTATAATGTGATAGATCAGATTGAAAGGTTATATGTTTAGTGAGCATTGGCGAAATGAGCATTCTACATAATTTATAATAAACTCAATGTATATATCACAACGGTTGTTTATACTAATCGTTGTTAAATCTTATGAATTAATGAATATCACAATGGTTGATTAAAGTAACCGTTATGGTAGATATCGCACTACATAGCTTATAATCATGGTTGCCCAATTGTGGTAGAAAGCATCATACATACAATCACATCTTACCTTACAACGGTTGGTCCGACGTGTCTGTATCCCTTTTCCAACTGTTGTGATAAGTGTTTTCCATAGTAGCACGTGAATGTACTATCACGTTGGAAGAAGTTAGTATGCCGTTGGGTCTTTACATTGATGGTAAAGTTGTAATCAGTTCTACCAAAATAAGTAAAGATGCTTGATAAGTCTTGTGGGCCATGAACCACCAACCAGTCAAAGAAAGGGTAGAAGTGTAAAGACAACATGGCTTAAAAAAATATTAAAAGATAATCCATTATCAGAAACATCTAGCATCAATGATATAATGCTTCGTGCTAAGGTTTACATCCTACTCCTTCTTAATCTATTATTACTGCCCAACAAGTTCAATAATACTATACATGCCCAATTGACACCGTTCATTTTAGATTTTAGTAAATATTCTCAATGTAGTTGGAGATCAACTATTTTGGCATTCCTATTTAGGTAGATGTGTAAACCTATTGATGTTAGTGTAGAAGGAATGGGAGGATGTATTATGTTGCTCCAATCTCGGGGGTTTGTAAAAATTCCATTTATACCTGTTAGTTGTAATTTCGACACTCAAAAGGATATAAGAAGTCAAGTATAAAACTTAAGGAAATATTTGGAAAATCCAAGCTGACTTCGAAGAAAAGTTAGGCGAAGCCTTTTCAACTGGAACTTGGCAAAGAACAACATATTGTCGAAACAGAATTATAGGACTTAGAAGTTTTTGAAATGATTCGAAGATGAGTTCGATGAAGATAATTCAAAACTAGGCTAATAACCATATTTTGGCCTTATCTGTTCCTTCAAAGGGATGTGTGGAGGCCTATGAGAGAAGAAACACATGCAAGCGAGAACATGTCATTTTCTGGAGAAAAGACCATTTATTACTGTTATTGTCAAAGTAGTATAAATAGGAGTCTTAGCATTAGGATTCGGGGTGTTAAACATTGTACTAAACTCAAAATCACTCAAAGTATCTAGTGTTATTGAAAAAGGAGTTTATGAGAATATGTACGTATGAAACACCATATTTTCATTCAATATTAATTTATTTACATTAAAGTCATTTTCATTCCATTTACATTCCTGTGAAAATTATTTTTCTTCTTTATATTTTTCATAAATCTTCTTTACATTACTTTTAAATTCAACATTATCGTCGAAGAACTTACTAGTAGGAAAAGCTTTAAACAAAAACTATACACATATGTCCTAGGATCAATCTAGTCGACCTTGTAAGTAACTAAAGTATCAATTTTGGAAGATTAGTGCTTGTTTACCAAAATCCAAGGTAAACAAATTGGCACACCCGGTGGGACCCTTATGTCTAGTTTTTTCTTGTATTTAAAACAAATTATGCATTAGTTCTTCATACAAATTTTTCTCAAACTTCGTTGCATGAGACTGAGAAGTGGTAAGGTAGCCAAAAATAATAAATCAAGACAAAAAAGGAAGTAAGTTAGAAAGATGGTTAAATCCATGAAACAGCAATGGAGAACAACCTCCTCATTCGACATGAGAGAATACGACCGCAGCATGTGACCAAAGTAATGCCTTCTACAGCGAGCACGACGACAATATTGTCGAACGCTCAAAGTGGACCAATATTATCATCCCCTGTGAGAATGCAGGGGCAACCCGTAACCCCAAGACCTGTAGGGGCCAGTAGTTTTAGGCCTTACGTGACTTGGTTTACAATGCCAATGAGTGGTCGCAAACAGCCATATGGTATGCCAACATCTACGATGGCAAATTTGCATAATAGTGCGTCAACATTTACTGATCCAGCGACGACCATAATTTCGCCATTACAAGGGTCGGGATTGGCAGTTAACAATTTGGGTCAAACAACCTAACCCCCAGGGGTGGAATTTTCTGCCCAATTACCTTATCTTACAACCAATTTTGCGACAGTATTAAGGTAGCAAATGGACGAAAACAACCATGATATGGTTCATATGCTTGCCTTACATATGGGGACGATATTCAATCCCCTAATCTAAAATAATACCCAAGCTAATCAAAAAAATGCTCATACTAATCAGCAATTGGCAGCACATATGACGTGAAGTATAGATTTTGCGCCAGTTCGATAACCTCGTTGAGAATGGATGGTAGAGAACTAGGGGTTGATCTTAGAAGAATACCCAATAATAAATCAGGCCCAACAGTTTGTACCCAATGGTGTCGAAGTCGACCAGGGCCAATAGGGAGAACCCCTAGGGTCGAACAACAAATACCTAGGGAGAGAGAAGCCCCAAAAGTCTGATGGTCAATCGAAACTAAAATGCTGACGAAATCATTCATCGAATTCGACATGGCAACGTTGCGGAGGATAACAATCTAGTAGCCATGGTCGAAAGGATTATGGCGCGAAATGGGGTAAACATAGGCATGCGCGGGCCAAAATATACACTTCCTTTGTCAGGATATGTGCTGTAAACCGAACTTCCCAGGGGATGAAAAGTCCCAAAATTCACAAAATTCCCGAGTGATACCAGAGAATGTATTGTCGAACATATATCCAGGTATTTTAGTGAAGCTGGGGACATTTATAACAATGAGAACTTGAGGTTACGATATTTACCTAGTTCCCTCACGAAAAATGCTTTCACTTGGTTCACCACACTCCCAGCAAACTCCATCCATGATTGGACTCGTTTAGAAAGATTGTTCCATGAACAGTTTTACATGGGAAAATCTAAGACCAGTTTGAAGGAATTGGCTAATATTAAGCAAAACTTTAGTGAGCCAATAGATGATTATCTAAATAGGTTCTGATTGTTGAAGGCAAGGTGTTTCACACAAGTGCCCGAACATGAACTAGTTGAAATGGTTGCAGGTGGTTTAGATTATTCCATTAGGAAGAAGCTAGACACCTAGTATTTAAGATACATGGACTAATTAGCAGACCGAGTTCAACAGGTAGAGCGTTTAAAATCTATGGTCTAAAAATATTTGCAAATAATACCTCAGTTCCTTGAAATTTTTATGTGATGAATGTTATGATATGCATGAATGCTACAATCACAAATAAGGGATCACACACAAGGTAAACAAAGGTCAAGGGATGAATCAAGTCATTGTCAAGATCAATCATCCATTTTGGTGGATTATGGTTTACACCTTATCAACACCCAAGTTCCATTGATATTGATAAGACTTGATTGGATCAACCAAGAATCAGGGTTTGTTGTAATTCACAAGCATGGAGTCTGGGTAAGAACCACCCCAAAAGAGTGAACTAAGGATAAAACCTGTAGATCATGTTCTAAAAAGTTCCCAGAGTCTTAATTCCATCTATCGGATATTACAGGTTAAGATGACTGACTCATCGATCCATAACATTCTCAAGAGAAACTCATTTGAGTGTAGTATCACGTAACAACTGTTATCAAGTCTACACTTGAACAGTCTCCGCACTACGTCCTAAATAGGCCAAGAGGGGGTAAATACTCTATGGTCATCAGCTTCTCAGACCCAAATTTTAGATAGTAATGCATAACCACAAATACTTGTGTGGAATTTCCAAATCCAAAAGAGTCTCCACTGAGCAGTGGATCTCAAGCCAACTTGTTAAGGACTACTCCACACAAGTCGAACATGACTATACCATCCTCCTATCTTAATTGCACTCAAGTTCGGGTTAGAACTTATCTCACCACTCAGAGATCACCAAGCACAACAAGCAGATTATATCACACATACATATATACAAACATCACATATATACAAATATATACACACAAAAAGTAGGCTAAACCCACTGGAGACTACTCCCCAACAGAGTCACCACTTAATTTCTGTAGCGGTAAATTCATGATCATCAAGCTATGGATAAGCTAGACATCAAATAGCAAGAGTCGCCACCACACTTTTATTGTTTCCAAGGGAAAAGGGAAAAAGTACGAACAAAACCCAAAAGTAAGAAGTTTTCAAATCAAAACTAATAAAATGTCAGAGATTACAGGTAAGGGGGTTGGTTACACAAAGGGAAGGTGTTAGCATCCAAAGTGTCCTAGGTACTCCTAGGGAGCCCTTTTTGTATGCATGTGTATTTGGTACAAAAATGATGTTTACAAACAAATAGAATGGGGGGATGAGAAAAGAATTCAATTAATTATATTTTTGTGTTTGAAAAGACCTTCGGACTTGTGCCTACGTACCAACATAAAAATGAGGGATCAAAACCTCGTAGTTCGTGATACAAATTTCAAAGTGAATGCATTGTTTTAATAAAATTAAGTTTGAAAGGCACAAAGGCCTAAAAATTGTTTGAATGAGTTAGTTCTTTTTTGACTTTTGAAAGTTTAGGTCAAGTATGTTAAGTTTATTTAAAATTTTGATTTAAGAAAATAAGTTTGAAAATGCAATGGCATAAGGCCAAAGTTTCTATCTTTTTGCAAAGTGGTCAAAGTTTAAAACAAAATAAGTTCAATCAAAGAAGATTTTGAAAAGGGATGGAGAGATTTTGAAATTAAAGAAATGGGGAGAATATGAAAAGACTAATCCTATGCACAAGTAAAAGTTAAGAGTTGAAGAGATCTGACCAATGGGTAGCAACCCAATAGACAAGAATGTCAATAGAAACCCAGAATTCCCTTGGACATTTAGAATCAAGCAACACACAAATGCACAATTATATTATCTTGAAGAGTAAGGCATCAAATAAAGATAGCCATATCCAAGCTTAACCACTCCATGATCTTCTTCAAATTAGCCCATGTAACAGATGAATTCTACAAGTCACGTGTTTAAAATAACATCTTCATAGTGATCATGTTGTAGATGAACTCAAAGGGATCTTCAAAGATGTATCAGATGAAGTTTCAAATTACAAGCACTTGGTTTCACAAAAGTTGGCATTGGCCAAGTCCTTTAGCATAGGAATTTTGCCTAAATTCTAAGTCAATTTGTCCAAGATCAAGCCAACAGTCCACACAAAAAGTTTTTTAGGATTTTTGTTGTTATTATATACATTAATGGTCAAAGATCAAACAAACAAGCAAAGTATATACAAACAAGATATATCACATAATATGGTCCAAATGGACAAAGTGAAAATTGCATTAACATAAACAATTAGAATGGTATGAATAATGGCAAATGAATAAAGGCTAAAATTAAATGACATTAAAGTAAATGGCTTGAAATTAAAAGTTAGTTGTTAATGAGTTAGAAGTTAATATTGTTTTGCTTTTGCTTTTCATTTTTAAGTCATTCTTTGGAGAACACTCAACTCACTTATCACAAGCATAGATCCTTGAGCCAAGACATCTTCCAAAGGAATGAAAAAAGGCCAAGTTTCCACACAATACCATGAAAGAGGGGAGACTTACAATCTCACTAACTAGAATGTTATGCCTTTTGTGTGTTAAGCAATCGTAATTGGACTTATGTAGAAGTCATAACATTTGAGGTCGGGCAATAGAATTTTGGTGTTAATGCATGTTTGAGACATAGTATAATGGACTATGCTCATGAAACATACCACACACAAAAAGAATATGCAAAAGAGGTGGCCTAATTTTATCCATACTTATGTTGATTTTTCAATTAACTAGCCTTAGGACTTTGAGATATCATAGACCAAATGATATGAATGCATAAAGAATGGGAATGAGATAAAGAGGGAGGGGAATGGATCAAAACTCAAATTGGTCAAAGGAGGGCTTTTACCAAATTAATATCATCCATTCATTTTGGGAGATGGAATGTACATTCCATCAATCCCCTAAATCCAATGATATTAACTTGACAAAGTCAAATCAACCTTGACCAAGGCCCAACAACACAAGTCAAACCCAAACAAATCATCACAATTGGTCAACAAAATTATTTGGCATTTATTCAATTAAAAAAAACTAAAATAATGCATTTAAATTAAATATGGTTTGTCAAATTCCTAAAACCTCATCAAAATACCAAAGAAATGGCCATGAGATTTATCATAAGTCAAACAAGGTCAAAGGACCTTGGAGAAAAAATTTCAGAATTTTTAAAGACTAAAAAGTATTTTTAAACAATTAAAAATAATCACAAAATCAATTAAATCATGAAAAAAATTAATAATGATCCAAAAAATAATTTTAATTCAAAATATGAAAGAGGAAATTATTTGAAATTTTTGGTGAAACTCTCATATTTTTTGGATCAATATTAAAATTAATATGAATTAATGAAAACAAAAGGAATAAAACAAAAATCAGAAAATGTGAAAAAAAACGTGAGCCACTTGATCTCCCTCATTAATTGAGGTGGCAGATCAAGTGGCCTAGAACACGCGTTCCATGATTGAACCTAGTCAGCGCGCCACACGCGTGGTAATCAAAACCAACGCCTCAGATTAAAACAAAATGGCAAGATCATGTGGCTAGGAGATGTGCCAACGCACGGCCGGAGCTGTAGCTCCGGTCTTCTTCTCCGGTGAACCTCACCGGACTGGTCCACCCTCAACCATCACTAAAATAAAAAAAGGAGGACATGATCTGAAAGAAAAAATGGCGTCGAGCACGAATCTGACCTTAATTTTAACTAACTCCACATATATAGAAAGATACGAGGTGTTGACTTTTGAGGTGTGTCAACTGAGTTGCTTCGATTTGACCTCTAAGCAACTCAATCTTCTCGCCTACATTGGTAGGACTTCAGACAACCAAAGATCCGAGAGAATTGAGTATGAGAGAGAATCAAAGAGATGAAGTTTTCTGAAAATTACCTTCAATGCTATGCAGTTCTTGATGTTGCTTGCTCCAAACACGATCTGATCACACTTGAGAAGCTAGCAGGAAGTGATTAGAGATGTTGCAAGGCTTTGGATCCTGGAGTTTTTGAATCTCCAACAGTTGAGATTCAAACTCAAATTTCAAATTGAAATTTCTCAGGGTTTCCTTTAGAATGAGAGGGTTTCAATGGGGGCAAAGCTAGCGCGCAAAGTGTGATTCAAATGAGCACAGAGGTCATGTATTTATAGCATGAATGAATGATATTTGCACACTTCAAATTTTGTCCAATTTTAGCAATGTTGATGGCACGAGTGCATGGGCATGTGCAGGCCCATGATGCAATGCAAAAAGATCCAAAATGATTCCAAATGAAGTCTGTTTGGAAGCTTGATTGGCAAGGCAAAGTGAACTGAAGTTTTGAAGTTTGATTCTTTCCAATTATGCAGCCCTATTAAAGCCATGCGCAGACCTAACAATCTTTGTCCAAAATGCATGAGCTTGGGTTCTTTGGAAAACTTGGATCAAGGGAAACAAGTTTGATGTTCAACACTTTTTCATTTTGAGATTGGAACATGGAGAATTTTGAGGTGGAAGTTTGGAATTTTCAACATGTTGAAAAAATTTCTAAGTGTCAAGCCATATATCTCAATATTCCACCCTGCTTAACTTTTTATGTGAGCTTCAAATGAGAAAAATGTCTTAATCAAAGTTGTATCTCTTTCCAATACCTTAAAAATGGTCACCAATTTCATGTCATTTGGATTTGGAATGATAGAGTTATGCATTTTTGAAGTTTAGAAAAATCACATGTTCAATGGTATAGGTCAAAAATGACCTATAATGTAACCTCATATCACATGCTCATAAAAGTTGAATTAGCTCTCACTCCAAACATAAAAGTAGAAGTAGGCATCTTGAATTTGATTATGAAACTTGGAAATATTTCATATTATAAAAATTGAGCAAGTTATGGCCTTGGGAAGTTGACTTTCAAATTAGGGTTTAGACAAAATGACCTATAACGTTTCAACATAGAAAATTGTTTTCCAAGCAAAACTAGATCTAGGTATCAACATGAAAGTTGTTTGGAATGTCATTTGGAGTAACTATTCTCTTGTAGTCATTTTCATATGGTGAACATTGTAGGAGATAGGGTCTAGGGAAACCCAGTTTTGATCAGATGAATTCATTTGGCCAACCACCATCAACCAACTTGATAACCTTCAATTCTTTGAATTTTCTTGGCTCAAGGTAGATCATATATTCATAATATGATTAATTTTGAAGTGTCCCTTGAGAAATTTGATCAATTGGTAAGATAGCTTGTTGGAGAAGTTACTCAAGATACCTAGTCAAACTAGGGTTTCCTAGGCAAATCACCATCAAACTCTTGAAGAAAATTTGATCAATATAACATGTAAAGGTCATTGGGACTCATATATGATGCTCATAAACATTCTTGGATCAATTCATGGTTGTGCTCTTTGTCATGAGGGTCTCAAACCCTAGATATGAACTTGATAGATTAATGGAGATCATGCCCTACCTACAAAAGAGTTAGGCAAATGCAAAGACATGCTTTTGGTATTTTGGTTAGTAAAAATGATAATATACAAGTATGATACAATCACAAAGTTCTTAGTGATCTCTCCCAAAACAAACCCAATGAAAGAGGGGTAAGGAGGATGCCAAGGTATGATCCCAATGCTAATGCTTATGATGAAATTGCATGAGGGATCTTAGGGTCAAAATTTAGGTCTTACAATATGTTTTATCATTTTTGTGAAACATGAGGCAACGTATGCTAATCAGAGAGCCCATGAAAGTTCCAAAATATCCTTGCAAACAAGGAGTTTTAAAAATGAATCATCAATTCAATAACTGGAAACAAAGTCAAACACAGAGGTTTGAAAAAGAAAGGTCATCAACCTTACAGGTTTGGAAAAAAGGTTCGCCAATCACATGGGTTGAAAAAGGTTCATCAACCATGAAGGTTGTAAAAAGGATTCAACAACCGCAAAGGTTGGAAACAAAGGTCATCAACCCTAAAGGTCGACAAATATTTATCAATCCTGAAGATTGAAAAAGGTTCCTCAACCCTAAAGGTTGGAAAAAGGATCATCAACCCAAAAGGTCGGAAAAGATTTATAACCACGAAGGTCAAAAACAAAAGAGCATCAACCCTAAAGGTCGGAAAAAGGTTATCAATCACGAAGGTTGAAAAAAGGTTCCTCAACCCTAAAGGTTGGAAAAGAGGATCATCAACCCTAAAGGTTGGAAAGAATGCCAAGCAAACATGGCTTTAAAAGATGCCAGGCATGTTGGATTTCGAAAGAATTGTCAAATTAGTTGGTTTTAAAGGTACCAGGAAAGTTTGGAATTTGGGAGATGCCAATAAAGTACCGGGCTTTGATTCCTCTGATTCGCACATACAACTTCATGTTATGCTAGATGAATGATATACATGAGTGAAGCGACGTGATTTATACATGATAATGATTTATGCAATGGTTAAGCCAGATGCTCATATAAAGGGCGGTGGGAATTTAGGGCTAGGATAAGGTCATCTAGACGTGATTCTCCGACACCAACTTCAAGCTGAGAATTATTGTTACACCTCTGGACTTGATCTGAAACATAGAGAGCTTGTACCTAAGTAGCCTGCCTCTTCCCCAATATACTGGATATCTGCACCAACTGCCCCACTTATGAATTGTGGAGTTGTCTCATCATCTGAATATCTCAACTGGCTTGCCCCGGAGTCTTGAAACTACATTCTCTATACTAACCATCTCAGGAATGATTGACTTCCCGGGATCTTTGGGTAGCCTACCCCAATGTGAGATTTGAAGTAACTTTGCCCCTATCCGGATGATTTAGAGAGATTTGTAGAATCTCAATGTAGTTGCCCCTGATTGAATGACTCTTGAAGATATCTGAGTTATGGGATATCAGGAATTTGCTCAACTTTCCCATGGTGTAAGCTTCCTTGATTTCAAATGAATGCTCGCAAGTAAAGATGCTCATTTTAAAAATGATAATTATAATGTCATGCTCATGCAAGTTTTGAAAACTCAAGTGTGTTCACTAAGATTATGACATCTAGTGAATGAATCACTATTTAGAATGCCATGTCAGTATCAATACAAATGACAAGCAAATCGTTAGGAGTCAGCTTAACGCGATCTTACCATAGTATGCTTTCGAAATATGCTTCAATTAGGTCTTTTGAGGGTTGTAACGTGGCCTGGTTCACAGTTTTAGAAAGAAAGGATATGAGGCTCAAAACCTATTCTAACCCGCCCATTCTCCGTGATGTTCTTCATTCCTGTGTTCAGTTAGCTTAAATCAAGCGTTCATCTTTCAGAAAAGATCTTGAATATCAACAATGATGGTTAAGGAACCCTATGGGAGTTTGGAGTGATAGTCATTCACCTTCTACTTTGATTTACAATCGTAGAGATTTGCTTTTGCTAAGGACTTTGATATTGATCCTCTGATTCTTTTGTTTTGTTTACCCTTACTTTTGCTTAGGCTGATCCTTTGGGTCTGCAGCCCACCGGGATGCCCTAACTTTTTCCTAAGTCAATCTTATTTTCAAGCTTTTGACTTAGCGGGCTTTTCATTTGTTTTTGATTTTTTTTTCATTTTGTCATCTTTTCTTTTGGAGAAAATCCTGTGACACTACTTTCTCGATTTGTCGCACGGGTCTTGACTATGTCACTCCTTTGGTAAGGGATAATCATTCTGGATTTGTGATTCCGTCCTCTTGAGAAGGATATGATATGATTGATCACTTGATGAGATATTCTCCTTCTAAAATTTGAATGCAAGTCTAAACTAACTGAAGACTACCCTGCCCCTGGTTTAACATGAAGGTTTGTATGTATAAAGAAAGAAACTCCTACTTCAAGGCCTAAAGGGGTTGATTAGGGATTAACTTCCTTATATTTCTGGTGTTTAGGGATTGAACAATGCCTTACATCATCATCATCACGGTCTTATTCAAAAGCATACGGGCAACGATCTTGCGTATTTTAATTTGCATCATTCTCTTTTGATTTTATTTGACAAATAGTTTGATACTTATAAATAAAATATGAGTGAACACGAATGGATTTAAGCAAAACATGCACGTTTATTTCATTATGATCATTATTCAAAAACAAACAAGTTCACAATTGAATGATACATTTACATACAAGAAAATATTACAAATGAGACATGATTGAGTTAATGTGATATTCCTAGCCTTGATACTCCTCTGAAGGAGCCGCTGAATTTGAGCAATCCTCACCACTAATCGCATTCACAATCTGTCCACAGTGGTATGGCAACGGGTTGGTTATGACATTAGCTCCTGCTTCAGAGAATGACAAAATCTTATGATCGATAAGCTCTTGTACTCTTGACTGGAGAGGCCAACAATCCTCAGTAGAATGTCCTAAATGCCCGACGTGGTAGGTGCATGAAGCATTAGGATTTTGCTTTGCATGGTACGGGAAAGTAGCAGGTGGAATCTCCTTTGGCACGATTTCCTCTCGCTGAATAAGGTAAGGGAGTAGTTGAGCATATGACACAGGGATTGGGTCACAATGGGGACGCTTTCTATCAAACCATTTGTGCTGACCTTGGCTCTGGTTTCTGTTGTCTTGCTGATTCTGAGAAACTGGAGCTTGTGGAGGTTGCTGATTCTGAGGTTGGTATGCAGGTTGCTGATATTGAGCAGCGACAATGTATGGGTAAGGGTAGTATGGCATATGACCCATAGGTGCTTGAACTTGAGGATAAACATTCGTTGTTACCGCGTTTGCCTCGGCCTCTTTCTTCTTAGCAAAACCTTGAGATCTCTTGGCCACTGCCTGGCTATCGACATTAGCAATCTTTCCAGTTTTCAACCTATTTTCAATACATTCTCCAATGGTAATTATGTCTGCAAAGTTGGAAGACGCGTTACCAACCATCTTTTCATAGTACAAGCCTTGGAGTGTGCCCATGAAGATATCAACCAATTCAGCATCTGTCAATGCAGGTTTAACTCTAGAAGCCATCTCACGCTATCTCTGAGCATATTCTTTGAATGTTTCATTGGTCTTGCAGGCTTGATTTTGCAGCTGTAACCTGGTGGGAGCCATGTCTAGGTTATATTTGTATTGCTTGAGAAAGGCTTCAGACAAGTCCTTCCAAGATCTGATTTTACTGTGTTCCAGGCCTATGTACCAATCTAAGGATGCCCCAGATAAGCTGTCTTGGAAGCAATGGATAAGAAGCTCATCATTATCAATGTAGGATGCCATCTTCCTATAGTACATGAAATCATGACTTCTTGGACAACTTAAACCCTTATATTTCGGTAGGTCTGGTGCTTTGAACTTAGGAGGCATGACCACATTAGGAACTAGACATAAGTCCTTAACATCCATACCATAAGCGGAGAAACCTTCAATGGCTATGATCCTTTCATCTAGTAACCGGTAGTCTGCTTGTCTATTCGGATCTGAACCAACAACAATTTGATTAACAGTCTGAGGATTAGCTTGATGAACAGGAGGTTGAGCGCTCTGAGGAGCTGCCTGAGCAATAACGGAAGGAGAAGAAAACTGAGGATACCCTTGATGATACATCACACCCTGATTTACTATCTGACCAACAGTCTGGCTATAATGATTCTGATATGGAGCATAGGGTGCCCTAGGATACACAAATGGAGGTGCAGCAGCGGAAGATGCCCCAGGATGAGGATGAGGTATCTGAACACCTTGATTCAAATTCTGAGCAGTAAGTTGAGTAGCTCGAGGAGGGATACGGAAGTGAAGGGTAGGGCCTCTGTATTCATCTTCGTTGTCATTCGGAGTCTCAACAATCACTGGTGCAGAAGTCTGAAGAACCTATTCTGGGAGGATCTCACGGTTGTTAACATTAACCATTTGAGGAGAAATAATGGTCATGCCCCAAGGATGGGCAACATGATTCCCATTGGTAGAATGTACAACAAATGGTTGATATGACACAAATGCATTCCCATTAGCAACTTGGGGAGTAAATTTCAAAGGCAACCCCCAGGGATAGGCAATGGTGTGCCTACTAGGGTCTGGCTGGCAGATAGGTTGGCTCATAGGTTGAACCACAGTATCCACAACAACATCGACTGAAGTGGTGACGGCAATATCATCAGTAACTATAGTAGAAGCAAGATTGGTACCAGAAGTTGAGGTATTGGCCTTCTGAGCTTGAAGGTACTCCAATATAGTGTTCATGTTACCTTGGAAGGTATCCATTCTTCCTTGGACTTGGGCCAAGGTTTCCCTATAGGTAGTATTCTCTTGTTCCAGATCTGCCATGATTCTTGACTTGTTAGCTCTTGTGAAGTATTGGTGTCGAAGATTCGTCGTCTTTCAGGCTGGAGAAAGGACAATGTGAGCTTTCTCTGGTTGATAGGCAATGAGATGCGAATGCATGAATGCACATGTTAGGGATGGAATGCAAATAATTATGCAACACCTATAGATTCAAAGCATCGATGGTACAATAATTCAGGGTCAAAACTCTGACATAAATACAGTAATGCAATAATGATATGCAATAATATATGTCAACAACATGAAAATAATCTGGATAATCTGTGTATACTGCCCGATACAGGATCAAAGGTCTGACGTCCATGAGAAAAAGGTATGTAGAGGCTATGGTTTCCTGCAGAAAAATCCCATATCCCCTTCACATGTAGGTTCTAGTCTTCAAAGGAAACTGAAATTCTGGTGTAGTCAGAATTCAGATGTTCTACTCCACGTCATGACATCTGATCTAACATTGTAACTAATACAGCAAGATAGTTATTAACCACTGTACTAATATGCACAAGTTCACAGATGTCACGACATCTCATTCTATGTTACCCTAGAATGTATGAACACCTGGTTTTGTGCATCAGGAAGAAAGACTCAACAGAAATCAAACCTAGCACTCACTTCTGTTGTTTTCTTCCACAGTTATCAGCATGATGTCTTACTGTTGTTTGTGGACATCATCTGTTACATTGTTCCAGTGTGTATATCTTTTACTTGTATTTCCTGAATTAAAGGTTGAACACGTCAATCTAATTTCCACTTATTAGATTGCTAACAACTAGGCTATTTGTTAGGTTCATTAATTGTAGGTTAGTAGTTGGTTTCCTGGTTTTTCTCTAAGCTGTTGAATCCCTAAAGAATAGCCTGAGAAAAATACTGAATCAGGAAAACCAATCATCCTACACTTTAGCACCTGCTGTTAGGAATGAATGTCACAACATTCAGTTCGACATCCAGAACATATGCTGATTCTGTTATGTTCCTGGAAATGTACTGTGCTAAGTTTGCAGTACTGTAGAGGACCAACTAGTCTCTACTTCAGTATCAGCCTTCAGTATCAACTATCAAAACATCCAGTTTGACAGTTTCACAATGATCCTTCAGCCAGGTCTGTTATCCTTGAAAAGAACATACTTAAATAAATACTGAACTGAAGTTAACCTGCTTATCATTCAGTATACACTGTCCCTGATGAATGTTACAACATTCTGATTGACATTCAAACAGAAGGCTATATGCCAGGTCAGTTATCATCTTGATGAGCTGATTGGAATACCTGCTGAGTTATGACAGTAATAAACACATGCAGAAGGAGAACAAACACAGGAAATTGTTAACCCAGTTCAGTCCAACATGACCTACATCTGGGGGCTACCAAGCCAGGAAGAAGATCCACTATTAGCAGTATTAATTCAGAGTTAAACTCACCCGTTTACAACTCTTCACTTAATCCCTACCCAATGCAATCTATACCTAGGAACTCCTAGATAGAAACCTCCAGTTTCCATTCCTATCACTACAAATACAATGTAATGTTAACACACCTTGAACTTGCTTCACAGCTTCATTCAAGAACAAAATCACTCTTGCCTACAGGCTTTGAGTTACAAATACTCTCAACTTTGAACACTGAGAAACACATGGTAACCTTCCCACAGATTGGGAGGTTTACCTTACACACACCCCTAAAAATTCATTCTAAGAGGCTTACAAATACTAGGTTACAATCAGCTATTTATAACCTAATCACCCAACTGGATTTGGGCCTTCAGAAATCGCAGCAGACTTGTTCTTTGCTGTTACAACTTCAGCAGAAAAATTCTGCTACAAACAAGGTCTTCAAGTTCCTAAACTCTCTCCATATATATCTCCACATTTAGAGCCTATATATATTCTGATTGAGTCTTCAAGACCTCCCCATGGGAGTTAGGATATTCACCAGATATCCTTGCTGATCCCAGAATATATACTGAATTAATTAATTCAGTTTTCCACACATGTACGATGTCATAGGCATGATGTCGTGACATCGTATATGACATGTTGGTCCAGATGTTGAACTTCTTCAACCCAACATATTAAAACAACAGAGATGATTACATTATTTGTTTTACAAAATTAATGCCAATCCTAAGGAATTAACAATCTCCCCCTTTGGCAAATTTTAGCTAAAACAAATAATCAATACACTGGACAAAACATCCCAATTTGGGAATGCTCTTCATCTCTGTCATTGGCTCCACCACCACAAACACCTAAGTTGGTGTACATGGGGAAGAAGAGGGACAAGACTCAGTTGTACCAGAACCCTTCCCCTCAACCGGAGAGCTTCCAGAAGAATATGTAATGCTGAGTACATAGACAATGTAACTCAGATCACAAGGCACAACTGTCTTCTTAACTCAGATCACAAGACACAAGTGGTAAACCCAGTTGGTGGATTTTGTGCCTGATGCCAACTTCTGTTTGCTGCCACATCCACAGTTGGCTTGCTTCTGGTACATTCTCAACCCCAGGACTATATTTCTCTCCCCCTTTTTAGCTAAACATTTGTAAAGGCACCCTTCACAAAACCAGATCCAGGCGCAACTTGCCCAAACCTTAACATACCCCATGATTCTGAGAATGGAGTGTTTTTCTTGTGAGAGGAAGAGGGCTATTGCATCCTTTAAATCGTCCAGCCCGTGCTTAGGAATTTCCGGTAGAAATAAATGCTTGGTCAAGATGCATTTATTTTTGCTGAGAAACATTCAGAGAATCACCAATAAAATCTCAGATTATCTTTGAATACCTTTTATAGCTCTTGACTGTTTCTTTTCCAAAACAGCCGTTCCAGTGCATGGAGACTATTCCATATATGCAGTCAGACACGTTGCACGCGATGTCTTAACATTTCACGCGGCTTTTTCCTGCATTCTGCTAGTATTCAACATTTCCCAAGGTTCCTGTCATACCTCCAGTAGAGGCTTGACATCTGGCACTGATACAGTCAAATTCCCACACTTCAGCAGATGGTTACTCCCCCTGTACCACACAACTGTAGCCATCTGGCTTATTCTGATTTACCAGAATTTGACACATCACCTTCATAATTCCTATTGACTTTAAGTTTTAGAAGGAATTAGCAGCATTGTTCAGGGCAATGTCATGACATTCGGTCAGACATTCTTCAGCTCACTCAGCCTTGACACAGCATCCTGATAACTGACAAGGTGCCATACCTGGTTATCTGAGTACACATAGACCACAAGCTTGATGATTACTTGCAGCTTCAAGGCCAGAACTCCCTCTGTCATGGACACCCCACTCTCCTCTTGAAGATTGGAGATCACACATGGGCATATCCAACATCCCAAAGTTGGACCTTCACATACTTCCTGATTCATAGAGAATCCAGACCACTTGATGAATGGAAAACACAAGACGCATCTTCATGTCTTCAAGAGCACACCTTCTGTTCAACCCTCTTAGCTGAACACATTCACACTCTGTGTCAATCTCTCTTCTAACCAGAACAGAAGACCACTTCACTGGATGTTCTAACATCAGCTGGGACATCCTTCACAACAAGACAAGGCACACCATCTGATAGTCTTCAGATATCACTGAGTCATCGGGTTGATCAAGAAGAACCCGGACATTCATTGGGACATATACATTTTCATCCCATTACAAGAGATAATCTTCCATAGATAGCTCAGAACTCCTACCACAAGCTCCAAGAGATGAATAGAAAGCACCTCCTTTAGTCTTCAACTTACTACTTTTCTACTCAAGAGTAATTTGTCTCAGACTTTCCTCAAGAATAATCAGCTGCCATATGTTGATTATCTTGATTCTTCGAACTCACTTCTGAGGTAGACCAATTGCCACTGGTTGATTACCTCCTTCATGAATCCTCATATGAAAAGGTCAAATGTTGCTTTTTGACCTCCCCAAGTTTATCAGACTTCTCCCAAAGATATTCTGACCTTCCAAGTGAGACTAGAACTTCAAGCTTTTTGAAGTATCCAATCTACAACCCTGTAGACCTTTCTATCTCAAGTTGATGTGCCACTTCACCAACTAAGAATCTGATGTTGAACCAAATGTCACAACATTGTGTTTTGACATCTAGCTGTTGAATTCAGCTCCTTCTTCTGCCACTTGAAAGAACTTCCTCCCTTCACAGAACAAGAGTTCAATGTTCTCATAGACTTGATTGTGGAACCAAGTTTGAGTAAACAACCTCCATCCTGCAGGTTTGCAGTTAAGTCATCCAAGCTCACACCTTGATGAATCCCTGCTTCTTCTCCAAAGACATCAGACACTCTGATGTATGAGTCTTCAGAAGGACCAGTTAGAAACTAACCCTTCAGCTCTACCAAGGATTCCACATCCTAAGTCAAGGCTGTTTCCATGATGTCAAGACTGCTGCCACTTGTTCTTAACTCCACAGTGTGCATAAGCTCATGCACTTCCTTACCTAGATCAGAAATAAACTGATCCAAGTAACCACCATCAAGACTATGATGTCTTCTTCTTCTTGTACATACCAAGGCTGAATCATGTTTCTTGCCAGGAAACCTTTTCAGAGATCATATGCTTTTGCTGCCACCAAAGAGATAGATCATAAGCCAATGTACTATCCTTCCTGTGATTCTGGACAGGGTCTTGAAGAAGTGATGTTCCAACATCTTTAAGAACATCAGTTATCTTGAGCTCCAAGGATAATCAATTAAACACTTGTACTTGGCACAAGTAGACATTGATCTTAAATTCTTTCCCAATTATCCTTTCAGATACTTCCACCATAAGAATACTTTGAGAGTACTCTTCTTGTGTCAACATCTTCTGCTTGCAAGCACCTAGACAATTTTGAGAGTCTTCCCAGATTAAATTCACCCTTAGGAATGAGAGAGATGAATTCTTCCTTGCAAATGTGTCACACAACCACCAGAACCCATGTGACACAGGTCAACAGCCAACCAGACCCTAGGCTGACCAAATGTGAGGAGGTTAACCAAAAATCCCCCTCAACTTAACAACCATGGAAACTTCACAACAATATCCATGCATTGTACATACATGTCTCAACATGACATACTCCATCCCTACCAGTGGTAACTAACTCTATGAGTTATACCTACGCATACTCCTATCACACCAATCAGACTTTTGCTGACCATAAGTACTAGTGAAACACAACACCAGTCAATAGTAGACATGCATTGCCAGAGCATACTACCTCAACCAACCTTTGAATCTTCATATTCTCACTCCTTGAAAGAACTGCCACTTCTGAATGTGGTGTTTGAACATCAAGATTCATGGTTCCAATCCTCTTAAATGATATAGTAATCAGGTTACCCCAATATTGACTTCTAACATTCAGGGGACTTGTCTTCCACCAATACATAGTACTTCAGGGAATAACTATCCCACCCTGATCAATCTACAGGAGTAAGACAACCAGCAGGAAATTGCACAATGTCACATCTCAACCAGCTCAACTTCTAGAGATCAGACTTCTAAAGGTGACCTTCTTGAGCACACACACAGTTGACCCTACCCTTGTCAACTTAGCACATACAGATGTCTCCTCTTCCGGGTCAGGAGTAGGTTCCAAACAGAAGTGTCCCTTTGTTTGATACCTAAAAACATCTGTTCTTCAACCAGCAGCTGCATACTTGTTGAACAACATGGTTCCACCTCCTTGGAACAGACCCTCCTTGAAAGACTTCAAGGTCTTCATATACACTACCCAAGAGTGTAAAAGAATCAGTGATCAGGTGATTCTTACCATCCTGACGTGAGAACATCATGATGAGTGGACTTGAGGGGACTCAAGTAGCTTTGACATCTTCAGAGGTTATGATGAAATCTTGAATACAACAGCCTTTCATCCACATGAGGGGAAACTACATCAGAGTTTGAGTTTTGCCAGGTATTATGCAGCGGAAATCATAATACAACTCAACCTAAGAACACACTTTTCACCAGATCAGCCTCACAGTCCATACCAAGTTTGAATATGATTCAATACTTGCACAGCTGTCCCACACACAGGCCAATTGCCACCCTCCAAAGACAGGTACACACCATTCCTGTCATGAACAGTCCATCCACCTACTTCAAGGGACCATTCAGGGAA
Organism: Lathyrus oleraceus; assembly: GCF_024323335.1. Lineage (NCBI taxonomy): Eukaryota > Viridiplantae > Streptophyta > Magnoliopsida > Fabales > Fabaceae > Lathyrus > Lathyrus oleraceus. The sequence continues at coordinate 324,212,220 of NC_066582.1, read as the reverse complement.
ATTACAGAACCTTCCACAGGTTCCAACATTAGTACTACCATAACTCCTTGCAAGATACCAGAAAGTATCACCCATGGACCTCATCCAGACACAGAACAAGATGCCTGCTCTGATACCAATTGAAATTCTGGTGTAGTCAGAATTCAGATGTTCTACTCCACGTCATGACATCTGATCTAACATTGTAACTAATACAGCAAGATAGTTATTAACCACTGTACTAATATGCACAAGTTCACAGATGTCACGACATCTCATTCTATGTCACCCTAGAATGTATGAACACCTGGTTCTGTGCATCAGGAAGAAAGACTCAACAGAAATCAAACCTAGCACTCACTTCTGTTGTTTTCTTCCACAGTTATCAGCATGATGTCTTACTGTTGTTTGTGGACATCATCTGTTACATTGTTCCAGTGTGTATATCTTTTACTTGTATTTCCTGAATTAAAGGTTGAACACGTCAATCTAATTTCCACTTATTAGATTGCTAACAACTAGGCTATTTGTTAGGTTCATTAATTGTAGGTTAGTAGTTGGTTTCCTGGTTTTTCTCTAAGCTGTTGAATCCCTAAAGAATAGCCTGAGAAAAATACTGAATCAGGAAAACCAATCATCCTACACTTTAGCACCTGCTGTTAGGAATGAATGTCACAACATTCAGTTCGACATCCAGAACATATGCTGATTCTGTTATGTTCCTGGAAATGTACTGTGCTAAGTTTGCAGGACTGTAGAGGACCAACTAGTCTCTGCTTCAGTATCAGCATTCAGTATCAACTGTCAAAACATCCAGTTTGACAGTTTCACAATGATCCTTCAGCCAGGTCTGTTATCCTTGAAAAGAACAGACTTAAATAAATACTGAACTGAAGTTAACCTGCTTATCATTCAGTATACACTGTCCCTGATGAATGTTACAACATTCTGATTGACATTCAAACAGAAGGCTATATGCCAGGTCAGTTATCATCTTGATGAGCTGATTGGAATACCTGCTGAGTTATGACAGTAATAAACACATGCAGAAGGAAAACAAACACAGGAAATTGTTAACCCAGTTCAGTCCAACATGACCTACATCTGGGGGCTACCAAGCCAGGAAGAAGATCCACTATTAGCAGTATTAATTCAGAGTTAAACTCACCCATTTACAACTCTTCACTTAATCCCTACCCAATGCAATCTATACCTAGGAACTCCTAGATAAAAACCTCCAGTTTCCATTCCTATCACTACAAATACAATGTAATGTTAACACACCTTGAACTTGCTTCACAGCTTCATTCAAGAACAAAATCACTCTTGCCTACAGGCTTTGAGTTACAAATACTCTCAGCTTTGAACACTGAGAAACACATGGTAACCTTCCCACGGATTGGGAGGTTTACCTTACACACACCCCTAAAAATTCATTCTAAGAGGCTTACAAATACTAGGTTACAATCAGCTATTTATAACCTAATCATCCAACTGGATTTGGGCCTTCAGAAATCGCAGCAGACTTGTTCTTTGCTGTTACAACTTCAGCAGAAAAATTCTGCTACAAACAAGGTCTTCAAGTTCCTAAACTCTCTCCATATATATCTCCACATTTAGAGCCTATATATATTCTGATTGAGTCTTCAAGACCTCCCCATGGGAGTTAGGATATTCACCAGATATCCTTGCTGATCCCAGAATATATACTGAATTAATTAATTCAGTTTTCCACACATGTACGATGTCACAGGCATGATGTCGTGACATCGTATATGACATGTTGGTCCAGATGTTGAACTTCTTCAACCCAACATATTAAAACAACAGAGATGATTACATTATTTGTTTTACAAAATTAATGCCAATTGTAAGACCCCAATTTTGGCCCTAAGATCCCTCATGGCCCATATCACCTCATATCATGGCCTCAAGGATCATTGCATGCCCTAGTTTCCCTCCTAGTGGGTAGGTTGCTTTGTGAGTGTGGTTCTTGATCACCAAGCATGTCTTGCATTTGTATATCTTTGCTTTTCATATGTTTACTAACCAAAAAGTACAAAAATATTGTCAGTCTAACCTTGTTGATTGCAGATGAAGCAATTAGGTCAAAGACAGTCAACAGTCAGTCAAAGCAATGGATGGTGGCCATTCTTGCAGAATTTGGGCACCATGATCAATAATCAAGAGTTCATGCAACTTGGGACATCATTGGAAGTCAAGTTCTCAAGGAATTAGGGTTTGGAATTCATCAGAAGAGGTTCAGTCATCCAAAACCCTAGAAAAGTCAAACTTGGTCAACTGTGGATTTAATCAAGGATTTGATGGATGGAATTGATTTGAAGGAGCTCATTCATGCCTATATAAGCCTCATGTATCAAGTCCAACCTCATCATGGAAGAAAATCAAGTCAAACAGAAAATTTCCCAAAATAGAAAGTGGACCTGTAATTTCAACTGCCAAAAATGGAAACTTCTTGATCTTAAACTTACATCATGATGCAAGCTCCAAATGAATTTTTGCCCAACATGAAAGTTGAAGATCTTGTTCTCCCATTTTCAAAAAGTCCAAGAACACCCAAATCCCATGTGTGGTTGTCAAGATATGATCAATTCAATTTCAAAAATTTGTGAACTTCAACAAGCCATATCTCATGAACCATAAGGCCAAATTTGGTGGGGTTTTTTTCCTACAAACCACATTTCATCCCCTCTTTCCAAAAATATAAATTTCATGAACCAAAACCTTACCAATCAAAATGGCATTTTTGGCCTTGACTTTATTCATTTCAAGTTTGACCCAAAGTTGACTTTTTGACTTATTGACTTTTTCTCACTTTGGCCAATTGAGATTTGTTTCATATGCTATTTGCAACATGTTCCAAGTCCAATTCATGCTCATGCCATCACCATACCACCATTTTGGCCAAAGGTGCAAACTTGGTATTTTTTGCAAATGGAATCATAAGGACAAAACAAGATTAGCAATTCATGAGCAGACTAAAAACAGCACAAACAAAGGTCATGTGCAGCCTGTATCAAGCCCAAATCGTGCAACATACACCCTCCATATCCACTTATGTGCAAATTAGCAATTTGGCCATTTAACTTCATTTTGAGCTAAGCAAGTTTAGCATTGGTTTAAGATTGTTAAAACAGACTATATAAAGTTATTTTCTGTCATTTGAACCCTAGAGACGAAGAGAACAGCAGCCACGATCAGAAAAAACTTCACTCTCTCATTTTGCATTTTTACCAAACAGCAAAATTCTGCACAAAACTTCAAAAACCCTTGAACATCCTTGGTTCCCTCATCATCCAACCAACCTTTGGAAGCTTTTTGAACCTTTGACTCCCAGCTGGAACTTCATTGTCAAGCTCTGTTTCTTCAAGGAATGTCCATGGCAGATTTTGATTTAAGGCGGATTCGGGTTGTTTGAACTGATTTCCTTCAAGCAGTTATCACTATCAACCATCATTTGCATCTGTATCGGGCTACAACCTTCAAACAACCACTACAACTCAACTGTTCTCCAAATCAAGTGAGTTTTTCGAATCCTTTATTTTTCCAAATCATGCCATGTATCATGTAGTTCCTTCTTTGCTGATTGTTGTGAGCTGTAAGTTTTTGAAAATGGTTAGATATTGGTGAAGATATGTCGATCTGTAAATTGGTGTTCATGTTTATTTCTGTTTGTTGCTCCTCATTTGGTTTGTTTAAATGAATATGGATGATAGATTATGCTTGTGTTTGGTTTGCTGAAGCTATTGATACACTTGATTGTTGTTTTCTGGGGATTTTTGAAATTCTGGTGTAGTCAGTATTCAGATGTTCTGATTCAAGTCACGACATCTGATCTAACATTGTACATACAGCAAGACAGTTATTACACCCTGTACTAATGTACACCCCCTTTTTTTTTTCAGTGTCACATCCTCTCATTCTTTGTCATCCTAGAATGGAGGAACACCTAGTTATGAGCACCATAACATTCGGCACTGTTGTTTTCCTGCACAGTTGTCATCATGATGTCTCAATCCTGTTTTGAACATCATCTGTTACATTGTTCCAGTTTGTTGGTCATGTACTTGTATTTCCTAGATTAAAGGTTGTAACAAGTTAAACTAATCTCCACTTATTAAGGAGCTAACAAATAGATTATTTGTTAGGTTCATTAATTGTAGCTTAGTTGTTAGTTTCCTAGATTTTAGATCAGCTGGTGGATTCCTGAAGAATAGCCTGAGAAAAATCCTGAAACAGAAAAACTAACCATCCAACAATATAGCATATGCTGTCAGGATTGAATGTCACAACTTTCCGTCTGACATCCAAGCCCAGAACCATATGCTCAGTCTGTTTAGTTCCTGAACACAGACTGCTAAATTTGCTGTACTGTAAAAGACCAACCAGTCTCTACTTCAGTATCAGCTTACTGGAAGAACTGTCAAGACATACAGTTTCCCAATTTCACACTGCTCGTTTGGCCAGGTCTGATATGCTTTTTAAAACCAGACTTCACTACATACTGAACTGAATTCATCAGCTTATTAAACAGTATGTGCTGTTGTTGATGAATGTCAAAACATTCTGATTGACATTCCAACAGAAGGCTATGTATCAGGTTTGTTATTAACTTGATTGGCAGACTGTAACACAACCTGAATTATGGCAGACATGATTATAACATGCAGTAGGTAAACAAACACAGGAAATTGTTAACCCAGTTCAGTCCAACATGACCTACATCTGGGGGCTACAAAGCCAGGAAGAAGATCCACTATTAGTAGTATCAATTCAGAGTTAAACTCCCCCGTTTACAACTCCTCACTTAATCCCTACCCAATGCAATCTATACCTAGGAACTCCTAGATAGAAACCTCCAGTTTCCATTCCTATCACTACAAATACAATGTAATGTGCAAACACCTTGAACTTGCTTCACAGCTTCATTCAAGAACATAATTACTCTTGCCTACAGGCTTTGAGTAACAAACACTCTCAGGTTTACCACTGAGAGACACATGGTAACCTTCCCACAGATTGGGAGGTTTACCTTACACACACCCCTAAAAATTCATTCTAAGAGGCTTACAAAAACTAGATTACAATCAGCTATTTATAACCTAATCACCCAACTGGATTTGGGCCTTCAGAAAGCTGCAGCAGACTTGTTCTTTGCTGTTACAACTTCAGCAGAAAAAATCTGCTAAAAACAAGGTCTTCAAGTTCCTAATCTCTCTCCATATATATCTCCATATTTTGAGCCTATATATATTCTGAATTAGTCTTCAAGTCCTCCACAAGGGAGTTAGGATATTCACCAGATATCCTTGCTGATCCCTTGACATATACTGAATTAATTAATTCAGTCTTCTACACATGTGCGATGTCACAGACCTGACGTCGTGACATCGTACATGACATGTTGGTCCAGATGTTGAATTTCTTCAACCCAACATATTAAAACAACAGAGGTGGATACATTATTTGTTTTCTAAAATTAATGCCAATCCTGAGGTATCAACAATCTCCCCCTTTGGCAAATTTTAGCTAAAACAAATAGGCCTCTGTTATTATCTCCCCCCACCATGAACACCAATGTTGGTGTACACGAGGAAGATGAGAAACAAGGCTCAGTTGTTCCAGAACCCTTCCCTTCAACAGGAGAGCTTCCTGAAGAGTATGTAATGCTGAGTACATAGACAATGTAACTCAGATCACAGGGCACAACTGTTCTCTTAACTCAGATCACAAGACACAAGTGGTATTTCAGTTGGTGAATTTTGTGTACCCCAACCCCAACTTTCTGTTTGTTACCACAGTGATCTGTTTGCTTCTCGACCCCAGGACGTTTCTGACGTTCTTTTCTCTCCCCCTTTTTAGCTAAACATTTGTAAAGGCACCCTTCACAAAACCAGATCCAGGCGCAGCTTGCCCAAACCTTAACATACCCCATGATTCTGAGAATGGAGTGTTTTTCTTGTGAGTGGAAGAGGGTTATTGCATCCTTTAAATAGTCCAGCCCGTGCCTAGGAGTTTCCGGGAGAAATAAATGCTTGGTCAAGATGCATTTATTTTTGCTGAGAAACAGTCAGAGAATCACCAACAAAATCTCAGACTATCTTTGAATACCTTTTATAGCTCTTGACTGTTTCTTTTTCAAAACAGCCGTTCCAGTGCATGGAGACCATTCCATATATGCAGTCAGACACGTTGCACGCGATGTCTTAACATTCCTGCATTCAGCCTGTATTCAACTTAGACCTCTGTCATACCTCCAGACACCTAGCACTGCTACAGCCAACTTTCCACACTTCAGTTGATGGTTACTCCCCCTGTACCACACAGCTGTAGCCATCAGGCTTATTCTGGTATATCAGACATAGCCACATCACCCTCATAATTCCTAATGACTTTAAGATTCAGAAAGAATTAACAGCAATGTCCAGGGCAATGTCATGACATCCGGTCAGACATTCTTCTGCTCACTCAGCCTTGACACCATCACAGCTTCCTGATGACCACCTTGTCATCTGAGAGCACACAGACCGCAAGTTTGGTGATTGCTTGCAGTACACGGACACACTCCCCCTGTCATGGACAACCTACTCTCTTGGAGGTCACACATGATCATATCCAACACCCCAAGATTGGACCTTCACATACTTCCTGATTCAAAGAGATTCCAGACCACTTGATGAAAGGAAAACATAAGACGCATCTTCATGTCTTCAAGAGCGCACCCTCTGTCCAACCCTCTTGGCTGAACACATCCACACTCTGTGTCAATTTCTCTTCTAACCAGAACAGAAGATCACTTCACAAGATGTTTGAACATCAGCTGAGACTTCCTTCACAGCATCACAGGGAGCACTATCTGATAGACTTCAGATATTACTGAGTCCTCATCTTGGGCCAAAGGAACCCAGACATACATTGGGATATATACACTCTCATCCCACTACCAGAGACGGTCTTCCATAGATACCAGAACTCCTACCACAAGCTCCAAGGGATGAATGGGAACCACCTCCTTTTGTCTTCAACTTAATACTTTTCTGCCCAAAAGTAATTTGTCTTAGACTTTCCTCAAGAATAATCAGCTGCCTTATGTTGATTATCTTGATTCTTCGAACTCACTTCTGAGATAGACCAAATGCCACTGGTTGATTACCTCCTTCATGAATTCTCATATGACAAGGTCAAATGCTGCCTTTTGACCTTCCCAGGTTTATCAGACTTCTCCCAAAGATATTCTGACCTTTCAAGTGAGATTTGAACTTGAAGTGTCCAATCTACAACCCTGTAGATCCTTCTATCTCAAGTTGATGTGCCACTTCATCAACTAAGAATCTGATGCAGAACCGAATGTCACAACATTGTGCTTGACATCCGGCTGTTGAATTCAGCTCCTTCTTCTGCCACTTGAAAGAACTTCCTCCCTTCACAGAACAAGAGTTCAATGTTCTCATAGACTTGATTGTGGAACCAAGTTTGAGTAAACAACCTCCATCCTGTAGATTTGCAGTTAAGTCATCCAAGCTCACACCTTGATGAATCCCTGCTTCTTCTCCAAAGACATCAGACATTCTGATGCATGAGTCTTCAGAAGGACCAGTTAGAAACTAACCCTTCAGCTATACCAAGGATTCCACATCCTAAGGCACGGCTGTTTCCATGATGTCAAGACTGCTGCCACTTGTTCTTGACTTCACAGTGTGCATAAGCTAATGCACTTCCTTACCTAGATCAGAAATAAACTGATCCAAGTAACCACCATCAAGACTATGGTGTCTTCTTCTTCTTGTACCTACCAAGGCTGAACATGTTTCTTGCCAGGAAACCTTTTCAGAGATCATATGCTTTTGCTGCCACCAAAGAGATAGATCATAACTCAATGTACTATCCTTCCTGTGATTCTTCACAGGGTCTTGAAGAAGAGATGTTCCAACATCTTTAAGAACATCAGTTGTCTTGAGCTCCAAGGATAATCAATTAAATACTTGTACTTGACACAAGTAGACATTGATCTTAAATCCTCTCCCAATTATCCTTTCAGATACTTCCACCATAAGAATACTTTGAAAATACTCTTCTGGTGTCAACATCTTCTGCTTGCAAGCACCTCAACAGTCTTGAGACTCTTTTCAGATTAGATTCACCCTTAGGAATGAGAAAGATGAATCCTTCCTTGCAAGTGTGTCACACATCAACCAGAACCCATGTGACACAGGTCAACAGCCAACCTGACCCTAGGCTGACCAAACGTGAGGGGGTTGACCAAAACTCCCCCTCAAATCAACAATCATGGAAACTCCACTCCAATATCCATGCATTGTACACAAATGTCTCAACATGACATCCACCATCCCTTACCAGTGGCAACTAACTCCTCCAATCACACCAATCAGGCTTCAGCTGATCATAAGTACTTGTGAGACACACACCAGTCAATAGTAGATATGCATTGCCAGAGCATATTACCTCAACCAACCTCTGAATCTTCATATTCTCACTCCTAGTAAGAACTGCCACTTCTGAACGTAGTGTTTGAATAACAAGATTCATGGTTCCAATCCCCTTAAATGATATCACAATCAGGTTACCCCATTATTGACTGCTAACATCCAGGAGACTTGTCTTCCAACACACCATAGTACTTCAGGGAACAACTATCCAACCCTGATCAAACTGCAGGGAGAAGCCTAACAGCAGGAGCTTGCACAATGTCACATCTCAACCAGCTCAACTTCTAGGGATGACCTTCTTGAGCTCACACCCAGTTGACTCTGCCCTTGTCAACTTAGCACACACAGATGTCTCCTCTTCCAGGTCAGGAGTAGGTTCCAAACAGGATTATCCCTTTGTTTGAGCCCTAATGCATCTGCTCTTCAACCAGTAGCTGCATACTTGTTGAACAACATGTTCTAACATCACATAGAACATTGGTTCCACTTCCTTGGAACAAACCTTCCTTGAAGGTCTTCAAGGTCTTCATATACACTACTCAAGAGAGTAAGAGAATCAGTAATTAAGTGACTCTTACCATCCTGAAGTGAGAACGTCATGATGAGTGGACTTGAGGAGACTCAAGTATCTTTGACATCTTCAGTAGATTATGATGAGATCTTGAACATAGCAGCCTTTCATCCATATGGAGGGAAACTACATCAGAGTTTGAGTTCTGCCAGGTATTATGCAGCGGAAACCATAATACCACTCAACCTGTGAACACACACTTCACCAGATTGGCCTCCAAGACCATACCAGGTATGAATGTGATTAAGTACTGGCACAACTGTCTCACACTCAGGCCAATTGCCAATCTCCAGAGACAGGTACACACCATTCCTGTTATGAACAGTCCATCCACCTACTTCAAGGGACCATTCAGGGAATTTCAGAACCTTACCCAGGTTCCAGCTTCAGTACTAACATAACTCCTTGCCAGCTACCAGAAAGTATCACCCATGGATCTCATCCAGAGTCAGAACAGGATGCCTGCTCTGATACCAATTGAAATTCTGGTGTAGTCAGTATTCAGATGTTCTGATTCAAGTCACGACATCTGATCTAACATTGTACATACAGCAAGACAGTTATTACACCCTGTACTAATGTACACCCCTTTTTTTTTTTCAGTGTCACATCCTCTCATTCTTTGTCATCCTAGAATGGAGGAACACCTAGTTATGAGCACCATAACATTCGGCACTGTTGTTTTCCTGCACAGTTGTCATCATGATGTCTCAATCCTGTTTTGAACATCATCTGTTACATTGTTCCAGTTTGTTGGTCATGTACTTGTATTTCCTAGATTAAAGGTTGTAACAAGTTAAACTAATCTCCACTTATTAAGGAGCTAACAAATAGATTATTTGTTAGGTTCATTAATTGTAGCTTAGTTGTTAGTTTCCTAGATTTTAGATCAGCTGGTGGATTCCTGAAGAATAGCCTGAGAAAAATCCTGAAACAGAAAAACTAACCATCCAACAATATAGCATATGCTGTCAGGATTGAATGTCACAACTTTCCGTCTGACATCCAAGCCCAGAACCATATGCTCAGTCTGTTTAGTTCCTGAACACAGACTGCTAAATTTGCTGTACTGTAAAAGACCAACCAGTCTCTACTTCAGTATCAGCTTACTGGAAGAACTGTCAAGACATACAGTTTCCCAATTTCACACTGCTCGTTTGGCCAGGTCTGATATGCTTTTTAAAACCAGACTTCACTACATACTGAACTGAATTCATCAGCTTATTAAACAGTATGTGCTGTTGTTGATGAATGTCAAAACATTCTGATTGACATTCCAACAGAAGGCTATGTATCAGGTTTGTTATTAACTTGATTGGCAGACTGTAACACAACCTGAATTATGGCAGACATGATTATAACATGCAGTAGGTAAACAAACACAGGAAATTGTTAACCCAGTTCAGTCCAACATGACCTACATCTGGGGGCTACCAATCCAGGAAGAAGATCCACTATTAGTAGTATCAATTCAGAGTTAAACTCCCCCGTTTACAACTCCTCACTTAATCCCTACCCAATGCAATCTATACCTAGGAACTCCTAGATAGAAACCTCCAGTTTCCATTCCTATCACTACAAATACAATGTAATGTGCAAACACCTTGAACTTGCTTCACAGCTTCATTCAAGAACATAATTACTCTTGCCTACAGGCTTTGAGTAACAAACACTCTCAGGTTTACCACTGAGAGACACATGGTAACCTTCCCACAGATTGGGAGGTTTACCTTACACACACCCCTAAAAATTCATTCTAAGAGGCTTACAAAAACTAGATTACAATCAGCTATTTATAACCTAATCACCCAACTGGATTTGGGCCTTCAGAAAGCTGCAGCAGACTTGTTCTTTGCTGTTACAACTTCAGCAGAAAAAATCTGCTAAAAACAAGGTCTTCAAGTTCCTAATCTCTCTCCATATATATCTCCATATTTTGAGCCTATATATATTCTGAATTAGTCTTCAAGTCCTCCACAAGGGAGTTAGGATATTCACCAGATATCCTTGCTGATCCCTTGACATATACTGAATTAATTAATTCAGTCTTCTACACATGTGCGATGTCACAGACCTGACGTCGTGACATCGTACATGACATGTTGGTCCAGATGTTGAATTTCTTCAACCCAACATATTAAAACAACAGAGGTGGATACATTATTTGTTTTCTAAAATTAATGCCAATCCTGAGGTATCAACAATTTTGTTCTTGGTCGATTTTTGCATGATGATGATGATACCCTGTAGCTGAACCTTTGAACTTGCCCAGAATTTGCATGAACTTAGGTTGGTTTATTGCTGTTTAGATGTGCATGAACATTGTTGCTTCCTTGCCATGATGTTTGCCATGATGTTGGAATTTCGATTGCCATGATTTTGATGAAGATGAATGAATGCCATGCTGTTAAACCCTAGGGTTTTAGAACCCAGAAAATTGATCCATTGGTCCGCGTCACTGTTCCATTGGGAACTGACCAATCAAAACATTTCGCTGGTTTGGCCAAAACGCAGCGTTTTGATTAGTGAGTTGCTTATTTACTGAATTGCCATGCGCTGACCATGTTTGACCCTTATCCCATGCTATGTATTCTTGATTTGCTTCAATTATTCATCAACTTCCAAAATTAATTTCTCCTTCATTATTCATCCAAAAATCCTGAAATTTTTTGCATAATGTTCACAAGAATGTCTAGTATTTTATTATAATTTTTAATTATTTTTTGTGTGGATGGATTTTTAATGGAATTAAGTTTCTCAACATGTATGCCTAATTGATACCTTGTGCCAAAACTTTTGTGAAATGATCATGATGTATCCAATGCCCCTGAAATTTTTTTGGTGAAACTAGACTCATTCATCTTTGTTTTGATGTAGAGTTTGTGCATTTATCATTTGTGGTTTGCTAGATACAAATTTTCTGAAGTAGGGTGTGACAATTTGTGTCACACCAATGATATGCATTTTCATGATTTTTGTTCACATGTCTCCTGGCCTTCAAATAATGTGAAATTTTGCATGAATGATCTCTTACATGTCTAGTTTGTGTATGAATTTTCTGGGATTTAATTGTGCCATTTCCAATTTGTTTGTGAATTTTCTTCCCTGCCTAGTCAAATGTTGACTTTGTGTGATACATGTTGCCATTTCATTTGGGAAATCCTCATGCCTTATTGTATGATCATGAAATTTCATATATGCATACTAGACATCTTGAGCTTTGCATTGGTGTTAATCCCATTCATTTCTCATCTGTTTTCATTTTGTTATGAATTTTTGAAGTTGATACATGTTTGTTGACCTTCTTTGTGCACATTTGAAATTGTGTTGACTTCCTGATTTTATTTGACTATCTTCCCATGATCCAATTGAGCTGAAATTTAATATGCATGCTATGTTATGGATTGTGATTGAGTATGAATTATTTCATGATTTTTGGAATTGTTTTTGATTGCTTTTGAGTTTGGTCTTGCTGTTGACCTTTTGTGTGCTCCCTCTTGCCATGTTTTGACTTCTTTGGTCTATAAAATGACAATGATGCATGATTTGATTGTGAATCCAATTGAGGTAGCTTCTTAAATGTTTGAACATGAATTGGGTTGACTTTTCTTTGCTGTTTTGACCTTTTCTTTCATCTTTGACCCTAGGCTAGTCCTAGTGGTCTTTTGAGCTTACAATTGAGTTAATGTTTCAGGTTAAGCACCAATGCCTCAAAGATCATTCAAATTTGATTGAGTTGGATTATATATATCATGTGCTAACCCTTGTTTTGTAGATGTGACTCATATAGTTGAGTCTTGTGCTTTGCACATTGGTCCCTCTGTGGTTGACTGTTGTTTATCCATCCCTTTTGTTTTAAACTGTTGAACTGTTTACTAATTGGTTTGACTTTTTTCAGGTACTTTAGTTGCTTAAGTTCTTTGAACTTGCTTTGCTTTGCTATTTAGCAATTTGCTTTGAGGTATAATTACTTCTTCTTCATGTAGTCTGGAGACCCGGTCTGTTATTTGACCGGGCAAACTGTCTGAAGTCCTCCTTAAGAGGCAATGTTTGTGTGTGTTTAAAATTGTCCCAAGCAGGAAAAGTCCTTCAAATAAGGCAATTGGTAGATCAAAGGGATAAGCAACCTATCCCCTACTATTCAGTGAGTCCTCTCCTTGCTCCCATCACATGGTTGAAGCATTGAGATAAATACCCAAGATCTATAGAGTCAATAATGTGGAAAGAGCTCCATCTTTCTGAGCTCCCACACTTTCTTTGATGCTCTCCCTGATCAGGGATAGAAGCAATGAGGCACACCCCTCATCTCCTTTCATCTGCTTCACCTTAGCCTCTCAATGGCAAGGTTAAGAGCGACATTTACCTATTACAGTGGACTTTCATAGTCAAACCCTCTTGTGTGAGCCCCCTTGTTTGGCTATAGAGTGTGCTATTTGATATTCATTGATTGATTGATTGCTTCATATGCACATGCTTGCTTGTATGCTCTATGCATTTATCACCATTAATTGCTCATCAATGCATAATCATCTCATTTGTCTGTGTGACATTATCATTGTTGTTTGCCCGTTGAGGACAATTGTAAGACCATTCATTGGCCATTGCTCCTATGATATGGAAGTGAGTATAAGACCATCACCTTGGCTACTCATCTCATCTTTACATGTTGCTTTGTTTGTTTGTATGTGAGGATACAACTGTAAGTCCCTGCAAGTTGGCATTTGTATTCCTAGGACCATACTGTGGAGGTTAGAGTAAGCCCAGACAGATTGGCATCTGACTTCCATGTTTTGTTTTTCTTTGTTTATGTGAGGTTGCAATTGTAAGTCCCTGTAAGTTGGCATTTGCTTTCCTATGATCATATGTTGGATATTGGTGTAAGCCCAGACAGATTGGCATCCGGTATCCAAGTTTCATTTTGTTTTAGGAGATTAGTGTAAGACCAGTGAGTGGCCTCTGATATCCATTTCTGTTTTAGGAGACTGGTGTAAATCCATCTATTGGTATCCGGTATCCGCCTTTTATTTCTTTGTTTGAGGAGATTAGTGTAAGACCATTGAGTGGCTTCTGACATCCATTTTGTTTTAGGAGATTGGTATAAGACCAGTGATTGGCATCCGATATCCGCTTTTCTTTTGCTTTGTTTGTTTGTTATTATCCATTGCCTATTCCAAAGGACACACTTGAATCATCTCCCATATGATCTCAAGAAGTGAACCTTCTAAGAAGTTTTACAATCCATCTCCATCCATTCATCCTCATTATGTCCTAAACCTTTTCACACTTTGATTTCAAACTTGACATAGATATTGTGCAAACATCTTCATGCTTTTCTAACTAAAAACCTGGACTCAAGTCCTTGACTTTTTTTTCAAACTCATTTCATAATACTTCTTTGAATCAATCTTAATCATACTTTGACTTCATTTTCATAATCACAATCAATTAACTTCACTCATTCACTTGTTTTGGCTCTGTCCATTGTTAATCTTTTCATGCATTAGCCATAGGTTTCAATTATCATTGTGGTTGATGTAAATCTTGCCTATCCTTAGTGAGCCGACAGTAAGACTTCCGTACTGAAAACAGGGCTAACCCCTCTAGTACGTCGAAGCTATCCTCGCATGGTGGATGTTGTTTTTGGTTGAGTTTTCTCCCATTGATAATGAAAAGCCTCAGTGCTTGTGTTTAAAATTGAATCCACCAACTTTTGGAAATCTTTTAGCCGAACTACGGCGTTTTGATCCTTACCTTTGATGGAAGGTACGTAGGCAGCGGGTTCATCCGTTCAAACCCAATAACCCAATAAAAATTGTACATTCTTTTCTCATCATCCCAATCATGTTTGCACAATCTTTATGTCATAACAAATAACAATCTTTTACAACAAGTGTGAAAAGGGCTCCCTAGGAGTACCTAGGACGTAGTGGGTGCCTAACACCTTCCCATTGCGTAATTTACCCCTTACCCAGAATCTCTGATCTTTTTATTAGTTTTCTACGTGTAAAACTTCTTAGGCTTTTGTTCGCTTTTTAGCCAGTCCTTTGGATAAATAAAAGTGCGGTGGCGACTCGAAAATTTCAATGTATCTCTTGCTTATGGTTTAATCGATAGATCATATGGCGACGAATACACCGCTACACCAATCCTAAGGAATTAACAGAAACCTAGGAGTTTCCTAGAGTCAATGACCCATTTCGAGATACCATTGCCTTAGACAAATGACTCGTCGGACAATGATGTTCCCAAAAGGATCTACTCTAGGTGTGACGTCTCGTGTCAACCATAATCGCGGAATAACTCCATGGAGGTCAAACACGACTCTAGTCATGTTGTTATCCTGTGTATGTACTCAAGCTCGGGTATAGAGCATCTCTCTCATGTAATCTATCCCAGCCCAACAGGGAGTATAACAGGTAATGTTCATAAAGTAAATCAATAAGAAATGCGATAAGTAAAGCGAGTAAAACATAAAGGTGAACACTTATAACAAGCGAAAGCAACCTAAACTAGGCTCGACTCCTTTTAGCGACTAGGAAATGCTCCAAGAAGCAAAGTCCCCAGCAGAGTCACCAGCTGAAGCTAGTAAAAATATACCCAAACGTATCGCACGCTCGAACATACAAAAGAGTCGTCATCGAACTTTATTTATCCTCAAAGGGAAGGGAGAACATCGATAAAACCCGGGGGAAAGAGATATGATGGGTAAGGAAGTCGGTAATGCAAGGGGAAGGTATTAACACCCCAAACATCCATGGTACTCCATGGGAACCGTTTTGATTGTTCTCGCTCGAATAGGTGTTATATCTAAAGATTACTTGCAAAAGAATGGAGGGAAAGGAAAAGATATAGATAAAGTGCTTGGTGAGGATTGGGGCCCTCATGCCTATATATCCTCATAGTGCAATGAGGAATTCAGAGCTTCGTAGTTCAAGGAACTAGAGGCGGGAGGTGAAAAGAAGTGTGATCAAAGTATGGTCTGAACCAAAGAATATAGTGTTTTGAACTCCAACAAGGGGTGAAAGTGTGAACCCAAGAGTAAACTTGTATGAACCAACAAGTGAGGGCCTACAGTGTAGTATCACTATATCGGAACAATCGAAAAAAGATTGAATTAAGTGTTTGATTTCATAGCGCAAACAACTCTTGATTCACAAAAAGGTACAAGTTAGAGCACAAAGAGATTGTGTATTTGGCCCAGAGAATAATGGTATATCACATGGAGTGAATGAAGGTAGAATATGAATGCATCATGGAGATGAATGGAAGGAAGTGACAAAAGTCACAGAATTGAATATTTGGTAGCAAGTAACCAAAGAAGTATGATTTGAAACCAAAGGTAAGATATATATCGGAATCCATAAGAGAAATTGAATTTGTACCATAAAGTGAGGGCCACAAGTGAGGGTGGCACGAACCAAAAGTGAGGGCCTATAGCATTGTATCACTGTATGGTTGAGCCGAAAAAGGAAGGAATTAAATGTTTGGGGACAACCCAAACAACTCTTGGTACAAATGCAAAATGTCATTATATCGTCTTAAAAGGGTATATATGGAATTCTAAAGAAATCTGTATTTCGGTTTCAGAGAAACAAGATGTTACTAGGTGAATGGTTCGATGATCGAAGGTAGATAATGGATCATGAAATATATGAATGGCGCCCTAAGGCGGAAGAAAGAATAATAAATAAGTATGCTCGTGGAGGATTCGAACCCTCGTGCCTACGTATTCTCATTGTGCAATGAGAAAATCAGAGTAATTGTAGTCCAGCCTACTACGCCTGAAAGTAGGATGGTTGATAAGGAAAGAGATTGATTTGCCAGGGTTCAAAACCCTTCAAGGCTGAAAAGGAGTTCCAAGGTTCATGACCTTCAAGGTAAGGTATCACTACTAGAGTTTATAACTGATGATATCAAGTTATTGAGTTGCCAAGGTTTAACACTTACAGGGTGAATAGAATCAAGTGCCAGAGTCTACGACTCTCAGGGTTGAGAATAGGATTGAATAACCAAGGTTTAACACCTCACAAGGTAAAGGGGTCAGGCATGCCAGAGTCCACGACTCTCAATGCGAAGAATCGGATAGAGTATCCAAGGTTTAATACCTTACGAGGCGAAGAATGTCAAGTGCCAGAGTCTACGAATCTCAAGGCGGAGAATCGAATAGAGCATCCAAGGTTTAACACCTCACAAGGAAAAGAATGTTAGATGCTAGAGTCTATGACTCTCAAGGCGAAGATCAATATCGAAGAGCCAAGGTTTAATACCTTACGAGGCAAAGAAAGTTAGATGCCAGAGTCTATGACTCTCAAGGCGAAGATCAAAATCGAATAGCCAAGGATTAACACCTCACAAGGAAAAGAATGGTTAGATGCCAGAGTCTACGACTCTCAAGGCAAAGATCAAAATCGAATAGACAAGGTTTAACACCTCATAAGGCAAAGAATGGTGCCAAGGTTTAACACCATACAAGGCAAAGAATTGATTGGAAGAGGGTGTACAACCACAAGTTGCTAATAGAAAAAGATGTTCCACTATTGGGGTGTTGAAAGATTGATCGATAAAATAGGATAGATTGATAAATAATATAGATTGATAGATATGGTAGCTCACGAAGAAACTGGGTTCTCCTACCTACGTATCCTTATAGTGCAATAAGAAAATCAGAGCTTTTGTAGTTCAACCTACTAGGGCTGAAAGTAAGATGATTGGAGGCAAAAGAATGTGATTGAATGATTGAATTGAAATGATTAGAATAGAGAGATGAATTAATAAGAGACTTGACAGTCGGATGATAGGAATCATACTAAAGTCTATGAATAAGGGTGAATGCTTTGAATATTTGGGGCCTACGCCCCATACGCAAAGTTGCTCTATACGAGGATAGGAGAGACTCCGTCTCGTCATTCCCTATTACTTAAGGCTCTTATCGCATGATACTTCTCTTAACTGACAAGTTGTTGGTGAAGAATCTTCATTGTTGATCCTTGTTTTGATGTTGATTTGTATGAAGAAAATTTGGTAGTTTATTCGATTTGTATTGCACTAAAGTCTATGAATAAGGGTGAACGCTTTGAATATTTGGGGCATATGCCCCATACACAAAGCCGCTCTAAACGAGGAATGGAGAGACTCCGTCTCATCATTCCCTATTACTTAAGACTCGTTTCGTACAATTTGAATCGTGTTTACCAAGTGTTGACACCTTTGTTGTGCTTGAGAAGTAGTCCATTTTGCTAGCTATGCTTAATTGATGTTGACTTGAAGTCTTGATCTTGCATTTGAATCTTGAGGTCTTGAGCTCTTGAGATCCAGTGTATTCATAATAGCTTGAGCGCAACGAACTTGCCATATAAAGTGATCAAGGGTCTTTTGATCACTTGAATTAGGCTTGGGGCTTACAATACAATTACAAAGGATTTGGTTGATCAAAGTGTCCTTTGGTCAACGTTAATCAATGGGATTAAAATAATAGTTGAATTATATATAATAATACTATTAAATTAACTAAGTGATATTAGACAATTCTAATTAAAAATCCTAAACTAGGGGAGCATGTACAAAATCGAGATTTGAGTCTTAAGAGGAAAATAGTCATTATGCTAAAAATTGATTAATTAGGAAAAAGGTTATAGTCAAGAACTAATCCTAATCATGCCACAACTAGGATTCCTAAGCCCTAAGGGAAAAAATGGCCAACATGCCAAAACGAATTAAATGGGTTAATAATCAAGATTATAGAATTAGTCAGAACTAATTAATCAATTAGAAATTATACATGAATATATGATGAGAACAAAATTAACCTAAACCTAATAACTAAAACCTAAATTTTCTAAATATGTCAATTAATAGATTAATTATAATTATTCTATTAATTGCAATTAGTCAACTAACTTATAATTAACTAATTGAAACAATTAACCAATTAAATCAATACTAAAGAAATTAATCTACTAAGTCAAATTATATTAATTCTAATTAACTAACCTAAAGGTTAGAAAATTAATCAAGAATTAACTAGTTCAATTAATGATTAAGCTAGGGTTAAACCAAAACCAAGTAAATATGGGGGTACAGGCCCCAGTAGTGGTGCAGTGAGGGATTCAGGATGGGCCTCAAGGAAGAGGCCCATCAAACTCGTACAGTTGAGACCCAAGCTATCTAGGGGGTGTATCACTCTTACAAAGGGATTGTAAACAAAAAACGTGTTTGGGCCTTAAGCCCAAATGGAATCCATGTTGCTGCCAAATTGGTTATTAAACTAACCTAAACAAAAGCCAAATAAATCAACCAATAAATCACTTTGACAATACAGTAATTAATGAATTTAAATCTTGAATTATTTTTAAATCAATTTAAAAATTAATTAAGAATTAAATTAAAATTCTCCAATTGATTTGAAATTAGGACTTTGTAGCGGGGTATTCGTTACCATTAGAGATATTGACTAAATCTAAGGTAAATCATATAAGTCGAGTCGCCACCGCACTTCTATTTATCCAAAGGAATGGTTAGAAAGCGAACAAAAACCTAAAAGTTTTATCGAATCAAAAACTAGTAAAAATGCCAGAGATCGGGGTAAGGGGGTTGGTTATGCAATGGGAAGGTTTTAAGCACCCAAAACATCCTAGGTACTCCTAGGGAGCCCTTTTCACATTTGTTTTAAGGTTGATATTTTGTGAAAATTTGTTTTGTGCAAACATGATTAAAGAGATGAGAGAAGAATATACAAGTTATTTACATTTTGTGTTTGGATGGATAAACCCATTGCCTACGTACCATCTTAAAAAAAGATTAGGATCAAAACCTCGTAGTTCGGGGTAAAAATCTCAAAACAGGTTGGTGAATTGATTGGTCCAAAAGCCTTAAGGTCTTTTGTTATCCAAAGGAGAAAACTCAACCTAAAACCACAAATCCACCATGTGAGGATAACTTCAACATGCTAGTGAGGGGTTAACCCTATAATAAGCATGGAAGACTCATTGTCCACCACTAAGGATATAAGTGAGTATTACATCTACCTCAAGGATAACTCAAACCTAATAGCTAAAGGTTATGAAAAGGTTTTGACTAAGAGAGTGGCCATTGAAACCACAAAAAAGTATTTGAATGAGTTATATTTACCAATGAGAAGTATTTACAAAATATGGTCAAAGTTGACTTAAAGATTCAATTCAAAATAAGTGTTATGAAAAGAGAGTTTGAAAATCAAAAGCATATGGCCTAGGTTTCTAATGTTTAAAAAAAAGTGTTAAATGTTTGCACAAAAAGTTTTGGCTTGGGTTAGAGTGGAGGGAGGAAGAAGAATGGCTAAAGTCCTAATCATACAAGAGATGAAGGATAAGAAACAAGACCACAAATGGAGTTCCTCTCTTGAGATCATATTGATGATCCAAGTAGCTCCCATCCTTTGGAATATGCAAGCAAAATGAGTGTAAGCTCAAGCAAATCAACATAATCAAACAAGCTCTTAGAAGATCCCCAATGTCTCTTGTATCTTTCACTTTGGATGAACATGGCAATGGTTCTTCAATTTGGCTCACATAGGATTCCCTAGCACAAAAGCACACACATCAAAGAGTTCTATGAAGCAAATCAAGAATGGACAAGAGTGAGTTTTAGAGAGTTGGTCCTTCTATGAAGCAAATGAATTAAAAATAACCAGAAAAGAGAAAATTACTAAAAAATATCAAATGATAAAATAAAAAAATATTAAAAATCATTTTTAGAAAGTAGAAATTAAAAGGAGAAAAATGAAATTGGTCTCATAATTTTTGGACCAATAATGAGAGAGATATGAATTTTTAAATAGAAATGGAATTAAAAGAAATAAAAGAATTAAAAATCAGAAAATAGAAAATAGGAAAATGCGTGGACCGTTTGATCTGAGCTCATTAATTGAGCTGGCAGATCATGAGGTCATGAAGCGCGCGCCTACCATGCTCCCTGGTCAACTGAAGCGCACATTGCCAAATAAAAAGTCATAACGTTGGATGCATGTGATTGAATCTGGAAAAAGGAATGGACGCTCCATATCAAATCTAGGAACCAGACGGTGGCCAGCGCCACCGTCTTCGCCGACCAAGCTCCGGCCAAGTCCAAAATTGCAGAGATGTAAATGGTAACCAAAAGGCACGATTCAGGAATCAATCGAGAGCTGGGGTGATGTACATCACCCCTGTACCACTCAAATCCATTCTAGATCTCTATATTGAGAGAAATATGAAGTGGAAGATCTGTGGTGTTCATATGAACTTCATGATTTTTGAAATTTGAAAGCACAACAATGTTGCCTCTATGCGAGGACTTCAGATCACACAATAACAATGAGAAATAAGCATTATACAAGTTGATTCGAAGAAAATAACATTTGAGGTAAACCTTTGATTTGCAAGGCTTTGAGTCACAATTCTTGGTTGCTATTGCTTACAGTCCACACTATAGATCAAGGAGAAGAAGGTTTAGGAACTTTAAGATCTGAAAATTGATCAATGAAACCAAAGTTCAGATCTGAAAAATTTGAAGAAAAGTGAGCTAGTTCCTTTAGTGATGGTTGTGGTTTCAATTTAGCAGCAATTGGGGCGCCTTTAGGTTGAAGAATTATGAAGCTATGGCATGGTATTTATAGGCAATGCAATGCTGAATGCATGATTTCAAATTTGCATGAATTGAAAGGGCCTCCATGCATGGGCCTGTACAGGCGCATGGAGGGCCCAATTCCAACTGGAATTGAAAGATGATGCATGATGAGAGTAAATTGGACGGGCAGATTGGGTAGTACTAGCTCATGCAAGGCAATTTAAATGATTTTCCAAAATTGCACTATTATGTTCAAGCTTTCGAAAATGCTATGCCAAAAATGGAAACACCACCTTATGAGTAATGGTTGGAAAGCTTATTGCATAAGGATCATTTGTTATGTTGATCAAAACTCCATTTGGGCCTTGGAAATCGATGAAAATTGGCCATGAAGTGTAGGGTGCAAAACATGCATATGTGAGATTTTCAAAATTGGCCAAAGTTCAAGCCATTCTGTCTCAATGATGCAAGCTCCAAATGATAAAATGATCAACATCAAAGTTTTATATCTTTTCAAGGCAATCAATTTGGACTTAAATTTTGAATCAGTTGGATTTTTGATGAAGAAGTTATGGGCACTTGAAGTAGGACTTTTTCACATTTCAATGCATTTGGTCCAAAGTGACTTATAATGTTTTGCATTATCACATGTATTTATTTTGAGATTTTGAAATTTTATTCAATATAAAATTTTAATTAGACATCTTAAGCTTTTCAATGAATTTGATCCCACCTCAAAATCATGAAAAATGAAGGAGTTATGTTCTTGGGAAGTTGACCCAAAATTAGGGTTTCAGTCAAAATGACTTATAATGTCTTGGAATGGATGATGACCTTCCAAGCTTCAAATAAATTTTTGATGAACATGAAAGTTGTTCATATGGTCCTTAAGAACATATTTTATCTTGGGGTCATCTCCATTTGACAATCACATCAAAATTTAGGTCTCAGTGTATTTCAAAATAGTCAGATGAATTGACTGATCAACTTCTCAAGTCCAAACCTCATATCTTGATGAATTGATGATTGAGGACACTCAATTAAGTTCAAATATGCATTAAATTATGAATTAAAGAACTTCCATTGATTGTCTTTGACCATGGGTTGAGATTGCTTCATGAGCAAGGTACAGTTGATGAACAGATGAATTAGGGTTTCCTTGGGAAACAAACCTCAAACCCCTTGATTTGCTTTGATCAAAATGATGAATTGAGACACTTGGGAGGCATATTTGATGGTTGAGAGATTTGGGAACCATTACCATGCTTGCTTTCATCTTCAATTGGCCCTATCAATGCACATAGGATCTCTTAGAAGCTTTTAGACCTTGACTGCTCAAGCTACAATTAAGAGATGTTAGTGGCATATTTTTGTGCTTTTAGTTAGTAAAGAAAATGAGAAAAGCAATAATATACAATTCAAGCATGCTTGGTGATCTCAAACCAACTCATAAGAGATCCCACCCCAAAGGTAAGGAGCCAAGATGCTTATGATCCTTGAGGCAATGCAAATGCAATTTTATGATACCATGAGGGATCTTATGGTCAAAATTGGGGTCTTGCAGACTTCATTAATATCAATTTGAAAAACACAAGTTAATTAGAATGAAATTGAAAAATTCAAAATCAAATAAAATAAATAAAATTATTTAAAACTTATTTAACGTTAGAACCAATTAAAACCAAATTAAAAATCAATAAAAGAATTAAAGTGAAATTCCACAATTAATTAGACTTAAATTGAAACTAATCAACTTGAAATTAACAATTAAACATAATCAAATTGAAGGTAACAAGTCAATTAAAATTAACCCCAAAATTAATTTCATATTAGTATCAATATGGAAGTAATCATAAACCAAAGTCGAGGCAATAACGGGTTTGGGAATGAATGGTTGACTTTGACCAGAAAGTAAACAAGCGACCTCCGTCATTCAAGAGGCGCGAATTAGGGGTTTTAATAAGCACATGGTGACAAATCAAGTCGTAAGGCACATTAGGATTAAATCTCCCCCTGTTAGGGTTTGAATCAATCACCAACTTTGCATCTATAGATTGACCTACGCTAGTATGGATGTATATGAACGAAGCATGAATATGTGCAGATGAATATCAAGTAATAGATCTGATGAAAAGTCAAAAGGGGAGGGAAAATTTTGGGGTACAACATCTTCCACCATATTGTTATTCAAGTTCGATCCATTATCAGTAATGATCTTACTTGACACACCATAATGACATATAATCTGATTCTTGATAAATCGGACCACAACCTGCTTGGTCACATTTGCATACGATGCCGCTTCAACCCACTTTATGAAGTAATCAATAGCCACCAGAATGAAACGATATTTGTTCAAAGCTTTGGGCTCAATCATACCAATCATATCAATTCCCCATGGAGAAGGGCCATGGAGAGGAAATGACATTTCAACAGCGTCGGAGGAACAAGAATCTTTTCTACATAAATTTAACACTTGTGGCATTTCTTCACAAACTTGCAACAGTCAGATTCCATTGTCAGCCACTAGTAATTTGCTCTCAACATCTTCTTCGCCATAGCATGTCCATTGGAATTAGTACCAAAGGAACCTTCATGGACTTTAGTCATCAACATGTCTGCTTCGTGTCTATCCATGCATCTGAGCAAAACCATATCATAATTTCTCTTATAAAACACATCACCATTCAGGTAGAAGTTACCAGCCAATCTTCTCAAAGTCTTCTTATTTTTCAAAGATGCCTCAGACGGGTAAATCTGACTTTAGAGGAAACATTTAATATCATAATACCATGGATTTTCATCTTTGACTTCTTCAACGACAAATACATGAGCTGGCCTATCAAGGCGCATAATTGTGATACTGGGTGCATCATTCCAACGATTTACTTTATACATAGAAGACAAAGTAGCCAGAGCGTCCGCCATCTGATTTTCTTCGCGAGGTATATGATGAAACTCAATCTTTGTAAAGAAAGTTGAAATCCTACTCGCATAATCTCTATATGGTATCAAATCGGGTTGATTCGTCTCCCATTCACCTTTGATTTGATTTACCACTAGAGTCGAATCTCCATAGATGTCAAGATATTTAATTATGAGATCAATGGCCTCTTCAAGCCCCATAATGCAAGCTTCATACTCAACCATATTGTTTGTACACTTGAAGGTCAATCTAGATGTAAACGAAAAATGAGTGCCTTGAGGAGTAATAATCACTGCCCTAATGCCATTACCATATGAATCAACAGTTCCATCAAATACCATGCTCCAACGGGAACCAAGCTCTGGTCCTTCTTCAAGCAATGGTTCATCATAATTTTTCATCTTCAAATACAAAATCTCTTCGCCAGGAAAATCATATTGTATTGACTGATAATCTTCAATAGGTTGGTGAGCCAAATGGGCAGCCAAGACACTACCTTTAATTGCTTTTTGAGATCGGTAATCAATATCATATTCAGATAATAACATCTACCAACGGGAAATCCTCCCTGTTAAAGCAGGATTCTCAAAAATGTACTTGATTGGATCCATTTTGGATATCAACCAAGTGGTATGATTCAACATATACTGGCGCAGGCGTTTAGCAGCCCAAGCCAATACACAACATGTCTTCTCAAGCATAGAATACCGAGTCTCACAGCCGGTGAGCTTTTTACTGAGGTAGTAAATTGCATATTATTTCTTCCCAGATTCATCTTGCTAACCAAGAACACAACACATACTCTCTTCAAGCACAATTAAATACATGATCAAAGGTATTCCTTCAACAGGCAGAGACAGAATCAGAGGCTCAAGCAGATACTCTTTGATATTATCAAAAGCTTTTTGGCAATCTTCGGTCTAATCACAAGCCTGATCTTTCTGAAGAAGATTGAATATAGGTGCACATGTGACAGTCATATGCGATATAAATCTTGAGATATAGTTTAAGCGGCCGAGAAAACCTCTGACTTGCTTCTCAGTTTTGGGCACAGGCATCTCTTGTATTGCTTTTACCTTGGCATGCTCAACTTTAATACTCTTCTCGCTGACAATAAAGCCCAACAACTTACCAGAACGAACACCAAAAGTACATTTATTGGGATTCAAGTGGAGTTTATATTTCCTCAAACGCTGGAATAACTTCAACAAATGCTGAACATGCTCTTCTTCATCACTTGATTTAGCAATCATATCATCAATATAAACTTCAATCTCTTTATGCATCATATCATGAAAAAGAGTGGTCATAGATCTCTGGTACGTTGCACCAGCATTCTTTAAATCGAAGGGCTTCACTCGATAACAGAATGTTCCCTAAGGTGTAATGAATGGGGTCTTCTCCATATCTTCGGGTGCCATCTTTATTTGATTATAACCGGAAAATCCATCCATAAACGAAAAGACTTTTAATTTAGTTGTATTATTTACCAACATATCAATGTGTGGCAGAGGAAAATCATCTTTCAGACTAGCTTTATTCAAATCTTTATAATCAACACACATACGGGTTTTTCCATCCTTCTTAGGAACAGGCACATTATTGGCTACCCATTACAGATATTCAGAGGTAACAAGAAAACCATCATCAATCTATTTCTGCACTTCCTTTTGTTATCTTTATTGCCATATCAGGATGAGTTCTTCTCAACTTTTGCTTGACTGGCGGGCATTCTGGATTCAACGACAATCTATGCTCCACAATCTCAAAATCCAAACCAGGCATATCTTGATAGGACCAATAGAACACATCAAAATACTCTCGAAGAAGATCAACCAAACCCTTCTTAGCTTCTGGACGTAGTTGATACCCAATCTTGACTTTCTTCACATCATCATCGAACCCAAGTTGACTAATTCAACCTGCTCTTCAAATGGTTGAATGGATTTTTCCTCGTGCTCAAGCAAACGAGATAACTCATCAGATACTTATTCATCATCATTCTCTTGCTCAACTTCAAACACAGGGAAATCAAAGTTTGGAGAGGGAGTAGGATCATTACATTCAATGGGTTTGAGAACCAACCTGTATAATGATTTGATATTTTGATTTTAGAGAAGTGGAGTGCAAACAAATATTATGCAGATGGAAAGATTATTATTTATGTTGTTTTTGTGATTACCACTTTCAGAAAAAGCAAAAAAGTAAAAATAAACATCATAGATATGGATGAACAAAATTGTCTTTTATTGATGATAATAAGAAAATGCCCAACAATGTTTCACCTCTCCCTTAGGCATAAGAGAAGGATTTTTCTTAAAAATAATAAAGCAATAAATTACTTCGAGCGGTGCATAACAATAGGAACATCAACAGCAACCCAATTGTTGCAAGTTTGGTCGTGCGTTACAAATTTGGCGCAAGCCTCGTCTTCATCACCACTGTCTTCAATAATGGCAGATGAGTGTTGATCATCCTTGTGAATGAATCCTCCATTGTGGAAAACTTCTTGCATAGCTTTGACATTGGCGTTGAATGGCCTTTGCTGAAATCCCAACCCAACTATATTCTCGTTTTCAATAACTTCCACAACGCGACCCCATCTGTCGGTGCTACCAGTCTGAACAATCTCTTTTGCATCCTTCGAAGAAGACATGGTTGCCCCAACCTTCTTCAATTCCTCAGTAATGGACAAAGCTTAGAACGGTGTTCCAACTTTCTCCTCAGCATTTACATAAGTAAAGGATGGCAAATGGCTTACCAACAATCCTTTCTCTCCACCCACGACGACAAGCTTGCCGTTCTTCACAAATTTCAGGTTTTGGTGCAGAGTAGACGTCACAGCGCCAACTTCATGGATCCAAGGACTTCCCAATAAGTAACTATAGACTGGGTGAATATCCATTACCTGAAAAGTAATCTAAAAGTCACTCATGCTTATCTTAATTGGAATGTCCACTTCTCCAATGACGGTTTTCCAAGAACCATCAAATGCTTTAACAATCACGTCATTGTACCTCATTGGGGAGCCTCGATAGGAAAGTCTTGCTAGAGCTGACTTCGGCAATACATTCAATGATGACCCAGTGTCAACCAAAACATTAGACAGGGTGTCCTCCTTCCAATTCATTAAAATATGAAGCGCCAAGTTGTGATTCCTACCTTCCTCAAAAAGTTCTTTATCACAAAAGCTCAGATTGTTACAGGAGGTGATGTTAGCAGTAATATGGTCAAACTGATCCACATTCACATCATGTTCCATATAAGCTTGTTATAACACCTTCTTCAACGTTTCTCCTTGTGCCTCTGAATTCATCAATAATGACAGCACAGAAATCTTTGACGGTGTTTGAACTGCTCCATAATGTTAAATTCACTTCTTTTAATTAGTCGTAACACCTCATCATCATCATTAGTCTTCAACTTGCTGGACTCACCAGACTGACATGTTAGAGAACTAACTGGATTAATTGTAGGAATCTCTGCCTTCTTCCCCACAGAAACATCTTCCACAATCTGAACACACGACCACTACGGGTCACCTTCACTACATCTATGATATTCACCATTGAATCTACAACTGGGAGCAAAACCTCTTGACCCTTTTCAATCATTATGGAATTATACTGATATGATACAACTTTAACGGATGCGTAGGGGACAGAGCCCGTTAACCGTATAACTACCGACGATACCGATCTGTTGACATTATTGCTGCCGCTACTATCGAATTGGATGACTACCCGCTCAGGGTTCTTGAACACTGGCACGATGACATTCATATCATCTCCCATATATCTTGACTGCTGAACCTGGATAACATTCTCATCCATCAACCTCTGAATATCCCTCTTGACAATTACACACCCATGGGGGTTCACACTTCAAATGACACAACCATCATGGTCATGTTCACAATGGCTTACCATGCACAAATCCTTGTGGATCTCCATTAAGGACCTACAGATACGCCACACATCAAATACTCTAAAATTCCCTGGACACCCATCCACCATGTTTACAGAAGCATTGCCATGAGCAGGTAACGAGTTGGCTTTCACATTCGGTGCTCTATCCTCAAACGACATCATACCACTCTTAACAAGCTTCTGAACCTCATACTTCAAAGGATAAAAAAATTCGATATCATGACCAGGGGCTCCCTGGTGAAAAGCACAGTGTAAATGTGGTTTGAACCATCATGGCAGTGGCTCAGGAATTTGAGGAGGGTTCCTTGGTTAGATAAGATTCTTAATGACCAAAGACGGGTACAACTCTGCGTATGTCATAGGAATAGGGTCAAAAGAGACCTTCTTCCTCTCAAAATTTTGATGATGATTGTTGTTGTTCTAGTTGGTATGTTATTGCGGTTGTTGTTGATGTTGTTGTTGCTGAATAAGAACTGATTAATTGGTTGAATTGTTGGAAAAGACTGGAATTACTGATGAGACTTGGTGTTGATGTTGACGTGACTGAGAATTCTTTCTCACATGAGGCCTCATATGCCTCCCAGCTGATACTGCATTAGTTTCTCCTTCCTTCTTTTTAGAGAAACTCCCATCATACTTCTTACGTGTTTACGCTTCATCTTTGAACAGACGTCCCGTACGAACTCCTTCTTCCAATCTCATCCCCATATTCACCGTCTCGGTAAAATCATTGGGGGAACTAACAATCATTCATTCATAGTAAAATGAACTTAGCGTCTTCAAGAAAATATTAGTATCTCGTTTTCTTCCAAAGGTGGACTAATC
Organism: Lathyrus oleraceus; assembly: GCF_024323335.1. Classification (NCBI taxonomy): domain Eukaryota; kingdom Viridiplantae; phylum Streptophyta; class Magnoliopsida; order Fabales; family Fabaceae; genus Lathyrus; species Lathyrus oleraceus. The sequence goes on along the minus strand of NC_066582.1, from coordinate 324,182,940 downwards.
TGAGCAACCAACTATCTCCATCTCTGGGTGTATTCTTTGAATGTCTCTTTGTCCTTCTAATACATAGACCTCAACTGATCTCTATATGGCGCCATATCCACATTATACTTGTACTACTTTACAAAGGCCTCACCCAAGTCATTGAAAGTACGAATGCTAGCATTGTCTAGACCCATATACCATTTGAGGGCAGCTCCGATCAGACTATCCTGGAAGTAGTGAATAAGCAGCTGGTCGTTATTAGTTTGAGTAGACATCTTCCTGGAGTACATGACAAGATGACTCAATGGACAAGTATTCCTCTTGTATTTTTCAAAGTCCGGAACCTTGAACTTCATCAGAATTTTGACATTAGGAACGAAACACAGCTCAACAACATTCTTCCCAAACAAATCCTTTCCTCTTAGAGTTTTCAATTCCTTGCGCATCTCAAGGAACTGATCCTTCATTTCGTCCATCTTCTCATAAACATCTGGACTTTCAGACGGCTTAGAATGGTAAATGGTGTCCTCGAAACGAGGCAAAGTGTGAACAATAGGAGGAGGCACAGTCATGACGGGGCTAGATACCGACACAGAAGTAAAAGTAGGCACATACCCTTCGGGCATAAAATTAGGTGGCATTCCCCATGGTAATCCAGCTGGCATGGCAGGAATAAAATGGATAGCCGCCACAGGAACATTTGATGAAGTAATCTATGAGATGAAGTCCTTTGAGGAGGAGGAGTTGCAGGAGGTGGAGATGGTTAGTTCTGAGCAGCTATCACATACTCCACCAATGCGGTGAGTCTGGAAATCTCGTCCTTCAGTTCTTTGTTCTCTTGCTTAACGTGCTCCATTCTTTTCAAACGATTAGCTCGGGTGTTGTGAGGATGAGTCAGCTTGTCTAATACACAGAAGAAGAATTGATAAGACACAAGGCGGAAGAAACCTGTTATGCAAATGATGCATGAAATGCAATGTTTTTTTATTGTTTTCAAGGAACATATGAAGTATTACTTGCAAATATTATCAATCAGTAATAACAGTAATTAATAATAACAATTCAATTGACCATAAAATATCTTTTGATTCATAAAATTGGAAGGATTACACTGAGTACAATTTCAGAGACCAAAATATAAATACAAGAGAAAAGGAAAACATCATCCTAAGGATCCCTAGCAACTACATCGGATGATCTGGCTATGGGAGCATACTTCCTTCAGATGCGTCGGTCTCAGACTCAAAGGATGTCTTCATCTGAGCCTTCTCGAGGACAAGCTGATCAACAATCTTCTTCTAAGCACCAGAAGACTGAGGCGTACTAGAGGAAAATAAATCCTCTAGTTCTCTCTGTCTTTTCACTACACAATCCTCAAGAATCTCAATAAGCGCATCTTTGTCTTTCGACTCAAGCTGCAACTCCTCATGCTTTTGGTTCAAAGCACGGAACCGCTCTTCCCACAAATCTATCTCTTGCTTCATCTTGGCAAGTGCGTCTTCCAACTCCTCTACATCTTGATTAGGGAGAGTTAATGGATCAACCATAACCACAAACATAGGTCTCTCATAAGCATATGACATCTTGAGCTCCAAAGCTCTCTTATTCACCCAAATAGTGTAAGCTTCCAAAGCTACACAATTGCATGGACCAAGTTCGGATCTTCCTTTCCTATGCACATTATGCCAAGAATACACCATTCTACTCTTTAAAAGTTGGGGATCTTTACCCTCTTGACAAAATATACCCTCTAACTGAACATTATTAAGCTTATCTCTCAAGGGGAATCCAAGTTGATGACAGGCCAATGTTGGGTTGTACTTGATTCCTCCTTGCGTACCAATGAGAGGCACGTTAGAGAACTCACCACAATTATCAATAATGTCCGAGCTACCCAATGCAGAATCATACCAGACAATATCATCATTAGTGAGAGACGTAAGTCTTCGGGACCATCGTAGACATTGTCAGTTTTCCATGAAAGTAGGCGTCTGAGGCAAGTGCGAAATAAACCACTTATATAGAAGAGGAACACAACACACAATAGTCCCACCACCTTTAGAATTACTCAAATGCATAGAGAAATACAAGTCACCCAACAGAGTCGGAACAAGATTCCTAATCAAGAAAATTCTAATGGCGTTAACATCAACAAAACTGTCAATGTTAGGGAGCAAAGCTAGGCCGTAGATGAGAAATACCAAGATAGCCTCAAAAGCAGCCATGCTACCGGCTTGAGAAAAAATAGTATCCATACCAACGAGAAACTTAGAAGCCAACCCAAGAATTCCTCCCTTCTTCACTAAATGAGGATCATTCTCATATTTATTCAGATGAAGAGCTTCAGCTATGATATGAGATCTCGGGATCTCCTCCAATCCACTGAAAGGTATGGTGTCAGATACGGATATACCCAAGAGATGGGCATACTCTTCCAACATGGGCACAAGCTGATAGTCGGGAAAAGTGAAGCACCGATAAAGAGGGTTATAGAACTGAACCAAAACACTCAGAAGTCCTTCAACGGCATCAGTAGATAACACATACAAGAGCTTCCCATGACGTTGCTTAAAGTCCAAGGGATCTAATACAAAGTATGACAACTTCCTTAGCTCTTTCAAATCAAGACATATGAAGTTGTACTTCTTAATGTTCCTTCGTCCATAATCCATGGTCTTAAATTATTTGCAAACAAGACCTTAATTCCTTGAAATTTATTTTTTGTGATGAATGTTATGATGCGCATGTATGCATGAATGCAACAATCACACACAAGGGATCATACATAAGGCAAACACAAACAAAGGTCAAGGGATGGATCAAGTCATTATCAAGATCAATCATCCATTTTGGTGGATTATGATTTTCATCTTATAGACACCCAAGTTCCATTGATATTGACAAGACTTGATCGGATCGACCAAAAAATCAAAGGGTTTGTTGTGAGTCACGAGCAGGGGGTCGGGTTAAGAACCATCCCAAAGGAGTGTACTAAGGGTAAAAACCTGTAGATCATGTTCTAAAAAGTTCCCAGAGTCTTAATCCCATATATTGGATATTATAGGTTAGGATGACTGACTCATCAACCCATGGTATTCTCAAGAGAAACTCGCATGAGTGTTGTATCGCCTAACAACTGTTATCAACTCTACACCTGAACATTCTCCACACTACATCCTAAATAGGCCAAATTGGGTTAAATGTTCTACGGTCATCAGCTTCTCGGACCCCAGATTTAGAGAAAGTAATGTCTATCCACGACTTACTCGCGTGACATCAGTAACTCCAAAGAGGTCTCCACTGAGTGGGGGATCTCATGTCAACTCTTTCAGGACTACTCCTTCAAAGTCAACATGACTATTATATTCACACAAAAAAGTAGGATAAACCCACTGGAGACTAGTCCCCATTAGAGTCGCCACTTAATTTCTGTAGCAGTAAATTCATGACTGTAAGACCCCAATTTTGACCCTAAGATCCCTCATGCAATTTCATCATAAACATTAGCGTTAGGATCATACCTTGGCATCCTCCTTACCCCTCTTTCATTGGGTTTGTTTTGGGAGAGATCACCAAGCACTTTGTGATTGTATCATACTTGTATATTATCATTTTACTAACCCTAAATACCAAAAATATGTCTTTGGATTTGCCTAACTCTTTTGTAGGTAGGGCATGATCTCCAATTGATCTATCAAGTCCATATCTAGGGTTTAAGACCCTCATGACAAAGAGCACAACCATGAATTGATCCAATAATGGTTATGAACATCATATATTAGTTCCATTGATTCCTACATGTTATATTGATCAAGTATTCTTCAAGAGTTTGAGGGTGATTTGCCTTGGAAACCCTAGTTTGACTGGGTATCTTGAGTAACTTCTCCAACAAGATATCTTACCATTTGATCAAATTTCTCCAGGGACACTTCAAAATTCATCATATTATTCATATATTATCTACCATGAGCCAATAGAGTCCAAAGAATTGAAGGTTAGCAAGTTGGTTGATGGTGGTTGGCCAGATGAATTCATCTGATCAAAACTGGGTCTCCCTAGACCCTATCTCCTACAATTTTAACCATATGAAAATGATTCCAAGAGAAAAGTTACTCTAAATGACATTATAAACAACTTTCATTTTGAGACCTAGAGATAGTTTTTCTTCTAAAATCATTTTCTATGTTGAAACATTATAGGTCATTTTGTCTAAACCCTAATTTGAAAGTCAACTTCCCAAGGCCATAACTTTCTCAATTTTTATGAAATGAAAGATTTACAAGTTGCACAATCAAATTCAAGATGTCTACTTCAACTTTTATGTTTGTAGTGAGAGATAATTCAACTTTTATGAGCATGTGAGATGAGGTTACATTATAGGTCTCTTTTGACCTATACCATTGACCAAGTTATTTTTCCAAACTTCAAAAATGCATAACTCTATCATTATAAATCCAAATGACATAAAATTGGTGACCATTTTGAAGGTATTTGAAATATCTACAACTTTGATGAAGACACTTTTCTCATTTGAAGCTCACATAAAAATTAAAGCAAGGTGGAATATTGAGATATATGGCTTGACACAATTTTTTTTTCAATATGTTGAAATTTCCAAACTTCCACCTCAAAATTCTACATGTTCCAAGCCCTAAATGAAAAAGTGTTGAATAGGAAAGTTATTTTGCTTGATCTAACCTTTCTAAAAAATCAAATTTCATCCATTTTGGACAAGATTTTCTAAGGCTGCACATGGCTTGAACATGGTATCATCATTTGGCAAGGATTAAATTTCAAACAGCTGTGTACAATTACCTTGCAATCCAAGTTGATTTTAGATATGCTCACACTTAATTATGGACCTAATGGCATGATCTCATGGGCCTGTACACGCCCATGCACACATGCATCACTCATTGCCAATTTTGGAAAGTCATTTGGAAGGTGCAAATATCACATGATCCAGCTATAAATAGAGCTCCATATGCTCAGAATTCAGGACGCATTCGCGCTAGCTTTGATCCTAAACCCCTAACCCTTCCATTTGAGAGGATAATCCTGAGAATTTCCATTAGAAATTGAGTTTGAATCTCACTATTTTGAGATTCAAAACTCCAGGGATCCAAGACCTTTTGTGCATTATAAGCTACTTCTGTAAGCATCCTGAGCAAGATTAAGCACGAGCAAAAGCAAGAACAAGTGAATCCAGACCTACATTGAAGTTATTTTCCAGAAAATTTCATCTCTTCGATTCTCTCTTAATTCCACATATTCTCTTGGATCTTTGGTTGTTTGAAGTCCTACCAATGTAATTTTGAACCTGTGACTTATGGAATTCATCTGCTACATGGGCTAGTTTAAAGAAGATCATGGAGTTTCTAAGCTTATATGTGGCTATCTTTATTTGATGCCTTTGCTCTTCAAGATAATATAATTGTACATTTGTGTGTTGCTTGTTTCTAAAAGTCCAAGGGAATTCTGGGTTTCTATTGACATTCTTGTCTATTGGATTGCTACCCATTCGGTCATATCTTTTCAACTCTCAACTTTTAATTTTGTGCATAGGATTAGTCTCTTCATCTTCTCCCCATTTCTTTAATTTCAAAATCTCTCCCTCCCTTTTCAAAATCTTCTTTGATTGAACTTATTTTGTTTCAAACTTTGACCACTTTGCAAAAAGATAGAAACTTTGGCCTTATGCCATTGCATTTTCAAACTTCTTTTCTTAAATCAAACTTGTAAATAAACTTAATTATACTTGACTTAAACTTTCAAAAAGCCAAAAAAGAACTAACTGATTCAAACCATTTTTAGGCCTTTGTGCCTTTCAAACTTAATTTTTGTTAAAAGCAATGCATCCATTTTAAAATTTGTATCACGAACTACGAGGTTTTAATCCCTCATTTTTATATTGGTACGTAGGCACAAGACCGAAGGTCTTACCAAACACAAAAATATAATTAATGAATTCTTTTCTCATCCCCCCATTCTATTTGTTTGTAAACATCATTTTGTACCAAATGCATATGCACATAAAAAGGGCTCCCTAGGAGTACCTAGGATACTTTGGGTGCTAACACCTTCCCTCTGTGTAACCAACCCCCTTACCTGTAATCTCTGACATTTTATTAGTTTTGATTTGAAAACTTCTTACTTTTGGGTTTTGTTCGTACTTTTTCCCTTTTCCCTTGGAAACAATAAAAGCGCGGTGGCAACTCTTGTTATTTGATCTCTAGCTTATCCATAGCTTGATGATTATGAATTTACCGCTACAGAAACCATCAAGCTATGGATAAACTTGACGTTAATAAAACCAGAGTCACCACCCCACTTTTATTGTTTCCAAAGGAAAAGGGCAAAAGTACAAACAAAACCCAAAGATAAGAAGTTTTCAAATCAAAACTAATAAAATGTCAGAGATTACAGGTAAGGGGGTTGGTTATACAAAGGGAAGGTGTTAGCACCCAAAGTGTCCTAGGTACTCCTAGGGAGCCCTTTTTGTGTGTAAGTGATTTGGTCAAAATGATGTTTGATAAAATATAGAGTGGGGGGATGAGAAAAGAATTTATTAGTTATATTTTTGTGTTGGACAAGACCTTCGGTATTGTGCCTACGCACCAACATAAAAATGAGGGCTCAAAACCTCATAGTTCATGGTAAAAATTTCAAAGAAAGTTGGTGAATTGATTTTAATCAAAACTTTAATAAGAAGGCACAAAAGGCCAAAGTTTTGAATGGGATTGTTAGTTCTTTTTGTCTTTTTGAAATTTAAGTCAATATTGTTAAATTCGTTCACAAGTTTGATTAAGAAAAAGTTTTTAAAAAAAACCATTGGCATAAGGCCAAAAGTTTCTAATTTGAAACATGTCTAAGTTGAAAACACAAACAAAGAAAGTTTTTGAAAAGAGGGAGAGATTTTGAAATTTAATAAGTGGGAGGAGATGAAGAGACTATCTTAGAAAAAATCAAAATTTAAGGGTTGAAAAGATCTGACAAATGGGATGCTATCCAACAGACAAGAATATCATATAAAAACCCATTTTCCTTTGGACTTTAGCAAGCAACAAGCATAAGCAATATCCAAGAAATTATATGAAGGCCATGGCATCAAATAAAGATAGCCATAATATCCAAGCAACCAACTCCAATAGCAAGCAGTCTTCAACTTCTTCCAATGCATCAGGTGAAATATTCCTTGATCAACTCATAAGAATCATCAAACATCAATAATAATAATATAACAAGTACGCATAAAGTCAAAGTGATAGATGAGTCAAATTCCACTCAAGGTCTCTTATATCAGATGAAAGGTACAAGCAACGATAGCTCAGTCTCAAATAATGGCATTGGCTAAGTCCTCAAAGCATAAGGAAGTTGCATATCCTAAGTCCAAAAGTTCAGATCAAGTGCAAGAGTCCACCAACATATTTTTTAGGGTTTTTGTTGTTATTAGGTGTTTTAAAGTCCTAAGACCACAAACAAAATCAAAACAAAGCAGATAATATATACAATCACAGGATATGGCTCAAGTGAGCAAAGTGAGAAGAACTGAAACATAAACAAGTTGCATGAAATGTAAATGGCAGATGAATGATAAATGTACTGAAATTTAAATTGCATTAAGTAAATGATTTAAAAGTAAAAGCAAAAATGAATAAAAGTTAGTCAAGTTTTAGTCAAATGTTAGTTAAGAGTTTTAATTGTTAAGTCATTCTTTGGATAACACTCAACCATTCATTCACAAGTATGAATCCTTGAACCAAGACATCATCCATGAGAAGGGCTCCAACTTGGATAATTCAACAAGTAAGCCACTAGCTCTCATGAAAGGAAAAAAGGTCAAGTCCTCACATAATTCCATGAAGAATGGGAGACTTACAATTTCACTTACTAGAATGATATGCCCTCTTGATCAAATTTAGCTATATGTTAAGCAATTGTAATTGGACTTATGTAGAAGTCACAACTATCTGAGATCGGACAATAAAAATATAGGTGTTAATGCATGTTAGAGATTTGGTACAAAGAACCAAACTCCCAAAACATACCACACACTAAAATAAATGGGGGAAGAACCTATCTCATTCTGGCTCATGTTGATTCATCTGACACAAAGTCATTGATGAATCAACTAGTCATTAGACATGAAGAGATTTCATTGGTCAATGATGGATTGGGGAAGAATCGGGATAAAGATGAAGAGGGAAGGGGAAATAGAATCCAAATTGATCACATGAGGAATTTCATCTGATCAATACTATCCATTCATCTTGGGAGATGAAATGTATATTTCATCAATCCCCTAAATTCAATATTATTGGTCAAACAAAAGTCAAATCAATCATGATCAAGGCCAAACAGAAAGTCTAACATCACAAGACCATAAAAATGGTTCAACATAATTTTCAAGCATTTATTCACTTAAAAATCACTTTAAAAATGAATTAAAATGCATTTTAGTTTGAACAAGACCTCAAATCCCTTCAAAACACCAAATAAATGGCCAAGGGATTTATCCTAGGTCAAAGGACCTTAGACAAAAAAATTCACGATTTTTGGAAAGTAACAAATATTTTTAAACAATTTAAAATAAGTCCAAAAACATTTAATTCATGAAAAATATAAAAATTAATCCAAAAAATAATTTTAATTCAAAATATGGAAGAGAAAAATATTTAAAGATTTTTGGTGAAAGTCCCATATATTTTGGATTAAAAATGAAATTAATATGAATTAAACAAAATAAAGGGATTAAATGGAAAATTATAAATAAAATAGAAATTCAAAAAAAACGAGGGTCATCAGATCTTCCTCATTAATTGAGGTGGCAGATCTGATGGACAAGCACACGCGTTCCATAGTGCATTACAGTCAACGCGTGGCACAAGTGGTAATCAGAAAGGAGGGTTGAGATTAAAACGTGGACATGGGATCAAAGGGTTGAGACCTTGCCAACACATCACCGGAGCCCTAGCTCCGATCGTCTTCTCCGGTGGACCTCACTGGACTGGTCCACCATCAACCACCACTAAAATAAAAAATGAGTACACTATTTAAAAGGAAAAATGCTCAGGAGCTCGAATTTGGCTTCATTTTTCTTCCAACTCCAAGTATATTGAAAGATACATGGATTTGAAATTTGGGGAGCATGATCTTAGTTGCTTTAATTTGGCCTCAAAGCAACTCAATCTTGTTGCCTACATTGGTAGGTCTTCAGACAACCAACAATCAATCAAAATACTTGAGAAATAAGGGAGAATCGAAGAAGAGAAGTTTGAGAAAATTCACCGTCGGGTAGCTTCAATTGAGCTTGATATTGTTCTGGATCCACTTGGCTCTTCCCGCTCTTGCTTGTAGTGACCAATTGAGATGAAAAAGACAATGAATCCTTGGAGTTTGAATCTCAAAACATAAGGTGAAATTCAAACTTGATTTCAAAGAAACCTTCAAGGAATTCTATGGAGTAGGGTTCAGAAATGGTTTGGCAAGGCTTGGGCAACGTGTGTATGAAGTTCTGAAGCAATGCACTTCTATTTATAAGCTCATGAATTGATTTCCACACCTTCCTAAAAATTTTTCAAAAATATAAACCTTGGTTGCATGGGCATGTACAAGGCCCATTGAATGATGCCAAAAGGTCCAAAATTGCGTGTAAATCAACCTGAACTGATATCATGTGATCATGCATTATGGAAATGGAAATTGAACATTGATCTTACCAAATGAAGCCTTGTAAAGAACCCATGCCCAAGTCCTTCAATTCTTGTCCAAATGAAGATATCTTGGATGTTTAGGAAAGGTGGCATCAAGGGGAACAACTTTTATGTTGAACAATTTTTCATTTGGAGCTTGGATCATGATGAATTTTGAGGTGGAAGTTTGAGAAATCAAACATGATTGAAAATTTTCTAAGTCCCAAGTCAAATGACCACTTCTTCCACCTTGAATAACATTTGCTATGAGCTTTAAATTAAAATGGTTCCTTCATCAAAGTTGTATCTCTTTCATTCCTATTAAATTTTGTCACAAATTTGACATCATTTGGATTTGTCATGAGGGAGTTATGCATTTTAGAAGTTGAGGAAAAATGCTTGTTCAATGGTAATGACCCAAAATGACCTATAATGTTTCCTCTTGGAAAATGCCCTTTCATGTAGATTTTGACATTTTTAAAAGAATAAACGTTGGAGAAGACATATCGAAATTGATAATTAAACTTGGATGGACTTCATATCATAAAAATTGAGCAAGTTATGGTCCTTGAAAGTTGACCTCCTAACTAGGGTTCAGACAAAATGACCTATAATCTTTCACCATAAAAAATGACTTTCCAAGAAAAATTAGCTCTTGATTCCAACATTAAAGTTGTTTGTAATGTCATAAGGAGTAACGTTTCTCTTGGAATGATTTTCATATGACAAAAATTGTAGGCGATAGGGTCTAGGGAACCCTAGTTTTGATCAATTGACTTTCTCTGGTCAACTTCTTTGAAGCAACTTGCAAACTTGAAGTTCTTTTGATCTTTGTGGCTCATGGAGGATCATATATGTTTGATATGATGTAAATGAATTATCCCTGGATATCTATGACCAAATGTTATAGAAACTTACTGAGGAAGTCACACAAGATACCCAGATGAATTAGGGCTTCCAAGGCCAACAAGCTTCAAACTCTTGATGAATTCTTGATCAAATTAACAAATTAAGGACATGGGGATACATATATGATGTTTAGAACCAATTTGGATCATTTTTTGATTGATTTCTTTGCATTGAGGGTCTCAAACCCTAGTTGTGAACTTGATAGGGCATATGTGGACACACACACTACCTACAAAAGAAATAAAGACATATATAGACATATTTTTGGTATTTTGGTTAGCAAACAAAGAAAAAAAAGTGTGATACAATCAAATGTGCTTGGTGATCTCTCCGAATACAAGCCCAATGAATAAGGGGTAAGGAAGATGCCAAGGTGTGATCCCAAAGCCAATGCAAATGATAAAATACCATGAGGGATCTTAGGGTCAAAATTGGGGTCTTACACAAGGTATGTCTAATGGATTCCAAATATAGTTCCTGTTATAAAAAAGAATGGAACTTGGAGGGCTTGCATTAACTTCAGAGATTTGAATGAAGCAACCCCAAAGGATGAATATCCAATGTCAGTGGTAAAAATGCTTGCCGATCCAGCCGCAGGTTTCGAGTATATTAGTATGCTTGATGGGTATTCTGGATATAATCAGATTTTCATTGGTGACGAAGATGTCCCTAAAACAAAATTTTGTTGCCTAGGAGCCTTGGGCACCTATGAATGGGTGGTCATGCCCTTTGGTGTGAAAATGCTGAGGCAACTTATCAAAGAGCAATGAATTATATTTTTCATGATTTCATTTAGACTTTTTATGCTGATTTACATTGACAATATTGTTATTAAGTTTGTATCAGGGAAAAATCATATTGACCATCTCCGACAGTCATTCGAATGAATGAGGAAACATGGTCTGAAGATGAATCCTCTCAAGTGTGCATTTTGTGTGCAGGCATGGTATTTTTTTGGCATTGTGGTCCATAAAAAGGGGGTTGAAATCAACAAAAATAAGACCAATGCCATAATGGAAGCGAAAGAGCCATCAACGAAGAAGGAACTGCAGCCTTTGCTAGGAAAGATTAACTTCCTAAGGAGGTTCATCTCGAACCTAAGTGGAAAAACTCAAGCTTTTCGTCTCTTCTTCAACCGACAAAGGAAGGTTTCGAATAAGGACAAGTACAACAGGAAGCACTCGACAAAATTAAAGATTATCTCGTTTATCCTCCAATTCTATCACCTCCTTGTAGAAGTAAAAGTATGAGGTTATATATTTATGCATCTGATGCAACTATAGGGAGCATGCTTGCTCAGAAGGATGAAAATGGCATCAAAAGAGCCATTTATTATCTTACACGAGTCCTTAATGATGCAGAAACTAAGTATAGTATGGTTGAAAAATCGTGTTTGTGTACTTCTCTTGCACTAAATTAAAGCACTATATAAAACATGTTGGCATATGTGTTTCGTCTCATTTTGACATGATAAAACATATGCTTTCTAAGCCAATCTTACATAGTAGAATTGGAAAATGGTCACTTTCTTTAACTGAGTATTCTTTGACCTACATGCCTTTGAAAGCTATGAAAGGGAAAGTAGTTGCAGATTTTATCGTTGATCATGCTATGGTCGAAACTCCCCAAGCCTTTGTAGAACTTGAATCTTGGAAATTATATTTTGATGGTTCTAGTCATAAAGAAGGAACAAGGATTGGAGTTCTAATCATTTCTCCCAAAAAAATTCCAGTAAAACTCAAGTACCGGATAGAGGGTTCTTGCTCGAACAATGAGGCTGAATATGAAGCTTTGATAGCTGGACTCCGAATCTTGTTGGAATTTGGGGAGACTAGAGTCGAAATAAGTGGTGACTCTGAATTGGATTCAAACAGATAACTAGGGAATACAAGTGTGTCAAAGAAAATTTGATCATGTATTTCGTGATAAGAAATAGATTGCTGCGAAAGTTTGACTACGTGAACATTAGACACATCCCTCGACTCCAAAATCAAGAGGCTAATGATTTGCCCAAATTGCTTCTAGGTACTTGTCGAAATAAAAATTGGAGGATTTAATTGAAGTTTGAGGAAGAGTAATGGAAACCAAGTTATCTCCATCAGATTTAGAAATGACAAAGTTGGGAAATGCAGACGGAGGAAATTTCAAAATATTGGCCATAGATAACTTGACTAACACAGATTGGAGAAAGCCAATAATAGATTATCAAGAAAACCCAACAACATCTGCAGAGCGAAAAATCAGGTACTATGCTTTAAGTTATACTCGTATGATAAAAAAATTATTCAAAAAGACACCTGAAGGAATTTTGTTTAAATGCCTTAGTGAAAGTGAGGCATATTTGGCTCTGCCAAATGTCCATAGTGGGGCTTATCAAGTTGGTCACAAAATTTAGTGGTTGTTGTTTCGACAAGGAATGTATTAGCCTACAATGTTGAAGGATTGCATTGAGTTTGCTAAGGGGTGCCAAGAGTGCAAGATACATGTAGGCATTCAACATGTTCATGCAAGCGAACTACATTCCATAGTAAATCCTTGGCCCTATAAAGGTTGGGCATTAGATTTGGTTGGAGAAATTGGACCAGCTTCATCTAATGGTCAGAGGTATATTTTAGTGGGTATTGATTACTTTACTAAATGGATCGAAGCCATACCTTTGGTGAATGTTGATCAAGAAGCAGTGATTGAATTTATCCAAACGCGTATAATTTATAGGTTTGGAATCCCTAAGACCATTACAACTGATCAAGGATCAGTATTCACTGGTCAAAAGATGCAATAATTTTCTAAAGAAATAGAGATTATATTGCTAATGTCTACGCCTTATTATGCCCAGGAAAATGGTCAAGTCGAAGCGGCAAACAAGGTGGTGATTGGGTTAATAAAGAAGCATGTAGGGGGAAATCCAAAGAATTGGCATAAGACTTTAGATCAAATTCTTTGGGCTTGTCGAACGTCTCCTAAAGAAGCCATGAATGCTACGCCTTTTCGTTTGACTTATGGGCATAATCCAGTTTTACCAGCCGAAATCTATCTTCAATCAATTAGAGTTTAAAGGCAATGCGAGATTCTATCTAAGTCTTAATAGAATATGATGATCGATGAACTGGTAGACTTAGATGAAGAGAGGTTGAAATCCTTAGAGTTGTTGAGAAGACATAAGAAGAGAGTAGAGAAAGCATATAATAAAAAGATCAAAGTTAAAACATTTTCGACTGAAGATTTGGTATGGAAAGTAATCCTACCTATGAATCGAAAAGATAGAATGCTAGGTAAATGGTCCCCAAATTAGGAAGGTCATTTCCAAATTATCTGAGTTTTTTCAAATAACACTTATGAAATCGAAGAGTTAGCAAAAGATAGAAGACTCCCGAGGGTAAATGGGAAATACTTCAAAAAGTATAAACATATACTTCAGGAAGTTAAGATATTAACAGAATGAATGCATGTGCAAAATAGAAGCCAAAATGGTAAATTAAATGGCAAAATGTCTAAGATTGTTTATTACAAGATTATATTATCCAGGAAATTTGGAGTTACAGAGTAAAAAAAAATTCAACGTTCAACTAAGTGCAAAAATTAGTTGGGAAAGAAGCCTTCATTCAATTGTATTTTGCAGCGGACACCAACAGGCAACGTTCGATTATAGACTTGTCAATAGTAAGGGTGTCAATTTCGGTTCCAAATTGTTGGGCCCGTTCGACGTGGTAGACGCCCACCTTAATCTCTTCGTCAAGATGTTAGCGATCAAGATTTTGAATCTCGTCCTGAAGACCCTCGGCCTTTCGAATGTTAGCCTGTAATTCCTTAATATGTTCCTCCCAAGCAGAAATATTGGCAGCACAGGTGCCAAACTCTTCTTGACTTTGAGGAAAGGATTTATCTAGCGTTTCAACCTTAGTAGTGGATTCAGTGGTTGCATCCCATTCTGCTGCATGGGTTTCCTTTTTTTTTCTCAATTTTGGTTGAAGCATCTTGCTTGTGCAAGAGATCCACAGAGACTTGATCAAGGAGAAACCCAAGTTCCACTATAAAATCTACAGTTTCTGGAGAAATGTATAAAACGTCAACCTTTCTCAACAGATCCTTGATTCCATAACTGTCATTTAGGTTGCTCTCCAACACTTGGGTTAGGTTGACATAGAAAGCTTGCTCTCTGATTCGTTGGAGGAGTTGGTCAGCAGGTTCGACAGTGGAGCGACTACCAGAAGAAGTTGAAGAACTAGAGACTTTCTCAGTAGAGCTTGCTCGTGCGCTCATCAGAACTTTATAATATTCAGCTGGTTTTTTCTTCTTCAGATTACCAGTTCTTCTTGAGTAATAGGAGTGTTAGGGGAATTCAAAGAGGTTTTGAGTTTCTTAACACTCCCAGCCGGAGGGTTAGTAGAAGTTACGTTATCCATTGGGGCGTTATCTTTGTGAGTACCTTATTCATCCTGAATCTCTTCATCGACGTTGGGCATGGTTTCATCTTCGTCATTCTACTCATCTTCGTCATGATTGGGAAATTTTGGAGAAGAGTCATCTAGTTTTGCTTGTTCATGCTCTTTTGTGTCTAGGATTTCTATGACATTATGTTATGTGGTTTCACTCTCACTCTCACAAGCAGTTGAGTGAGATTGTTGAGGGGAGACAGGGTTTGGAAGTTTTTCTTATTGAACTTCGACAAGTTTGTTAACTTCTCTAGTCTATCCTTTGTTCGACCCTTTATTGGATATAAGCTAAACAGAAAGAGCACTAGTACTTTTAGGGGCTTCATGCTTGATGCTGGAAGTTTTAGTACCAAGTTGATCATCCTTGAAAGAGAGAAAGAAACCAAATCCTTAATATCAGTTGAACATAAAAATATGATGAAAAAGAGGTAAGGTGAAGTTGAAATACCTTGAGTCCCTCTACATCAGGACTAGAGTTGTGACTTTCAGCATGCCCAGGCGCAATAGTGGTTTGCCTAGGACCAACACCAGTGATTTTTTGTGCAATTGATCTTGTTGGTTTGGGTGGTGCATTGGATTTCTTTGGGGAGAGGATTTAGATGATTTTGATTTCTTTTTATTCTTGCTAGGCTTAGAGGTATCTGGCAAAAGATCTTCAGGAACTGATTCGACCAGTATGAGTTTTCGTTTCTTTGGAGTTAGGGGAGGTTATCGAACAACCTGAAAATAACAAAGGTATTAGCACAATGTAAATTAAACGTGCAAATAATGAAGCCTTAAAATGTGAATAATACCTTTATTGTGGTCTTCGTGAGATTGGTCTCTTCATTCGGGTCACCACTTTGGGCTGAAGCAGCAACTTTGTTCGCTATAGCAGTTTCCTTTGCATAGTTGGTTTTGATTTTAATAACTGATAATAGAAATAAGTGAACCAAAAAGATCGAAGTCATGGGAATATATAAGAGAAATTATAAAAGAAAACAAGTCGAAAGATCCTTCCATTCCACACCTTCAAGTATTGGAGTAAGGATGTGAACATGTTCTATATCAACATGAAGGAAACCTTTGAAACTGTCCAGAGTGAGCTTAGTCGGAACCACCCGTTTGGAAAGTTTTGGGGAATCTTGTTGAAGGAATTTTATTGAATCCTCACAGATGGAACATTATGGGAATGAAGGTCCAAATGCCAAGCCAAAATCAGCGATTGGCAATCGTGGGAATTTTGGTGGTTGGAGTCTAAAATCTAACTCATACTTGTTTTCGGGCTTGACGCACAAATGGATTTTTAAGCCAGGAATTTTTTGTATAAACTTGTCTTTTAAAATAAATGTTGCCTCACAGATGGTTCGACTGAGATCATCAGACCTGTAGGCAATTTCAAAGTATTTCTGGAATGCTCGAATCTCCTTGATATATGTTGTTATACCTTTCTTGCGCCTATCCTTTATAGAAGCAAAAGCATCATTTAGACGTTGAGTAAAGGCAAGAACATCGAAAATTTCGTTGGTGTAGTAGTTTTTCCACCAAATATCAAGTTCTTGTATGCAGTAAAATGATGGTCGAAAGGAGATGGGAGTAAGTCCAGTAACTTTGGTATACAGAGATAGACTTTTGTCACATTCATCCTTAGTGTACCACATGTTATAAAGACAGAGAGTTATTTTTCTGTCGTAGAGGGATTTGGCATTAATTGGATGAGGCCAAATTATTGAGAGACAAGATTGGGCTGATGTAATACCTTAAAATTTGCCCCCCTCATTCATGCATTCATTTTTAGGTCATTTAACATTTCATATTGCATTTCATCATGTCAATCGGAATTAGATCCAAGAAGCTTGAATATCATCCAACACACTTTGTGGGTCCTATCTGGGTGATCAATCAACACAAGGGAATGGCTTGAGATACTTCTAACATGTTCAAATGGGGGTTATTCATCAGTCAAAACGTTAATCTTGAAGGAGCAAAAGTTTGTTCATGAGTTGTCATGCTCGCTAGGCGAGCAGAATGGGTCGCCTAGCGAGTCCCAAGAAAAGCCACTAGAATCACCTACGCTCAGAGGAATTTCTTGAACTGTCATACTCGCTAGGCGAAGCCCACGCGTTTTGAAAAGAAAAAAAAACAAAAAACGAAAAAAAAATGAAAAACGAAAAATGAAAAAAAAACGGAAAAAAATAGATAATAATAATAATAATAAATAAATAAAATAAATAAATAAATAAAAGAAAAATCTTGGACTTGGACCTCTCTCTTTTGAGCCCACAAAGTCACAAAAATCAGGTTATAAATTCTAGACTTCCATCTCCCAAAAAAACCCTCGGAAAAAGATAGTGAGAGAAGAGCTAACAGAGTTCAGAGCAACCTCTAGAGACTGAAAAGAATTTGCAAAGAGCCAATTCCATCTCATATAAACCCTCAGATTGCTTTGCAAACCCAACCGGGCAATTCAATTTCATTCGATCTCTCCAATCAGGTTTGCCCTATTTCCATTACTCTATGCTTTCAATTTGAATGCTTTGAATGTATGAGGTATTATCGTTAGGTTTTGCATGTGGGCACATGTTTTAGTATGTATGTCATGTCTTGATGTGTGGATCCTTGCCCCTGACATTGAATTTTGATACCCTTTTGATGCATGTGTTTAACAAGAGGTTTAGGCCTCCTACACTTGGTTGCTTTTTGTGAGCTCTTTTTGTGAATTTTAATGGCATGATTCATGTGGTTACATTTTGATTTGGGAGCAACTCTTGATTGCACCCCATCTTGTCACTCTAACCTGTTTGTTGAGTTTTTTGTGAGGGCTCACATACTCTTGCAGGGATAGCTTGCTTGGCATTCCACTTTATTTGTGGGACACCATTTGGAGATTTATTCCGATTACCTGTGCTGACTTGCTTTCTTTGGTGGTGCCAGCTTGAGAGATCTCTGCGTTTCTTGTGTCGTTAGTTGCTATTACTTCGGATCTTTATCCGTGTGGTACTTTTACATCTTTCCTGTATTTTACCGCTTTCTTAGCTGGAAGACCTGAATAGGAGGCAATGTTTTCTTTTGTTTGTTTACTTTTGTGCCCAAAGACCTCCATGCAGAGGCAATTGACGGATAAAAGGGATTAGTAATCAATCCCCCGTTATTCAGTGTGTCGTTCTTTATGCTCGCACTACGTGTTGATGCTTCAGAACAAAAACCCAAGATCTTTTGTCTGGTCAGTCAGTGGAGAGGGTTCCACCTTTCTGAATCCCCATTTTTTGTCATGAGCTCACCCTATTCAGGGTTAAGAGCTATGAGGTCTTATCCTCATTACCCTTTTGATCTGCTCACCCTGACATTCAATGTCAGTGGTTAAGAGCCCATTTGATTACCTATTCAATGGCTTGTTTGTCGAGGTTGATACGACCCCTCTTGACTAAAGCCTTACCCATGTATGTTTGAGCCCCCTGTTGGCGCGTTTACTTTAAGATACATGTTTTGTATGGTGTGATCGTTTCCCCATAAGATTGCTAGGCTTCGTACAGTCTCTCGTTTGCATGTCAATTAAGATAGCACTGTTCCTTCGTCTAGGACTTCCTTTTTGCATGAGCATTCCTAAAACATAAACAAACTCATTGATTTTTCTTCTCCTAAGAACACGTTTACTCCTTCTACTACAGGCGAGTAAGTCTCCAAAGGTCGAGTATCCGGTAGATTGTGTAGTAACGTCGTTCATCCAAACCCTTAAGCCGTAGGTAGCCGAACTACGACTTGCTCTGATTCTCATTCCAGATGAGATACGTAGGCATAAGACGCGATGTCTTAGCGAGCACACTCCTCTTTAACCCCTAGGTAGCCGAGCTACGAAGACTCTGATTCTCATATTCAGATGAGATACGTATGCAGTGGATGCGACATCTGTGCGAGTCATTTTATTTTGACCCCCCTTTTAGTAAGTAGCACATTAGATATACACGCACCCTTCAGACAAGAACAACAAAAGTGGATCCCGTGGAGTACTACGGATGCGTAGGGGTGCTAATACCTTCCCTTCACATAATCGGCTCCCAAACCCAAGATTTGGTTGCGATACCTTGTCTTTTCCTTTCCTTTCTCCCAGATTTACTTCGAGTGTTTCCTTTCCCTCCTTTGGGATAAATAACGCACGGTGGCGACTCTTCTGTCATTTCTTTCTCGCCGGGTGTTTTTTCGCATACTATATTTTTTAGGTTGCGACAGCTGGCGACTCTGCTGGGGATTTATTTTCCCTAATGGGCCTTTCCTAGCGTTTCTTTGTTTATTGTCTATTGTGTGTTATTTATTTATTGCTTTGCATACTTATCTGCTTGCATTACATCCTATGTGCGCTTTACTGTTTCATGCATATTGTGCTGGCTGTGTTTCTGTTTTGTAGTCGGGTGGGAGTCACAAGAGGTAAAAGGCCCAATACACAGGCTATGAGTGAACTTTAGGACACCTAGGAATATAGTGATTCATGGGAAGCGGGTGGTATGGCACCACTTAGCGGAACATGGTATCACGAGCAGTTCAGATTCTGATGGGGTATTATCGTTGCATACACCTGGTGTGCATATGATGATATTTTTGAAAGGATTGTTTATCCTGCGTTTCTCTTGACCCTACCCTGGCCTAGATTACACCCGTGAGTGGGGCGGGAATGAATCATTTACAGGTACTAAAGGCGACTTATCCTGTTGGTGACTTTTGTTCGGTTCTTATTGGTGATCGTTGGTTCAGAAGTATGAGTTCTAAGTTGACGCCTGTGTTCTATGGTTCCCGGTTCCGAATTCATGTTGAAGTTCTGATCTTACGCCTTGTGATACACAGCCAACCAGTCATTGTTTCATCATTTTGCATTGCATCACATCATTTTGCATTCATATCATTTAACATATGTTTATCCATTACTAGGGGTTTACATCTTCTTCTTGATTCCAGTTGGGGCTTTCTTCTTACATTGTTTATCAAATGTGAGACTGGAATCAAGGGGGTAGAATGCCCTTTGGAATTTATAAACATGTCATTATATTTGCATATCCATCAGCATGTCTTGCATAACAGGTATCGCCGCAGTGTTCTCAATTAGTTGGTGTTCCACTAGCAGGATAGCTGACTCAGGCATTCACCGGTATGGTACCCGTAGAAATCAACAGAGAGCAATGGAGAGCCTACAAGCAGAGTTCTCCGAGATGAAGATCCGTATGAACCAATTCATGGATGTAGTTCAAGGGGTGGCTCGGGGAAAGCAAGAGCTCAGGCAGATGATGCAGAGGAATCCCGCCACTACTCAACCAGAGACGTTGACTGATCCTCCAGCTGGAGAGGTTAACGGACCCAGTGGACCGGGGCCTACCTCGATCCTACATGTCACCTCCGATCAACAACCTGTCCATGATGACCAGGAGGATCAGTTCCCCTTGCTTTAGGAGGACTTTGGTATGGGTCATGGTATGGATCCTATGTTTCGGAGACTGGAAGAGAGGTTGAAGGCAGTGGAAGGACAGAATCCTCTGGGAGTAGACGTTGCTGACTTGGGATTGGTCCCAGCCGTGAGGGTGCCACCGAAATTCAAGGTCCCGATATTCGACAAATACAGCGGCAACTCTTGCCCGAAGACCCATGTGCAAGCCTACTTCCGTAAAATGGTTGCATACTCTGACGATGAAAAGTTGCTTATGTACTTTTTCCAGGATAGCCTAGCTAGGGAATCCCTGGAATGGTATATGAGGCTGGACAGAGCCCACATCCGCTGCTGGAGGGATTTGGCTGAGGCTTTCGTGAAGCAATATCAGTATAATGCAGACATGGCTCCGGACAGAACTCAACTTCAGAATCTGTCTCTTAAAAGCAAGGAGTGCTTCAGGGAATACGCTCAACGCTGGAGGGAGACAGCTTCCCGTGTTCAACTTCCTAAGTTGGAGAAGGAAATGGCTAATATGTTCATAAACACTCTGCCAGGACCTTACTTGGAGCGCCTGATGGGTTGCAATGCCTCCAACTTTGCTGATGTAGTCTCTACCGGAGAGAGAGTGGGGAATTACCTGAAGACATACAAGATCCAGAGTGGAGATGGATCTTCATCAGGGGTGAAGAAGTCGTTCATTCAGGGACAAAAGAGGAGAGAAGGGGATGCAAGTGCCATATCTTCTTATCAGAACAGGGGTAACCGGAGGAATGACTTTCAGAGCTATCATTAACAACCGTATGTTGCGGCCGTGACCATTCCAGCTGCAGCACCACTACAACCACAACAACCGAGTAACAGACCCGCCTATCAACATAGGCAAAGGATGATAGACCGGCGTTTCGACACTCTTCCAATGTCGTACGCTCAGTTGCTTTCTAGTCTTCAACAACTACAACTTGTGCAGTTGCGCACTCTGGCTCCTCCCGCTGGCAGGCTTCCGGCGGGTTACGACGCCGATGCTAGGTGTAGCATCCACTCTGGGGCACCTGGCCATAATATTGAGAACTGCAAAGCTTTTAAGCACGTAGTTCAGGACCTCATAGATTCAAAGGCCATCGACCTTGCACCGGCTCCTAATGTTGTCAACAATCCCATGCCACAGCATGATAGTGCAAATGTTAATATGATGGAAGGAGAAGTCAAATTGGTCTCTGTGGTCAACGATGAAGATGGGATAGTGATTGCGACATCGATAACTGGGTGCGTCCGAGGATCCCGGGTGAAGTCATCAACAATGGGTCTTCTGAGGAGATTGTCCAAGCCACTTTTCTGGAGGAGTAATTTTTCTTGTTTATTCATGCATATCCAAGTCTTACGTTTCGCCCAGGGCGTGATGACTCATTGTAGGGCTCATCTATGTGGATACCTGCATTTTTTATCATGAATACAGGACGTCTTTTTGCATTCAAATATTTTGTTCACTGTCTTTCAATTTTTGCAGTTTTCAAAAATCAAAAAAATACTTGGCAATGTTTTGTTTAGTTTTCATTTTTTCACACTCATAAGCACATACCATCACTCATACAGATGCACATCACCGGATCCTATTGATAACGATTCTGCTATGGCTCGCTTCGACTTTGAAAATCCAATCTTTCAAGCTGAAGAAGAGGGTGATGAAGACTGTGAACTCCCTGAAGAACTTACCAGGTTATTAAAACAGGAGGAAAGGGTCATTCAACCGCATCAAGAGTCTGTTGAAGTGATTAATCTTGGCACCGAGGACGCCAAGAGAGAAATCAAGATAGGGGCTGCTTTAGAAGATGATGTGAAGAAGGGGCTGATTGAATTGCTGCAAGAGTATGTTGACATCTTCGCCTGGTCTTATCAGGACATGCCAGGGCTTGACACAGATATTGTGGTACACCGTTTGCCTATCAAAGAAGGTTGTCCTCCGGTCAAGCAGAAGCTCAGAAGAACAAGACCAGAGATGGCTGTCAAGATAAAGGAAGAAGTGCAAAAACAGTTGGATGCAGGGTTTCTAGCAGTCACAAATTATCCGCCATGGGTTGCAAATATCGTTCCAGTACCTAAGAACGATGGAAAGGTACGGATGTGTGTTGACTACCGGGATCTGAACAGAGCTAGTCCTAAAGATGATTTCCCATTACCTCATATCGACGTTTTGGTGGATAACACAACTCAGTTCTCGGTATTCTCCTTCATGGACGACTTTTCTGGCTATAATTAAATTAAGATGGCACCAGAAGACATGGAGAAGACAACATTCATAACCCCATGGGGCACCTTCTGCTACAAGGTGATGCCGTTTGGTCTGAAAAATGCCGGAGCAACATATCAACGAGCGATGGTGACTCTTTTCCATGATATGATTCATCATGAAATCGAGGTTTATGTTGATGATATGATTGCCAAATCTCAGACGGAAGAAGAACATTTGGTGAATCTGCAGAAACTGTTTGAGCGCTTGAGGAAATTCAAGCTGAGGCTTAATCCGAACAAGTGTACTTTCGGGGTGAGATCTAGAAAATTACTGGGTTTTATTGTTAGTGAAAAAGGGATTGAGTTGGATCCGGCCAAAGTGAAAGCGATACAGGAAATGCCTGAGCCAAGAAAAGAAAAACAAGTCTGTGGTTTCTTAGGGAGGTTGAACTACATTGCAAGGTTCATTCTCACCTAACAGCCACGTGTGAGCCAATTTTCAAGTTGCTAAGAAAAGACCAGGCTATCAGGTGGAATGGTGATTGCCAAAGCGCTTTCGAGAAAATAAAAGAGTATTTACAGAATCCTCCTATCCTTATGCCTCCGGTCCCAGGGAGACCGCTGATTATGTATTTGACAGTACTAGACAATTCCATGGGTTGTGTTCTCGGTCAACACGACGAGACAGGTAGGAAAGAGCATGCCATCTACTACCTGAGTAAGAAATTCACAGATTGCGAGTCGAGATACTCAATGCTTGAAAAGACATGTTGTGCACTTGTGTGGGCTGCTAAGCGATTGAGGCAATACATGTTGACTCACACAACTTTATTGATCTCCAAAATGGATCCAGTCAAGTACATATTCGAGAAGCCAGCTCTCGCCGGAAGGGTTGCTCGTTGGCAAATGGTACTGACAGAGTACGATATCCAGTATACATCCCAGAAAACCATCAAGGGGAGTATTCTGTCAGACTATCTTGATCAACAGCCGGTTGAAGATTATGAGCCGATGAAGTTTGATTTTCCGGATGAAGACATCATGTTCCTCAAGATGAAAGACTATGAAGAGCCAGTTGTTGAGGAGGGACCTGATCCAGACGAAAAGTGGGCTTTGTTGTTTGATGGGGCTGTCAACGCCAGAGGAAGTGGAATTGGTGTTGTCATTACTACTCCAAAAGGTGCCCACATGCCTTTCACCGCTCGTTTGACTTTTGAGTGCACCAATAATGAAGCTGAGTATGAAGCCTGCATCTTGGGTATTGAGCAAGCCATTGATTTGAGAATCAAGACCTTGGACATCTTCGGAGATTCAGCTCTAGTGATCAATCAAGTGAATGGTGATTGGAACACCCTCCAGCCCAATCTGGTCCCCTACAGAGATTACACGAGAAGACTGTTGACTTTCTTCACAACAGTAAAGTTGTATCATATACCTCGCGACGAGAACCAGATGACAGATGCTCTTGCTACTCTATCCTCTATGATCAAGGTGAGTCGTTGGAACTATGCTCCCAGGATTGATGTTATGCGCCTCGACAGGGCCGCGTATGTGTTTGTTGCTGAACTGGTAGTTGACGACAAGCCCTGGTATCACGACATCAAGTGCTTTCTGAAGAATCAAGAGTACCCTGCAGGGGCATCCAACAATGATAGAAAGACTTTAAGAAGATTGGCAGGCAGTTTCTTCTTGAACAAAGAGGATGTGTTGTATAAGAGGAACTTCGACATGGTTTTGCTCAGATGCGTGGATAGACACGAAGCAGACATGTTAATGCAGGAAGTTCATGAAGGCTCCTTCGGTACTCATGCCGGCGGACATGCAATGGCTAAGAAATTGTTGAAAGCGGGTTATTACTGGATGACCATGGAATCTGATTGTTTCAAATATGCTCGGAAGTGTCATAAATGCCAGATTTATGCTGATAAGGTGCATGTGCCGCCGAATCCTTTGAATGTGATGTCTTCGCCGTGGCCTTTTGCTATGTGGGGCATCGATATGATTGGAAAGATTGAGCTGACCGCCTCCAATGGGCATCGCTTCATCCTTGTTGCCATCGACTATTTCACCAAGTGGGTTGAAGCAGCATCGTTCGCGAATGTCACCAGACATGTGGTTGCCCGTTTCATCAAGAAAGAAATCATTTGTCGCTATGGGATTCCCGAAAGAATCATTACTAATAATGGTTCTAATCTCAACAACAAAATGATGAAGGAGTTATGCCAGAACTTCAACATTCATCATCACAATTCTCCCCCTTACCGCCCTAAGATGAACGGTGTTGTTGAGGCGGCAAATAAGAACATAAAGAAGATTGTGCAGAAGATGGTCGTCACGTACAGAGATTGGCATGAGATGCTACCCTTTGCCTTGCATGGGTACCGTACTTCAGTACGTACGTCGACCGGGGCAACCCCTTACTCCCTTGTGTATGGTATGGAAGCAGCCCTACCAGTTGAAGTGGAGATTCCTTCTCTAAGAGTCCTGTTGGATGTCAAGTTAGACGAAGCTGAATGGATTCGGACAAGGTTCAATGAGTTGAGTCTTATCAAAGAGAAGCGGATGACAGCCATTTGTCTTGGGCAGTTGTATCAAAGTCGGATGAAGAGAGCCTTTGATCAGAAAGTGCGTCCTCGATGCTTCCAGGTCGGAGATTTGGTGTTGAAAAGGATCCTTCCTCCTCAGACAGATCACAGGGGCAAGTGGATTCCTAACTATGATGGACCGTATATTGTCACCAAGGTTTTTGATGGTGGGGCCATAATGCTTGCAACTATGGATGGTGAAAACTTCACTTCCCCTATGAACTCAGACGCAGTTAAAAAATACTTCGCATAAAATAAACCCGCTGGACAGTAAAAAGAATAGTCCAGGCAAAAAATGGGCATCCCGACGAACCAAGAAAATGAAAAGGTTCGGGCAAAAATTAGGGATTAAAAATGAAAAGATCGTACACCCGGTAAGTTGAAAACCTGAAAAGGCAACTTAGGCAAAAATGGGTATCCCGGTGGATTGAAAACCCGAAAAGGGCGATCCAGGCAAAAGTTAGGGATTAAACGAATGACTGCATTCTGAGTAGTTCTGAATATCATCTCGTGTTGATAACCGAAAACTTCCGAAAGGTAGGAAACATTCCAATCACTCTTTTTGGAAAGCTGATCATCTGGAGGATCTTGAAGACGAGCTAGTCATAGCAGAATTGGAACCCAATAGGAATCCATTTCACATTGCCATTAGATTAATTTCTGTTTTTTATCTTTTGTGCAATTACCTCTTTCCAGGGATTGCTTCCTGATATAAATGCCCATTCAGAGGCCAGTCAATCAATAAAATCATGTTATTCAGTACATCACTGTGTCCATTTTTCATTTTACTGTTTTGTTTGCAAAAATGATGTCCGAATTTTTGATAAACATTGCATCATGAAACATAAGAGCTTTACAGGTACATGCTTAATAAACATTTAAAATTGTTGTAAATGTCAAGTGCTTTAGATCGTCTATTCAGAACAGGTACCCTCGGGGCATTTCCTTAAGGTTCCCAGCCGATGATCGAGAATGTTTTCCCCCAACAGTCGAAGTTGGTATCTTATCCCTGCAGAGCTGATCAGAGCATTGGATTCTTCGATCCCCAACAGGCTCTCATTGTTGTACCTCCCCCAAGCGGTTGTTTCAGAATATACACTCCCCAGTAGAGTTGACAGTGCCAGACTATATATCCCCAGCGGAGTTGACAGTGACAGACTGTATCTTCCCAGCAGAAGCGGCTGCTCCTCAGGGTTCGATGCCAGATCGATGATCTCGACGCCAGATCCATGGTCTCTTTCCTTGAAGCAGAATCTCGGTACCGTATCGGTGTTTGCTTCCCCTGCTAAGTCGTCTCTCTCGCAGGTTATGGTTGCCAGAACCACTATCGCTTTCCCCAATAGTAGGTTTTCAGTGTCGTTCTCTCCCCAGTCAGAGTCTCGGTATTTCGTCATTGCTAGAACACCGTGTGGCGGGTCATTTCCCTACAGAGTTCTTTGCGCTGTGCATCTCCAACAGCCTTGTCAGGATCCAGAAGATGGTGATCATTTCCCCAGCAGATTCCCTTGCCTCGGCTTGGCATTCTACCCAGCATTTCGCATCCCTGCATGTAGAATCATATTGCATTGCATCCTCCCAAATCGCGTAGCATTTCCATTTTCATGGAGAATTACGCCATTGAAAATTTCAAACATACGCATGTAAGCATAAAACATTCTCGGTATCCCAAGTGATAAGTCAAAAGTTGTTTCCAGTACTCAGACTGAAGATTGTTCATGACTTACCTTTATTATCCCCAGCAAGTGTCATTGGCCCATGCGCCGCCTCTATTATCTTTCCCTATTTCTGCCGGTGCTGACAGGCATGAAGTTTTTCCGATATTCAAACCGAAGTGGCATTCAGGCCAATTTTTCGATGTTCAGATCGAAGAAGTTTCCAACATTCAGGTCGACGCAACTTGTGGCATTCAGGCCAGTTTCCGGTATTCAGACCGAAGTGGCGTTCAAGCCAGTTTTCCGACGTTCAGGTCGATGCAACTTGTGGCATTCAGACCAATTTTCCGATATTCAGATCGAAGTGGCATTCAGGCCAGTTTTCTGATGTTCAGATCGAAGAAGTTTCCGACATTCAGGTCGATGCAACTTGTGGCATTCAGGCCAGTTTCCGGTATTCAGACCGAAGTGGCATTCAGGCCAGTTTCCGGTATTCAGACCAAAGTGGCATTCAGGCCAGTTTCCGGTATTCAGACCGAAGTAGCGTTCAAGCCAGTTTTCCGATGTTCAGATCGAAGAAGTTTCTGACGTTCAGGTCGATGCAACTTGTGGCATTCAGGCCAATTTTCCGATATTCAGATCGAAGTGGCATTCAGGCCAATTTTTCGATATTCAGATCGAAGTGGCTTTCAGGCCAGTTTTCCGATGTTCAGATCGAAGAAGTTTCCGACATTCAGGTCGACGCAACTTGTGGCATTCAGGCCAGCCTTTCGGTGTTCAGACCGATATTAATAATCTCATACCTTCCGATGTTCAGATCGAAGTCATTTCTAGTATTCAAACTGATGAGCGGCATTCAGGCCATGGTTATTTCTGTGTTACCATTTATTTTGGTATCCAGGTTAACATTGTTTTTCTGTATTCAGACTGACTCTCACCGTACCAGACAGATTCTTCTTTCAAGACCACCTCTTTGCCGATTCTGACATGCATTGTTACTTCACTTCACTTCAGTGCAAATTTTCGGGCTTTTATTGTATTCAATCCCTTGATACCTCGAAAGTGCGAAAGCCGCTGCTATCTTCTTTTCGGGTCTCCAATAGATTGAATAGGGGCAGCTGTAATACCTCAAAATTTGCCCCCCTCATTCATGCATTCATTTTTAGGTCATTTAACATTTCATATTGCAATTCATCATGTCAATCGGAATTAGATCCAAGAAGCTTGAATATCATCCAACACACTTTGTGGGTCCTATCTGGGTGATCAGTCAACACAAGGGAATGGCTTGAGATACTTCCAACATGTTCAAATGGGGGTTATTCATCACTCAAAACGTTAATCTTGAATGAGCAAAAGTTTGTTCATGAGCTGTCATGCTCGCTAGGCGAGCAGAATGGGTTGCCTAGCGAGTCCCAAGAAAAGCCACCAGAATCACCTACGCTCAGAGGAATTTCTTGAACTGTCATGCTCGCTAGGCGAAGCCCACGCGTTTTGAAAAAACAAACGAAAAACGAAAAACGAAAAACGAAAAAAATAAAATAATAATAATAATAAATAAATAAATAAATAAAAGAAAAATCTTGAACTTGGACCTCTCTCTTTTGAGCCCACAAAGTCACAAAAATCAGGTTATAAATTCTAGACTTCCATCTCCTAAAAAAACCCTGGGAAAAAGATAGTGAGAGAAGAGCTAACAGAGTTCAGAGAAACCTCCAGAGACTGAAAGGAACTCATCTGCAAAGAGTCAATTCCATCTCATATAAACCCTCAGATTGCTTTGCAAACCCAACCGGGCAATTCAATTTCATTCGATCTCTCCAATCAGGTTTGCCCTATTTCCATTACTCTATGCTTTCAATTTGAATGCTTTGAATGTATGAGGTATTATCATTAGGTTTTGCATGTGGGCACATGTTTTAGTATGTATGTCATGTCTTGATGTGTGGATCCTTGCCCCTGACTTTGAATTTTGATACCCTTTTGATGCATGTGTTTAACAAGAGGTTTAGGCCTCCCACACTTGGTTGCTTTTTGTGAGCTCTTTTTGTGAATTTTAATGGCATGATTCATGTGGTTACATTTTGATTTGGGGGCAACTCTTGATTGCACCCCATCTTGTCACTCTAACCTGTTTGTTGAGTTTTTTGTGAGGGCTCACATACTCTTGCAGGGATAGCTTGCTTGGCATTCCACTTTATTTGTGGGACACCATTTGGAGATTTATTTCGATTACTATGCTGGCTTTCTTTCTTTGGTGGTGCCAGCTTGAGAGATCTCTGGGTTTCTTGTGTCATTAGTTGCTATTACTTCGGATCTTTATCCGTGTGGTACTTTTACATCTTTCCCGCATTTTACCGCTTTCTTAGCTGGAAGACCTCAATAGGAGGCAATGTTTTCTTTTGTTTGTTTACTTTTGTGCCCAAAGACTTCCATGCAGAGGCAATTGACGGATAAAAGGGATTAGTAATCAATCCCCCGTTATTCAGTGTGTCGTTCTTTATGCTCGCACTACGTGTTGATGCTTCAGAACAAAAACCCAAGATCTTTTGTCTGGTCAGTCAGTGGAGAAAGTTCCACCTTTCTAAATCCCCACTTTTTGTCATGAGCTCACCCTATCCAGGGTTAAGAGCTATGAGGTCTTATCCTCATTACCTTTTTGATCTGCTCACCCTGACATTCAATGTCAGTGGTTAATATCCCATTTGATTACCTATTCCATGGCTTGTTTGTCGAGGTTGATACGACCCCTCTTGACTAAAGCGTTACCCATGTATGTTTGAGCCCCCCTGTTGGCGCGTTTACTTTAAGATACATGTTTTGTATGGTGTGATCGTTTCCCCATAAGATTGCTAGGCTTCGTACAGTCTCTCGTTTGCATGTCAATTAAGGTAGCATTGTTCCTTCGTCTAGGACTTCCTTTTTGCATGAGCATTCCTAAAACACAAACAAAATCATTGATTTTTCTTCTCCTAAGAACACGTTTACTCCATCTACTACAGGCGAGTAAGTCTCCAAAGGTCGAGCATCCGGTAGATTGCGTAGTAACGTCGTTCATCCAAACCCTTAACCCGTAGGTAGCCGAACTACGGCTTGCTCTGATTCTCATTCCAGATGAGATACGTAGGCATAAGACGCAATGTCTTAGCAGCACACTCCTCTTTAACCCCTAGATAGCCGAGCTACGAAGACTCTGATTCTCATATTCAGATGAGATACGTATGTAGTGGATGCGACATCCGTGCGAGTCATTTTCTTTTGACCCCCCTTTTAGTAAGTAGTACATTAGATATACACGCACCCTTCAGACAAGAACAACAAAAGTGGATCCCGTAGAGTACTATGGATGCGTAGGGGTGCTAATACCTTCCCTTCGCATAATCGGCTCCCGAACCCAAGATTTGGTTGCGAGACCTTATCTTTTCCTTTCCTTTCTCCCAGGTTTACTTCGAGCGTTTCCTTTCCCTCCTTTGGGATAAATAACGCACGGTGGCGACTCTTCTGTCATTTCTTTCTCGCCGGGTGTTTTTTCGCATACTATATTTTTTAGGTTGCGACAGCTGATAGCTAACCAAGGTTATCTGGTTCTTCGACGGTCTGAGTCTGGAGGCAATCAACCTAGGGGTGAGAAACGCCTCCCATATGGCTAAGGATTATGCTTCCTGATTAGTCGAAGGGGAAGGGATTCTCTAGCGAACCACTCAGGGCCATGGGTTCGGTCGACGAAGGGATCCATAAAAGGAGTGAAGTTGTAGCGTTTTACGAACATCATCACATATCTAAAAAAAGAAGCTTGTTAGCTTGATCCTTTGTCATTTGGGGTTAGATGCGCCAGGTATGCCCCTTAGACTTGTCTATTCTTAATCTCTTCGTCTTCTTCATTAATGGTGTTGCGGGCTGGGAGTGAAGACCCAAAAGTAACATTTAACCACAATTCGAGTAACCAGTATGGGCTAGCTAGTAGTAGGTTTGTCCTTGGTTGATAAATGTTCAGAATTTTGACAGCTTCTCCCAAAGACTCATAAAGCGAACCCAGGATAAGTTGACTCGGGCAGATGTTGCATCCAACATGTAGTTGATTCGCAAGGGTTAAAAACCTTTTCTCCACTTGAAGAGACTTTGAGCAGAAAATATAGTGTGATAACCAAAGTGCCAGGAACGCAATATGCTCTTCGTCATAAAATTCATCATTGTTAGTGTTGTGATGGTCAGATATATAGTGAGTAAAGGTATCCTCGTTGGTATCGAAGTTGATGGTGTTTTCATTCATATCGCTTGGATCAAAGACTTCTCCAGTTGGTTGAAGACCAACGATAGCAGCAATGTCGAAAAGGGTAAGAGTCAACATTCCACAGGGGAAATGGAAAGTATTGTGAATACTATCCCAAAAATATAAAGAAGCTATTAACATGTTTTGACCATATCCTGGTCCTACTTTCGACAGTTGAATTATGTCATAATTACCCATTTCTTTCCAAAATTGGGCTTTCTCTTTCTTAATCTTGGTAAGCCAAGTAAGATAGGGTTCAGGGTCTTTTGATAAGGGGAAAGAGCGGAACGCTCTAAGAGCGCCACTCATATAGTTTAGATTGATATGCTTTTTTGTTTTTAAGGCTTCAGTTAAAGACTTTGACTGATTATCATCTACATCGTCATCATTAGGGTCAGTCAAAGGACCCGTATACTCATGAGTTTTACAATCAATAGTGAGAGCAATCAATACTTGGAATTGATAGATTTTTCGCTTTTCTTCAAGGAGAGGAGGTTCAGGAACGTATTCCTGATTTTCTACCTGTGATGGTTTTGCAATCTGGGTTACAGGTGATAAGAAATTTTTTTGTTGCTTTCCAGCTTTGTTATTTTTGGTTTTTGAAGACACCATTGTTGAAGATTTTAACTTTGGAAGAGGAAATGCTTGTGTGAGTTGTTTCTGGGAAAGAATAGAAAGAGAATATGAGGTTATGGGTTCAAGAATGGAAAAGTTTCAATGAGGAAGATGAAGAATATTTATAGAGGGAGAAAAAGACGTTCGCATTTCCTTTGTTAGCTATAATTTTGATGCTCAAAAGGATATAAGAAGTCAAGTATAAAACTTAAGGAAATATTTGGAAAATCCAAGTTGACTTCGACAGGAAGTTAGGCAAAGCCTTTTTGACAGGAACTTGGCAAAGAACCACATACTATCGAAATAACATTAAAGGACTTAGAAATTTTTGAAATGATTCGAAGATAAGTTCGACGAAGATAATTCAAAACGAGACTAATAACCATATTTTGGCCTTATCCGTTCAATTAAAAGGACGCATGGAGGCCTATGAGAGGCGAAACACATGCAAGCGAGAATGTGCCATTTTCTGGAGAAAAGACCGTTTATTACCCTTACTGTCGAAGTAGTATAAATAGGAGTCTTAGTATTAGGATTCGGGGTGTTAAACATTGTACTAAACTCAAAATCACTTAAAGTATCTAGTGTTACTGAGAAAAGAGTTTCTAAAAATATGTACTAAAGATAGCGGAAATATACCTGAACGTATCGCTCGCTCGAACATACAACAGAGTCGCCATCGAACTTTATTTATTTCCGAAGGAAAGGGAAAACATCGATAAAAACTGGGGGAAAGAGATATGTTGGGTAAGGAAGTCGTTTATACAAGGGGAAAGTATTAGCATCCCTAACATCCTTGGTACTCCATGGGAACCGTTTTGATTGTTCTTGCTCAAATGGATGTTATATCTAAAGATTACTCACAAAAGAATGAGGTAAAAGAATCAGAAATAGATAAAGTGCTCGGTGTGGATTGGGGCCCTCATGCCTACGTATCCTCATAGTGCAATAAGGAATTCAGAGCTCCGTAGTTCATAGAACTAGCGGTGGGAGATGAAAAGAATTGTGATAACAAGTATGGTTTAAACCAAAGGACAAAGTTGTTTGAACTCCAAAAAGGGTGAAATATGAACCCAAGAGTAAACTGATATAGACTAAGGCGTGGAGGAAACTAGGCATACCCACTCCTACCATAACCAAAAAAGAATGAATTAAGTGTTTGGGTACAAGTCAAACATCTTTTGCCTCACAAGATGGCACAAGATGGAGCACAAAGGGTAGTGTATTTGGCTCAAAGATATGGTGTATCACATGAAGCGAATGAAGGTAGAATCATGGATGCATCATGGGGAAGAATGGATGAATGAACAAAGTCAAAGAATCGGGGTTTTGGTAACAAGTGACCGAAAAGGTATAATATGAAACCAGAGGTAATGGTATATTGGAATCCATATGATAAATGGTATTTGTAAATCAAGAATAAAGGTGGCACGACTAAGATGTGGAGGGACAAAGGCATATCCACTGTATTGTCATGACAAAAAAAAAGGATGAATTAGGTGTTTGGGTACAAGCCAAACATCTCTTGGCACAAAGGTGGACAGATGTCCTAAAAGGGTGTATATGGAATTCCAAAGAAGGTGTATCTGATTTCAAAGAAATAGTATGTCATTGGGGTGACGGGTAATGAGTGAAGGTAGGTAATGGATTATGAAAGATATGGATGGTGCCCTAAGGCATAGGAAGGAATAATTAGGATTATGCTCGCTCCTCGTGCCTACGTATTGTCAATGTGCAATGAGAAAATCAGAGCAATCGTAGTTCGTGAAACTACGAAGACAAAGGAAAGATAAGGAAGTGTTTGCCTAAGCAATTAGGACTAACAAGACAAACAACTTCAAGAATATGATTGAAGTGATGAATAGTATAACTTGTACCAACAGAAAGGTAACATGGGAACCCATAAGGCAAACTGGGTTTGAATCTAAGAGTAAAAAGGTACAGACTAAGATGTGGAGGGACAAAGGCATACCCACTGTATTGTCTTACCAAAAATAATGAATTAAGTGTTTGGGTATAAGCCAAACATATCTTGGTTCACAAGATGGACAAATATCCTAAAAGGATGAGTATGGGACCCATAAGAAAGTGTTGTTTGGATACAAGGAACAATATACCACTTGTTGGGGAACAAACAATTTGAGATTTAAATAGAAATATTGTCTTGGATCCATGAAGGAATAAATCTTGAACCGAAGAGAAAAAAGGTATAGACTAGGATGTGGAGGGACCTACGTATACCCACTCCTGTAATAACCAGAAATAAAGAGAATTAAGTGTTTGGGTACAAGTCAAATAACTCTTGGTTCACAGAATAGCATTGATTATGGAATCCAAGGAGAAAAGTATTCGATCTCAAAAAGATGGTATTGATTGATGAAAGAATGATGAAGGATTATTAAATAAGGTAGCTCGCGCAGAATCTGGTTCTCCTGCCTACGTATTCTCATTGTGCAATGAGAAAGTCAGAGCTTTCGTAGTTCAGCCTACTACGACTGAAACAAAGGAAGATAACTTGATTTCCAGGGTACACAATCCTTCTAGGCAGAAAAAGGAGTACCAAGGTTCACAACCTTCTAGGCAAGGAAGCACTACCAAAGTCCGTAACTCTCAAGGAAAATAACTGAACTGCCAAGGTCTATAACCTAAAAGGCAAAGATAAAGGATGCCAGAGTCCATAAGGCATCCTTACAAGGCAAAGAATTGAATTGCCAATGTTTACCACCTCTTAAGGCAAAGAACAAGTGTCAAGGTTTACCACCTCACAAGGCAAAGAACAAGTGCCAAGGTTTACCACCTCACAAGGCAAAGAATTGGACTGCCAAGGTTTACCACCTCTCAAGGCAAACAAAATTGAATCGCCAAGGTTTACCACCTCACAAAGCAAAGAACAAGTGCCAAGGATTACCACCTCACAAGGCAAAGAACTGAATTTGCAAAGCTTACCACCTCACAAGACAAAGAATTGAAATGTTAAGGTTTATCACCTCACAAGGAAAATAATTGAATGAAAGAGGGTGTACAACCACAATGTGCTAATAGCAAAAGTGATCCATTATTGGAGTGTTGAACGATTGATGCTTGATTGAAAAAGACTTGTCAATTGCATGATTCAAATTTCACTAAATTCTATGAACAAGGACAAGTGCTTTGAATAGATAGGGCCTACGCCCCATACGCAAAGTCACTATAGACAATGGTAGGAGAAACTCCGTCTCATCATTCCTCATTACTTAAGGCTCATAGCGTATAACCCTCATCATGATTGACAAGTGTTGTTAGAGGTTTCTGATTATTAATCTTGATGATGCCATGTTGTTTGTTGTATTGAGAAGACTTGACAATTGTTTGATACGAATTATGCTAAAGTCTATGTATGAATGAGGGCGAATGCTTTGAGGAGAAACTTCGTCTCATTATTCCTCGTTTCTTAAGGCTTATGGCTTACAATTTGAATCGCACTTGTCAAGTGTTGATACATTTGATGTGCTTGTATAATCCGCTGCTTGGTTTGACTGGGATGCCTCACATGAAAGTCTGGACTTGAAGCTTTGAGATCTACAACATTAGAAATAGTCTTATCATGTGATCAAGGGACTTTTGATCACTTGAGTAGACTGTGGGATTATGCATGATCAAATGATTTAGTTAATCAAAATTGCTTTTGATCAACTTGAATCAAGGGTTTGAATTAATTTTGAAAATATGATTAACCTAATCTAAGGATTAAAATTATTCACAAGTTATTCCTAAGGGAGCATGCTACAATTAAGGTCATACTTAATCAAATTACCAACTATCCCAAGAAAAAAGTTTGATTAAAAGGACCAATTAAATCCAAATCAAAACCCTTAATCTAAGGGAGCATGAAATTACTTGATTTTTCTAAGACATAGGAGACAAAGGCCATGCTAAATACATATTAAGCACATGAAATTATGGAAAAGAAATAAAATATTAAAAGATGGAATTATTATGAAAATCTCTAATATATCACTAACTGAAATCAGAAAAATAATTAAATTCTAACAAAATTTTATTTTAATTAAAATCCTAATCTAATTACTAATCAAATAGTGATAGGTGGCTAGAATTGTAAATAAAACTAGATAAAACTAATATGATGTAATATTACTTATATCCAGAATTTTCTAAACTAATATTAAATGTCATAAAACTAACATTTTCTAAACTAGTATTAAGCTAATGCTAACATTTTCTAAGCTAATGCTAACATTTTCTAAGTTAATGCTAACATTTTCTAAGCTCATGTTAAATAAAGCTAACATTCTCTATTTTCATGAATTCTTTCAATTGATTTTTGGAAGCAACTGTTCTTAGGCAAACGCGTCTTTGG
The DNA here is from genome assembly GCF_024323335.1 of Lathyrus oleraceus. Classification (NCBI taxonomy): domain Eukaryota; kingdom Viridiplantae; phylum Streptophyta; class Magnoliopsida; order Fabales; family Fabaceae; genus Lathyrus; species Lathyrus oleraceus. Next base: position 324,146,827 of record NC_066582.1, on the reverse strand, counting down.
CAAACGCGACATCTACTGTTCATGCATTATCAGCATATAAACAAATACCACCGTTTTAAAATAACTAATGTACCATAAACATGAATATATAAATTAAGTAAAACAAAAGCAAGAATAATTAAAATAAAAATTAAATAAGAATAAAAGAAAAAAGAAGCTATATAGCAGTATAATAGTAGTAATTTGGAATAAATGCAAATGCAAGTTTTGAACAAACTTTCGATATCGGTCAACGAAATCGAATTTGACGAATTAATATATTGTTGAAATCGGAATTTCGCAAAGAAATCAAATATATACTGCGAATTATGAAACAAGCTACGATTTATACCGAAAAAAGTAAAAAATGGGCGAAAGATTCAATTAAAGAGCGTCAGTTCGGCTAAAACATGCATCACAACGAAAAATATATATATATATATATTCACGAACAGCGTGGAAAATCGATTCAAATTGTATATTCACAGGTTAATAATAGTTAAGAATTAAAGAATCACTATTTTCAAGTTTATGTGTTCCATATAAAAATAAGTGATTATCTAATAAGCAAATTCAAAATAGTAGCTTAAATCAATCAACCAATAAACATCCAATAATTCACGACAAGAGTGTGGAAGAGATAAAGGATTACCGACGGAGCATAGATTTGCTCTGGTTAGCGTTGGAAAACGAAGCGCCCAAAAAGAAACCAGAATACTTCAAGGATAAGCTCCATTAATCCAATTAACTTCCAAGTTTTGATAATTATTCTTGATGATGGATGAAAGTAGAAGATGAATCGTGAATATAGAATATTGATAAATAAGCTTGAGTTAATGAATCTTGGATGATGATTGTTGATAAATCTTGATAAACTTTAGATGATGATTGTTGTAGAAATTATTGATGAAGATAATGCTTGAATTATTGATTGATAATTGTCGATGATAATATAGAAATTGTTGATGGCTAAGTTCCACCATTTTAGAACTTCAATATGAAGTTCTAAATGGTGATAAAGATGAACTTTAGTGAGGCTGAGGGAGAAGATGAATATTGAGAGAGAATATAAGAAAAATGGTGGAAAAATAATGGTTAATTATGAATTTTCTAAGTTAGGTTAGTGATCTTAGCTCCCCCAAAAACAACCAAAATTATGAGAAATAACATGTTTATATATACTTGATAGGTAAATGATCACCATTGGATTGTGATCCAAGTAATTGGTTTATCAATGGTTAGAAGTTAATTTAATCATTAGTTGCGGATCACCAATTTCAACCATATGATTAATTGTTAAGAGTGGCTAGGATTGAGTGGAAAAAAATGGAAGTTGAGATTTGTATTTGTTTGGAAGTTTTGTGTTAGTTTGGAAGTTATGGTAGTTAAGGGTAATTACGTAAATTGATGGCTTGTTGAGAAATAGGTATTTAAGGGTAGTTAAAGACCAATGATGTTGGAGTTTAGAAAAGGTACCAAGTTAGGATGTAAGACAAAGAGTCACTAGTAATTGAACTTGAATTTTCATGCATTTGCCTTGATTTTCTACCACTTTTGGCTTGAATTTTGAGTGGCTTAACCCATGACTTTTAGTACTTTTGAGAAGTGATATTTTCCACTAAATGAATGAAATTTCTCTTTTATTTCAACTTTGCTCTTTCCTTTGAATCCAAGCAAACCTCCGAATTAATTGATGACCGTTTCAATCTCTCCTGATAACCATGAATCTCAAATAAAGAGATGATCCCCACCATAAGTAATACAGCAAATAAACCCGAATAATTACCAAATAATATCCACCTCGAAAATCCATTTAAACTGATTAAATCCATTATCATCTAACCTTTGGCCTAAATTTGTTACTATATGGAAATGTCGATGAGTGCATGATCAAAGTAGAAAAAGTATGCAAATGAACAAAACCATAAGTCAGGAAAAATAAAAATAAAATATGGCAAATTTTGGGGTATGACATGTACGTATGAAACACCATATTTTCATTCAATATCAATCTATTTACATTAAAGTCATTTTCATTCCATTTACATTCATGTCGAAATTATTTTTCTTCTTTATATTTTTCATAAATCTTCTTTACATTACTTTTAAATTCAACATTATCACCGAAGAACTTACTAGTAGGAAAAACTTTAAACAAAAACTATATGCATATGTCCTAGGATCAATCTAGTCGATCATGTAAGTAATCAAAGTCTCAATTAAGAAAGACCAACGTTTGTTTACCAAAATCCAAGGTAAACAATATCCATAATCAATCCAATGATACCAACTCATTCTTATGCTACAAGGTGATTTTTATTTGTTATTTTTACTAAATTATATAAACTTTGTTTTTAAAAAGTACTTACATTAATTTTATTTTCAATTGATTATAGATAAGGTTCCACAAATATGAACTACATTAATAACCATCTTTATTATCTTGTTAGCTATCGGGATATGATTGATCATATTGAGTCAAACAACGTAATATATATATATATATATATATATATATATATATATATATATATATATATATATATATATATATATATATATATATATATATATATATATATATATATATATATATATATATATATATATATATATATATATATATATATCTTTAATATATACTGTAACAGTTTATATGGAGGCCATGTATTAATTTCTCACTAGAAAACTAGGAGGATAGCTTGGTTTGGAATGCAATAACACATATCATATGTAGGTGGATCATTGAAATGCATCAGTCAGATAGGATGAAACTGAAATTTGGGTACCAACAAGATATACTCAACCCCCACATGCCTAATCGGACATCATAAAATGACTGTGCAGGAGTAATGGGATTACACTTATACCAATTTATTCAAAAAACAGCAACGCGGGTGGAAGAAATGACACATACATTCCTCGTTTTAATCATTTCCACATACATACACATAAAGAAGTCAATTGTGGCCCCCATTTTCATGGTTCTACATCAAACATTTTAACCTCATCACAACCAACCATATATGCAATCATCTACATCCAACAATTACTAACAGTCATACCAATATAACCAACCCATAGAACAACAACATTTGTCATACACCCGTCAATTCCAACAATAAACTCCATCCCAACAAACCAAATATCCATGCCAAACCCAACAACAAGAACCAATAAATTTCACATATCAAACACCCTAACAACCAACACATTACACTTATCAAACTCTACAACAACAACCATATTTTCATCCATCCCTATACTATAAATTAATCCCTCGTCCTAACTTTGATTATTCCAACCTCCGCCATAATTATCAAAACACATCAAACCTTTAACAACCATAAACCTTCGACGTGTCAGGATTTTACGTCGCATTTGTAGAACATTCTGACCCAAACTCATTCGTGCAAGTGCATATCGACTTTCCTACGAATATGAATTTTGAGAATTTCGATCCATTCGCATTTGATTCTAACCAATTCTCAGTTTTTAATACATCCTCCTATCAACCTACAACTTCATCCCATTCTCCATTTACTCTGACACAACATATGGTCGTGATTTTCGTGTTCCAATTTATACTCGATTGGAACCGACTGTCACTTTTATAACGAAGGTGAGGAACAACAATAACAACAAGACGCAAATATTTGTTTTTTTAATTTTTAATTTTTAATTTTTTATATTGTAATATTTAATATTATATTTCAATTTTTATTATTGTTTTCATAAATTAAATAATTGTTTTTTAAACAATTAAAATTATTATTTTTAAAATGTAAAAAAATAAAATTATTTTTTATTAATTACTATATTTATATATTAATTTAAAATCATTTTTATTTCATTGTTATCTAAAAATTTAAAAAATTAATAAATATGGGTGACTTGAGATGGTGGATGGTGTAAGGCCCATGAAGGCTTCGGCCATCTCAGATGATGGAAGGTGGTATATTGGGAATACAATTTTAAAGGGTGGCGATTTGAAAATTTGTTTTGCCAAACATGACATTTGGATTAATTTTCTTTTTGCTCTTCGATTGTCATTTTTCCATTTTCAAAATCTATTTAGCAAATGCATTCACTAAACAAAGATAAGTTTAACCAAATATCTATTTACAGAAAACAAACTAAAAAACAACCATAATATTTTCTACACGATGAAATGAAGGTAACTCATTTCTATAGGGAAGAAAACAGTTGTGAGGCCGCGTTAGCGAAAATTGGTGCTGAGTGGAGAACAACTAGAGTTCGGAGACCAAATTCTAGATTTCATTAGGCAATCAATTGATGCTACGGAATTCTTTATCTCAAGATTTGTTCACTTGTAATTTATTTTTCTAAAACTGCTACGTTTAAGACTTTTGCAAATGAAATTGAAATTTAATTTAGTAAGATTAAGAGAATTCGTAATGATATGGGAACTGAATATTATTTTAGTTTATTTAATGAATTTTATAAAAAATATTGAATTGTACATGAAACGACTGCACCATATTCTTGTGAAATGAATGGTAAAACATATAGAAAGAATGGAACTCTTATTGAATTAGTTGTTGCTATTACGTTGAATTCTAGTGTTGCATCTCACTAGTGGAGAAAATTTTTGTTAACTGTTTGCTATGTCCTGAATAGAGTTCCCAAGTCAAAAAGTAAGATCTCTCCTTATGAGATATTAAAAAAAGACAACCAACCTTGTCTTATTTACAAAGTTGAGATTGTCTGACTTATGTCAGAATTCTGGATCCGAAGGGAGTCAAACTCGTTAATAGAACCTATGAATGTTTATTCATTGGGTATGCAACAAACAGTAAAGCATATAGGTGTTATGACCTAAATGCTGAAGTGATCATAGAATCAAATGAGATTAAGTTCTATGAAGACAAATTTCCTTTCAAATTGAGAAATAGTGGGGGCACTGGATCAAATCATATTCATGTAATAAAAAGCACTAAAAGCAAAAATGAAGTAGAAATAGAACTTCGATAAAGTAAAAAAGTAAGAGTTGCTAAAGACTATGGGCCCGATTATGCGGCATATAATGTAGAAGAATATCCAATAAATCTTCAAGAAGCCTTGTCATCTCTGGATTCAGATTTGTGGCAAGAAGCTATTTATGATAAGATAGACTCTCTGGAATCTAACATGACATTTCACTTAGTAGACTTGCCTCATAGTTGTAAATCAATAGTTTGTAAACGTGTTTTGAAAAAGAAATTAAAACCTGATGGAACAATTGATAAGTACAAGGCTCGCCTTGTAGTCAAAGGTTTTAGGCAAACAGAAAATATAGAATAACATCCATTAGGGTACTTATTTCAATGGATGTTATTTATAACTTAATAGTATATTAAATGGATGTTAAAACAACTTTTTTTAAATGGTAACTTAGAAGAAGAAATCTATATGGACCAACTGGAAGGGTTTGTAATTCATGGGCAAGAAAACAAGGTTTATAAGTTAGATAAGTCTCATTATGGTCTAAAACAAGGTCCAACACAATGACATGAGAAGTTTGATAACTTAATGATATTGAATGGGTACAAAGTGAATGAAAGTGACAAATACATTTATTACAAATCTGAGAATCACATTTCACTACGCCAAAAACTGGAATAGACAGCGCACCTTAGAGGGCGCTTTACTACAAAAGCGCTCTTTAAAGTGAAGCGAAAAATAAGGAGCAATAGACAGCGCACTTTAGAGAGCGCTTTTGTAACAAAGCGCCCTCTAAGGTGAAGCGAAAAAATAAGGAGGAGATAGAGGGACAACAATACATGGCGCTTTTTAGAAAGCGCCCTCTAAGGTTACCCTTAGAGGGCGCTTTTAATAAAGCGCTGTTATAAGTCCATGTGCATTTCCAGCTTATAAAGCGCTTCTGGAAAGCCTTAGAGAGCGCTTTCATAAGCGCCCTCTTAGGCCCCCTTTAGAGGGCGCTTTGTTTCCACAAGCGCCCTCTAAGGTGAAACGAAAAAATAAGGAGGAGATAGAGGGACAACAATACATGGAGCTTTTTAGAAAGCGCCCTCTAAGGTTACCCTTAGAGGGCGCTTTTAATAAAGCGCTGTTATAATGAGGAAATGAAGGGACACCAATAGAGGACGCTTTATTGAAAGCGCCCTCTAAGGGTAACCTTAGAGGGCGCTTCTAAAAAAGCGCTCTCTATGTCCATGTACATTTCCAGTTTATAAGGCGCTTTTGGAAAGCCTTAGAGAGCGCTTAAAGCGCTCTCTAAGACCCCCTTTAGAGGGCGCTTTTGTAACAAAGCGCCCTCTAAAGTGAAGCCAAAAAAAAAATGGAGGGACAACAATAGAGGGCGCTTTTGTGAAAGCGCCCTCTAAGGTTACCCTTAGAGGGCGCTTTTGAAAAATCGCTCTCTAAGTCCATGTACATTTCCAGTTTAGAAGGCGCTTTTGGAAAGCCTTAGAGAGCGCTTTCAGAAGCGCCCTCTTAGGCCCCCTTTAGAGGGCGCTTTTTTTAAAAAAGCGCCCTCTAAGGTCCCCTTTAGTAAACATTAAAAATATAACATATACTGCATGTCTCTTTATTTTCCCTCTCTATAAGCTATTTCGTTTTCTCTTAACTGCGATTACTCTCTACTGCGATTACTCCCTCACCGTTCATCGTTCGTTCTCCCTCCCTCACCGTCATCGTCGCCGTTCGTTCTCCCTCCCTCACCGTTCACGTTCACTGCGTTATCCTCTTCCACCGTCACTGTTCACTTTCTTCTCCATCGTTACCGTCACCTTTAAGGTATTTCTCTTCTCCATCGTTACCGTTCACTTTCTTCATGTGTTTGATTATGGCATTTTCTAAACTTAGTTTTTCATTTTGTGCATTATGTTGATTAATGTTGTTTAGGGCAAACTGAGTTTTTTATTTCTGATTGAAAACTGATATATTTGAAGTGTGTTTGAGCTTGTTTTTGGAAGTTTGATGATTATGGATACAAGTTTGTTCATGTTCCAAACACCATAAGTTTGCATTGGTCTTTTGCATGCAGTAGGTGTGTGTGAGTTTGTATTCAATAATGATAAAAAAAAAAGAGTTTAGATTGTTGTAACATGAGAGAAATTGAAGGTATATGAATGTGTTCACGTATTGAATCATTGTCTTACTTGGGTCTTATTGAATCATTTCTATATTACAGATAAAATGGCTAACCAAGACGATACCAATGCCGCGAATGAATCACGTAATAATGTTGAAAAAGAAATCAAACGAGGATTGACTGTTATGAAGTCAATCATTCGTGCAAGAGACAAGGGTGTAAAATTTGAAGTACATTGGAGTGCTGAAGACCAACTAATTGAGCCTAACGGTTCAATGTTGGCAAGTTACATTGGTTTCCTTGTTCGCCAACATATTCCGATTACATGTGATAATTGGAGAAGTCCGGACTTGAAGGTTGGCAAGGAAAAAATATGGTCGGAGATAAAGGTACTTACCATATATTGTTATATGTTTTTTTGTTGACTATTTGTTAACCATATATTGTTATAATATTACTTTATAATAACACACTCCATTTGTATGTTTTTTAGAGATCCTTTCACATCGATGAAAGCCGGCAAAAATATTGTATTCAATTGGCCGGAAAAAGACTCCGAGGATTTCGATCCTTTTTGTGCAACAAATTTCTCAAGGATGAGGAAGGAAAATTTGTTGAAGGAGAACGGCCAATGAAGTATGCCGAGATTATTTCAGCCGATGAATGGAATAACTTTGTCGCCAAACGAAGAAACGAAAAATTCCATGTAATGTCTATTAATTATGCTATTATACAATTGTTAAGTTACTAAGTTCTAATATGCCTTAAACATTTTTATCCAGGAAGTAAGCGACATAAATAGGAAAAGGGCATCAAAACCCGCGTATCCGTACAAAAAAGGGCGTATGGGTTATGCACGGTTACAACAAAGAATTGTGAGTATATTCAAATACTATGAGCTTATACATTGTCACAATATGTTATAATTGATGATCTTATAATCTAATTCAATGTGTAGCTAGCCGAGGAGAAAAGTGACGCAACATCTCTTCCGGATCACGTATTATGGAAGGCTGCTCGGGTTGGGAAGGATGGGGCTGTCGTTGAAGCGGTCCAAAATGTTTATGACGAATGTGTAAGTATATGTAACATTATTTCTTTAATTATATCGAAAATTTTGTTAGACATATAATTCATTTTTAATCTCCTCTAATAATATTTCAGGAGACTTTATCCCAAACCGTACCTTCAATCGAGGTCCAGGATTGCAGGAGCGTACTTAGTCGAGTACTAAATGTTCCTGAGTATTCCGGTCGTGTGAGGGGTAAGGGTTTTGGTGTGACTCCGTCGTCATTTTATAAAAAAACAAAAACAAAAAATCCTACCAACAAAGAGGTGATGGAGACCTTGGCGGAGTTAAGGGCACAAGTACTCCAACTGCAAAACGAGAATGCAAGGTATAGAGAGGAAAGGTGCGCTTCCGAGGCAAAAGATACTAGTGACCGAGCTAGTATCAATCATCAACCGAAATTTCCCGAGGTAATTATATATGTTATTATGAAATTAAAATAGCACTTTTTTACTTGACACATATACAAGTTAACAATAACATTTATTATTGGTTTAGGGCATTTCACCTTGTCAGCTGTATCTATCGTCACCAACTTATCGCATGGTTGGCAAGGGAAAAGTGCACAATACTTCGGGTGAATTACTTCACCATAATCCCCTCCCGGTGGGATTTATGAAAGTTTCGGTTGACCTCGTATTCGATACGGACGTCCGTCTACCATTACCTGACGTTGTTTCAGAGACAACGTTGATGCGAGATGCAGTCGGATCCTTTGTTGGTTGGCCGTCAGAGCTAATTTTCCCTGATGCCGAGGTATATATGTTCTAAATGATTATGAATATTTAGTATTCACATTTCAATTCAGCTACAATTATGATATTTAATCAATTATATGGTAATGTTAGACTCCTACAAGACCCACACATAAAGTTGGTAAAGGGATTTCAAGACGCATCGAGTCGGTTGCATCTCAAAAAGAGGTACAAATATATATACCCATTGAATTATATACGCAACGATTCTGTTGCATCACAAAAAGTCATGATTTATTTTATATGAATTTTTAGGTTCCCGGTCGAGAGTTGAAAAGCGCTGCTAAGGATATTCCAACGACGTCCGGGACAAAATCTCAAATTTTGATGCGTCTTGAGAAAATGGTGGAGGAGTCCGATATTATGCATGGGGGGGCCATTCGTACTATAAATTTTGATGAAGGTGTTTTCGGAGCTGCTCATTTCGAAATAATTGGAAAGGAGGACTTCCAACAACTTTTTGAACACACCGAATTGGGCATCGCTGTCATTCATACATACATATAGTACTCCGATCAATCTATAATTTACTTAGTTGAACAATTTATTTACACATTTCAATGAGTAGTCTAATGTTTATTATGTTTCTATTTAAGGTATATGTATGTAACATTGATGCGGGGAACTGAATTGTGTAACCGTTTCAATTTTATTGCTGCTTCCCGTATCAACGTAACGTTAATAACGAATAATTCAACATCCGTAAAGAATGATCTAGTCGATATATTCATGGCGGCCGGCGATAAGTCTACACCCAGTTTGTATTTTTTACCGTTTAATTCTGGCAACGGGTTAGATTTTCTTTCTAATAATTTCATTCTAATCTATGTATATCTTTTACGTAGAAAATTTTCATTCATCTAAATTTTTGTTTTATTTTACAGTGGTCACTGGGTGTTGGTTGCTATGGATCTTTCGAGACTAATAGTGTATTATCTCGATTCTTTATCGGGTGATTGGAGTAAATATCCGAGTATGAAGAAGACGGTTGACGCGTAAGTGAAATTCCCCTAAATAATCGTGTGTATTTGTATATTTAATTATGTCTGTCAGATTGATCTCAATATACGTTTTTATTTTGTTAGGGCAATAATAAAATTTAGATTGAAAAAGAAATACCGCAATAGGAAGGACATTACCTGGATCAGAGTTCAGGTATATATTAAGTATCTTATTTTTGCTTATAATAGTGTTTGTTTTTTTGCTTATAATAGTGTTTGTAAGAAATTAACTATATATATATTGTTTGTTTTTCTGTGTAGTGTCCTCAGCAAAATAATTCGGTCGATTGCGGATTTTTTGTAATGAGATTTATGAGAGACATCATTGCGTTGAATCGTATAGACATCCCAAAAATGGTATGGAATAATAACTTAGGGTTTATTTTAATATTATCGGATATTTCATCTAATTTGTTACTAAATCATGAATATGTTTTATTCTCTTAATTGTAGTACTTTGAGGAATACAAATCTTACTCAAGAGCTCATTTGGATGAAATCAAGGATGAATTGTGTCAATTCATTGTTGATCAAAGAATCATATATCTAGGTTGTATATTGTTGTACATATATGTATGGAATGTTGTTGTTGTATGCTGTTGTTGTATATATGTTGTATATTGTTGTTGTAATTTTACTAAATCATGAATATGTTGTTGTATATTTTTGATCAAAGAATCATATATTAATGTTGTATATATGGAGGATTAATGTTGTATATAAATTGATTCATGTTGTATATATCAATGGATTAATGGTGTATAACATTGGATTAAAGGATGAAATCAATATGAATTTTACACTTTTGCAGCATGCGAACAGGTTACCAATTAAATATCCACTGTTTTTCAAACAAATTTTTTTTAAAATAACTAACACTTTAGAGGGCGCTTTGTCCAGAAAGCGCCCTCTAAACACTTTACATTGACAACTTTAGAGGGCGCTTTTTCCTGAAAGCGCCCTCTAAACACTTTACATTGTCAACTTTAGAGGGCGCTTTTTCTTGAAAGCGCCCTCTAAACACTTTACATTGACAACTTTAGAGGGCGCTTATTCCTGAAAGCGCCCTCTAAACACTTTACATTGACAACTTTAGAGGGCGCTTTTTCCTGAAAGCGCCCTCTAAGGTGTCTCTTTATGGACCACTCCAGAGGGCGCTTTTTTCTTAAAGCGCACTATAATGTGGCCCTTAAAGGGCCACTTTAGACAGCGCTTTCTCCAGGAAAACAAAGCGCTGTCTTTACCTATGCCAGCGCCACTTTAGAGGGCGCTTAAAAGCGCTGTTATAGGCCAAAATAAGCGCCCTCTTTTCCCTTATTTGGCGTAGTGTTTGCACTATCATATGTCTCTATGTAGACGATCTATTCATATTTAGATCAAACACTTAGGTCGTTAATGATGTGAAATCATTGTTATGCAATAACTTTGATATGATAGACCTCTGAGAAGCGAGCGTGATTCTTCGTATCAAGATCACGAGATCCAAGCTAGGAATTTCTTTGGTTCAATCACACAATGTGGAAAAGATCTTAAAGAAATATAATTAGTTTGACTGTAAACCTACGAGCACACCATATGATCCAAGTGTGAAACTATTTAAGAATACTGGAAGTGCCAAAAAAACAGAATATGCGAGCATCATTGGCAGTCTTAGGTATGCCACTGATTGTACTAGACCTGATATTTCATATGACGTAGGATTGTTGTGCATGTTTACTAGTAGGCCGAGTAACGAGAATTGGCAACCTATTGAGCGGGTCATGTGGTATTTAGAAAGATTGTGAATCTCTATTTGGATGATCAGAGATTTCATGTTGTACTTGAAGGATACAGTGATGCAAATTGGAATACCTTATCAAATGATTCCAAAGCAACTAGTGGCTATGTATTCAATATAGTTGGAGGAGTTGTATCTTGGAAATCAAAGAAATAAACTATCCTGACTCAGTTGATGATGGAGTCTGAGATGATAGTATTAGCGACTGCTAATGAAGAAGCAAGTTAGTTAAGATGGTTGCTAGCTAAGACCCCTTTATAGGAAAAGCCTATGCCAGCAGTGTTGATCCATTGTGATAGTACCTCAGCTATTTCAAAAATTAAGAATCATTATTATAATGATAAAAGACGTCAAATGAGAAGGAATCACGACATTGTCAGATATGGTATCTCTAAAGGAGTTTTAAGAGTGGATCATGTACGCACTGGTGTAAATTAAGCAGGTCCTTTAACGAAAGGATTAGCTAGAGAGAAAGTCTATAATACATCAAAGAAGATGAGACTAATGCCTATAGAGAAATGAGTTGCTCATGTTGGTAACCCGACCTAAATAACTGGAGCCAAGAAATAGGTTCAATGGGTAATAAGAAATTGTGAGTAATATGAGGTGATCATGATAGAGTAAATAAGAGAAGTGTGAACCCTGAAGCAATAAGAGGATTAGATAATAGAAACTCTTAGTGAGATCTATACTTTGTATGAGGGAGTACCTATGCTACATGAGTAATCTTGATAGATTCACCTATGTGATTGTTGTACTTAGGCCGATTCTAATGGAATTACGAGGCAAAATTTCTAAAGTCTTCACTAAACTGGGATACACGTGCAAAGCCATTAAAGCACGGGCTATTAGAATACACCTTAAGAAAAGGTTGTGTGTAGGTCTAATGTCTGAGATAGAGTTCAAGACAATTGTGTCACTCTTGTTGAATTGGAATCCTACTTGCTACGCAAAGGTTCAAGTCGTAGACACCTTTGTTTATGCAAAGTCTTAGAAACGTTTGACGATACTTATGTAATACTTTTTTAAATTCAAGTGGGGGATTGTTGGAACTTTATGTCAATATTCAAATATAGGGAGATGATTTGAAAAAGTTCCTTAAGTCAAGTCCCACATTGTTTGTTAGTTGAAAAAAATTCTTAGTCCCACATTGCTTATGTGAGATATATTTCCTTCCTCACTTCATTATATAAGGGAATTCCTTATTTCATTCCAAAACACACCAAAAATTTATTTTGAGTTTTTCCTTCCTCACTCTCATAACTCAGCATCTTTTGAATTGTCAAAGCGCCAACCTCTTCCCCTTTCTTTCTACTCATTGAATTTTCTGAGTATTTTCTTGAATTCTCTTTAGAGAATTATGTTAGTTTCTCCTCGTTTGAGTTGAGAAATTATCAAGTATAATTTTTTGGATTCTCTTTAGAGTTTTATTCGAATTTCTCTTTGTTTGAGAAATTATTTTGAGTGGTAAAATGACCATTATTGAATTCTCTTTGGAGAATTATTGGAATTTCTCTTGGTTTGAGAGATTATTACGATTGGTCATTATACTAGATACTATGAGTAATATTTACCATATTTAAATGATCTTTGTACCATCAGAGGGCGTATTTCTAGACTGATTATCTATCGTGCAAGTAGTAACCGTACAATATAGAACTGAGTTGTTTTATCCTAGAGACGGCACGGTAGTTCGGCTGCTTTACATAACTTTGGGTAGTTCCGTGAAACGTCTTAAAGAGAGCGACTTAATCAGTGACTCGACCAGGTAACTTTTTGTGTGGCTAATTTTCAAAATCGTGAAACAGCATATTTTGCACGATGAAGTGAAGGTAACTCATTTCTATAGGGAAGAAAACAATTAAGAGGACGCCTTAGCGAAAGTTGGTGCTGAGTGGAGAACAACTCGAGTTTGGAGACCAAGTTCTAGGCAATCAATTAATGCTACAAAATTCTTTATCTCGAGATTGATTTTGTTGTAAATTTTTTTGTTCTATTCTATTTTTTTTCCTTTTTGGGCCTTAGCCCTCTTTAATTCAAAAAAAAAATCGAAATAAAAATGTTTTAAATTAGTGTGTGTCGTACCCCAAAATTTGCCCTCCCCTTTTCACTTTTCATCCGACCTATGACTTGAGATTTCATCTGCACATATTCATGCTTCATTCATATGCGTCCATACTGGCATTTGTTAATCTATAGATTCAAAGCTGCCAATTGAGGATCACTCATTATATGGTTTCAAAACCCTAGTTCTTGACTTTGGGTATTTATTCAGCCTTGAGCATATATGAAACCCTAATTCATGGGGGAAGGGGCACTTGACTTACATAGGGATGTTATTTGGTTATGGGTTTAAAATCATTAGTCTTTGGTCTTTAATTCGGGCTTTTAGTGCATCAGTTACGAGCCCAATTTATACCAGGAACCACTAGTTTCTAGCTTGTAGTTGACTTTAGTCAACTCTTGACATTTTGGTCAACCAGTTGACCAAATTCAACCATCCATCCCTAAGTCCACTTTGTCTCGACTTTAGTAACGTCGATCATTATCTATGCCTTTTCTTGGTACTAGTACTTTTAATTTCAAAATTGATTCTAATTTTAAATTAATTTTAATTGGATTTTGGATTTTTAATTTCAAATTGATTAATTCCAAATTAAGTCTAATTTCAAATTAATTATGGAACTTCAATTTAATTTTTAACAGATTTTTAAATTGATTTTAATTTTAAATTTGATTTTAATTTTAAATTAATTTTTAATTGATTTTAATTGGATTTTGGATTTCTAATTTAATTGAATTTTTATTTTCAATTCGATTTTAATTGATTTTTAATTTCAAATTGATTAATTTCAAATTAAGTCTAATTTCAAATTAATTATGGAACTTCAATTTAATTTTTAACTATTTTTTAAATTGATTTTAATTTTAAATTTGATTTTAATTTTAAATTAATTTTTAATTGATTTTAATTGGATTTTGGATTTCTAATTTAATTGACTTTTTATTTTCAATTCAGTTTTAATTTCGAATTGATTAATTTCTAATTATGTCTAATTTCAAATTAATTATGGAACTTCAACTTAATTTTTAACTGATTTTTAAATTGATTTTAGTTTCAACATTGGTTCTAATTTTAAATGAAGTTTAAATGATTTTAATTGGATTTTGGATTTTTAATTTCATGTTAATTGACTTTTTATTTTCAAGTTGATTTTAATTAATTTTTAATTTCAAATCAATTGTGGAGTTTTGATTTAATTCTTAATTAGTTTTTAAATTGATTTAAAAATGATTCAAGATTTAAATTAATTAATTTCTGTTTTTTTCAAAGTGATTTAGTTAATTTCGGAACAATTGATTGATTTTTATTTTTTGGATTTTGATCTTTAAATTGATTATTCCAATTTTTAGATTAGTTTTAGATTATTTTAAATAACCAATTTACCATTTAATAACTATATTCATCAATATCCATTTGTCCATCAAAATCCATTATCAAAACCATTACATTCCATTTACAAATCCCTTCATTACATTCAAATTCATAATTCTCCATCAATCCACATTCAAACTTTCCATATACCATTGAGTACATAATTTTTTTTTCTTATCATAGCCTAAACCTTCCATTTCTAAGCTAAGGTCCATGTTGAAATTAAATCACATACATTCCACATTTAGTCAGGATTATTTCTACATTTAAAATTAATCCATCAATTTATTATAATACATTTCAATTTAATACACCATTTATTTTTCATTAACTTCCCACATTCAAATCCAATACAAATAAACTTCAAAACCATTGTGAGCAATATTTCAATCCATTTATGACCATTTCAAATTAATTTTTATTAACATTTAAACCCTTTTCAATTTAACCTTTCACAAAACAAACGGCCCAAACCAATCCTTTATTTTAAAATTGCAATCTTTCCAACTAAAATGCAAAGTTAATTAACATCCATAATAAACTTCTACATTAAGCCATTTTAATGATAATAACTCTTCAATTCAAGACAATTTCAAAACCTTTCCATAACAAATTCAAAGTTCATTCACAATTAATTTTGCATTTACACATTACATTCAATAATATTCAAGGCTACAAAACTCATACGACTTTCCATGTGTAACTTAATACATGATCATTCTGTTTAAATACGGTAATTAACAAACAATCAAGTCCATATAATCAATTCCAATATTACATCCTATAATCTAACCCTTTTTCCCACGAATTTTGAAGTCCTTACTGGATAGGATAGAGCATTAACACTTGAACTGACAACCAACAGGATTGGCTTTCCCTACAACATGCATTCAATCCATAAGCAATGCATACATTAGCATTCATCCATATCAAGCATAGTCATAGGATCTAGCATAGTCCTAAAAAGCTCATAGTCACATTGCAAGCATTCAACATGAATCATATCCATCAAACATGGAGAGTTCTCATGGTCATCCTTTGGAAGCTACGGCCTTGAAAATAAATTATAAGGAAGAAAATCAATATCTTTACAATAACGCAGAACCTACTAGCTGGGGTTTCAAAAGTGAAAATATGCAAAATCCTGTGCAATTCAGAAGTCTAGGAAATCAGTTTTGTGAAAGAAGGCCATAGTAAAGTTGGAGAACTAATACAACCACTCAATTTTGTTTAACTGTGACCAGGCATCTTGATTAACAGAGAGCTCAACATAATAACAGAATTGGTATTTCAACAGTAATAACACTTAACCTTTTCTTTTAACAGAATTTTCAACTGAAAATCTAACTTCAACCAACTGCGAAAGGCCTAACAGAATTACCAAACTCAAACAGAAATTAAACCGAATTTCAAGTTTCATTTTCATTTAGCATTTTCATTTTCACTTCGATTCCCATCTAACTAATAACAAACTCCACTAATCCCTAACTGTTTTTGTTATCCCAACTGAATTTAGAATGAATTTCAGACTGAATTTCATGTGAATCTCTAACAGAACTGACTTCTTCAATCTTCTTTTTCTCCATTTTCTCAATCCTCTTCTTCACTCTTCTTCTCCTTCTTCAATCATTCTGTTCCGCTCTCCAATCTCAATCATCATTGGTCTGCAACAATCATCATCATCTCGAGCTCGCAGCTAGAAGCGTCAAAAGCAAAGCGATCTCTGCAAGTCACATATCAAATCTCAAATTTTCAGAGGGAGAGTGAGAAGGTGAATTAATAATCAGTATTTACCGGGTCGTAAGCAAGGTTGCGAATCTGAATCGTACAACCTTGCATACGGTTTATCATCAAGATTTGAAGAATAACTCTGCAACACAACAACACCGCGCATCAGAATCGCAACAGAAGAAGAAGAGAAGCGGGAGGGAAGAAAGGAAGTGTACGAGAGGTTTGTACCTGTTTGCGCCACCGCGTCAAAAATGGTAAGCCTCCATTCTTGCTTCAATTCGATTTTAGTTAAACTTGAACCACTCGAACCGAATCTTCGACCTATTCATCGGGAGCACGACGCCGCTGAATCAGATAATCCTTTGAATTCCTGAATGCGAGGAGCGTACGAAGAGGACAGACTCTGTAGGACCGAATCCAAAATACGAACTCCATGAAGAACTAGGCGAACACAATCCTTGAGACGCGATGATGACGCCGGTAATTCACGATGAGGACGTCGGCAAGATGCGAGCATAGATCATGGTGAAGAAAGCGATTTTGAACCTTTGCGGTTTATAGCTTAAGCGAATTGTGTTGACCTTTGAGCATAAGCGCTTTTGGCCATTCCGTCTAGCTTCTTGCAGCTTGTACGTTGGATTCTGTTTGGGCCTAAGGCCCAAACTTGCTAATCACATCCCTGTCCAGGCCAGATCACCCCTCTCTAGTTCAATTTTTCTCCATGGGCTTATGTTCATTCCAACAATTCAAGGTCCACCAGTTTGCTTTATTTTTTGTTTAATTAGCTATTTCTTACTTAATTTTGGTTAGATTCTAAGATTAGTAAGCATTAGAATTTACTTAGAATTTCAAGGATTTAAGGTTAATTAAGATTTTAGAATTAATTAGGATTTTTGGTTCATTAGAATCCTAGGCTCTTTGAGATTAAATTGTAGAATTAATTTAATTTTAGAATTAGATTTCTAAATAGGTTAACGTAGATTGACTCAAATTATTGATTATCATGTAACATAATTAGATAATTAGGCTTGATTAACTAAATATTGATTTTAGAACTATTTTCTATATTAATCAATTTTTAGAATATGACATTTTTGCCCTTAAAGCTTAGAATCTTGATTTTTGTACATGCTCCCTTAGCTTAGGGATTTTAATTAGAAATTCCTAAGGTCTTTGTGAGCTTCTTTGGCTTCGAAGATTGTTAATAGAAATTGGCTTTGCTCCGAGCAATGCGATGAACCTTTTTTGTGACAACAAGTCTGCAATTGAAATTGCTCATAATCCGATTCAACATGATCGGACAAAACACGTGGAAATAGATCGACACTTCATTAAGCAAAATTTGGAGACCAAGATAATTCAATTCCTGTTTGTTAAATCTGAAGATCAATTAGCAGATATACTCACAAAAACTGTATGTAGCAGAGACTTCTACAACGCACTTGACAAGTTGGCCATTCGAGATCTCTATGCACCAACTTGAGGGGGAGTGTTGGCGTTATCTGTCAACAAGATTTTAGGAACTATAATAGGAATATAGTTATTAATTGTTAATTACCATGATTTGGCTATAATTATTCTGATTTAGTTATAATTAGAAATAGGTTTTCTGTGTATATAAATATAACATATTCCCTCCTTGTAATATATGATTGAAATAATATGAAAGTTGTATATCAGTTTAACAGACCTTGGTGACTTCTTTTAGCCCATGGAGTTCAGACTCTAGATTTGTTTCTTGCCCTCAAGGTGCAGACCTTGGCAAACCCTTTTCGCCCATGGAGTTCAGACTCTAGATTTGTTCTTTGCCCATAAGATACAGATCTTGGTATCCTCGCCCTCTTGAGTTCAGACTCTAGATATCTTGATTTTGTCTATACAGTTCAGACTTTGACATACTATCCTCTTGTGTTGCACATACAATTCGTACTTTGGAACCATACTCTTCCGCCCTGATGGAGTTCAGACTCTGGCATTCAAATCAGTTCCTTTGCCTTATAGTTCAGACTATGACATGCTTAAGCACCTTGCCCATGGAGTTCAGACTCTGGCAGCCTTTGACATTGACTCCAAGTTCAAACCTTGACATTATATCTCTTTTGCCCCTTTAAATTCATATATTGGGAATCCATTCCTTACCTTGCATTCAGTTCAGGCTATGGCATTCATCTATCTCGCTCTGTGGAGTTCAGGCTTTGGTAATATCTCGTTTGTCCTTGTGGTTGATCACCATCTTAGGTTAGTACCACATCCTTGCTTGTTAAGCAATCTACCTTGCCTCTGGCAACTCTATCATCTATCTCTCTTTACTTTCAGTCGCAGTAGGCTGAACTACGATTGCTGTGATTTTCTCATTGCACGATCAGAATACGTAGGCACGAGGGTTCGAATCCTCCATGAGCATACTTATTTATTACTCCTGCCTTAGGGCATTCTTCCATCCATCTTCATGATTCACCCGTATTCTCCCTTCATTCATTTCATGTGATATATCAGTTTTCTTTGAGCCAAATACGTTATACCTCTGAGCTCCATCTTGTACCTCATTGTGAACCAAGAGTTGTTTGGCTCGTATCCTAAACACTTAATTCCTCTTTTTTTCGGTTGTTTCAATACAGTGATACTGCGTTGTAGGTCCTCACTTGTTGGTTCATACCTGTTTACTCTTGGGTTCATCTTTTCACCCTCTTTCGGACCTCAAATCATACAATTCCTTGGTTCAGACCATACTTTGATCACCATTCTTTTCACCTCCCGCCTCTAGTTCCTTGAACTACGAAGCTCTGAATTCTTCATTGCACTATGAGGATACATTGGCAAGAGGACCCTAATCCTCATCGAGCACTTTATCTATTTCTCTTCCTTTCCCATTCTTTTGCGAGTAATCTTAGATATAACACTCATTCGAGCGAGAACAATCAAAACGGTTCCTATGGAGTACCATGGATGTTTGGGGTGCTAATACCTTACCCAGTATATCTCTTTCCCCCGGGTTTTATCGATATTTTCCCTTCCCTTTGAGGATAAATAAAGTTCGATGGTGACTCTGTTGTATGTTTGAGCGTGCGATACTTTCGGGTATATTTCCGCTAGCTTCAGTGTGAATCAATTATTTTAATACGAACATACCATATAAAAAAACTTCATTATCATGTATAAATTTTCACATGCCTAAGTTCTGCAAACTATAGTGTAAATTGAGGTTAAAAGTTCAGTACCCATTTTCACAGGCCTAAGTTCTGTAGACTATAGCTTATAGAAAATATATAAAGGGGGAGGATGTGTAGCCATTACGGCCAATAGCGTTGGGCATTGGTCTGTGTACTTACGCACCTCTTATTCATGTAATCTTTGTGTATTTTGCCTCGATTTTGCTTTCAATTTGATCTGTCTTATCTTCTTTCTTTTGAAACACCTAAACCACAAAGGAAAACAAAGAAATAGGAGTAAAACGTACAAAAATGATGATCAAACTACTAGAAATTAAATAAAAAACACCCACGAAAAATAGTCAAAATGACATTTAACAAATCCCCCCACACTTGAATCATTGTTTGCAAGCAATTTGTACTAAGATAGAGAAAATTAGGACTAAGTATATTTCTCGTAAGAAAACTCGAAGGGATTCATGTACGGTACTCGCTTTTAATCTATATTTTGCCTTAGCCTAGATCTAAATCATACAATACTCTTCTTAGCTCAAAGTTCTTATGAAAATACTTACTAAAACCTCATTCAAAGATAAAAACTCTATCATAATTTTGACTATAAATCTATGCACCTACCTCTTTTTATTCAAAACACAATTGCAATCAATTTTAGTACAATTTTACTTCTTTCATTATTCATATTTTAAGGATTTTTTACATTCTTTCAATCTTCGTAATTCAACCCTCTTAATCACCTATCTCATTATTCAATTTTAAAGCATTTTTTTACATTCTTTCATTTATAAGTGTAGCGGGGTATTCGTTACCATTAAAGATATTGACTAAATCCAAGGTAAATCATATAATTCGAGTCGCCACCGCACTTCTATTTATCCAAAGGAATGGTTAGAAAGCGAACAAAAACCTAAAAGTTTTATCGAATCAAAAACTAGTAAAAATGTCAGAGATCTGGGTAAGGGGGTTGGTTATGCAATGGGAAGGTGTTAGGCACCCAAAACATCCTAGGTACTCCTAGGGAGCCCTTTTCACATTTGTTATAAGGTTGTTGTTGTTGTTTTTTTGTGAAAATTTTATTTGTGAAAATTTTATTTGTGCAAACATGATTGAAGGGATGAGAAAAGAATATACAAATTTATTTACATTTTGTGTTTGAATGGATGAACTCATTGCCTACGTACCATCTTAAAAAAAGATTAGGATAAAAACCTCGTAGTTCGGGGTAAAAAAATTCAAAAAAAGTTGGTGAATTGATTGGTCCAAAAACCTTAAGGTCTTTTGTTATCAAAGGGAGAAAACTCAACCTAAAACCACAAATCCACCATGTGAGGATAGCTTCAACATGCTAGTGAGAGGTTAACCCTATAATAAGCATGGAAGACTCATTGTCCATCACTAAGGATAAAGGTGAGTATTATATCTACCTCAAGGATAACTCAAACCTAATAGCTAATGGTTATAAAAAAAGGTTTGATTAAGAAGGTGGCCATTGAAACCACAAAAAGTATTTGAATGGGTTATATTTACCAATTAAAAGTATTTACAAAAATATGGTTAAAGTGGATTAAAAGGTTCAATTCAGAATAAGTGTTATGAAAAATAAGTTTGAAAATCAAAAGCATAAGGCTTAGGTTTCTAACGTTGAAAACAAAAGTTATTGTTTGCACAAAAAGTTTTGGCTTGGGTTAGAATGGGGAAAAAAAGAAGGGTTAAATTCCTAAACATACAAGAGATAAGGGAAAAGAAAATAAAACCACATTAGGAGTTCCCCTCTTGAGATCATATTGATGATCCAAGTAGCTCCCATCCTTTGGAATAAGCAGTCACAGACAAATATCCCAAGCCATTAAGCACATGTAATCGGAATAAAGGGGGTATCCCACAAATAAAGTGGAACACCAGGCCATCTCTACAAGAGTCATGTGAGCCCTCACAAAAGAAAACTCAACAAACAGGTTAGAGAAACAAGATAGGGTAATCAAGAGTTGCCCCCAAATCAAAATGTAATCACATGAATCATGCCATTAAAATTCACAAAAAAGCTCACAAAAAGCAACCAAGGGTAGGAGGCCTAAACCTCTTGTCAAACACATACATTAAAAGGGTATCAAAAAATTTCAGGTTGAAAGTATAAAGTAGTGGAAATAGGGCATACCTTGTAACACCCTTCTAAATACCCCAAATGTTTAATTAAAATATCAACATATGACAATCAGAGTAATTATGCCCCGAAGGGTGTCACACAATATTCATCAATTCATCCTGTCATGCTCATTTATTTAATTCAAAATATAAAGTATCTGCATAATACGCAGCGGATAGAAATCAATTCAATTATTCCAAACATGTGACATATTACATGCAAAATAGTTCACAACCAATCAATAAAATATTCAAACATCCCATCCCGATGTTACATCTATCAGAGCATGACCCACTAAAGGCGACACTAGACTCCAAAGAATAGCTCCTACTCAACTCACTGCTTGTTACCTGAAAAATAGGTGTAAGGGTGAGTTCCTCAATCAATATAATAAGCATTATAGAACAATATGTAATGCCAAGTAATTAACACATTAATTCACCCTAATCAGACTACGCATTCAGCAACAATTCAACATCATACTCAACAGGAGATTCTCAACCATAATCAACACCAACAACACGACCCACAACACACAACACACATATGATACTGGAATACATCCATTCATATCATATGCCATACATTCATTATGCAATGAGACTCTATGCATGCGGTACCGACTATGTTGTGAACATATAGTTCAACCTCACCGTCCAAATCCAGGCACGGCTACCAAGCTCACTAGTCCCACTCATTTGAGACATAGTGACTCACTCACTAATTCCTCACCATGGGAATTAGCTACCACCCCAAATGGGCCATGAAATGCACGCTACTCACCTAGCATGCAAACAATCAACAACAATCAAAATGATTTACTCACTAATTCCTCACCATGGGAATTAGCTACCACCCGAAGGCCACAATAGGCATGCTAATCACCTAGCAATGCAACATCAACAATAATCAAGAATAGACACATGCTCACACTCTAAGCCATAATACAGTCTATTCACAAATGTATACATTCACATCATCATGTATACCATCACACATTATCAACATAATTAATCACAAAAGCATATCATATCATGCCACATAATCAAACACAGTATTAGCACACTCTACTAATACCTATACCACTCAAAACAACGGGAAATGATCCCTATCACATCATATCTCAGCTAAGTCGCATCACTCAGCCTAAACCACCAAAATCTGCACAGCGACAGTTCAGGAAAATCCCAACTCTGCCCATACGCGTATTGCCTCTGCCATACGCGTATTGCCCAAACCTGGCCAAACCCATACGCGTAATGCCCACTCTCATACGCGTATTGCGCATTTCCTCGCCAACTCATACGCGTATCACATGTCTCGTACGCGTATGCTACGCGTAACAACTTCCCATTACGCGTACCAACAGAGACCAATTTACGTTCAAAATATCATCTTTTCCTCCCATACGCGTAAGGCCTTACCCATACGCGTACCAGCTAGCTCATACGCGTATTGCCTAGTGCCATACGCGTATGACCAGAGACCAGAACTCTCAGATCTGCTATGGCTTTCTCTGTTACGAAACCTATCCGATCCAACCTTCCACAGTCCAAATTACACAAAATAATCGTCCATATCATCTACACGAATCATATCCTATTCATCTTCGCCAATTCTAACATTATCCCTACTAATTCCTACGAATTCTTTTCAATGATCATCCAATTTCATTCATCCAAAAATTCAACAGATTCATCATGCATCAATTTAATCAGAGGTAAACAACAGTTTATTACTACCCAGTACATATCATCCCATAATACCCGTTAATTGATGATAAACCCCCCTTACCTGAGTTAATCCGGCAGCTTCCGAGCTCCAAGCTTCTCCTTCCTTCAACCTTCGTTCTTTGGCTTTTTGCCCTTTCTGCCTCTTTTCCCTTTTCACGTGAAAATAACCTTTTTACCAAAAAATGGGATTTTTCTAAATTCCAACTTATATATTTTTTCCAAATTATATTATTATTCCAATAATAATAATTCAATAATTCCAAAATAATAATAATAATCCAACTTCCAATTATTCACTTAAATTAATAAATAAAATATTAATTTAAATTAAATAATTATCTTATTTTAATTGGGGTGTTACAACTCTCCCCCACTAAAAGAGTTTTCGTCCTCGAAAACATACCTCAATCGAACAACTCCGGATAAGACTCCTTCATCTGGCTCTCCAGTTCCCAAGTCACACTGCCACCTGCTGGTCCTCCCCAAGCTACCTTCACTAAGGCAATCTCTTTACCCCGCAACTGCTTCAACTCTCGATCCTCAATCCTCATAGGTGATGTTTCAACAGTCAGGTTATCTCTCACCTGTACATCATCTATTTGGACTACATGCGACGGATCATGAATGTACCTCCTCAACTGAGACACATGAAAAACATCGTGCAAGTTCGCAAGCGACGGCGGTAAAGCGATACGATAGGCTACCTCCCCTATCCTCTCCAAAATCTGATAAGGACCAATAAATCGAGGTGTCAACTTCTTCGACTTCAAAGCTCGACCAACACCAGTTATCGGAGTAACACGAAGAAACACATGGTCTCCCTCTTGGAACTCAAGTGACTTCCTCCTCTTGTCATGATAACTCTTCTGACGACTCTGAGCAATTCTCATCTTATCCTGAATCATCTTAATCTTCTCTGTAGTCTGTTGAACAATCTCCGGTCCAACCACAGCACTCTCACCGGACTCATACCAACATAAAGGCGTCCGACATCTCCTACCATACAAAGCTTCAAACGGTGCCATACCAATACTCGAATGAAAACTATTGTTGTAGGTAAACTCAATCAAAGGCAAATAACAATCCCAAGCACCTCCTTTTTCCAAAACACAAGCTCTCAAAAGATCCTCCAATGACTGAATCGTCCTCTCAGTCTGACCATCAGTCTGCGGATGATATGCAGAACTCAATCTCAGTATAGTTCCCAAAGCTCTCTGCAAACCTTCCCAAAACTTCGATGTAAATCTAGGATCTCTGTCCGAAACAATACTAGACGGAATACCATGCAAACTTACAATCCTCTCAATATACAACTCAGCTAGCCTCTCTAACGGATAATCCATTCTGATCGGAATGAAATGAGCCGACTTCGTCAATCTATCAACAATCACCCAAATAGCCTCAAAATTCTTACTCGTCCTCGGTAAACCCGAAACAAAATCCATACTAATGTTGTCCCACTTCCACTCTGGAATAGCCAACGGTTGCATTAGCCCAGACGGCTTCTGATGCTCAATCTTCGACTTCTGACAAGTCAAACAGGAATACACAAAACTTGCAATTTCTCTTTTCATTCCCGGCCACCAAAATAACCTTTTCAAATCATGATACATCTTCGTAGCTCCAGGATGAATACTCAAACCACTACGATGTCCTTCTTCAAGAATACTCTTCTTAAGTCCTGTATCATCTGGAATACACACCCGACTACCAAATTTCAAAATACCATTCTCATCAACTCTGAATTCACCACCTTGACCTTGATTCACTAAAGTCAACTTATCGACCAAAAGCATATCGGATTTCTGACCCTCTCTGATCTCATCCAAAATACCACTTGTTAACTTCAACATTCCCAATTTGACACTATTGTGAGTACTCTCACACACCAAACTCAAGTCTCTAAACTGCTCAATTAAATCCAATTCCTTAACCATTAACATAGACATATGTAATGATTTCCGACTCAATGCATCAGCTACTACATTTGCTTTACCCGGATGGTAATTCAAACCAAAATCATAATCCTTCAGAAATTCTAACCATCTCCTCTGTCTCATATTCAGCTCTTTCTGATCAAACAAATACTTTAAACTCTTATGGTCACTGAAAACTTCAAATCTTGATCCATACAAATAATGCCTCCACAACTTCAGAACAAATACCACGGCTGCCAACTCTAAATCATGTGTCGGATAGTTCCTCTCATGAACCCTTAGTTGTCTCGAAGCATAAGCTATAACCTGCTTATTCTGCATCAACACACCACCTAAACCCAACAATGAAGCATCACAATAAACCTCAAATAATTCCGACGAACTCGGTAATATCAGAATAGGAGCAGTAGTCAACCTTTTCTTTAACTCTTGGAAACCTTCTTCACAATTTGAATCCCAAACAAACGCTTGCCCCTTTCTAGTCAACATCGTCAACGGTAACGCCAACTTAGAGAATCCCTCAATAAATTTCCTATAGTAACCTGCAAGTCCAAGAAAACTTCTTATCTCAGAAACTGACTTCGGAGCTTCCCACTTAGACACCGCTTCTATCTTAGAAGGATCAACAGCAACACCACCTCTTGAAATCACATGACCAAGAAAACTAACTTCTTCTAACCAAAATTCACACTTAGATAGTTTAGCAAATAGCTTCTTTTCTCGTAGAACTTCCAACACCACTCTCAAATGTTCAGCATGCTCTTCTTCAGATTTCGAATACACCAAAATGTCGTCAATAAATACCACAACAAACTGATCTAGATACGGATGAAAAATCCTATTCATATACTCCATGAATACTCCAGGCGCATTAGTCACACCAAAAGGCATTACAGAATACTCATAATGTCCATACCTTGTTCTGAAAGCAGTCTTCTGAATATCCTCAGTTTTCACACGTATCTGATGATACCCAGATCTCAAATCTATCTTGCTGAACACACTTGCACCAACCAGCTGATCCATCAAATCATCAATCCTCGGCAAAGGATACCGATTCTTGATCGTTACTTTATTCAGTTGCCTGTAGTCCACACACAACCTCATAGTACCTTCTTTCTTCTTAACCAATAACACTGGTGCACCCCACGGTGACACACTCGGACGAATAAATTTCTTATCCAACAAATCTTCCAGCTGACTCTTCAATTCAGCTAGCTCAACAGCAGACATACGATAAGGAGCCATCGATATCGGTCTAGTACCAGGTACTAAATCAATCGAGAACTCAACTTCACGCTCTGGCGGTAACTCATTCACTTCTTCAGGAAACACCTCAGGAAAATCACACACCACTGCTAGATCGCCAATTACTAGTTTATCTTTAGCTTCCAAAGTCGCTAACAGCATAAACAACTCTGCCCCATCTGCCACTTCCTCATTCACCTGCCTGGCTGATAGAAACAAACTCTTGCCTTCCTCAATCTCAGGAAATATCACAGTCTTATCAAAACAATTGATAGAAACCCGGTTAAACACCAACCAGTTCATACCCAAGATAACGTCAATCTGCACTAATGGAAGACACACAAGGTCTATTCCAAAGTCCCTACCAAAAATACTCAAAGGACAATTCAAACAAACAGAAGTAGTAGTCACTGAACCCTTCGCAGGAGTATCAATCACCATACTACCCAACATCTCAGATATCTCTAACTTAAGTTTCACAGCACAATCCAAAGATATAAAAGAATGAGTCGCACCGGTGTCAATAATAGCTACAAGAGGAAAGCCATTAATATAACACGTACCTCGGATCAAACGGTCATCTGCAAAAGTCTCAGAACCTGATAAAGCAAAAACCTTGCCTCCTGACTGATTCTCTTTCTTTGGCTTAGGACACTGTGGACTGATATGACCCACCTCTCCACAGTTGAAGCAAGTCACCGTCTTCAACCGGCAATCTGCAGCCAAATGACCACCTTTCCCACATTTGAAACACTTCTTCTCATTACTGGTACACTCATGGATACGATGTCCAGCCTGACCACATCTGTAACACTTAGCAGGAGCACTAGAGTCTCCCCCACTAGGCCTCTTCATCCCACTCTGCCTCTGAAAACCTTTGCCAGCTGCATACGGTTTTCCACGATCAAGCTGATGCTTGCCTTTCCTATCAACCCTCTGCTGATAGCTCTCAGCTCTGGCCTTGGAGTCCTGTTCAAAAATCCTGCAACAGTCAACCAAATCAGAAAACACCCTGATTCGCTGATATCCAATTGCCTGCTTGATCTCGGGACGCAACCCGTTCTCAAACTTCACACACTTTGAAAATTCCCCAGCAGCCTCTGCATAGGGAGTATAGTACTTTGACAGCTCTGTGAACTTAGCAGCATACTCCGTAACAGACCTGTTACCCTGCTTCAATTCCAAGAATTCTATTTCTTTCTTCCCTCTGACATCCTCGGGAAAATACTTCTTCAGAAATCTCTCTCTGAACACAGCCCAAGTAATCTCAGCATTTCCAGCAGTTTCCAACTCAGTGCGGGTAGCAACCCACCAATCATCAGCTTCTTCTGACAGCATATGTGTACCGAACCTGACCTTCTGGTTATCAGCACACTCAGTTACTCTGAAGATCCTCTCAATCTCCTTCAGCCACTTCTGAGCACCATCTGGATCGTATGCTCCTTTGAACATTGGAGGATTGTTCTTCTGGAACTCACTCAGTTGACGAGCAGCTCCCATTCCCACAACATTCGGATTCCCTCCAAGTACTCCAGCCAGCATACCCAGAGCCTCAGCAATTGCAGCATCATCTCTACCTCTTCCAGCCATCTCTATTCTGAAACCCAACAAGCCAAACAATAAGTACTGATAGGGTTAAACAACACCTATCCCGTACAGGGGAAACATAATAATTACGACTCGACACGACCGACTATGCTCTGATACCACTAATGTAACACCCTTCTAAATACCCCAAATGTTTAATTAAAATATCAACATATGACAATCAGAGTAATTATGCCCCGAAGGGTGTCACACAATATTCATCAATTCATCCTGTCATGCTCATTTATTTAATTCAAAATATAAAGTATCTGCATAATACGCAGCGGATAGAAATCAATTCAATTATTCCAAACATGTGACATATTACATGCAAAATAGTTCACAACCAATCAATAAAATATTCAAACATCCCATCCCGATGTTACATCTATCAGAGCATGACCCACTAAAGGCGACACTAGACTCCAAAGAATAGCTCCTACTCAACTCACTGCTTGTTACCTGAAAAATAGGTGTAAGGGTGAGTTCCTCAATCAATATAATAAGCATTATAGAACAATATGTAATGCCAAGTAATTAACACATTAATTCACCCTAATCAGACTACGCATTCAGCAACAATTCAACATCATACTCAACAGGAGATTCTCAACCATAATCAACACCAACAACACGACCCACAACACACAACACACATATGATACTGGAATACATCCATTCATATCATATGCCATACATTCATTATGCAATGAGACTCTATGCATGCGGTACCGACTATGTTGTGAACATATAGTTCAACCTCACCGTCCAAATCCAGGCACGGCTACCAAGCTCACTAGTCCCACTCATTTGAGACATAGTGACTCACTCACTAATTCCTCACCATGGGAATTAGCTACCACCCCAAATGGGCCATGAAATGCACGCTACTCACCTAGCATGCAAACAATCAACAACAATCAAAATGATTTACTCACTAATTCCTCACCATGGGAATTAGCTACCACCCGAAGGCCACAATAGGCATGCTAATCACCTAGCAATGCAACATCAACAATAATCAAGAATAGACACATGCTCACACTCTAAGCCATAATACAGTCTATTCACAAATGTATACATTCACATCATCATGTATACCATCACACATTATCAACATAATTAATCACAAAAGCATATCATATCATGCCACATAATCAAACACAGTATTAGCACACTCTACTAATACCTATACCACTCAAAACAACGGGAAATGATCCCTATCACATCATATCTCAGCTAAGTCGCATCACTCAGCCTAAACCACCAAAATCTGCACAGCGACAGTTCAGGAAAATCCCAACTCTGCCCATACGCGTATTGCCTCTGCCATACGCGTATTGCCCAAACCTGGCCAAACCCATACGCGTAATGCCCACTCTCATACGCGTATTGCGCATTTCCTCGCCAACTCATACGCGTATCACATGTCTCGTACGCGTATGCTACGCGTAACAACTTCCCATTACGCGTACCAACAGAGACCAATTTACGTTCAAAATATCATCTTTTCCTCCCATACGCGTAAGGCCTTACCCATACGCGTACCAGCTAGCTCATACGCGTATTGCCTAGTGCCATACGCGTATGACCAGAGACCAGAACTCTCAGATCTGCTATGGCTTTCTCTGTTACGAAACCTATCCGATCCAACCTTCCACAGTCCAAATTACACAAAATAATCGTCCATATCATCTACACGAATCATATCCTATTCATCTTCGCCAATTCTAACATTATCCCTACTAATTCCTACGAATTCTTTTCAATGATCATCCAATTTCATTCATCCAAAAATTCAACAGATTCATCATGCATCAATTTAATCAGAGGTAAACAACAGTTTATTACTACCCAGTACATATCATCCCATAATACCCGTTAATTGATGATAAACCCCCCTTACCTGAGTTAATCCGGCAGCTTCCGAGCTCCAAGCTTCTCCTTCCTTCAACCTTCGTTCTTTGGCTTTTTGCCCTTTCTGCCTCTTTTCCCTTTTCACGTGAAAATAACCTTTTTACCAAAAAATGGGATTTTTCTAAATTCCAACTTATATATTTTTTCCAAATTATATTATTATTCCAATAATAATAATTCAATAATTCCAAAATAATAATAATAATCCAACTTCCAATTATTCACTTAAATTAATAAATAAAATATTAATTTAAATTAAATAATTATCTTATTTTAATTGGGGTGTTACATACCTGATTGGGGAGGATCGGTTGAAATTGAGTTACACCCGTGAGGTTTGCAGAGTAATCTGAGGGTTTATATGAGAGGGAATTGGTTCTTTGCCGATGAGTTCCCTTCAGCATCTGGAGGTTGCTCTGAACTCTGTTAGCTCTTCTCTCACTTTCTTTTTCCTGCCAGGGTAATAGGAATGGCATGTCCTTTTGTTTCACTGAAACTCTGAATTTATAACCTGGTTTTTGTGGACCTGTGGGCTCAAATGAGAGAGGCCCAAGTCCAAAATTTTTTTGTTATATTTTATTTATTTATTTATTTAGTAAACAAAAGTAAGAGAAACAATGATGTATAATTCAAGCATGCTTGGTGATCTCAAACCAATCACAAGGAGTCCCACCCAAAGGCAAAGGGAACCAAGATGCTCATGATCCTTGAGGCTATGAAAATGCAATGTTATGATGCCATGAGGGATCTTAGGGTCAAAATTGGGGTCTTACAGATGCCCCTATTTAAGGTCATTCTAGCCGGAGAAGTGAAGGTTAAAATCTTCGTCTCGACGAGGTAGAATGGGCTTAAATAATAACAAAGAGACAAATTTTGGTCCCTAAGAGACCTCATGATGCAGATGTATGTATGCAAATAGTACGAACTTTGTGGGGATATGTGTCCACAAAGAAGAAAAGACATCCGGAGAAACTGACAATCCATATGAGAAATACACTCAATGGGACAGAGACTCTGGAGACTCTTATGGGGATAGGAGAGGGAATAAAATACGTGAGCAGGTCACGACTCAACGCTTGGGGAACAGAACTCCAAAGGGAAAATATCCAATGGAAAGACCCGAGCTGACTCAAAGGTGCATGTATTGGGGAATATGCCAATACAGCAAAAACTATCCACAACGGATACTTCGGATAAAAATCCGGATGAAAACAATCCACTAAGGGACTTCGCTGGGGATGCCTAAAAGGACACTCCTGGGGAAGCAGCGGGACGAGGTATTACCGGTTACTGGGTAATAAGCTCAAGGAGACATGTGATCTGATCGCCGGTATGAGGGTGAGATACAACATGCTCGGGAAGAATGAGTATCTAAAACCGGTATAAGGGTGAGAGATATCAATCAACCAAATCATCTGAGGAAGACCTAAAAAGGTATATCTTAACTCAAGAAAATCTGACTCCACTGAGGACAAAAAGTCATAATAGGGAGCAGAGAGGAGGGAACACCAGGGATGCCGGTTACTGGGCATATAATAGGTGACCAACTAAGGCGTGAATTGGGGAATATTCCCAAAACACTCATCATCCAAAAGAGGGCTAAAAGCAAACTCGGTGATAGGATGGATATTCGACTCCGTAAAGGGGGTACGAATCTTACTCGACTGGGGAAAAACAAAAGCTTCGACCAAAGAGTGCATGAGATATACTATCTATTACCGTCAGAACATAGATAATATACTCGCATGGACGATTATCCATAACCGATTACTAGGTTAATAAAGGATAAATCGACCGAAAAGAAAAGGCATCGGGATACCAGAACTAGGTATATAATGATGACCAATCAAGGCGTGAATTGGGGAATATTCCCAAAACACTCATCATCCAAAAAGAGGGCAAAAAGCAAACTCGATTATGGGATGGACATTCGACTCTGAAAAGGGGGTACGAGTCTTACTCAATTGGGGAAGAACAAAAGGCTTCGACCAAAGAGTGCATGAGATATACTATCTATTACCGTCAGAACGTAGATAATATACTCGCATGGACGATTATCCACAACCGGTTACTGGGTTAATAAAGGATAAATCGACCGAAAAGAAAAGGCATCGGGATACCGAAACTAGGTATATAATGATGACCAATTCAGGGGAGGAACAATCGTTACTAACAACAACAAGATAGATGAAAGATGACCCGCTGGGGATAAATTGCGTAATTAGAGCAATTATCCAAGAGATATATCACCGGTTATTGGGTGGTATACTAAAAAATTAAGGAATATCAATATCGAATTTTGTATAAAGATAACCAACAAGGAGGGAATTACATCTACCGGTATGAGGGTAGAGAACCACAAAAGAGAGTACCCGTCATCGGTTAGGATGAACAACAATCAAGGTTTAACTCTGCACGGGGACAAAATGGGGTTTACAACTACCGGTTACTGGGTAGTAGACCACAAAAATATGACTTACAACTACCGGTATGAGGGTAGAGAACCACAGACTCCGCCGGGATAATAATTACTAATTATTGAGCGATTATTCATTTACCACGGGGAAACAGGAAAAAAGTCTCAAGAGACCGATCTAGGATCAAACTAGATAGGCACACCAAATCAAGACTTGTCCCGGTGAGGATATAACTTAATGGAGAAAACCATCCCAGTATATGTGTTGGGAAGGAACAAAAATAATCAACATCCACGAGGATATAACCCGGTGGGGAATATGGAAGAAAGGATAGACGCTTTCTGCTTATGGAGCTGACTCTATATGGAGAGATCAGACACACACGTCTGCTTGGGGAAGTATATCACCAAATAGCAGGAGACAACAAACAACGATATATGGCAAAGAATGCAACATGAATACCTGAATGTTATAATTATGCATGAATATGCGTGGTTTATGTATGATGTATGCTGACAGACAGACATATCTAACACAACCAGGTCCAGGAATTAACCACCCGATACTACATCTCAAGAGAGAAAGCCAAGTTCACCGGAGAGTATCCAATCTGCTGGGGATCAGAGATACCAGGAAGCAAAGAACTCTGCAAGGGATGAATCATCAATCATTCCAACTGGGGACGAGAGTTATCACAGACAAGGTCTACCACACCAACAACTCTACTGGGGAATCTATCCGAGGAGATAAAGGATTTATCGGGATCAACCACCAAATACCGCTCTTGCCCAAAGAGATCCAAGTTGCTGAGGAAGAAAGATTGCTACTCTGCTGAAGGGAAGAGAGGTGACTCTCAACAAGCAATCCACTTGGTAGGATAAACCACAAGAGGTTCCGGAGGGAGGAGATGCAGTCATGCCAGGAATATGGACAAAAATCTTACCCTGTTGGGGATCGTACCACCCTTGGGAGAGCACTGAGGATCTCCTAAGTATCCTTTCGTCATTGTGAATGTTCACTTTGTTTAAAAACAAATTATTAAAAATTTGATCGTTTAAAACAATGATATTTTCTTAATCAAAACATGCAAAACATTTATTGAATAAAAACAAATAAGAGTGCAAATAATTGGATAAAGGCTCAAAATTATTTGATGGAATGGTAGTCTGCGAATGGCAAGACTACATAGATCTTTACAAATTTGAAATTGGTGATATATATTAGAAAAGGGCTACATTGAACATAATCACCATTTCTCCACCAATTCTGAATCTGATGTATTTGAAGCTTTGGTTGATAATGAGCAAGAATCTCTGACGGACGACAGTTGTAGAACAAAGTCTTGTCAGGATGCAGTTACTTGCCAAATCCCTAATTTTTGCCTAGATTGCCCCAGGATGAGGTACTCAATCTAGCGGGATACATATATCATTATTATATATTTTTTGTGTCTCTAACTTTTGCCTGGACCGCCCTTTCGGGTTTTCAATCCACCGAGACGCTCATTTTTGCCTAAGCCGCCCTTTCGGGTTTTCAACTTAGCGAGCTATTTAGTTTTTATTTTTATTTTTTTATATATTTTTTTAGGCGAAGTATTTCTTGACTGCATCTGAATTCACAGGACGAGTGAAATCCTCCCCATCCATAGTTGTAAGTATCAAAGCACCTCATGAAAAGGCTCTATTAACAACATACAGACCCTCATAGTTCGGAGTCCACTTGCCCCTGGAATCGGGCGCGAAAGACAAAACTTTCTTGAGCACAAGGTCACCTTCTCGGAACACACGAGGCTTGACCTTCTTATCAAAAACTTTCTTCATCCTCTGCTGATATAACTAACCGTGGCACCTGGCAGTCAATCTCTTTTCTTCTATCAAGTTCAGCTGGTCATAACGACTCTGAACCCATTCAGCATCAGTCAACTTGGCCTCCATCAAGACTCTCATTGATGGGATATCCACCTCTACTGGGAGTACATCCTCCGATCTTGACTTAGCAATCATATCGTCAACATACGCCTCAATCTCCTTATGCATCATGTCATGGAACAAGGTAGTCATAGCTCGTTGATACGTGGCTCCGACGTTCTTCAAACCGAAGGGCATCACTCGATAACAGAATGTTCCCCAAGGTGTGATGAATGTTGTCTTCTCCATATCCTCGGGTGCCATTTTAATCTGATTATATCCGGAAAATCCATCCATAAACGAGAAGACCTTGAATTTAGCTGTATTATCTACCAACATATCAATGTGTGGTAGAGGAAAATCATCTTTCGGACTAGCTTTATTCAAGTCTCTATAGTCCACACACATCCGGACTTTTCCATCTTTCTTAGGCACGGGCACAATATTGGCCACCCATTGAGGATATATAGAAGTCACCAGAAACCCTGCATCAATTTGCTTCTGAACTTCCTCTTTGATCTTCACTACCATATCAGGATGAGTTCTTCTGAGCTTCTGCTTTACAGGCATGCACTCAGGCTTTAGAGGTAGGAAATGTTGCACAATATCAGTATCTAGACCCGGCATGTCTTCATATGACCAAGCGAAGACGTCAACATATTCTCGTAACAACTTAATCAACCCCTTCTTAACAGATTCTTCCAGAAGTGCCCCAATCTTTACCTCTCACACACAATCTTCAGACCCCAAGTTGACTGTTTCCAGATTCTCAAGATGCAGCTGAATGATCTTCTCTTCATGCTCAAGTAGCCGGGTAATCTCATCAGGAATCTCTACAACATCATCTTCTTCTGCCTCAAATACAGGGAATTCAAAAATGGGAGATGATGTTGGATCATTATGTTCAATGGGTTTAGAAAACAACCTGCTTAATGATTTTTGGATATGAAAAGATTTATAATTCAAACAAGGCAAATCATTATGTAGATGAAAATATCGATTTTATTCTATTTTTAAGGTTTTATGTGATCACCAATTTCATGCAAAAAGCAAAAAGGGAAAATAAATGGGAAAAACAAACATTTAACATGAATTTATTGAATGAAAATATCATTGTATTTATGTTGCCAACCATGTTATCACTCCTCCTTTTGGCATGGGAGAAGGGTTTTTAAACAAAGTGATCATTACGTTGACTTATGGACAACTGTTGGAATATCCACAGCGACCCAATTGTTGCAGACCCGTCCAGGGATGATGAAATTGCCAGAATCCTCTGCATCTTCTTCTAAAACGGCAACAACCTCCTCATCTAGACCAGTGTGGATAAAACCTCCACTCTTGAATAAACCTTTCTTGTTGAAAGTACCAGAAGAAAAACCTATGCCAGCCCGGGATTCGTTGTCTTCTAACTCAATCATTTTTCCTAAACCAGTGGTTGCACCACGCTCAATGGTCAACTTTGCATCTTTGTAGGAAGCAAATGAAGGAGTTCTCTTCTCAATAGGCTCAGCTATAGATAAAGCTTAGAAAGGAGTTCCAATTTCAACCTCAGCATCTATATAAGAGAAGGAAGACAAATGGCTAACCAGGAGATCCCTTTCTCCCCCTACCACCACCAGCTTCTTATTTTTCACGAATTTCAATTTCTGGTGTAGGGTGGACGTCACGGCGTCTGCCTCGTGAATCCATGGTCTAAGTGATCCATCAGTCTTGAAATATTGGCTCTAGTGTAGTACCGGTGAGTCAGCTTTTCTTCAAAATAAATGAAGGACACAGAGTTAGACCACAGGGCAAGGGACCGGAAACAAAACCTACTTATGCGTATGATGCATGCAATGTTTGTGCATATGATTTGTTTTTTTATTTCAAAGGAACTTTAGAGTTTTATTTGCAAATTTTGGAAATATTAAACATTTGATCACATATGGAAATATCTCATCAAATAATATCAGGGAAAAGAAGTGCAGCATCGTCAATCATATACAAGAGAAAAGGAAAATAATCGTCCTATGGATCCTTAGAAACAATCATCTAAAGCTCGGGACATAGGAAGATAAGATGCGCGAAGCCTCTTCACCTCCCTCTCGTAGGCTGCCTCCATATCGGCCTTCTCTTTGGCGAGTCGATCATACTTCCTCTTCCAGAACTTAGAAGACTGAGGAAGTAGAGAAGTCCATACATCATCAGGGTCATCAATAACCTGATGCTCAAGAAACTCAATCAACGCATCCTTCTCCTTAATCTGCTGAAGCAACTCTTCACGTTCATGGATCCAGGCACGTGAACGGTCTTCGTCTCTCAACTCCTCTACTCCTTGATTAGGGAGGGTTGAAGGCCCAGCCATAATCATAGGTGTAGGTCTCGGATACTCGTAAGGCATGAGATACTCAGACGCCCTCTTCCTAACCCAAACAGTGTAAGGCTCCATAGCAACACAATTCTTAGGACCCAACTCTTTCCTTCCTTTCCTATGAATCTTGCGCCAAGCGCGGACCATCCTAGCTTTCAAGCCTTGGGGATCTTTACCATCCTGAAAGAATACACTCTCTAACAGAATGTTATTGGGTTTATCCTTTAGGGGGAACCCAAGATGCCGACGTGCCAAAATAGGATTGTAGTTAATCCCACCACATGTACCAAGAAGAGGTACATTGGAGAATTCGCCACAAGAGTCAATAATCTGCACACCATCATACACACGGTTATACCAAGAGATATCATCATTAGTGAGAGACATGAGTCTCGTGGACCACCGTAGACATCCCTTATTCTCCTTGAAAGCGACTGTCTGAGGTAAGTGAGAAATAAACCACTTATACAACAGAGGAAAACAACACACAATGGCGCCACCACCCTTTGCATTCCTCATATGCAAAGAGAAGTAGGTATCTCCCAACAGAGTCGGAACGGGATTAAGAGTAGAGAAAATCCTAATAGCGTTCACATCCACAAACTTGTCGATGTTGGGGAATAATACTAGCCCATAGATGAGAAGTACAAATATGGCCTCAAAGGCATCCTCACTCATGGCCTTCCCATACATAGTAGCTTGAGCAATGAGGAACTCAGAAGGGAGACCTTGAATTCCACCTTTGGTAGTCATATGAGCACCAACCAGAGGTTCATCTATGTGCAACATGTCTGCTATCTCTTATGAAGTAGGAATACTCTCCAAGCCACTGAACGACACCTAATCCAGAATAGGTATACCCACAAGATAAGCATACTCCTCAAGGGTAGGCAAAAGCTGGAAATCCGGAAACGTGAAGCAACGGTACAAGGGATCATAAAACTGCACTAATACACTCATCAATCCTTCATCCACCTGAGTAGTCATAAGAGGAAGAAGCTTCCCGAAACGAGCCTTGAAACCCAATGGATCTAATACATAAGATGTCAAATTCCTTAACTCTTTCAAATCTGGTTGTCTGAAACTGTACTTCTTTGTATTCCTTCTTTGTCTTTCCATGTCTGATAATTTTGCAAATAAACCCCCTTAAGTTCCTTGAAAAATTTCTTATTATTTTGATGATATGAATGCAAATGGGTGCATGAATGCATGAATGCAACAATCACACTCAAGGATCAAGCAAAGCACACCAAACAAAGGTCATGGGATGGATCATGTTATCCTTAATATCAATCATCCATTTTGGTGGATTATGGTTTACACCTTACCAACACCCAAGTTCCATTGGTATTAAGGATACCTGAACGGATCAACCATGAATCAAGGGTTTGTTGCAAGTCACGAGCATGGAGTTTAGGTTAAGAACCACCCAAAAGGGAGTGTACTAAGGTTTAAACCTACCAAACATGTTCTACAAGAGGTTCCCATAGTCATCATCCCATCTTTTGGATATTATCGGAGAAACGACTACTCGTATTCCAAAAATATTCTCAAGAGAGACTCTTATGAGTGTAGTATCGCGTAACAATCGTATCAAATCTTACACTTGAACGACCTTCACACTACATCCTAAGCATAGGTCAAGATGGGTTTGGTAAACTAAGGTCCTTGGCTTCTAAGGTCTATATTGGAAAAGTAATGTCTAACCACAACTTACTTGTGTGACATTATTGATCCCAACATAACCTCCACCAAGTGAATGGACTTGCAAGTCAACTTGCTAAGGAATAACTCCATACAAGTCGACAAGACTATGCCATTCTCCTATCCTAAGTGCACTCGAGTTCGGGTATAGAACTCATCTCACGAAGATCACCAAGCATACAAGGAATTAATATTCAAACAATTCAATCATTACATACAATACAGTAATCCCAAATTGCACAAAAATATGTCACAAAAAAAAATATACAATACAATACAACAAATATGAAAAGTAGGCAAAACCCACTAGGCAAATTATTTATCCCCAGCAGAGTCGCCACTTTTCTGTAGCGGGGTATTCGTTACCATTAGAGATATTGACTAAATCCAAGGTAAATCATACAAGTCGAGTCGCCACCGCACTTCTATTTATCCAAAGGAATGGTTAGAAAGCGAACAAAAACCTAAAAGTTTTATCGAATCAAAAACTAGTAAAAATGTCAGAGATCTGGGTAAGGGGGTTGGTTATGCAATGGGAAGGTGTTAGGCACCCAAAGCATCCTAGGTACTCCTAGGGAGCCCTTTTCACATTTGTTGTAAGGTTGTTATTGTTTTTTTTTTGTGAAAATTTTATTTGTGCAAACAGGATTGAAGGGATGAGAAAAGAATATACAAATTTATTTACATTTTGTGTTTGAATGGATGAACCCATTGCCTACGTACCATCTTAAAAAAAGATTAGGATCAAAACCTCGTAGTTCGGGCTAAAAAAATTCAAAAAAAGTTGGTGAATTGATTGGTCCAAAAACCTTAAGGTCTTTTGTTATCAAAGGGAGAAAACTCAACCTAAAACCACAAATCCACCATGTGAGGATAACTTCAACATGCTAGTGAGGTGTTAACCCTATAATAAGCATGGAAGACTCATTGTCCATCACTAAGGATAAAGGTGAGTATTATATCTGTTGGTGTAAGCCCTAGAGGCCAATACTTTTGGTACTTGTATCGAATTATTTATTAATAATAAAAGGCATTTTCTTTATTATGGTTGATTAATAAAGTCCCTAGAATAGATAGTCCGTTTAATGTATTAAGTGTGACTTAATCATGAGAACACATTAAACATAAGGACACTATTCTTAAAGTATTCGTAGTCGAGTTTTAGTGTGAAGTGGGATAACATTAAAGCATTAAGACTATTATGTTTGTAGACTGATGATCACATCTCATGGATCATGGATAAAGAGTTATCAAGTCTTAAACATAAGTATGAATATTAGGAGTAATATTTATACCGGATTGACCCACTATGAGAATACTATATAGAAAGTTATGCAATGTGTCATAAGTTATTCTCATGGTGATAATAGTGTATACCACTCTTCGACCTGAAACCACTATGGATCCTAGATGTAGAGTCCAATGCTTTATTGTTGATCCAACGTTGTCCGTAATTGGATAACCATAAAGACAGTTGATGGGTACTCCACGAAGCATGCTGAGGGACATGAGTGTCCTAGATGGAATTTGCCAATCCTGCGTAACAGGATAAATGTCTATGGGCCCAATATTGAACTGGACAAGGGTGACACAGTCTATACCTTGTGTTCAATATAGACATAAGGGCAAAGGGGTAATTATACACATAATTATTATCACAGGAGGTTTTGTCAGATCACATGACATTTTCGTGACTTGGGTAGCAGTGATGTGTTGCTAGATACCGCTCACTGTTTATTATGTTAAATGCGTGATTTAATATAATTGTCAACGTCGCGAAAACCTATAGGGTCACACACAAAGGACGGATTGATAAGAGATAGAGTAACTAAGGAACACCGTAAGGTACGATGCACTTAAGTGGGAGACGAAATATGGTAAGGTACCAAATACTTAAGTGATTTTGGGCATATTATAAGATATGGGCCAAAATACACTTAAGTGGGCTTTTTAGCTTGAAGCCCACACAAGTGGTTCTATAAATAGAACCCCTTGGGTAGAAGCATTGTTACTCCAATCCACTCAGATAGAAATTCAAGTAGAGACTTGGAATTTTGTTTCCCTCTTTCTCTCACTCAAAGCCTTCATTCATAACAGCTAGCACTGCGATTGAAGGAATCTGTTCGTGTGGACTGAGTAGAGACGTTGTCATCGTTCAACGTTCATGATCGCCCCGTGGATCTGTATCAAAGGTTTTGATCATTATCAGAGATCTGCACCAAAGGTTTGAATCTCCACAAGAGGTAACGATTCTATCACTGATCATACCCATCGTAAGGATCACTAAATAGAGAATTTTTTATATTCCGCTGCGCCTTGGATGGCAATTCTCCTACAATATCTACCTCAAGGATAACTCAAACCTAATAGCTAATGGTTATAAAAAAAGTTTTGATTAAGAAGGTGGCCATTGAAACCACAAAAAGTATTTGAATGAGTTATATTTACCAATTAAAAGTATTTACAAAAATATGGTTAAAGTGGA
The DNA here is from genome assembly GCF_024323335.1 of Lathyrus oleraceus. Classification (NCBI taxonomy): domain Eukaryota; kingdom Viridiplantae; phylum Streptophyta; class Magnoliopsida; order Fabales; family Fabaceae; genus Lathyrus; species Lathyrus oleraceus. The sequence goes on along the minus strand of NC_066582.1, from coordinate 324,105,424 downwards.
TTAAAAGGTTCAATTCAGAATAAGTGTTATGAAAAATAAGTTTGAAAATCAAAAGCATAAGGCTTAGGTTTCTAATGTTGAAAACAAAAGTTATTGTTTACACAAAAAGTTTTGGCTTGGGTTAGAATGGGGAAAAAAAAGAAGGGTTAAATTCCTAAACATACAAGAGATAAGGGAAAAGAAAATAAAACCACATTAGGAGTTCCCCTCTTGAGATCATATTGATGATCCAAGTAGCTCCCATCCTTTGGAATAAGCAGTCACAAACAAATATCTCAAGCCATTAGGCACATGTAATCGGAATAAAGGGGGTATCCCACAAATAAAGTGGAACACCAGGCCATCTCTGCAAGAGTCATGTGAGCCCTCACAAAAAAAACTCAACAAACAGGTTAGAGAAACAAGATAGGATAATCAAGAGTTGCCCCCAAATCAAAATGTAATCACATGAATCATGCCATTAAAATTCACAAAAAAGCTCACAAAAAGCAACCAAGGGTATGAGGCCTAAACCTCTTGTCAAACACATACATTAAAAGGGTATCAAAAAATTTCAGGTTGAAAATATAAAGTAGTGGAAATAGGGCATACCTGATTGGGGAGGATCGATTGAAATTGAGTTGCACCCGTGAGGTTTGCAGAGCAATCTGAGGGTTTATATGAGAGGGAATTGGTTCTTTACCGATGAGTTCCCTTCAGCCTCTGGAGGTTGCTCTGAACTCTGTTAGCTTTTCTCTCACTTTCTTTTTCCTGCCAGGGTAATAGGAATGGCATGTCCTTTTGTTTCACTAAAACTCTGAATTTATAACCTGGTTTTTGTGGACCTGTGGGCTCAAATGAGAGAGGCCCAAGTCCAAAAAAAATTTGTTATATTTTATTTATTTATTTATTTATTTATTTATTTATTTAGTAAACAAAAGTAAGAGAAACAATGATGTATAATTCAAGCATGCTTGGTGATCTCAAACCAATCACAAGGAGTCCCACCCAAAGGCAAAGGGAACCAAGATGCTCATGATCCTTGAGGCTATGCAAATGCAATATTATGATGCCATGAGGGATCTTAGGGTCAAAATTGGGGTCTTACAATAAGGCATATTTTTAAGCACATACCTCTTTGTACAAAAGAAAATGCATATCATATATAAAATCAATAGATAAAATATAAATCTTTCATTTAAATCTATTTTAGTAATGACACACGAGAACTATTTAAAAGTACTTTTAAAATTTTGAACGAATTGACTTTTGTTCTAAATATAAATTATTTTATTTTTAATTTAATTTTAATTATAATTATTTTTGTACCACCACATTACTAAACATATATTGGTAATGTTTCATTTTTGGATTAATTTTGCTTTTGTTGTTTAATTGTCTTTTTTTTTTCATTTTCAAAATCTATTTAGCAAATGCATTCACTAAACAAAGATAATTTCGCATCTCGAAAAATACGATTCCTCGCGATGGTCGCGGAAAAATTTAGTGTTCGAACAGAGTCGCCACCGAACTTTATTTATCCCAATAAAGGGATAGGAAAATATCGATAAAACCTTTAGGAAATGGAATAATGGTCGTCGCAACCATATTCGCGTTCGGGAGTGGATTACGTAAGGGGAAGGTATTAGCACCCCTTACGTCTGTTGTACTCAACGAGAACCTTTTAGTTCTAATGTGCGTTTCGAGTGTTAATTTATGTTTGTTTGTTTGTTATCTTTGGATTATAAAATTATTAAAAATAGAAATAGATGAGAATCTCAGAAAGGGAAAGGGGAGGTTTTTTATTAGTGTGCTCGCGAAGATACAACAATCTCTTGCCTACGTATCCTTATGGTGTAATAAGGAAGTCAGAGCATTCGTAGTTCGGGGGACTACGGTTAGTTAGTGTTTTTTAATGAACAACTATTTAGATCACATCCTAAAGGTTAAACGTTGGCTTATCTACTCTCGGCGGAGGCTTAAGCATTGGTTTGTTGTGCGCGTTAGAAAGGATTAAATGGTGTTCTTTTTGAAAAGATTTTAGGTCACACAGAGGTGGCAAGTTGGATTAATATGTTGGATGTTTTGATTGGTTGAGATGTTTTCTAGTTAGATGACGATCATTTGGATAGTCGAGTAAGACAACTCGTATCCTAACAGTCAGGAAAGGGAGTAGAAGACTCTAGACCATTTTCTTTTTCATCCTTAATTATAGGAAAGATTTGATAATAGTTAAGATGTTTTGAACGGATGACGAATACTCGGATAATCGAGTAAGACAACTCGCATCCTAATAATCAGAAAAGGAATAGAAGACTCTAGACCGCTTTCTGTTTCATCTGAATATTTATGAAAATAAGGATGTATATGGTTGACGTATTTTATAATGAACGGCAAGTACTTGAATGACTGAGTAAAACAACTCATATCCAAGCATTTGAGAAGAGGAGTCGAAAGCTCAAAATCATCTCCTTTTTCGTATAGTTTGTCAAGAAAATGATTTGGTTAAGATGTATGTTTGCGGAAGAATGACAATTGTTTGACTGACCGAGTATGAGAACTCGTATTCGACCAATTGAGAAGTGAAGTTGAAAACTCAAAGTCAACTCCCTTTTCATTCAGTTTATTGTGAAAATATTTTGATTTAATCGGGGTTTGGAGATTTGTAGAGGAACGACAATTATTTGACTAACCAAGTAAGAGAACTTGTATTCAAATAGTCAAGGAGAAAAATTGAAGACTCAAAGTCATCTCCCCTTTTATTCCTTATTGTGAAAGAATTTGATTTATCTGTGCTTAGGTGGATTAGAAATGAAGATTGTTCGATTAATTTGAGTACAAAAGTTAGTGTTTAAATAATCGAGGAGAGGAGTTGAAAACTCAAAACCATTTCCTCTTTTATTCTTAAGTGAAATAGCATTTGATTGTGATTAGGTATTTTTAATTCTTAATAAAGAATACTCGATGTCGGATCTAGGTTTTAAATTTGTATTTTGTGAATGAATTGGATTTACTTAGTGAATAATTCATCTAATCGATTAATAAAAACCGAATAGGTCTCATTGTAAGAAGGCTCAAGAGTAAGCCATATGAGGTTGATGGCGATACTTTTACAAGTAATCGACTTACAAAAGTGTTTTGAAAATGGGCTCGACTTTGAATCGAGAAATATGTGATTTATTTTTGAAATTGGTTTGAATGATTTTAAATTGGTGAAATCGACATAATCTTCTCACAATTATAACATGTCATCCATATGCACTCAAGGCTCGGTATAAATAAATATAAAATAATCATGCACATACACCCCACAAAATAAACAATTATCTAAATTATAAGTGATACTAATAATAATATAATTAATTAATTAAATATTTAATAGATTATTTTATTAAATAATAAGCAATTAAATAATAATAGTAATAATAATAATATAGACAAATAGTTTATTAGGTATTAATAATAATATTAACAATATTTATACATAATTTTGAAAGAAAAGTAAATGAAATAAATGAAATGAAAGTAAATAAAATATTTAAATATTTTAAAGTAATTAAATAATTATCATTTAGGGATTAATAATTATCTAGTATATATTTTATAAGTGGTTATGAAAAATAAAATAAGAAAAGAAAGAACAAATAAAAAAATGAGGAAAATGGGCTACATCAAGAGGAAGGCCCAATTCTGGGCGCTACTGAATAATAAAAAGAGGGTTTGTTAGCAAAAATGGTCTTTGGGCCCAACCTGGGTTGGCCCAAAACGGAATCACCAAAGCCCTAAATAGCTTGGTCAAACATTGACCTCCTATGGAGGTGTCTGGACCGTTGGATTGGAAGACCTTGACCTGGTCAATAGATCAAATGGATGCGCATGAGGGTGCACCACCATATGGTGGGGGATCCATACAGGATCCCCTGGTTGACTTAGGAGTCAACCAACCATGTGGCGCTAGCAGAAGGGGCCATGTGGCGCCCATGCAGCCACTCCCATCTGTATATAAAAACAAAAAAATTGAGAGAGAGAGAGAGAGAGAGAGAGAGAGAGAGAGCCATTTGCTCCTCTCGTTCTCTCTCTTCACTCTTGAGAAAGAGCTTCCTCTTCTCCTCCGTTACCACCCCTCACGGCCAAACCTACCAGAGAAGACGGCGGCGACCGGCCAACCGCGGCGGCGCCGCCCTCTTCTTCGGCGACCCTTAACCCTAACCCTAAATATCCAAACACATACCCCACCTTATTTTGGTCGGTGATTTCAAATCCAACATTGGTTCTTCCAAAAACCTCTTTAATCAACTGGATCGGCGGTAAGAAAATAAGAAAACCCTAAACCTAAATTTATGATCTACCCTTCAATAATCGTAATTATGAGAAATTAACATAGGGGTTTTGTCTGTTTTGTAGTGACGAACCACAAGCATATGGATTCGAGCAAGGAAAGGAAAGAAAAAGATTACTTGGCCTGCATCGCCGGTGATGACGAGCTCCTCCACCGTGCTTCAAATAAGTTTCTCTCCCATTCTTTATGCTCTTCGCCTCCCTCTGTTCTTCCTTCTTCTTTTTGGATTTTTGAATGTTGTTTGTTGTTTGGTTTGAATGTTAGGGTTTGATGTTAAAAAATATTTTTGATAACTTCTCTTTTTATTTTCCAGAACGTGTTCTTTGTTTGGTTTGAGGTTAACAGAGAAAAATAATTTGATTGTTTTCTCTTGGATTTTTTCAAAACGTCCCTATTACTGTGTTTACTAGTAATTTTTGACAAACAACCGCTAGTCCTCCAATATTATTAATCTTGGTAACTTACAGAATCGACTAGATTGATCCTAGTACATGTGTCTCAAGAACTATTATTATGGTGGTTTGACTCATGATTAAGTTTGTTTCTGGTTTATGAATGGTGAAAGGTGTTTCGACAATAATTCTAGCCGAAATTTATGACTTTATAGACAAAGAGTAAATGGCAGTAATTCTTGTAAAAAGGTTTTTTTAAGATAAAAAAGTAATTGGCGAAAGTGAAAATAAATAACTTGAAGTAAAAGGCTTTAAGTTTGAAAAGTGCTGGAAATGAATGTTTGGCGAAATGTAAATGTGAAGGGAAAAGTAATGATGAAATACTGAAAATAAGGGCAATTCGACAGAAGAAAAGACAGTAAATGGTTTTAGTTTAAATGACTTGCATAAAATAAATAACATGAAACGTAATCATGGTGTTCTTCATACATACATTTTCAGCAAAGACTCATTTCTCTCGCTCCTGTACTTTGAGTATTTTAGTGAATTTTGTATATCAGTTTGAACACACGAAATCTAAAAACTAAGACTCCTATTTATAACAATTCGACCCTAACGGTCTTTACACAGATGACTACCACGTTCGACATTTTCAAGCATTGCGTGTCTCAGATGCTTCCACGCGTTGGCCTGACGAAACTGCTTCGTTTGAATTTCAAATATTTCCCGCTTGAAGCTTCGAATCTGTCAAACGCCTACATCGAAGAGAACTTGTGGAGACCCAAAAATCTTCTAAGTCTCAAGCTTCAACAAGAAAGGTCCTTTCTCCCAAAAAAAGGATTTAATAAATAGCTTCGACACAACCATTTTTATTTGTTCTCCAAAACATAACACTTTCAAAGAACTTCACCTAATTGTCGAAATCTCCAGCTAATAAATTGCCCCCAATAAATGTCTATTTCGAATCAATGTAGAAATGGGCATTTTTTGTAATCACCAGATTTCGACCAGAGACCTTTCATAGACCTAAAAGTCCATATCTGTCAGTTAATCATGATTTACTTTTTCAAAACGTCTCATCAAGACGTGTACGCATTTATTATCATCATGAATTTCAACTTCCAAGAATAATGAACAGTAATCCCTGTACCCTTTTCACAAAAAAACTACCACGTGGCCCACTACCTTTGCAAGGTGTAACCAATCAGGTTCGTAGGTTAATACTATAAAAGCTCATTGTCACTTCTTTCTTCCCTTTTTATGAAAATCTTCATCTTCAACCTGAGTTCATCTCTAAAACTTCTCTGAAAACGTTTCTTCTTCCTTAAAACCCTAATCCTTCAAAACCTCCAAAAAAACCCATAACAATGTCTTATGATAAACAGAAAAAGCAATCAAAGAACATTAAAGGCGCTGGATCCTCAAAAAGTTCCGCTTCTCAAAACATTCCAACTAGAAAAATCATAACTGTTGGGGATCGGGAGTACATTACTTCTCCCAAACTCATCAAAGAACAGAAAGCAATATTTGCTTCCCAGGTAATGATTCCTTCCTTACTTTCTGGAAATACTTTAGGGTTTTTAGGCCCATTAGTTCCTAAAGGTCATTTAGAGAAATGTGTAAAGTTTTTTCCTTGTTATCACACTACAAAACCCATAGCCAACAAAATTGTTTCCTCCAGAAATGCTGAAGATTCAGTCCAAAGAGAGGCTTTTCAACTGGATTTTATTACTGATAGTTTCAGACCCTTTCGTTCTTGTCCAACTCTAGACAAATCCTATTTAGCTTGGTTGACGAAAGTTGAGAAAAAGAAAGCTTCATTTTGGAAAGAATTGGGCATTTTCGACCTGATTCAAATGTCGAAGCTAGGGTTTAGCTATTGCCAACCTTTATTATTATTCAACCTGTATTTCTGGGATAGTACATATAACACCTTTCATCTCCCTTGTGGAATGATGACTCCTACGCTCTTCGACATAGCTGCCATTTCTGGACTTCCTCCAACAGGAGAAACCTTCGACCCCTATCAAGACTGCGAAAACTTAATTGACTTTAATGTCAAGAATGCTTCGTTCAGTACTTATATTAATTTGTATCATGCTGATGGGGAAGAAGTTTCCGACATAGAACATATAGCATTCCTGGGTCTATGGTTATCCAAGTTCTTCTTCTGCTGTAAATCTCTGCAAGTTGCAAAGAGGTTTCTCACACTTGCTAACCAATTGCATGTTGGTCGAAGAGTGTGTTTAAGTGAACTCTTATTGGCTAGTTTGTATGAAAGTCTAGGATCTGCTAGTGCCTAGTTAAAGGAGTATAAAGCTGGTACCAACTTATTACTATATGAGCCTTATTGGCTTCTTCAATTGTGGCTCAATGCCACCTTCGAATCCTTTTTGCCAACACATGGAAATGTTGATGAAAATGCCCCAGAGATAGTAAATCGAAGCATTGAAGGCACCAAACTCCTTCAGTTGACTCCAGTTGATGATGTTGACAATCTTCAAACTTCCCTCGCCAAATACACCCTGATGTTCTCGAAGCGTCACCATTTCTCTCCTTCGATGGCTCCTTTTGCTAGTCGAACCCATGGTCATTCCTGGTTCACTGCTTCGCTCGAAGATGCTGTTAAGGATGCCAGCACAGAGATCAAAGATATATGGCGTGCCTTTCTCTTCCCAAGGCTGCTTGTTTCAAGGATCTTGCCAGTAAAGAGCCATGTTTTCTTGTTGGCTTATCAACCTAATTTTGTCTCTCGATAATTTGGTTTGTGTTAACTTATTCCTGTCTCTTTATTCAATCGAAAGCGCGAGAGGTATGTTGTTTAGGGACTGACTGGAGCGCTCGAGACATTGCAACCCACAAATAATTACATACAAACTTTGTTGAATTCCAATTAATAGCATACCAACCGTCATTATATTCCACCAATGGGTTAGCCACTTGGTGGACAGATTTCTATTCCAAGAATATGTTTACTACTGCTGAAATCAAGGAATGTCTAACGAAGGCCTTCTCATCTTTGCAGGAAAATGTCTACAAGGGTAAGCTTACTCATTCTGAAGAAATCCAAGCATTCCAAAAGTACTTTGAAACTGTCTATAACCCAATGAAACTTGTTCAAACCGTCTGTTACGCAGCGCCAATTTTAAAAGAGAAATTTGAAAAACAAATTGCCAAAAAGAAATTTCCCAAAGCTGTAAAACTTGAATTTAAATATGATTTGGCCTTTGAGTACGAACCATCCAAATTTCCAAATTTACCCAGTGCAGATTTTGCTTTGTCATTTTTTCCCCTTACCCAAATTGGTTCACATGTGGGAACATTTTTAACATACTGAAAAATGACCAACAAAGACCTGCTAAAAGAGTAGTTGCAACCAAATATACCTTAGACAGTTTCAAAGGCTTTCTTCACTTTGACTTGGATGCAATGAGAATTACCTCTCCGAGATGTGAAGGTGTGGAATGTTTGGATTTCTTGGTTTTATAACTCCCTTTCGTATTTTGCCAATCTTTTAAATATTTGCACGTTTCGACTAACTCACATTCTTCTTTAGCTGTCGAAAGGAAGGTGGTGAAGAAAGAGAAGCCTATGGCGAAATCTAGTTCGAATACTGCTTCTAAGCCAACTACCTCTTCAAGCCAGGGAGCTCCTTCTGCCAAGGATACTGCTCCAGAAAAAATGAAGAAGAGTTCAAAGGTATTACATCAAATAACTTCTTTGTCTCTTTCGTATTTTTCTAACTGTTTATAATTTTCCTTTTTCAGGGTAGTGGCAAGCCTCCTTTGACGCCCAAGAAAAGAAAAGTCCCCACTGAAAATGTAATTCTTGTCGAAGATGATGAAGAAGAAACTCCTCCAACTCCACTTAAGAAAAAACAGAAAAAGAATAAGGCAACAGTTTCCCCTTACCAAATAAACAAACAACAAGGTGTCGAAATCAACATTCTCCCTCCTCCTTCAAAGGAAACTCAATCCCAGCCCTCTGGTGGCGCAGCATTGGAGCACATTGGGAGCAATGCTTCTGACCCTGAGGCTCAACAGGCAAACTTCTATCTTGAGTGTTTTATCTTTCGATAAACTCCTATTTTATTCTAACACTTTATTTTCAGGAAAAACCTACCACTCCCCTCATTTCTACTGGAAATCAGAGTGATCCTTCGAGCGGCATGAATCCATCTCCTCCTCCGACAATCAGCGGTGCTGTCCAAAACAAAGGATCTTCGACTGGAGCCCAAAATCTCGAAGCAGATAATGCCCAAAACGAACAAGAAACCTCTTCTCCTGGTGAAGATGGTAAAAGAGTTTTGAAGCAAGCTGAAGAGAAGGAATCAGAAGAGAAAGAAGATTTTGAGGATACTCCCAGTAAATCTCCTACAAGAGTTGCGTTCCCTTCAGATTATGCTGACAAGGATGATCAGGATTATGATGAAAATGAGGGGTACTTTCAGGAAGATGAAGACATGAGTGACGGAGAAGCTGATCCTGAAGGAAATCAGACTGGAACTGGTGATGCTAATGTCGAAACGGTCCCAAATCCAACTAATGTTCGACCATCCATCATCCAGACTTTGCCTATATCACTTACTGAGGAGGAGAAAAAAGCTTTGAAACAAAATGATCCCCTCAAGTATGTAAGGTTGATGATGGCTCAAAGAGAATCTTCTTCAGAGCAAAGCATTTCTGGAGCTTCGACCCATTCTAGTGCTTGTGCAAACGAAGCATCACATGACGAACTCCTTAAGCAGGTAAAGAAGGCAGTTTTTGATGTAGATCTCTTTGAATAATTAAAGAAGGATGTGGGAGAAAGCTTTGGCATAAAGAAGCTGATAAGCAAGATCAACATCACTGCTTGCCCCACTGATATAGGTGAAGCCCTTATCGACATCCAGAACCCCATTGACCAAGTCTGTGCTTAATACCGTAGGGAGGTGGATGCCAAAGCAAAGCTTCAATCAAATGAACAAGCTCAAGCCACTGAGTTGGATAATGCCCTTCGAACTTCAAAAGCCTCTGAGGAGTTAGCCGCTTCCAGAAAATCAGCCTAAGCAGAATTCGACACTTATACTGCTTCGATACGACTCTAGGAATCTCACATTGCAGAATTACAGAAGAAGATTTTTGATGCTAAGGCGAAGCAGGCTGCTATCCAAGGCTTTGATAGTACTGAAGCTGATAATCTGGTGAAGCAGAGTGTAGATCACGTCGAAAAGGCTACTGCTATGAATGAAGATATTGCACGCCTCAAAGGGGTTCAAGCTGCTGTTCAGTACAAGATTGCCTTGGCGAAGATAAAGTATGATCGAATGAGGGCCACTATTCCTTTCTGATTTCCACTTGTATTTGTTCTATTCGACTCTTGTTCATTTGTAATTTGATTAAGACGAAAGCCATTTTGGAAAAATTTGGAGTTTAAATATCTTCACCATTTTGGCTATGATAGTTCTTTGCTTACTATGTTGTTATGATTTTAACTTCATGCACAAATGGTTTATACTTCTTTAAGTATTTCCCATTTACTTTTAGGATTCTTCGATCCTCTGTTAGTTCTTCTATTTCGTATGCATTATTTGAAAATGCTTTTAAAATTCGAAAAGGTCCTTCCCAATGTGGAGACCATTTTCCTAATGTTTTATTCTTTCGATCCATATGTAATATAACTTTCTAAACTAAATCATTCATAGTGAAAGTTTTACCTTTGACCCTCTTATTGTATGCCCTTGCTACCATCTCCTCCTGTCTTCTTAATACTTCTAACGTATGCAACCTTTCTTCGTCCAATTCAACCAGTTCATTCATCATCATTTCCCAGTATAGGTCAGATGGAATTTCTCCTTGTCTTTGGATTCTCACTGATTGCAAGTAGATTTCGACAGGTAATACTGCATCATGTCCAAATGTAAGTTGGAAAGGTGTAGTGTTAGTAGCTTCTTTAGGGGAGGTTCGACAAGCCCAAAGTGCTTGATCTAAAGTTTTGTGCCAATTTTTTGGCTTCTTCCCTACATGCTTTTTGATTAAACCAATTATTACTTTATTGGCTGCTTCGACTTGCCTATTGGCTTGAGCATAATAGGGTGTGGATGTTAATAATTTGAAACATATTTCCTTTGCAAACTCTTGAATCTTTCGACCAGTAAACACTGATCCTTGATCTGTTGTTATACTTTCTGGGATCCCAAATCTATATAATATTTACCTTTGAATGAATTCAATGACAGTTTTTTGATCCACATATTCCTACAAGTATGTACCTTTGACCCTTGGATGAATTAGGTCGAATTTCCCCAATTAAATCTAATGCCCAACCTCTGAAAGGCCAAGGCTTGATAATTGCATGAAGCTCACTTGCAGGAGCATGTTGAATTCCTGCATGTATTTGACATTCTTGGAAACCCTTAGCAAACTCTATACAATCTTTTAACATGGTGGGCCAATACATTCCATATCTGAAAAGCAACCATTTCATCTTATGGCCTGCCTGGTGTGCTCCACAGGCTCCACTATGTACACTAGATAATGCCAAGTATTCCTCGTTTTCTCCTAAACATTTCAAGAGGATCCCTTCAGGGGTTTTCTTGAATAATTCATTCCCCATCAAAACATAAGATAAAGCCATGTACTTGGGTTTTCTTTCTGTATCTATCGAAGGGTCCTTGAGATAATTAATAATTGGATTCCTCCAATCTGTATCCATTAAGGTATCAATGGTCAGTACTTCAAACTCTTCTTTGTTAGCATATCCTAACTGAGTGCTTTCCAAGTCTATCGGAGACAATGGCAGCCATTGCTTTTCCTCTTACTTCGACAAGTTCCTCTAGCTTCTCTTTTGAAATTTTATACCCTGAAGCTATTTGTGATAAGTCATTAGCTTCTTGGTTTTTTATTCTAGGGACATGTTTTATGTCTATATATTCAAATTTTTTGAGAAACCTATTTGCAATGACGAAGTACATAATCAAATTTTCTTTTATACATTTGTACTCCTTCATTAGTTGCTTGATTACTAATTCTGAGTCTCCTTTAATTTCAACCCTAGTTGCCCCCAATTCCAACAAAGCCTTAAGTCCTACAATAAGGGCTTCATGTTTTGCTTCGTTGTTAGAATAAAGGGGACCTTCAATTCTATATTTGAGTTTTGTTAGAATTCCATCAGGAGAAATTATCATGATCCCAACTCCACTTCCATCCTTATGAGTGGAACCGTCGAAGAATAATCTCCAAGGTTTCAACTCAACTTGAAGTTGAGGACTTTCGACCACTGCATGGTCTACAATAAAGTCTGATACTATTTGTCCCTTCATTGCCCTTAAAGGCATAAAGGCTAAAGAGTATTCAGTGAGCGCTAATGGCCATTTGCCAATTCGACTGTGCATTATTGGCTTTGATAACATATACTTAATGACATCAAAATGTGAAGAGACATATAAATCAATAGGTTTTATATAATACTTGAGTTTAGTACAAGAGAAATGCGAACAAAGACACAACTTTTCTATTGAAGTGTATCTAGTTTCTGCATCATTTAAAACCCTACTAAGATAATAAATGGCTCTTTCGACGCCATCTTCATTCTCTTGTGCCAACATGCTACCTATAGTAGTGTCGGAAGCTAATATATACAGTCTCATAGGCTTCTTTCCACATGGTGATGCCAAGATAGGAGGATTCGTTAGATAATGCTTGATCTTGTCGAATGCCTTTTGATGTTCATCATTCCATTCGAACTTCCCTTGTTTCAGGCCTAAGAGGGGAGAGAAGGCTTGAGTTCGACCACTTAAGTTTGAGATGAATCTTCTCAGGAAGTTTATCTTTCCTAATAATGATTGCAATTCTTTCTTAGTTGATGGTGCTTTGGTCTCCATAATAGCCTTCGTCTTATTATGATTGATTTCTATCCCCTTTTTATGGACCACAAAGCCCAGAAAATCTCCAGCCTGCACAAAGAATTCACATTTAAGATGATTCATCTTTAAGCCATGTTTTCTCATTCTTTCGAATGATTGGCTGAGATGGGTTAGATGATCTTCGTCTGATATAGATTTTATCACAATATCATCTATGTAAACTTGCATAAATGTCTCTATATAATCATGGAATATAGAATTCATTGCTCGCTGGTATGTTGCCCTAGCATTTTTTAGACCAAAGGGCATAACTATCCAATCATAAGTGTCTATTGCCCCTGGACATCGAAAGGTTGTTTTGGAAACATCCTCTTCTGCAATAAAAATCTGGTTATAGCCAGAATATCCATCAAGCATGCTAAGATATTCATAGCCTGCAGTTGAGTCAACCAGCATCTCTGCCACAAGCATTGGATACTCATATTTAGGAGTTGCTGCATTTAGATCACGAAAAATCTATACATACTCTTAAAGAGCCATTTTTCTTGATAACAGGAACTATGTTTGCAATCCATTCGACATACCTTGTGGTCCTAATGAAATTGCATCGAAGAAGTCTTTCAAACTCTTTTTTGATCTTTGAAAGGACCTCTAGGGCGAATCTCCTTGGAGTCTGCTTGATGGGCTTCTTGCCATCCTTGATAGGCAGCTTCAATTCGACCAGGTCCCTCTTCAAACCAGGCATCTCGTCGTAGTCCCAAGCAAAGCAATTTTTGTTTTCTCTTAGCAGTTCAATTACTCTTACTTTCAACCTGGGGTCCAGTTTAGTGCGGATGTAGGTGATTCTTTTTGTACTCCCATCTCCAAGATCAATTTCTTCAAGAGGATCTTGCGCTAACATCTTCGCACTTGACGTCACTGGATCTTTTTAGAATCCCAGAGGCTCTTCGTCATAGATGGCATCTAACCTCTGTTCTGTTAGTTCCACATCTGTCCTCAGGTACTTCTGCTGGAAGTTTAAACATAACTCTTTTCGTCCTTGGGTGAGGGTTGTCTGGCCTCCTAGGAACTCCCCTCTTGTCGAAGAGGTACATATTCGGGTTACCTCCATGTCCGTCCCAACCTTGGTTAGATGGGATTCTCTTGAATGCTTCAGCTAATTCTCTGTTGTACACTGCCCCACATCTGGGACACATCAAGCATTCTGTTTCGTACTTGTAGCAACGCACAATAAAACCAAGAAGGCTTTCTCCAGGCTTGGGATACACCTTCTGTAGTTGGCTTTCCTTCCTCCAGTTTCTCTCAGTCTTTGTTCGTTGCCATCTTTCATAGTCCTCAGCCACCCTTCGACATATCCTGATGCTACACCTTGGGCACAACAACATGTCAGAATTTCTTTTGTGACATCTCCAAAGGTATTCACGTAGGCTTTCATTGGATTTGGGATAGCCAAACTGCATCCCCTCTTACTCCATCTTCAGACATCTCTCCACTTCCTCTATTTCTGGGGGGGGTGGTGGTTCAGATCCACCATGTTGACACCTAGATTGGCGCCATCAGTGATTGAAATTTCCTCAAATTTCTTCCTTAGGCCCTCAGTAGCCTTAGTTTCTTTCCCATTAAGACCTTCAGTGACCCTTGGTTCGACATTAGCAACCTGTTCACCTTTGACAGAAATTCCAAAGGGAACATCATTATTTAGGCCATTAGTAGCCTGCTTTCCATCTAGCGCATAGCCTTTAGTTCCTGTTTCCTTCACAGCCCCATTTCCCCTATGTCAATCATGTTGATTTCGACAGGTTCAACATAATTCATGTCAACAATGTTGAGGGGGTCAGCGTCAACCTTCATCTGGTTTTTCCCCTTGTCAGCGAACTTGAGGCGGCCATCCTTAATTGCATTCTGAATAAGATCCCTGAAAAGAAAGCATTGTGAAGTTTTATGGCCTAAAAAATTATGATATTTACAGAAGCCTCTTTTCTTCCGTTGTTCTAACGGAGGAATTTTGGTATTAGGAGGCACTATCATTTGGCCATCTTTACTAATAAATCGAAGATTTTATCACATTTTGTCACATCAAATGTGTAAGTCTTTTTAGGAAATCTATCATTCTTTTCAGTTTCGACAGGGTTCCTGTCGTTCGAAGGTGTAAGTAATTTACAGGCATAAGGTGGCGCTTCTTTTAATTCAGCCAAATCTACTTCGAATTCCTCGAGACCATAAGGGTCATTAGAGATTTCAGCCTCCCCATCTTCGAATTCGACATAAGCAACCCTTTCTTTCTTATAGTTCTTATTCGCTCTGACCTTTTCAGATTTTAAACGTTCGACCTGTCAAACCCTGTCTGCTAATTGGGCCATATCTCTTAGATACTGGGTATCTAACTTTTTCCTGATGGAATAGTCTAAACCTCCAGCGGCCATTTCGACCAACTCATGTTCAGGCACTATTGTAAAGCATCTAGATTTCAACAAACGGAACCTATTCAGATAATCATCTATAGGTTCAGTGAATCTTCTTTTGATACTGGCTAATTCCTTAAGACTTATCTTAGTTTGGCCCATGTAGAATTGTTCATGAAACAATCTTTCCAAATGAGGCCAAGTGTCTATGGAATTTGGTGGCAAAGTTGTAAACCACGTGAAGGCATTTTTCGTTAAAGAACTGGGGAAATATTTCATTCTTAGTTTCTCACTGTTCGCCAAATCCCCTGCCTCAGTCATGTATCTGTCTATGTGTTCTATAGTGGATTCACTAGTGTCCCCTGAGAATTTGGTGAAGTTAGGGATTTTACAATCCCTTGGTAATTCAGTTTGTAGGACGTATTCTGATAAAGGAGAGGAATAGTTTGGCCGTCGAAGTCCTGTATTCAGACCATTCTGGGCCATGATTCTCTCTATCATAGTAGTTAAGTCATTTTCCATCATGTTTTCTCGCCTAACCCTATGAATTACTTTGTCTGCATCCTGGTCTCTATTAACCATTATTACTCTCCTAGATTGTTCTTCAGGGACTTCCCGTCGAACTGGTTGTTGTTCTAATCTTGCCCCCATGACCCTTTCGTCAGGCGCTTGTCTAGGTGGTCGAACCTGATTTATAGTTGGTTCTTCTTCTTGGATTATAACCTGGTTTGGTTTGCGTCGAACAGAGGACTGTGGGGCGCCTAGGAAATCTGCTATGCGTCCCATCTGCGCTGACAGTTGTTGGTATGTTTGGGCATTATCATTGTTAGTCCTATTTACATTTTGTATTAGGGGAGAAAAAATGGTATTCATTTCTCTGGCCAGGAATCCTACCATATCATGGTTACTAGCATCCGTTTGTTGTCTAAAGGTTGCCTGGTTATTCGTTGTAAGGGTGGGTAATAGGGTGGACACTCCTTGTGATTGGGTGAAATAACCGTATTATGGGGTTGAGTGTATATAGAAGTATTGTTTTGAAGTCCTGCCATGGCAGTATATGACATTCCATATGGGTATTCTCTCAAAGGCCTAAAATTCTCAGATCCTAGTGGCCTAGGGGTTGAAATTGCAGAAATGTCTGCTACGCTTGACATAACAGGCATTGTTGTCGAATTATGCAAGGCCATGGATCCAGATGTTGGTATGGCCTATGCACTAGGGATCTCAATGGATGCATCAATCGAATTTGCTCCGATTGTGCCTGTTCCCTGGAGAGGAAATTGTTCCCCTTGACTGGTTGTATAAACCATCTTTTTTGTGTTTTTTCTTTTGGTTATACGTTGCGAATTGTTGGCTATCTTACCACTTATAAGGTTCATACAACACTATGCTTTTTTAACCCAAAAGAATAACAACGATTTTGTATTGTAAAAGTAAAGCAAATTATTATAATTAACAGTTCTTTTGACATTGTCCCACTGGGCGTGCCAATTTGTTTACCAGTAATTTCTGACAAACAACCGCTAGTCCTCCAATATTATAAATCTTGGTAACTTACAGGATCAACTAGATTGATCCTAGGACATGTGTCTTAAGAACTATTGTTATGGTGGTTTGACTCATGATTAAGTTTGTTTCTGGTTTATGAATGGTGAAAGGTGTTTCGACAATAATTCTAAACGAAATTTATGACTTTATAGATAAAGAGTAAATGGCAGTAATTCTTGTAAAAAGGGTTTTTTAAGATAACAAAAGTAATCGGCGAAAGTGAAAATAAATAACTTGAAGTAAAAGGCTTTAAGTTTGAAAAGTGCTGGAAATGAATGTTTGGCGAAATGTAAATGTGAAGGGAAAAGTAATGATGAAATACTGAAAATAAGGGCAATTCGACAGAAGAAAAGATTGTAAATGGTTTTAGTTTAAATGACTTGCATAAAATAAATAACATGAAACGTAATCATGGTGTTCTTCATACATACATTTTCAGCAAAGACTCGTTTCTCTCGCTCCGGTATTTTGAGTATTTTAGTGAATTTTGTATATCAGTTTGAACACACGAAATCTAAAAACTAAGACTCCTATTTATAACAATTCGACCCTAATGGTCTCTACACGGATGACTGCCACGTTCGACATTTTCAAGTGTTGCGTGTCTCAGATGCTTCCACGCGTTGGCCTGACGAAATTGCTTCGTTTGAATTTCAAATCTTTCCCGCTTGAAGCTTCGAATCTATCAAACACCTACGTCGAAGAGAACTTGTGGAGACCGAAAAATCTTCTAAGTCTCAAGCTTCGACAAGAAAGGTCTTTTCTCCCAAAAAAAGGATTTAATAAATAGCTTCGACACATCCATTTTTATTTGTTCTCCAAAACATAACACTTTCAAAGAACTTTACCTAATTGTCGAAATCTCCAGCTAACATACTGTTAATTTGTTGTTGTTATATATGTGAATGTTGGTTTTGAGATAACTTGTTGGATTATCTCTTTTCCAGAATTTATGGAATGATTATTCTATGGATTTAAGGTTGTTTGATTTGGATAATGAAACGTGTTCTTGGGCGTTCATCTTGATTCATCGTGCAAAATATTAATCTGTTTATTCTATCAATTATTTTTCAGTTTTTTATAAGTGCTTATTTGATAAGCTCTTTTTTAATTCTTGAGTTGGTTTTGCAGGTTAAGTGAAGTGATGTTGATTTGAAAAGGGGGTCTGCGCTTGCTTTAGGGATTGGAATTGGGGGCGCTGCAACTTGAAACTGTTGGTTTTGGAAATGTCCTTAAAAGTTTTGCTGCTTCAAATTGCTGTATTTACAACTTATTCAAGATTTTTTTTAAAGTTATTTCTGATGTAATAGAACTTTTTTGGATAGTGTAATATTTGGATCATGTATTAGTTGTTTGTAACGTGTAAATTAACATGTAAACTTTTGGATTTTTATGTGAACTTTGGATTACCATGTGAATTTTGGATTAATCGTGTAAGCCTTTGGATTATTTATAACATCTTTTTTTGATTATGCATTGGCCTTTTTGGAATTATTGGTAACACTTGGATTAAAAAAATTAATCATGCAATTAATCTTTTTTTAAAACATTCTAAGCTTTATCTCAATATCTCATTTGTGTTGGTTATTTAAAATGCTTAAACTCTTACTCATATTAAAATGGATTGTGCCATGATAGAATACCAATTATTATTAGCTTAAATGAGCAACATGAAATGTCCACCATAAGCAATAAAAAACAATTCCAAAATGAGCTTTAAAACCTTGTCCATCACCATAATCTTTTCCAACAATCCACCTTAAAACAAATGCCTGTTTAAAAAATGTAATTTGAATCTAGATATTTATGAAGGATCAAGACTTTAGCATAAACATTTGGGATGTGGAAATGAACTTAACAACAAGTGATCATAGAAAATAACCATGACTCTTAATACTTACTAATAATCAAATAGATTTTGGATTAGTAATATAAAAAGATTCAAACCACACTTTGCAATATTAATCATGGACATGTTTATGTGAATGGACCTTTTTTAAAACCAAGAGTTCTCATGGATAAACCAAAATGGGACTTGTTAACCAAAAAGTCTCAAAGTGCACATACTATCCCATGCTTCAGTTAATAGCCATAATAGACAAATGCAACAAGTGTCCTCTTAAGGATCTCGACAGATGAAAATGTCATTGAAGACTTGATGTCACCAAGGGCTGAGAAACCCTAAAATGGAACCTATGTCTTAAGATAAAATTCAAGTCTTATAACATTGGGTAGTGAATGCTGGTTGAAGATTTTTCCTTACCCGGACAAAATTAGGGTATGACAGATAAGTTTAACCAAATATTTATTTACGGAGAATAAACTAAAAACAACCACAATGTTTTAGTCTGCACGAAGTAAATGTAACTGATTCTTATAGAGGAGAAAACAGATGAGCATACACGTTAGCAAAAATTGGTGCTGAAAGTGGAGAACATCTAGAGTTTGGAGACCAAATTCCAAATTTTATTAGGCAATCAATTGCATCTGTCAATGCCTGGCTGCGCAATCTCTCCAGTTGTACTCATGGATATGCTCGAAATCCACAAAGTAACATAGATAGATGACGTCTGTATAGGTGGAACTCTTGTCCATAAAAATCGCAGTGTCAACCAAATAAAGCAGGTATGCTCTCAATGCATGCGATATATGGAGCGTCACTTGCTCATCATCACCATCAGCCTAACGTGTATTCAGGAACGCATCCTCATATACCTTCTTCAGGTATAAAAATCTAGCATGAGCACCCCTGACTTTATCCAACCCATCCATCACCTCCTTTGGATCAGCCCCCAGATACTCTACCGTCATCTAAAGTACCTCATCTTTGGTCATTGTCATACCTCAAAAAAATAAGAATACGACGCTCGCGAAGCGCAATTTCACGCTCGCGGGATGGACTTCATAGAGTCACCACCGAACTTTATTTATTCCCAAAGAGGGAAAGGGATAATATCAATAAAACCCCTTAAAGAAATTATAACATATGGTCATCGTAACCAATTTCAGGGTTCGAGAGTCGATTAAGCAAGGGAAACGTATTAGCACCCCTCACGTCCGTTGTACTCAACGAGAACCGTTTAGTTACTTTCAATTTGAATATTAGCGGGATGTTAGTTTCTAATCTTCTACTTATTTTGTGATAGAAAAAGAGAGAGAAAAGTATTGTTTTTGAATTTTATTAATGAGATAGGACTTAAGGTTTTATTATTAGGGGACTTGAAAGAAACTAAAGCTAATTATTTTATTAATTGGCCTGACAAGATTTCGCAATCCTGCTCATACGTATCTCCGGGTGCAATAGGGAATTCAAGGCTTACGTAGTTCTGAGTAGAAAATGTTTGTTTGTTGGTCGATTTTAACGAAAGTTATCTTGTATTACGATGAGAAATGTTGTTTTACCCAAAATAGATGAGGAGCTGACATATACATCACATCAAATGGATTTACAAATCAACATTCGGAAAAACGTCACTTACCTCAACTCAACAATTATGGATGAAGAATTGCTTTGCATCATATTAAGATAATATCTCTTTCATTTATGAAAAAGTTTTGAAGATTAATCGCACAACGGTGAGAAAAAGAAGTTTGACGTGTTGGATGTATTTTAGGTGAATGATGAATGTTGATGTATTTTAGGTGAATGACGAACATTTGATGAGAACAAGACCTAAGCCTCGGGATCAAACATTCGGGGTTCCACCAGAATACTAGATTTCAATGGTCCTTTTTCATTCAAGGTTAATTGAGAAAATCATTTGATGGACAACGAACGCCTAGTAAGAATCAATTGCTCAAAGAGTTGCACCAGAATGCTTGATTCCAATGACCCTTATTTTGTCCAAGTTAGTTAAAGTGTTCTAGGGACGAAAGAAAAAATGGACGGCTAACTGAAAATGCGAGAATCGGGACCGATCATTTGAGGATTCCTAAGGGAATGCTAGATTCCAATGGTCCTCTTCTTTCGAGTTATTTTTAAAAAATGGTTTTAACATTGCGTTTGATTCTTAGAAAAATCACTCGATATTGATCGAGGTTTAATTTGTGTAAGCTTGAATATGATTTGCAAATAGTTTAAATTGGTGAGATTATGAAGACTGATTTGCTGTAAGTGTTTGTTCTTGTTTGAAAGATTGATTTTATTTATTTTTAGTCTATTATTTAATTAGCTCATTTAATCTAATTAAGGACAATAAAATAATAACAAACAAGTAAATAAAAATTACAATCAACAGAATGAGAGTACATTTGTCATTTAGGAAGAACAAATAAAATAGCACTGAAACAAATAATAATATAGTACTACTCAATCAAGATAAAAATAAATAAATAAAATAAAATGGTTATTAACTACAAAACAAGAGAAAGGATAAAAAAATTGAATAATTTTCTTTATTGTTTCTTTTTTTTTTTAATTTTAATTTTCTATCTAATCATGATTCTAAAAATAAAAGGAGATATTCTTTCACACAATAATAAAAATAAGAGAATGCAAGAAATTAATAATAAATAAAACAAAGATAAAATAAACAGATAAAATAGAAAGGAATGGGCTAGAAAGCCCAAAAGAGAGAGATGCAAATAGGATTGGGTAAGGAGTACAAGAAGAAAGGACCCAAGTAAAACATTAAAAGTCTCTCTCTCTCTCTCTCTCTCTCTCTCTCTCTCTCTCTCTCTCTCTCTCTCTCTCTCTCTCTCTCTCTCTCTCTCTCTCTCTCTCTCTCTCTCTCTCTCGCTCTCTCTCTCTCTCTCTCTCTCTCTCTCTCTCTCTCTCTCTCTCTCTCTCTCTCTCTCTCTCTCTCCTCTATCTCTCTCTCTATATATATATATATATATATATATATATATATATATATATATATATATATATATATATATATATATATATATATATATATAATATATATATATATATATATATATATATATATATATATATATATATATATATATATATATATATATATATATATATATATATATACTTAAAAGAATAAATAAAGATAGTAATTAAAAAAAAGGAAAGAGAAAGAAAAGAAAAAGGCCATTAGCCTCTAGGGGAGTACCGCCCCCTACGTAATCAGGTTTTAAAGAAAAATAAACATAAAAAGTAATAGAGAAAAAAAGACAACAAAAAGAAAAAAAGAAAAAAATTAAAAAGTAATAATAAAAAAAACAAACAATAAAAGTGATGTTTTGAAAAAGTATAAGATTTAAAATACTATTTCCTTAATTTACTCTTTTTCTCTCACGGTAATAATAAATGAGTTAAATGAGATATTGACTTTTCAAAATTAACCAAACAACTAACAATAACCAGACATGTAGCATGTAATTAAAACAAAATAAACAGAACAAAATCAGAAAAGCACAAATTAAAAATGTTTCACTCTCTCTTTCTCAACGTTTCTCATCTCTATGCTTCTACACTCTCACGAAAAAACAAACAAATCTCATAAGCGGTTTTTTTTACCCAAACAATCCACTTTTTCAAGGAAATTCCCAAAATACCCCTAGTTTCAAAAAAATCCCAAAATACCCCACTTTTAAGAGGAGTCGCCAATTGAATTGGAGACTCCTCTTAAAACTTGAATGGAGGCGCCAATTGGATTGGCTAGGGAAGATGCCCTAGCCAATCCAATTGGCGCCTATGTGTAGGTTTTAAGAGGAGTCGCCAATTCAATTGGAGACTCCTCCTAAAATGCATTTTTTTTGTGTTTTATGGTATAAGTGAAAGATAAATTTGATATAATACGACTTGATATTAATAAAGTTTGGATTTTACACAAAGAAACCTAATGGTGATGACCGGGATCACCTAACCGACCTCCGGTCCCACATCCTCTAGCTACACTAACCCTTGGGCCCTAACCCACGTTGACGATTCTGCACCGGTGTTTGATCATCTGAGGGGCCAGGAGCGTCACTACCAACTACAGGAGAAGGTCCGTTGAGGTATTCAGACAACTCAGCATAGTCTTTAGTATGCATTGATGGTGTACCGCCGTAGCTGAGCTCATGACCCATGCCAGAGAAGTTGGGATGTGGTTGACTCATGGATGGGCGACCGGGACGGTTGAAGGGAGACATGGGGTGTTTGGTAGAGATAGGGTTGTGGAATGTTTTGGTTTTGTGATGTTTGGGCTTCTTGGCTACGGTAGGAGGATGGGCGGTTAGTGTTTTGGCTAAGGCGACTTTGGTAGGGTGATGGTGTGGGTGCGGAGCGATGTTGGGTCTTAGGTTGATAGTCAATTTGTTGGTGGTGGTATGGTGTATGCTCTTGGTATTGGGGTTGGGTGAATGACATGTTTTGGTTGTATGTTTGTGTGTTTGTGGAATAGAAAGTTTGACGGATAGGGGGTTGTGAGTAACCGGGCTGAGAATGTTGTTAGGGGTTAGATGTTGATCCTTCTTGTGTGTAACTTGCTTGGCGTGAGTCGTAGAGGTACATATCTTCGGCGATGAACTGAAAACCAACCGATCAGTACCAAGCCATATAAGTACGACTTGGTTTTACCTCAGTTGGCATGACTGCGTCAGTTAAGACATGGTCATGACGGTGCTTCCACTTGCGACACTCTGATCTTGCGAAGTTTTGCCATGAGTTGAAGTTTCATTGGTCGTTAACTTTACGCAAATGCCATTCTCCTAGGCTAGCTGGGGGATCTGGGATATTCTGGACCATACCGAACTGCAGCTTCACACGATCGGTGTTGTGCATCTCCACAGTTGTGAACCGTATTATCGGAGTGCATGTTGTCCATACGGCTGCGTCTTCAGTGTTGACCTCATGGTCATGATCCAAATTAAGGTATGGACGCCAAATGAACTGAAATGTTAAAGAAGATAGGATTATAATGAATGTAGAAAAAGTTAACAAAATATAACGAAATAATTAAGTTATTTTGCTTACGTCTGTCGGTCGAAGGTGATCCAACAGGTTGCGATACTGAGTAATACAGTGTCTCGGACATCTGTTGTAACTCATACCACGTGCCGACCATCTACACCAAAAAGTTAAAAAAAATTAGTTTGAGGTAATAAACTTTAAGGAAGTAAGTAAAGATATAGCAATTTAAACAACTTACTTTTGTGCATATGGAAAAGTGAAAGGGTTGTTATTGACCGGTGCTAGAGACGGTAGTCTTGACCAACCCCATGCTTGTAGCAAAACAGCACATCCAGAAAATGTAGATGTGTCTTTGTGGGAGTTTTTGCACAACGAGCTATAGAGATAGGCTAGACAAGCAGATCCCCAACTGTAACTTCATATTCTATCTACATGTCTAAGTAGAGGTAAGTACATAATATGCATGCTAGAACCACTACCTTCGGGAAATAAAAAGGATCCTATTAACAACATAATGTAACACCTAGTTTTTATTATTCGAGCATCTTCGGTAGAATGCTCATCTAAGTATAAACTATTATAATATGACTTTAGGCGTGAGAGTAGTATACCTTGACCTCTAGAATTATCATCTAACAAATCAGTGCCTAAGAGCTCCATGCAAATTGAATTTGCATAGTTGGTCTTACCATTAACAGCCTTGCCTTCAATTGGTAGTCCTAAAAGCATGTAGACATCTTCTAACGTCACGGTACACTCACCGGTTGGGAACCAAAATGTGTGTGTCTCTGGTCTCCATCTTTCGCATAAGGCTAGAATGAATTTGTTATCTATAGACCAAGACAAAATCTTGCTAATATGACCAAAACCGGCGAGTTCAACATAAGGTTGAATCATCGGGTCCATATGGACATATTCGTGGACCCGAGTTCGAAACCTTGATACATCCTATAAAAGAAAGAATAAAACACTTGACTAAGTTGGTATGTCAAAATAAAATGGGGTTGGTGAAGATGAAAGATAAAAAGTTAACAAAAGAAAAAACTTACATATGTTGCGATGTTTGCAACCGTTCCTCTATGTGCTTCGCCCATTGTGAGTAAAGACATTTTGTTGGGGGGTTGGTGTAGATGAAACTAGAAGATGTTGTTGAAGATGAAATTGTAAAAGAAGTATTGTAGAGGAAGTAGTGAGAGTGATGGTGTGGAAGAAGTGTTGATGGAGTGGATGTATTTATAGACAAATGGATGGGAGCATGAAAAGTTGTGCTTGCATGGTGTCTCCACATGAATTGGCGACCATGTACAAGCTTTAAGAGGGGTCGCCATTCAAATTGGCGCCTCCATAGGGACATGCATGCAAGACTAGGTCTGAATGCTTGGTTTCGAGGTCTGAATGCATGGTGTCTCCACTTGAATTGGCGACCATGTACAAGGAATAAGTGGAAGCGCCAATCCATTTGGAGTGTGTGTCTGCATGTCTGACACGTGGCTGTCTTGTCTCCTGCATGCTGATCAAGTCACTTCTTGATGGCTTGCATGGTTGACACATCATCTCAAACTATCTTGCTTGTCCGACACGTGGCTGTCTTGTCTCCTGCATGCTAAACAAGTCACTTCTTGATAGCTTGCATGGTTGACACATCATCTCAGACTATCTTGCATGTCTGACACATCATCTTAGACTAGCTTGCATGTCCGACACGTCATCTCATAATATCTTGCATGTCCGACACGTCACTCCGAACTAGCTAGCATGTGAGACACTTCACTCATCTACTTAAGTGTCTTACTATCAATATCCAAGACACTTCACTCACGTTCATCTGCAGTAAGAAAATAGTGTCCTCGCAATCCATTCATTGGCCGAGCCTACCCAGCGAGCGTGTGAAGGATATTTTTTTTATTATTATTTTAAAAACCTTATTAAATAGTTTTCTAATTATTATTATTACATAGTTTTTTAATTAATTATATATTTAATTAATATAATTGATTTTTTTTAAAATAATAATATTATTTTTATTAAAGTATTTAAAATAAAATGTCAATAATAATAGTTTTTTATAATAATAATAATTTTCTAATATTATTATTTTTTTAAATATTAATAATAAAAATGATTATTTTTTAGAATATTAATAATAGAAATAATTTTTTTCTTATATATTAATAATAAAATTGATATGATTCCCTCCAAAATTTCAATAATTTTTTGGGAATGATATATCTCCCGCCAAAAATTCAATGATCGAGCAATTGCTTTGTGTTTGTACTGTCTCGGTCAATGATTGACCGAGTATTCAAGTATTAATTTTCTATAAATAGCATAACTTGTAGAAATGTAAATCAGATCACAAAATCCTTTCTTTTGGTCAGAATGCCTGTTTGTGGTCTTATATTTTATGGACACGGTGAAAAAATGAGTGTTTGCCTTGATCCGCAATGGAATTTCAGAATACTGATTTCAGCCATCCACACTGGCTTCCGACAGTTGGGCGGGCGTCGTATGAAGGTGAGGAAAGTAGAGTATCGTTGTCCATACATAACATTGACTGATGCAAGCCCCGATGGTACGTACATGTATTACTTGGATCGTATAGAAAATGATGAAGATGTTCAGTGTATGTTTTCGGCACATAGTGGTGAAGTTAATAGAGGAGTTGAAGGTCCACTTGTGTTGGTTGTTGTTGTTGATTAGTTTTTTAATTACCAGTTGTGTTGGTTGTTGTTGTTGTTTAGTTAATGTGGTCGTACTTTGTAACCATAAGCCTTTGATTATGAAATGTATTTCAAAATTGTTTGTTCCCAAAAGACATTAGAAATACACAATGGTTTATATATATTACGTGCATAGTAGTTAATAATTTTAAAAAAAACATAATCATCTGGACGGATATTTAAAATAACAACATAATCATCTGGATGGTCGCTGGGACGGTCCTGCAACATTAGGACATTTCCTACGCATGTGTCCTATTTCACGGCAAATTCCACACCTTCTCTTTTCCTTCTCAACGTCATCCATCTCGGTTCTAATCCTGGTGCTGTTTGGGCGCCCTTTCTTCCTCATTCTCATAGAGTCGTCAGGGCAAAGAGTAAATCCTTCATATTGTGGCCAATTCTCCTCATGGGGAAGTCATAGGAAACTCTCCTGATAGACCTTGAAGATGTTAAGAATTTTGAAGATGTCTGGAATGTGAATGGAATAGTCCTGGCGTATGCTCGAACATGCTGCGATTACATGGGAGCAAGGTAAGTGAAATGCCTGAAATTTCCCACAGTCACAATGTTGTTTCCTCAGATCAACGTTGAATGTTCCGGTTGGTCGACCTTCGTTATGATTAATCTTCTCTTGGACCATGAAATAAAATCTCTCTCGATTGAACTGCATGACGTTGTGTGTGTTAGCTTTGATGACTTCCTCAGCTATCCCCTTGTTGCAGTTATCAGTGAAAACCTGCCCAGAGGCTAACATTTTTGTCCACTGATGGCCTCTTCTACCAAATAGTGATCCTAAACGATAGTACGTAGATTTGACCAATGCAGTGATTGGAAGGTTTCGGGTTTCTTTTAGCACCGAGTTCATTGCTTCTGCTAGGTTGGTTGTCATGTGACCCCAGCGTTGCCCTCCGCCAAATGCCCTTGCCCACTTCTCCCGAGGGATGTTGTTTATCCATGATAAAGCGTCATTGTTTGTTCTTCGGATTTCCCCCCGATAGTAGTTAAATGTTGCCTCTGTTAACGCATAACCCATGTTAACAACTATTTTGTGCAGATCCTTGTCTTTAATCTCGCGCATGAAGTTTTGCGCGATGTGTCTAATGCAATAGACGTGTGATGAAGGAGGAAACTGTCATCCATTTTCCGGGTTATTGTATGCACTCTTTATCGATTCATGCCTGTCTGATAATAGGCATAGATTTGCTTGGGGGGTAACGTGCATTCTCAAATTCTTAAGAAAGAAACTTCAGGCTTCCTTTGTCTCACTTTCAACCAATGCGAACGCTACCGGAAATATGTTCTCGTTCCCATCCTGTGCCATAGCCATCAACAGAGTCCCTCTGTACTTACCATACAACCAAGTTCCATCAACTTGCACAATTGGTTTACAATACGCGAAACCACGTATACATGGTCTAAACGCCCAAAACAGACGATGAAATATCCTTTGGTCACCCAAGTATGAACCATAATTTGAAATCACAGGTAAGGATTGTAATTCTATAATGGTACCTGGTAGATATGTTTTCATTACCAGTATCCACTACGGAAGATCGTTGTAAGATGTCTCCCAATTTCCATACATCGACTCAATTACCTTACACTTTGCAATCCATGCCTTTTTGTATGATATGATATACTTGTATTTCTCAATAACATGAGCGATGATAACCTTCACCTTAAGAGAAGCGTCCCGATTTACAAGCTCCATTATGCTCTTGCTAATCATTTCTGAACTGAGTTTTGTATGGTCTTGTGACATGGAGGTGGTTGTGCACGTATGAGGCCCACTAGACTTACCAACTCTCCACCTTGAGTTGCCCTTACGCAAAGAGACCCTGCATTTGAAATTGCATGTTGAATTTCTACATTTGATGACAAAACGTACATTGTCAGATTTAACCACAGAAAAATCTAGACTACGTTTTATATGCCATTGTTGCAACGCCAAAACACACTATTCTTTTCCTTATCTTCATACTCGATGCCCTCCTCTATTTCATTAGGATTGTGAGTTGGTATGAAACTGCCGAAAACGGAGATTGGTTCATCATCATCCAAACTTATGTTTTGCATGTGCGCAGGTGGGTTGTACAAACTAATTGGTTGCGCTCTTAGTGCAACGGTCTGTGTGTCGAATATGTCCTCATTGCCATCATCATCTCTAACACCAAATAGATCTTCAAATCGAACCTCCTCAAGATCATCCTCACTATTCTCGCCCACCTCTTCATTTGGTATGAAAGGTTCATTATTTTGAGTCGGCTCTTCGTCAATGGCTTGACTCATTCCATAGTCGTGTGACTGTACAGATTGCGTTGGATAACCGAGATTTTCGTTGTGAGTTGGTTGTTCTTCAACATCTTCATTGTGACTCGGTTGTTCTTCAAGATTATCGACTAGGCGAACATATATCTCAATGCTGGGTAATTGAGATAATGTTACATGACATTGAAACATTGACTTGACATCTTCGTCGGTCTCAATGGGTGTCATTATGTAAAAGACGGTATTATCATCTCCATTAAATAATGGTTGACGATAAATGATGTCTTCAACATAACGTTGCAACTTTTTTTCAATACGGTCTTTTAAATGATGAAAGTCGGAGTTGATGTGGATTTTGAACATAGTTAAATTCGTATTGCAAAATGAGAATCCCTCACTTGGATTTGTGAAAAGGGACCCTTCGGAATGGATAGAAACAATTAAATTTCTTTGAGCCATGGATGTGGAATATTTGATTTAGTTTAGGAGATGTGAATGTATATTTGGTTTGGTGAGAATGAATGAAGATGTTCGTGGTATTTATAGTAAACCATCCTATACAAATCACATGTTGATTTTCATTTAATAGGAAGAGAGAGAAAAAGAGAAGGCGTGATCCATGGGCTGTACTAGCTCGTCCATTCATTGGACGAGCCAAAACCCTAAAAGAGTAAACTCGTCACTCCATTGGACGAGCCCATACGGCAAACGCATCACCTCGCCATTCCATTGGACGAGCTCATAAAGACCAAAGCATAACTCGTCCATCAAAGTGACGAGCCTTAAGACAGGCTTTTGCGCAGTGCAATTTCCCATCAGCGTGGGAATCTCATCTTGCAGGATTCCTTACAAAAAAATTTTACATGCATTCCATGCAATGTCAAATCCCCCATTAAAATCTTAACCAATATATTTATTATATTTTACCATTATAAATAATCCATACCTCTACACTTCCTTCTCATCATCTACCTACAATTTATATTTCACAAATTCTTACTCTCTTCAAATATTTACTCTCTTCAATTTCTACACTTCCTTCCAAAATGTCTTCGTTATGGATGGGCGAATCACACCGTGGGACGGCGGCAAACATTGCCGAATACGTAAGTCTCTTTCAAATTTATTTCACAAATTCAATATGTAAATATCAGATCAAATATTCATTACCGTTTTTTATTTTAATTTCAGCAAGACGGTAGGTTTCGGGTCCATTCGCATACATACATTCAACCAAGTGCAGTTATAATACCGTATTTGGAACTAGCCGGTTTTGCAAATGTGGCCAAGATTGCAAGTCTAAAAGTAGACTCTAAACTAATTGTTGAATTGTTAGAGAGATGGAGACCGAAGACACATACCTTTCATTTACCAACAAGTGAATGTACTATCACACTAGAGGATGTGAGTATGTTACTCGGTCTCCGAATCCATGGTAAAGCTGTTAATGGCCCAACAAACGTAACCAATGATGTTTACATGGAAAATTTGGGCATCGAACCAACAACTTCGGATAAAAATGGGGCTTCTGTCAAAATAGTTTGGTTAGAAGCAGTATTAACACAACTCAAAAATAACCCTAACCCGTCCGAAGCAGAAAATATTCTTCATGCAAAAATTTATATTTTACTTTTAATTGCTACTTTTTTAATGCCAGATAAGAGTCACAATTTGTTGCATTCTTCTTGGTTACCTTTAGTAGGAGACCTTGAAAAATGTAATACATACAGTTGGGGTTCTGCTTGTTTGGCGACACTATATAGACATATGTGCAAGGCGACCCATAAAGGAGTCAAGAGCATAGAAGGATGTGTTGTATTACTAACTGTATGGGCCTTCACACGCATACCCTTGTTAGCCCCGGTTAGTAACGAGGTTCCATCACATCCTTATGCATTAAGGTAACGATTTTCATTTAAATGCAATTTATATTTATCAAAATTATTTATACGTCGCTTTAACATATTTTTTTTTAATATGCAAGATGGTGCAAACGAGGTATGAATTATGGAAATAATCCTCGTCATCATCTACGAGGGTACCGTGTTGCAATAGAACACATGGAAGAAAACGATGTAAGAATTATTAATTATAATATTCAACTTATTTAAATTTATTTTATACATTCTAATAGTTATATTTCTTTTAACAGTTTATTTGGAGGTCGTACATCCAATATCCAGTGCCTGATTATAATGACAGCCGAGTTTGGAGTGCAACAACATATATGATATGTTTCTTTACCGTTGAGATGCATCAGACGGATCGAGTCAAACTCCAATTTGGATTTGAACAACAAATACCGTCTCAGCCAAGATGTCTAAGTGAACATCATAACATGACTATGGTCCAAGCTTGGGACACGCATTGGCAAGATTTAAATAAAGAAGAGCTGAAAGAATGGAAAAGAAGAAGGCATTTGGTGTTACAAGGAAACTCGGTAATTGGTGAGTCTAAGCCGGGTAGAGAATACATGAATTGGTTTTTATCAATTCCTTTTATGCACGTTGCTCCGACACAATTTTTGAATGATCCCCGTCAACGTGTAGCTTCTTCAACCCAACAAACAACATCACCCCCACAACAACATAACCAACCATCATTCTCAGCTCAACAAACTTACCAACACACCCAGACCACACAACAACACATAATTTATTCCACCTCAACCCAACACCATAATCCCCACACTCCATTCCCTCAAACAAACTACTATTACAACCAACAATATCAACAACAAACCAACCTACGCCCACCCATACAATACACTCCAATTCCTTAACCTAACTTTGAATACTCAAACCCTCATTCTCAACCCCAACCTTCTAACACCACATTCGCACATCCCACTCCCACATACAACCCTGATGATGTCTATTATCCTCCTATCCAACACACTCAACCTGAAACCTACATACAAGCCACACATTCACTACCCAACTTTGACCTCACCGATGACCATCTAATGAGTATGCCTTCTTTTCGCATTCAAGAACTCGACGATATGGATATGCCTCCAAACACATCACAACAACATCAACAACAACAAGACGCCCTAGATGAATTGTCTTCCGACTCATCTCCGTCTCCCGCAAGACAAAGACAAGAAGACTTGGGCAAGGGAAAACGCAAAAAAGTTGGCACAAGATGTGGAACAGGCGGTCACTATAAATAAAATGTATTGCTTCCATTATATCAATAAAATGTATTTCTTCCATTGTAATTCTTAAAAAAATAAATTATGTCTATTATTAATATTCTAAAAAATAATCATTTTTATTATTAATATTTAAAAAAAACAATATTAGAAAATTATTATTATTATAAAAAACTATTATTATTAGCATTTTATTTTAAATATTTTAATAAAAATAATATTATTATTTAAAAAAAAAATTATATTAATTAAATATATAATTAATTAAAAAAATATTTAATAATTAGAAAACTATTTAATAAAGTTTTTTTTTTAAAAAACATCCTTCACACGCTCGACCAATGAATGGCCGAGCCTATCCAGCGAGTTTTGGGCTTCAGACGCTCGCCCAATGGATGGACGAGCTCAATAAGAAAAAGGGGGCAGATTGGGAAAAAAATTTCAGAGTGGGGCAAAATGGGACTTTAATTTCAATAATGGGGCATATGGGGAAAATAGTCACAAGTTCCTGTGGCATATGGGAATTGACTGAGGCTCGGGTCGCATCATAAAATTACAAAACACAGTAAATTAAGTGAAAAGCTGCATAAGTGAGGAATCTTACACTGACAAGCCTGCTGCTCAAAGTTTGTTATAGAGAAGTTATTATATGACAGATCTCTGCATAAAGATTAAACAATTGTTTCATAATCTTAGATGATGATGCAACAGATTAACTTTGGAAATTGCTAGCTCATTCATACAATATGTTTAAGAATCTTAGATGATGATGCAACATATTAAAACTATTTGTATTATCATATAATGTATAATAACTTAAATTAAAATTTGTTTTTCATTATCATAAGATGTTAAAAGTAAATGGACCGAACGAAACAATGAAGCCTACAAAGACACAATCAGAGGTGAGAGAACAAATCTCAGATATGTACTAAAAAAAGAGGGATTCTCTACCTATTTTTATGAACGTCATTATGTCATGGCTATAAGAGTGTGTTAGACCTTCGGAATTTAAAGGAACCATTTCTATTCGGCCATGCATTTATTTTATTAGTCGTTATTATTTTATCTTTCTGTCAGTTACATATTATTAATTAGTTAATTAATGTGTGTAAGTTCTATAGGCTGTTATGCTGAATAAATAGGAAGGTAGGAAAGCATAGTGGGTTATCCTGAAGTTATTGAATGGTTATTGGGAGAGACCCAACTCTCGAACATTTGGGAAGAGACTCTCGAATTCATGAAGGAACCAAACTGGTCATGTCAGTGTGTTTGTGTGTGTAAGTTTATCGTGTAAAAAACCAGTTTCTATCAACTAGTATCAGAGCAGGTTCCTTCCGGGACTGCTTTATGGTATCTACGCGAGGGGAAATGGAGGCCAAATTAGAAATTCTCGAACGTGGATTTGAAGCGTTGTTAGCAATGAAAGAAACAATGGAGAAACAACACAAAGAAGACTGTCTATAGCGAATAGAGGTTAGAAGACAAATGACAGAATTAGTCAAAACAATTTGTCGCATGAGGCACCAAAGTCAAGCAGGATCAAGACACAACGAGGGCCAAACTGACGAAGAGGATGTGTCTGTGAATCATCGACATCCACGGTCCTGCAAAGAAAGATGGCGAAAGTTGGAAATTCCTATTTTTGAAGGTACTGATGCATATGGTTGTTGAGGTTGTTTTTCTGGGTGTTCCGGTTGATTATCATTGTTGATATTGGAATAATCGTCCTTAAGAGCTTCTAAAATATCATCATCATTGTCACACAAAACAATATCCTCCTTATAGGGGTTAGTTTCATCAAAGGAAACATGCATAGATTCTTTAATAATTAAAGTTCTTTTATTATATATATTCTATATTCTTTACTAGAGAGATAATAGCCAAGGAAAATACCTTCATCAGATTTTTTATCAAACTTACTGAGATTATCTTTGTCGTTATTTAAGACAAAAAATTTGCATTCAAATATGTGAAAGTAAGCAATGCTTGGTTTCCTTCCCTTGAAGAGTTCATAAGGAGTCTTTTTCAAAATAGGTCTAATAATAACTCTATTACTTACATAATATGTCGTGCTCACCGCATTCGCCCAAAAATATTTTGGAAGATTTGAATCACAAAGTATCGTTCTTGCAAGTTCTACTATAGATCTATTCTTCCTTTCCATCGCTCCATTTTGTTGAGGAGTTCTTGGTGCTGAAAAGTTATGAAAGATTCCATATTCTTCACAAAATTCTTCAAAGGGGGCATTTTGGAACTCTCCGCCATGATCGCTTCTTATGGAGGCAATTTTTAGTGATTTCTCATTTTGAATCTACTTTGAATACTTCTTGAATGTCTTGAATGCATCAATTTTATGCACTAAAAAGAGTGTCCAAGATTATCTAGAAAAATCATCAATAATAACTAATGCATATACATTACCTCTGAAGCTTTTTGTTCTTGATGGCACAAATAAGTCCATATGCAACAATTATAGTGGCCTTGAAGTGGACACCGGATTCTTAGGTTTAAAATTTGATTTGGCATGTTTTCCCTTTTAACAAGCATCACATAATTTATCTTTGACAAACTTTATCTTAGGTAAGCCAATGACAAGATCATGCTTGACTAGTTTATTTAAGTGCTCCATGTGAATATGAACAATTGTTTTATGCCATAGCCATAAGTCATTATTGTTTACCATGAGACATTTTACTTTCAAAGATATGTCATCTAGGGAAATCATAAAAATATTATTAATTATTTTACCCTTGAGTTTTACCTCATGAGTGGCTTCATCTTCAATCAAGCATTCATCCTTGGTGAACTTGATTTTGAAGCCTTTATCGCAAAGTTGTCATATACTAATAAGATTGTGCTTTAGTCCTTTAACATAAAGAACATCTTTAATGGATGTGAAAGGTGGTGCTCCAACTTTGCATATGCCAAGAATATTTCCTCTGTTGTTGTCACCATAAGTGACATATCCCTTGGCCTTAAGTACTAGATTTTAAAATTTTTTGATATCTCTTGTCATATGCTTAAACCACTATCGAGATACCATAGATTTGTAGTTGTCTTTAAGAATACCTACAAAACAAATTAGGTTTTATTAGGCACCCAAATTGCTTTGGGTCCTTCATAATTAGTTCCTTTCTTGACCCACATGTAATGCCCACTTACCATACTAAAATTTCTCACATAGCAGACATTAGGTGTATGACCACTTAAACCATAATAGAAACATGTAGGAACAAAGTTACTTTTATATCTAGGAATATAAGATTTATTTTTGACAAATCTTTTCTTTTTAGGATAATGATGAACATTGTTATATTTGTCCATTCTCTCTTTATTGGATTTGTCATTAGCCTTAACAAAGATAGTTTTACTAGAACTTGGTTTATTAAATTTAGAGTATGAAAGTCCACTTTTACCATTTGCATATCTTTGTTGACTAAGGACACAATTCAATCCAATTTGTCCTTTTTCATATCTTTCAATGACTCATTTTAATTGGACAAAATTTGGAAGGAGAGGGATTCACATTCTTTGCATACAAAATTATGTTTTTGTTCATTAACAAGGTTTTGTTTTTCAACTTCAAAATCCTTTTTTATGGTGTCGATTTTGTCTTCAAGAGATAAAATTTGTTTCTTTTGATTGGACACCGTTTTATATAGAATTTTGGATTCATTTAGAAGTTCATCTATGACACCTTATGCATCACTATCATAAATAGAAAATTCATTATTAACCTCTTCATCTTCATCATCGGAGTGATGTGAAGCCATCAAGGCAAGGTTTGCACACTCGTCACTTTCTGAGTCGGATGATGAACTTACTTCATTCTCTTCCCACGCAATTTAGGCTCTTTTAGATTTGGAGTCCTTTCTACTTTTGAAGTCATTTTTCTTGGTGAGTTTTGGACAATCCGTTTTTATGTGTCCTTGCTTTCCACATTCATAGCAAGTGATATTAGGTGTTGATGTAGAAGTATCTTTTTTCCTGAAAAATTTATTTCTTTTTGCATAATTCAAGGATTGTTCATTATTACCAAAAAATTACCGAGTCTTTTTACAAGAAGCATGAAATTCTCATCTTCTTCCAGAGCATCATCTTCTTGTTCTTCTTTTGAGATAACCTTTAAAGTGATACCTTTTGATTTATTTTCTTGAATTTCATTTTTTTCAAGTCTCCCGAGTTCAAGTTCATGTTCTTGTAGTTTTCCAAACAATGAAGTGGAAGTCATAGTAGAAAGAATTTTCTTTTCTGATATTGTCGTTACTTTTGGTTGTCATTCCCTGGTTAACGATCTAAGTATTTTAAGATTAAGATCATCGTTAGTAAAGGTCTTACCAAGAGCAATCAAATGATTTATCAAGTGTACAAATATTTTTTATAATGCGACGATGGATTCTCCGGGTTGCATTATGAACATCTCGTACTCTTGACTTAAGGTATATAATCTAGATCTTTTTACTTCAGCGGTTCTGTAAGACCCTAATTTTGACCCTAAGATCCCTCATGGCATCATAACATTGCATTTGCATCTTGCCTCAAGGATCATAAGCATCTTGGCTATTACCTTTGGGTGGGATCTCTTGAGAGTTGGTTTGAGATCACCAAGCATACTTTAATTGTATATTATTGCTTTTCTCATTTTATTCACTAACCAAAAAGCACAAAAATATGTCACTAACATCTTTTGTTTGTAGCTTGAGCAATCACAAGATCCAAAGCTTCTAGGAGATCCCATGTGCATTGATATGGCCAGATGAAGTGGAAAGCAAGCATGACAATGGTTCACAAGGCTTTAATTCATCATATATGCCTCCCAAGTATCTAAATTTGTCAATTTGATCAAGATAAACCAAAGGGCTTGAGGATTGTTTCCCAAGGAAACCCTAATTCATTTGTGCATCAACTGTGCCTTGCTCATGAAGCAACCTCAACCCATGATCAAATGCAATCAAGGGAAGTTCTTTAATTCATCATTTCATGCATATTTGAACTTATTGGAGTGCCCTCAATCATCAATTCATCAAGATATGAGGTTTGGACTTGAGAAGTTGATCAGTCAATTCATCTGACTATTTTGAAATACACTGAGATCTAACTTTTGATGTGTTTGTCAAATGGATATAACCCCAAGAGAAAACATGTTCTTAGGAACCATATGAATAACTTTCATGTTCATCAAAAATTGATTTGAAGCTTGGAAGGTCATCATCCATTTCAAAACATTATAGGTCATTTTGACTGAAACCCTAAATTTGGGTCAACTTCCCAAGAACACAACTCCTTCATTTTTCATGATTTTGAGGTGGTATCAAATGCATTGGAAATATTAAGATGTCTAATTCAAATTTTATGTTGAGCAAAATTTCAAAATCTCAAAAGAAATACATGTGATAATACAAAACATTATAGGTCACTTAGGACCAAAAGCATTGAAATGTGAAAAAGTCCAAGTTCAAGTTCCCATAACTTCTTCATAAAAAATACAAATGATGCAAAACTTAAGTCAAAATTGATTGTCTTGAAAAGATCTACAACTTTGATGTTGAAGATTTTGTCATTTGGATCTTGAATCATTGAAACAGAAGGGCTTGAACTTTGGCTACTTTTGAAATTCTCACATGTACATGTTTTGCACCCTACACTTCATGACCACTTTTCATCAATTTACAAGTTTCAAATGGAGTTTTGATCAATATAACAAATGATCCTCATGCAAAAAGCTTTCCAGCCATTACTCATGAGGTTGTGTTCCAAGTATGGACATGGCATTTTCGAAGACATGAACACATTGGTGCATTTTTGAAAATCAATAAAATTTGCATTGCATGATCCAATACTACATAATCTGCACGTCCAATTTGCATATGCTGATGTTTAGCTGCCAAATCCAAGTGGAATTGGGCCCTCCATGCGCCTGTACAGGCCCATGCATGGAGGCTCTTTCCATCCATGCACATGATTTGTTCATGCAACTCAGCCTTGCTTTGGCTATAAATACAATGCTCATGCCTCTCATTTCAGCAACCTAAAGGCGCCCTAAATGCTGCACGACTGATCCCTCAACCACACTCAAAAGGAACTCACCAATTTTTCTCTCAATTTTCAGATCTAAAACTCAATTGCATTGATTGTTTCTTAGATCTAAAAGTTCCTAAGCCTTGCTACCTCATTCCCTAGAACAAACTGCAAGCATTAACTCCAAGGAATTGTGCTCTCAAACTCTTCAAATCAGAGGTTTACTTCAATTTTCATTTTCTTCGAATCTACTCATATACTGCTTGGTTCTTGCTGTTGTTGTGTGATCTGAAGTCCTCTTCATAGAGGCAGTTGGTTTGAGCTTTAAAATTTTGAAATCCAATAAGTTCTGTTGAACACCACATAAATTCCACCTCTGATTTCTCTCAATGTAGAAACCTAGAATGGATTTGGTTGGTATAGGGGTGATGTGCATCACCCCAGCTTTCGATTGGTACCTGGACCGTGGCTTTTCATACACATTTGTTTCTCTGTAAATTTGAGCCACGCCGGAAGCTGGCCAGAGAAGACGGTGGCGCAGGTCACCGTCCAATCTCCAAATTTAATCTGGACCGTGTGTGTGTGTGTTTCCAGATCAGATCCCATCCACTCATTGTTATGACTTTTCCATAGGCCATGTGTTATTTAGTTAACTAGTGCGTATGGTGAGAGCGCGCCTCCTGGCCACGTGATGATACACGTCAATTAATGAGATCACATTAGACGCTCCACGTTTTTTCATCATTTTTAAATTCTGATTTTATTTTCTTATATTTCTTTTAATTCCATTTCATTTTAAAAATTCATATCTCCTTCATTATTGGTCCAAAAAATGTGAGACCAATTTCATTTTTCTTCTTTTAATTTCTAGTTTCTAAAATTGATTTTTAATATTTTTTATTTCATCATTTGATATTTTTTAAGAATTTTCTCTTTTCTGCTTATTTTTAATTCATTTTAAATAGTTTTTGATATTCAAAAAATACAAAAATATATTTTTTTCAACCTCTTTGAATGATGATAGATCTATGAAAAATATTCTCATCAATTTATTAATTGATTTGAGATTTATTTGAGATTTTAATTCAATTAGGTTATTTTTATGCATTTTTAATTGATTAAAAATAGTTTCTGACTTCTAAAAATGCTGAAATTTTTTGTCAAACTTTGTTTGACCTTGTTAAACTTGGGATAATTCACTTGGACTTTTCAAAGTTGATTTGAAGTGAGTTTGAAGTTTGACCTTTCTTTATTATTTTAATTCAAGTTTTATTTTAATATTGAAAAATACCAAAAATATTTTATTTGTTTCTTGACTTCTAATCTTCATCTTGCTTCTGTTTACTATTGTTTGATCTTGATCTTCTCTATCTTTGGTCAATGCCTGTTGATTATTTCTTCCCCTTTCCATTAATGTACTTCAATATTCATCTTCTTGTTCTTCTTCTTTTTCTTTTTTGATCAATGAGTTAAAGATTTATGGTTAGCCTTGATACATGGGAGGTTTAACCTTTCTTGATTTAAATCTAATTCAACTTGATCATAGATCAAGTGAATGACTTTGCATTAAGGATAGGTTGCTTCCTAATTAAGCAAAGAACCTAAATCAATACAAGATCATTTCTCATCTTCTTTTTGGCATGGCAAGTTGTAGGAGTTTGATTCACTAATCAAAATCTCTAACTTGTGTTGTTGCCGACATTATTATTGACCGACCTCAGATAGTTGTGACTTCTACATAAGTCCAATTACGATTGCTTAACATAGCGCTAAATTGCCTTATGGCACACTAACTCTAACACTAACCATTAACTATTAACATTTAATTCTTGCACTTTACATTTATGCAATTTACTATTCTTGTACATATTATTCATTTGGTTTTTCCCTTTGCTCATTTGAGCACATGTTTATGTTAATTCAATTTGCCTTTTGCTCACTTGAGCACATAATTGTGCATATATTATTGTGCTTGTGTTTTGTTTGGATTGTTGTGGACCAAATGCAAAAATGGACAAATGGACTTAGATTCTAGGATATCCCCTATGCAAAAATGGAGTAAAAAAGGCCTCAATGTTGAAGATGGATTATAAAGACCAAATCTCTAAACTCACTCTTGTCCATTCTTGATTTACTTCATGGAACTTTTTGATGTGTGTGCTTTTGTGCTAGGGAATCCTACTTGAGCCAAATTGAAGAACCATTGTCATGGGCTTCAAAGAGAAAGATACAAGAGCCATTGGGGATCTTCTAAGAGTTTGTTTGATTGATTTGATTGCTCGAGCTTTTACTTATTTGCTTGCATATTCTAAAGGATGGGAGCTACTTGGATCATCAATATGATCTCAAGAGAGGAACTCCATTTTTGGTCTTGTTTCTTATCCTTCATCTCTTGTATGATTAGGACTTTAGCCCTTCTTCTTCTTCCCTCCACTCTAACCCAAGCCAAAACTTTTGTGCAAACATTTAACATTTGTTTTCAAACATTAGAAACCTAAGCATTATGCTTTTGATTTTCAAACTTTCTTTTCATAACACTTATTTTGAATTGAATCTTTAAGTCAACTTTGACCATATTTTGTAAATACTTTTCATTGGTAAATATAACTCATTCAAATACTTTTTGTGGTTTCAATGGCCACTTCTTATCAAAAACCTTTCATAACCAATAGCTATTAGGTTTGAGTTATCCTTGAGGTAGATGTAATACTCACCTATATCCTTAGTGATGGACAATGAGTCTTCCATGCTTATTATAGGGTTAACCCCTCCCTAGCATGTTGAAGCTATCCTCACATGGTGGATTTGTGGTTTTTTGGAGTTGAGTTTTCTCCCTTGGATAACAAAAGACCTTAAGGCTTTTGGACCAATCAATTCACCAACTTGTTTTTTTTTAGATTTTTACCCCGAACTACGAGGTTTTGATCCTAATCTTTTTTAAGATGGTACGTAGGCAATGGGTTTATCCATTCAAACACAAATTGTAAATAACTTGTATATTCTCTTCTCATCTCTTCAATCATGTTTGCACAAAACAAATTTTCACAAAATACCAACCTTACAACAAGTGTGAAAAGGGCTCCCTAGGAGTACCTAGGATGTTTTGGGTGCTTAAAACCTTCCCATTGCATAACCAACCCCCTTACCCCGATCTCTGACATTTTTACTAGTTTTTGATTCGATAAAACTATTAGGTTTTTGTTCGCTTTCTAACCATTCCTTTGGATAAATAGAAGTGCTGTGGAGACTCGACTTGTATGATTTACCTTGGATTTAGTCAATATGTCTAATGATAACGAATACCTCGCTACAGAAAAGTGGCGACTCTGCTGGGGAATTTTTCCTAGTGGGTTTTGCCTACTTTTCATATTTGTTGTATTGTATTGTATATTATTTTGTGACATATTTTTTGTGCAATTTGGGATTACTGTATCGTATGTAATGATTGATTTGCTTGAATATTAATTCTTTGTATGCTTGGTGATCTTTGTGAGATGAGTTTTATACCCAAACTCGAGTTCACTTAGGATAGGAGAATGACATAGTCTTGTCAACTTGTGTGGAGTTATTCCTTAGCAAGTTGACTTGCAAGCCCATTCACTTGGTGGAGGATATGTTGGGATCAATAATGTCACACGAGTAGTCGTGGTTAGGCATTACTCTTTCCAATATAGATCTTAGAAGCCAAGGACCTTAGTTTACCAAGCCCATCTTGGCCTATTCTTAGGATGTAGTGCGAAGGTCGTTCAAGTGTAAGATTTGATACGACTGTTACGCGATACTACACTCATAAGAGTCTCTCTTGAGAATATTTTTGGAATACGAGTAGTTGTTTATCCGATAATATCCGAAAGATGGGATGATGACTATGGGAACCTCTTGTAGAACATGTTTGACAGGTTTAAACCCTAGTACACTCCCTTTGGGTGGTTCTTAACCGAGACTCCATGCTCGTGACTTGCAACAAACCCTTGATTCGTGGTTGATTTGTTCTTGTGTAACCTTAATATCAATGGAACTTGGGTGTTAATAAGGTGTAAACCATAATCCACCAAAATGGATGATTGATATTAAAGATGACATGATCCATCCCATGACCTTTGTGTGGTGTGCTTTGCTTGATCCTTGAGTGTGATTGTTGCATCCATGCATTCATGCACCCATTTGCATCCATATCATCAATAATGAGAAAATTTTCAAGGAACTTAAGAGGTCTATTTGCAAATTTTCAGACATGGATGGGCAAAGAAGGAATACGAAGAAGTACAGTTTCAGACAACCCGACTTGAAAGAGCTAAGGAATTTGACGTCCTATGTACTAGATCCCTTGGGTTTCAAGGCTCGTTATAGGAAGCTTCTATCTATTCTGGCTACTCAAGTGGATGAAGGTTTGATGAGTGTATTGGTGCAGTTCTATGATCCCTTGTACCGTTGCTTCACATTTCCGGATTTCCAGCTTCTGCCCACGCTTGAGGAGTATGCCTATCTTGTGGGCATACCTATCCTAGACCAGTTGTTGTTCAGTGGCTTAGAGAGGGTTCCTACTTCTCAAGAGATAACTGATATGTTGCATATAGATGAATCTCTGGTTGGTGCTCATATGACTACCAAAGGTGGAATTCAAGGTCTCCCTTCTGAGTTCCTCATCGTTCAAGCTACTATGTATGGGAAGGCCATGAGTGAGGACGCCTTTGAGGCCATATTTGTACTTCTCATCTATGGGCTAGTGTTATTCCCCAACATCGACAAGTTTGTAGATGTGAATGCTATCAGGATTTTATCTACTCTTAATCCCGTTTCGACTCTGTTGGGTGACACTTACTTCTCTTTGCATATGAGGAATGCAAAGGGTGGTGGTACCATT
Organism: Lathyrus oleraceus; assembly: GCF_024323335.1. Classification (NCBI taxonomy): domain Eukaryota; kingdom Viridiplantae; phylum Streptophyta; class Magnoliopsida; order Fabales; family Fabaceae; genus Lathyrus; species Lathyrus oleraceus. Next base: position 324,063,035 of record NC_066582.1, on the reverse strand, counting down.
GTGTGTTGTTTGCCTCTGCTGTACAAGTGGTTTATTTCGCACTTGCCGCAGACGGTCGCCTTCAAGGAGAATAAAGGATGTATACGGTGGTCCACGAGACTCATGTCTCTCACCAATGATGATATCTTTTGGTACAACCGTATATATGATGGTGTGCAGATTATCGACTCTTGTGGTGAATTCTCCAATGTGCCTCTTCTTGGTACATGTGGTGGGATTAACTACAACCCTATTTTGGAACGTCGTCAGCTTGGGTTCCCACTAAAGGATAAACCTAATAACATTATGTTAGAAGGTGTGTTCTTCCAGGAGGGTAAAGATCCCCAAGGCTTGAAGGGCAGGATGGTTCGCGCTTGGCGCAAGATCCATAGGAAGGGAAGAAGAGAGCTTGGTCGAAGAACTGTATTGCTTTGGAATCCTATACCTCTTAGGTTAGGAGGAGAGCTTCCGAGTACCTCATTCCTTATGAGTATCCAAGACTTACACCGTTGGTTGTGGCTGGGCCTTCAACCCTCCCTGACCAAGGAGTAGAGGAGTTGAGAGATGAAGATCGCTCACGTGCTTGGATCCGTGAACGAGAAGAGTTACTTCAGCAGCTGAGAGAGAAAGATGCTTTGATAGAGTTCCTTGAGCATCATGTTATTGATGAGCCTGATGATGCGTTAACTTCTCTTCTTCCTCAGTCTTCCAAGTTTTGGAAGAGGAAGTACGGTCGACTCGCCAAAGAGAAGGCAGATACGGAGGCAGCCTATGAGAGGGAGGTGAAGAGGCTTCGTGCAGCTTATCTTCCGGTCTCCAGAGCTTTAGATGATTGCTTCTAGGGTTCCATAGGATGTTCATTTTCCTTCTCTCTTGTATTGTATTTGGTTACCAAGACTGTACTTCTTTGGTGTAAAAAATATTCTCTAGATATTATTGATGCGATATTTCCATATATGTCTAAATAATTAATATTTTCAAATATTAGCAAATAGGACTCTAAAGTTCCTCTGATAAAAAAATAAATCATATGCACAAGCATTGCATGCATCATATGCATAAGCAGGTTTTGGTTCCCGGCTTCTGGTCCCGTGGTCTAACTCTGTGTTCTTCATTTATTTTGAAGACAAGCTCACTCACCGGTACTACACTCGAGCCAACGCTTCAAGACTGATGGATCATCTAGAGCAAGAGAACCGTGAACTCAAGGGGAAGTGGCCAGATTGACTGCCCTGATGGAGTCTTTCATGGCCGCCCAGAGCCATTTGTCTCCGACACCTTCAACTCCTCCCCAGAGGACAGTCATCTCTGAGATTGCCTCTTCAACCCTGCCTGCGGCCAGCGCCCATTTTCCACCAACAGCTATGCCAGTCGGGTTTCCCTGGGGGATGCCCGCCAACTTTGCTCCTGAGGGTCTTGCCCCCACATTTGCTTCTCTGCCAGCATCTAGCCCGATCCTCGTCGTTCCACCTCCTGTCGTGCATACTATGCCCAGAGTAGACGACACCATCTACCACTCTGAGCCGTCTGAGGGCCCAGATGTCTATGAAAATATGGATGCTATGAATGATCAGTTTCTTGAGCTCCGCAAGGAATTGAAAACTCTAGGAAGGAAATGACCTCTTTGGCAAGTCTGTTGTCGAACTCTGCTCAGTCCCAAACGTCAAAATCCCTATAAAGTTCAAAGTACCTAACTTTGAAAAGTACAAGGAAAATACTTGCCCTCTCAGCCACCTGGTTGAGTATGCCAGGAAGATGTCAACTCAGACCGACAATGATCAACTTCTTATTCACTATTTCCAGAACAGTTTGTCCGGTGCTGCCCTGAGATGGTATATGGGCTTGGACAACGCAAACATCTGATCCTTCAATGACCTTGGCGAAGCCTTCGTCAAGCAATACAAGTATAATGTGGATATGGCTCCCGATAGGGATCAACTGAGAGCCATGTCCCAGAAGGATAAGGAAACTTTCAAAGAGTACGCCCAAAGGTGGCGAGAGTTAGCAGCACAGATTGTGCCTCCGCTGGAGGAGAAAGAAATGACCAAGATCTTCCTGAAGAACTTGAGCTCATTCTATTATGAGAGGATGATTGCCACTGCTCCTTCTGATTTCACCGAGATGGTGAACATGGGGATGCGTTTGGAGGAAGGAGTCAGGGAAGGGCGTCTGACCAGAGAAGAAGGCTCTTCTGCCAAACGATATGGGGCGTTTGGAAAGAAGAAAGATGGTGAGGCACATGTTGTGACCTCCCATGTTAAACCAAGAAGACCCTCAATAAGGAGGAAGACCATGCATCCTGCCGGTAATCAGCATCAGGTGGCTCACGTAGCACCTGTTTTTAGAGAAAATCAGCAATATCAGCACAACAATAACCAGCAACAGCAACATCAACAATATCAACAACAACAACACCGTCCTCAACAGCAGGCCTACCAGCCTCGAAACAACAATTAGACTAGTACAAGCTATGAGAGGAAGAGGGTCACCTTTAATCCTATTCCTATGACCTATACAGAGCTGTATCCCTCATTGATAGAGAGGAAGCTGATTACTCCACGAGACCTACCGGCTATACCTACCAACCCTCGGTGGTGGTATATGTAACACCCCGATAAAACAAGATAATTATTTAATTTAAGATTAATAATATATTTATTAATTTAATTAAATAATTGGAATATTATTATTGGGATTATTATTATTGGATTATTATTTTTATTGGAATAAAAGTTGGAATTAGAAAAGGTCTCATTTGGTAAAAAGGGTTATTTTCACGTGAAAAGGAAAAAGAGACAGAAAAGTGGAAAAAGGGCAAGAGAACCAGAGAACAAGGGTTGAAGAGAGGAAGAGCTTGAAGCTGAAGGATCGCCGGATTAACTCAGATAAGGGGGGTTTATCGTTGATTAATGGGTATTATGGGATAACATGTAGTGGGTAGTGATAGACCATTGATTTGACTCTAATTGGAATGATGCATGATGGAATTGTGAACTTTTGGATGAACGAAATTGGATTATGATTGAAAGGAATTCGTAGGAATTAGATGTAAAAATGTTAGAATTGGTGAAATTGAATAGGGTATGATTCGTGTTAGATGATATGAACGATTACTGTGTAAAATTGGATTGTAGGAGGTTGGAATTGGGAGATCTCGTAGCAGAGAAAACCATAGCAGATCTGGAAATCTGGTTTCTGGTCATACGCGTATGGCACTAGGCAATACGCGTATGAGATGGTCTGGTACGCGTATGGCACTAGGCAATACGCGTATGGATGAGGAAGATGATGTTTTGAACGTGGGTTGGTCTCTGTTGGTATGCGTATGGGAAGTGGTACGCGTAGCATACGCGTATGAGATAGGTGGTACGCGTATGGGATTGACTGAGAATTGGGCCATACGCGTATGGGACTAGGCAGTACGCGTATGGGCAGGATTGTGATTTTTTCTGTGCTGTTGTTGTGCAGTTTTTGGTTGTTCAGCTGAGTAATGTAATTTAGCTGATGTATGATAGAGTAGGGATCATTTCCCGTTGTTTTGAGTAGTATAGGTATTAGTAGAGTGTGCTAATGCTGTGATTGATTATGTGGTATGACATGATATGATTATGTGGTGAATATGTTGTGAATGTATCTATCATGTATGAAATTATGAATGGACTGTTTATGGCTTAGAGTGTGAGCATATGTCCATTGTGGATGATTGTTGATGTTTGCATGACTAAGTGATTTAGCTTGCATATTGTGGCCTTTATGGTGGTAGCTAATTCCCATGGTGAGGAATTAGTGAGTTAGTATTGTGGATTGTTGTTGATGTTTGCATGCTAGGTGATTAGCGTGCATATCATAGCCCTTGGGGTGGTAGCTAATTCCCATGGTGAGGAATTAGTGAGTGAGTCACTAGGTCTCAAATGAGTGGGACTAGTGAGCTTGGTAGCCGTATCTGGATTTGATCGGTGAGGTTGAACTATATGTTCACGAATAGTCGGTACCGCATGCATGGAGTCTCATTGCATAATGTATGTATGTATGGCGTATAATATGAATGGATGTATTCCAATATTATACGTGTGTTTTATGGTTGTGTTGAGTTGAGTATGATGATGATGATGATTATGAGTTGATATTGCCGTTGCTGAATATGTGTGATCTGATTAGGGTGATGATATGTGTTAAATTACTTAGCATTACATGATATTTTATAATGCTTATTATATCGATTGAGGAACTCACCCTTACAACTATTTTTCAGGTAACGAGCAGTGATTGAGTAGAAGCTAGTCCTTGGAGTCTAGTGTAGTTCCTTAGTGGGTCATGCTCTGGTAGATGTAACATCGGGACGGGATGTTTTACCTTATTTTCGTTGTTGGTTGTTGAATGATATTACCTGTAATATGTTACATGGTTTGCATGTTGTTGTTAATTCTATCCGCTGCGAATTATGCAAATGTTTATTTTGATAAATAAATGAGTATGACCAGATATCTTGGAACACGGTGTGAAGTGATTGTGTGACACCCTTAACTGCATAATTACTCTGATTGATATATTGTTATTTTAATTAAATATTTGGGGTATTTTAGAAGGGTGTTACAGTATAAGCCATAGCTACATTGTGTTTATCATTCCGGTGCCCCCGGACATGACGTGGAAAACTGTTACCCACTGAAGACCAAGGTTCAAGACCTTGTGAGATGTGGTATCTTGTGTTTCGAGGACGTAGGTCCCAATGTGAAGAAGAACCCATTGCCCGAGCATGGGAAATCCTCTATCAACATGGTCCAGGGCTGCCCTGGTAAATATAAGGTCAAATATGTCAGCCATATTCGACAATCATTGGTCGAGATGCACAGACTGTTGTGTGAGTACAGTCATTATGAGCATGACCATGACAGATGTCGTGTTTGCACTGTCAATCGGAGAGGATGTCGCCAAGTCCGTAAAGACATCCAAGAAATGCTGGATGAAGGTGTAATTGAAATACTTCAGAATCGAGATGTTGTTGATGATGAAGTCAATGTGATATCCCCGGTGTTTCAGATCCCTGAGCCTGTTGTCATCAGGTATGATGGCAGCAAGCAAAAAGCTTCTCCCTCTTTGATTATTAAACCAGTTGGCCCTGTGCCATACTCTTCTGATAAAGCGGTCCCCTATCACTACAATGTTGTGGCATTGGAAGATGGGAAGGAGGTGCCCCTGCCCTCTACTTCTGTTGTTAATATTGCCGATGTCAGCGGCCTGACCCGTAGCGGTCGTGTTTTCTCGGCTTCGCCGAAGCCCCAGACTGACACCAGAAGGGCTGATGTTGCTGACTATGCTGAACGCCCGGTTGGGAATGTCGTTATTGCTCTGAATTCGGCACTTGTTGCCAATAAACCTGCCTCCATTGTAAGAACTCATGTCTCTGCTGGCCAAAGTGGCACCATGAAAGAATACTGTGATGAGATGCTAAGGCTCATCAAAAGGAGTGAATACAACATTGTAGATCAGCTTCTACATACGCCATCAAAGATCTATGTGCTATCTTTGTTGATGAATTCAGAACCACACCGTGAAGCTCTGCAGAAGGTGTTGGATGTGGCGTATATAGATCATGACGTCACAATAGAACAATTTGATAGTATTGTTGCAAACATCACCACTTGTAACAATTTGAGTTTTTGTGATGTTGATCTCCCTGAAGAGGGAAGAGACCATAATTTGGCACTTCACATATCCATGAGTTGTAAGGATGATGCCATGTCTAATATGCTGGTAGACACTGGATCATCGCTGAATGTGCTGCCAAAATCCACTCTGGCCAGATTGTCATACCAGGGGCCTCCCATGAGGCAGAATGGAGTAGTGGTTAAAGCTTTTGATGGATCCCGCAAAACTGTGATTGGAGAGGTTAAACTCCCAGTCAAGATCGGACCAAGTGATTTCTAGATCACTTTTCAGGTCATGGATATCCACCTATCATATAGTTGTCTGTTAGGCAGACCATGGATTCACGAGGCAGGCGTCGTGACATCCACCCTACACCAGAAACTGAAATTTGTCAAGAACAAGAAGTTGGCGGTGGTAGGGGGAGAGAATGCTCTCCTGGTTAGCCATTTGTCTTCCTTTTCTTACATATACGCTGAGGATGAAGTTGGAACGCCCTTCCAAGATTTATCTATTGTTGAGCCTACTAAGAAAGGAACTTCTTCATTTGCGTCCTACAATGATGCTAAGTTGTCCATTGAGCATGACACGACTACCGGTTTAGGACAAATGATCAAGCTGGAAGACAATAAATCCCGAGCTGGCATAGGGTATTCTTCTGGCGCTTTCAACAAGTTTGGGTTGTTTCAGAGCGGTGGATTCATCTATACTGTTCAAAACGAGGAAGCTGCTGCTATTGTGGAAGAGGATGCAGAGGAAGATCCTGGCAACTTTGTCATCCCTTGAGGGGTCTGCAGTAACTGGGTCGCTGTTGATGTTCCAACAGTTGTCCATAAGTCAACGTAATGTTCATTTTGTTCAAAAACCCTTCTCCCATGCCAAAAGGAGGAGTGATGACATTGTTGGCTCATAAATACAATGGTATTTTCATTCAATAAATTCATGTTAAATGTTTGTTTTTCCAATTATTTTCACTTTTCGCTTTTTGCATGAAATTGGTGATCACATAAAACCTTAAAAATAGAATAAAATCAATCTTTTCATCTGCATAATGATTTTCCTTGTTTGAATTCTAAAATATCTTTATATCCAAAATCATTATGCAGGTTGATCAAACCCATTGAACATAATGATCCAACACCATCTCCCAACCTTGAGTTCCCTGTATTTGAAGCTGAAGAAGATGATGTTGAAGAGATTCCTGACGAGATTACCCGTCTGCTTGAGCACGAACAGAAGATCATTCAGTCGCATCTTGAGAATCTGGAAACAGTCAACTTGGGGCCTGAGGATTGTGTGCGAGAAGTGAAGATTGGGGCACTTCTAGAAGAATCTGTTAAGAAGGGGTTGATTGAGTTGCTACGAGAATACGTCGACGTCTTTGCCTGGTCATATGAAGACATGCCTGGTCTGGATACTGATATCGTGTAACATTTCCTGCCTTTGAAGCCTGAGTGTGTGCCTGTCAAGCAGAAGCTCAGAAGAACTCATCCTGATATGGCAGTGAAGATTAAAGAAGAAGTTCAGAAGCAAATTGATGTGGGGTTTCTGGTGACTTCTACATATCCTCAATGGGTGGCCAATATTGTGTCCGTGCCTAAGAAAGATGGAAAGGTCCGAATGTGTGTGGACTATAGACATTTGAATAAAGCTAGTCCGAAAGATGATTTCCCTCTACCACATATTGATAGATAATACAGCTAAATTCAATGTCTTCTCGTTTATGGACGGATTTTCCGGATATAATCAGATTAAGATGGCACCCGAGGATATGGAGAAGACAACATTCATCACACCTTGGGGAACATTCTGTTATCGAGTGATGCCTTTCGGTTTGAAGAACGTTGGAGCCACATATCAACGAGCTATGACTACCTTATTTCATGATATGATGCACAAAGAGATTGAGGTATATGTTGATGATATGATTGCAAAGTCAAGAACGGAAGTTGAACATGTAGAGCACTTGTTGAAGCTTTTTTAGCATTTGAGGAAGTATAAGCTTCGTCTGAATCCCAACAAGTGTACATTTGGAGTCCGTTCCGGCATGTTATTGGGCTTTATTGTCAGCGAGAGAGGTATTAAAGTTGATCCTGCCAAGGTCAAAGCAATACAAGAGATGCCTGCGCCCAAAACTGAGAAGCAAGTCCGAGGTTTTCTTGGCCGCTTGAATTATATTTCCAGATTTATATCACACATGACTGCCACATGTGCGCCGATATTCAAGCTCCTCCGGAAAGATCAGTCTCATGATTGGACCGAGGATTGCCAAAAAGCCTTTGACAGTATTAAAGAGTATTTGTCTGAGTCGCCGATTGTCTCCACCTGTGGAAGGGAGACCGTTGATTATGTATCTGACTGTTCTTGAAGACTCAATGGGTTGTGTCCTTGGTAAGCAAGACGAGACAGGGAAGAAAGAATATGCTATTTACTACCTGAGTAAGAAGTTCACCGATTGTGAGTCTCAATACTCGATGCTTGAGAAAACATGTTGTGCTTTGGCTTGGGCCGCTAAGCGCTTACGCCAATATATGTTGAATCATACGACTTGGTTGATATCCAAAATGGATCCAATCAAGTATATCTTTGAGAAGCCTGCTTTAACCGGGAGGGTTACCCGTTGGCAGATGTTGTTATCTGAGTATGATATTGAGTATCGAGCTCAGAAAGCTATTAAAGGTAGTATCTTGGATGACCACTTGGCACATCAACCGATCGAAGATTATCAGTCAGTTCAGTATGACTTCCCAGATGAGGAGATTCTGTATTTGATAATGAAAGATTGCGATGAGCCTACGCTTGATGAAGGGCCAGAGTCGGGTTCCCGATGGAGCATGGTGTTTGATGGCGCTGTGAATCAATATGGAAATGGTATTGGGGCAGTGATTATTACTCCTTATGGCACACATTTTCCTTTTACTATAAGGCTAACTTTCAAATGCACGAATAATATGGCTGAGTATGAGGCCTGTATCATGGGATTGGAAGAGTGTATTGATCTACGGATCAAGCATCTTGATGTTTATGGTGATTCGACCCTTGTTGTTAATCAGATTAAGGGTGAATGGGAGACGAATCAGCCTGGCCTCATCCCATATAGAGATTATGCAAGGAGGATTTCAACATTCTTTACTGAGGTTGACTTCCATCATATTCCTCGAGATGAGAATCAGATGGCAGATGCACTTGCTACACTTGCTTCGATGATCGTGGTAAGACTCTGGAATGAAGTTCCCAATATCACTGTGATGCGCTTGGATAGACCCGCTCATGTATTTGCAGTTGAAGAAGTGAAGGATGATAAGCCATGGTACTATGATATCAAGTGTTTTCTTCAAAGCCAGATTTACCCGCCTGAGGCATCTGTGAAAGATAGAAAGACTTTGAGGAGATTATCAGGCAGTTTCTACCTCAATGGCGATGTGCTTTATAAAAGGAATTTTGACATGGTTCTGCTCAGATGCGTGGATAGACACGAAGCAGGCCTGTTAATGACTGAGGTCCATGAGGGTTCATTTGGTACTCATTCCAATGGACATGCCATGGCTAGAAAGATGTTAAGAGCAGGCTACTATTGGCTGACAATGGAGTCTGACTGCTGCAAATATGTGAAGAAATGCCATAAGTGTCAGGTTTATGCGGACAAGATTCATATTCCCCCGACGCTTCTGAATGTGATTTCATCACCATGACCTTTCTCTATGTGGGTAATTGACATGATTGGCATGATAGAGCCAAAAGCGTCCAACGGTCACAGATTTATTCTCGTAGCAATTGATTACTTCACCAAGTGGGTCGAAGCGGCATCATATGCAAACGTGACCAGGAAGGTAGTTATGAAGTTTATCAAGAATTAACTCATATGTCGTTATGGTGTGCCAGATAAGATTATTATTGATAATGGATCTAACTTGAACAACAAGATAATGAAAGAGCTGTGTAGCGAGTTCAAGATTACACATCATAATTCTTCTCCTTATAGACCCAAGATGAATGGGGCTGTTGAAGCTGCTAATAAGAATATCAAGAAGATTGTCCAGAAGATGGTTGTTACGTACAAGTAGAGGTGGAGATCCCATCAATGAGAGTCTTGATGGAAGCCAAGTTAACTGGGGCAACCCCTTTCTCTCTTGTATATGGCATAGTGGTTGTACTCCCAGTAGAGGTGGAGATCCCATCAATGAGAGTCTTGATGGAAGCCAAGTTGACTGATGCTGAATGGGTTCAGAGTCGTTATGACCAACTGAATTTGATAGAGGAGAAGAGATTGATTGCCATGTTCCATGGTCAATTATATCAATAAAGGATGAAGAAAGCCTTTGATAAGAAGGTCAAGCCTCGTGTGTTCCGAGAAGTTGACCTCGTGCTCAAGAAAGTTTTGTCTTTCGCGCCCGATTCCAGGGGCAAGTGGACTCCAAACTATGAAGGTCCATATGTTGTTAAGAGAGTCTTTTCAGGCGGTACTTTGATACTTACAACTATGGATGAGGAGGATTTCACTCGTCCTGTGAATTCAGATGCAGTCAAGAAATACTTCGCCTAAAATAAAAACAGAATAGCTCGCTAAGTTGAAAACCCGAAAGGGCGGCTTAGGCAAAAATGAGCGTCTTGGTGGATTGAAAACCCGAAAGGGCGATCCAGGAAAACGTTAGAGACATAAAAAATGAATATGTATCCCACTAGATTGAGTACCTCACCCCGGGGAAATCTAGGCAAAAATTAGGGATTTGGCAAGTAACTGCATCCTGACAAAACTTTGCTCTCCAACTGTCATCTGTCAGAGATTCTCGCTCAATCGTCAACTGAAGCTTAAATACATCGGATTCAGAGTTGGTGGAGAAATGGTCATTATGTTCAATATATCCCTTTTCCAATATATATCACCAATTTCAAATTTGTAAAGATCCATGGAGTTTTACCATTTGTAGACTACCATTCCATCAAATAAATTTGAGCCTTTATCCAATTCTTTGCATTCTTATTTGTTTCTATTCAACAAATATTTTGCAAGTTTTAATTGAAAAATATCATTGTCCTAAATAAATAAAAAATTTCATAAATTGTTTTTAAACAAAGTGAACATTCATAATGACAAAAGGATACTTGGGACGTCTTCAGTGCTCTCCCAAGGATGGTATGATTCCCAAAAGGGTAAGACATTTGTTCATATTCCCAGCATACTAGTATCCTCTTCATTATCTTTCAGGTTGTCTCCTCCGCAAGTGCAGAAGAAATATGTACATCCCACCAAATCCTCAGAAGGTTTGGAGTTTTGGATGCGGTCTCAATCCTCAAGACCCCAGTAAGTCTGAATTTAGCATTTGTGCTATTAATTATATGGTTGTCATCCCTTGTGTGGGTTGACCTAAAATCCCTTATAGATTGATAAATTGAGTATGCTAATCTTTCCGAAGAAGTTGGTATTCCCTCGCTTCAAGTTAGAAATTCCTCTACCAGAGTGAGCAGGAAATCCTCAGCATAAGCGGAGTCATCATCAAGTTTGATTTGTAGCTTTTCCCCTGTGGACTTGTCTACCTTTGATCTCCAGCAAATTTTCTCCTCGACCATCCTCAGCAGGGTTGATCCGACTTTTACTCCCTAGTATGGTCACCAACAGGGTATCCCCAGTAGTTTGCCTACAGGTAATCCCCAGATCGACCGTCAGCAGTGTTTCCCTAGTGGAGTTGTCTGATCGGAGCCTGTTCATTATTTTCCCCCAGGAGGAATAGTTGATAAAGATGTTTATCTTTCCTTCCCCAGCGGAGTAATGTCCCTTTCTCCTCGGCATATATGATCTCTTCCGCAGTGCAAGAAATATGGCAGCATTGGAACCTTCTGATTGGTGGTTGTTCCCCAAAGAGTTTCATTTCCCTCTTCGATAACCCCCCTAGTAGAGTTACTTCTACGACGGATTTTATCCATGTTTAGATCCATGCAGAGATCTTTTCTTCCTGGTATTTGTTGCCCCCATCAGTTTGGATGTTCTCCCGTGGGCCTGGCTTTCTCTCTTGAGATGTAGTACCGGATGTTTGTCCATTGATTCTTGGACCTGTTTGTGTAAGATATATCTGTTTGTCAGAATTCATCATACATAAACCATGCATATACATGCATATTCTTAACATTCAGATATTCATGTTGCATTCTTTTCCATTTATCTTTGTTTGTTGTCTCCTGCTAGTTTGTGATATATTTCTCCAAGCAGATGTTGGTGTGTGATCTCTCCATATATAGAGTCAGCCCCATAGGCAGAAAGTGTCTATCCTTTCTCCCATATTCCCCACTGAGTTATGTCCTCGTGGATGATTGTTATTTTAGTTTCCTCCCAACACATATATTGGGATGGAGTTCCCCCCTGAGATATATCCTCACTTGGGTGAGTCTTGTTTCGGTGTGTCTTTCTAGTTCGTTTCTAGACTGACTCCTTTTGTTATTTCCCCTGCACTTCCCCGTATTTAGATGAATGATTGCTCAGTAACCAGTAATTGTCCATCTGTATCCCTGACGGAGTCTGCGGCCTTCTACCCAGTAACCGGTAGTTGTAAGTCCTATCTTTGTGGTTTTCTACCCTCATACTGGCAGATGTAAACCCCATTTTTATTCTCTTGCAGAGTTAACCTTATTTTTGCTCATCCTAATCGATGACGGTTACTCTCTTCTGTGGTTTTCTACCCAGTATCCGATAGATGTTATCCCCTCTTTGTTGGTTATCTTTATCCAATATTCGGTATTGATATTCCTTCACTTTTGAGTATATCTCCCAGTAACCGGTGATATATCTCCCGGATCATTGCCTTTGTCAATGTATCCCTAGCGAGTCATCTTTCATTTTACCCTTGGTTGGTAATGATCGTTTCTCCCTTTGATTGGTCATCATTTTATACCTAGTATTCGGTATCCCGATGTCCTTTCCCTTCGATTGATTTATCCTTTATTAACCCAGTAACCGGTTGTGGATGCTCTTTCATGCGAGTATGTTATCTATGTTCTGATAGTAATAGATAATATATCTCATGCGCTCTTCAGTCGAATGTCTTTTGTTCTTCCCCAGTCGAGTAAGATTCGTATCCCCTTTGCGGAATTGAATGCCCATCTTGTAATCGAGTTTGCTTTTTCAGCCCTCCTTTCGGATGATGAGTGTCTTAGAAATATTCCCCAATTCACGCCTTGGTTGGTCACCTATTATATGCCCAGTAACCCGTATCCCTGGTGTTCCTCCCTTTTCTGCTCCCTATTGTGACTTTTTTGTCCCCTGTGGAGTCAGATTTCCTGAGTCGAAATATACCTTTTTAGGTTTTCCTCAGATGTTTTTGGATGTTTGATATCTATCACCCTTATATCGGTATTAGATATTCATTCTCCCCGAGCATGTTGTTCTCTTACCCTCATACCGGTGTTTTGATCACATGTCTCCTTGAGCTTATTACCCAGTAACCGGTAATACCTTATTCTGTTGTTTCCTCAGCTAAGTCCTCTTTGGACATTCCCCAGCGAAGTCCCTTAGTGGATTTCCCCATCTGAGTCCGGATTTTTATCCAAAGTATCCTTTATGGATAGTTTTGCTGTATTGTCACATTCCCCAATACGTGCATCTCCGAGTCAGCTCGAGTCCTTCCACTGATTTATTTTCATGGAATTCCTCTCATGTCTCAGCAAGCCTTAAGTCGTGACCTGCTCACGCATTTTATTCCCTTTCGTGTCCCCATTAGAGTCCTTAGAGTCTCTGTCCCATTGAGTGTATTACTCATATGGATTGTTAGTTTCTCATGATTTCTTTTCTTCTTTGTGGACACATATCCCCACGGAGTATTACCTTTTGCATACATACATTTGCATCATGAGGTCTCTTAGGGACCAAAATTCGTCTCTTTGTTATTATTTAAGCCCATTCTACCTCATCGAGACGAAGATTTTAACCTTCACTTCTCCGGCTAGAATGACCTTAAATAGGGGCATCTTTAAGACCCTAATTTTGACCCTAAGATCCCTCATGGCATCATAACATTGCATTTGCATCTTGCCTCAAGGATCATAAGCATCTTGGCTCTTACCTTTGGGTGGGATCTCTTGAGAGTTGGTTTGAGATCACCAAGCATGATTGAATTGTATATTATTTATTTTCTCATTTTATTCACTAACCAAAAAGCACAAAAATATGTCAATAACATCTTTTGTTTGTAGCTTGAGCAGTAACAAGATCCAAAGCTTCTATGAGATCCCATGTGCATTGATATGGCCAGATGAAGCGGAAAGCAAGTATGACAATGGTTCACAAGGCTTTAATTCATCATATATGCCTCCCAAGTATCTAAATTTGTCAATTTTATCAAGATAAACCAAGGGGCTTGAGGATTGTTTCCCAAGGAAACCCTAATTCATCTGTGCATCAACTGCGCCTTGCTCATGAAGCAACCTCAACCCATGATCAAATGAAATCAAGGATAGTTCTTTAATTCATCATTTCATTAATATTTGAACTTATTGGAGTTCCCTCAATCATCAATTCATCAAGATATGAGGTTTGGACTTGAGAAGTTGATCAGTCAATTCATCTGACTATTTTGAAATACACTGAGATCTAACTTTTGATATGTTTGTCAAATGGAGATGAACCCAAGAGAAAACATGTTCTTAGGAACCATATGAATAACTTTCATGTTCATCAAAAATTGATTTGAATCTTGGAAGGTCATCATCCATTTCAAAACATTATAGGTCATTTTGACTGAAACCCTAACTTTGGGTCAACTTCCCAAGAACACAACTCCTTCATTTTTCATGATTTTGAGGTGGGATCAAATGCATTGGAAAGCTTAAGATGTCTACTTCAAATGTTATGTTGAAAACAATTTCAAAATCTCAAAATAAATACATTTGATAATATAAAACATTATAGGTCACTTAGGACCAAAATCATTGAAATGTGAAAAACTCTAACTTCAAGTGCCCATAACTTCTTCATCAAAAATACAAATGATGTAAACTTTAATTCAAAATTTATTGTCTTGAAAATATCTACAACTTTGATGTTGAAGATTTTGTCATTTGGAGCTTGAATCATTGAAACAAAAGGGCTTGAACTTTGGCTACTTTTGAAATTCTCACATGTACATGTTTTGCACCCTACACTTCATGACCACTTTTCATCAATTTCCAAGTTTCAAATGGAGTTTTGATCAACATAACAAATGATCCTCATGAAAAAATATTTCCAACCATTACTCATGAGGTTGTGTTCCAAGTATGGACATGGCATTTTCGAAGACATGAACACATTGGTGCATTTTTAAAAATCAATAAAATTTGCATTGCATGATCCAATACTACATAATCTGCACGTCCAATTTGCATATGCTGATGTTTAGCTACCAAATCCAAGTGGAATTGGGCCCTCCATGCGCCTGTACAGGCCCATGCATGGAGGCCCTTTCCATCCATGCACATGATTTGTTCATGCAACTCAGCCTTGCTTTGGCTATAAATACAATGCTCATGCCTCTCATTTCAGCAACCTAAAGGCGCCCTAAATGCTGCACGACTGATCCCTCAACCACACTCAAAAGGATCTCACCAATTTTTCTCTCAATTTTCAGATCTAAAATTCAATTGCATTGATTGTTTCTTAGATCTAAAAGTTCATAAGCCTTGCTACCTCATTCCCTAGAACAAACTGCAAGCATTAACTCCAAGGAATTGTGCTCTCAAACTCAGCAAATCAGAGGTTTACTTCAATTTTCATTTTCTTCGAATCTACTCATATACTGCTTGGTTCTTGTTGTTGTTGTGTGATCTGAAGTCCTCTTCATAGAGGCAGTTGGTTTGAGCTTTAAAATTTTGAAATCCAATAAGTTCAGTTGAACACCACATAAATTCCACCTATGATTTCTCTCAATGTAGAAACCTAGAGCGGATTTGGTTGGTACAGGGGTGATGTACATCACCTCAGCTTTCGATTGGTACCTGGATCGTGGCTTTTCATGCACATTTGTTTCTCTGTAAATTTGAGCCTCGCCGGAAGCTGGCCGGAGAAGACGGTGGCGCAAGTCACCGTCCAATCTCCAGATTTAATTTGGACCGTGCGTGTGTGTTTCCAGATCAGATCCCATTCACTCATTGTTATGACTTTTCCATAGGCCATGTGTTATTCAGTTGACTAGTGTGTATGGTGAGCGCGATCCTCCTGGCCACGTGATGATCCATGTCAATTAATGAGATCACATCAGACGCTCCACGTTTTTTCATCATTTTTAAATTCTGATTTTATTTTCTTTTATTTCTTTTAATTCCATTTCATTTTAAAAATTCAAATCTCCTTCATTATTGATTCAAAAAATGTGAGACCAATTTCGTTTTTCTTCTTTTAATTTCTAGTTTCTAAAATTGATTTTTAATATTTTTTATTTCATCATTTGATATTTTTTAAGAATTTTCTCTTTTCTGCTTATTTTTAATTCATTTTAAATAGTTTTTGATATTTAAAAAATACAAAAATATTTTTTCAACCTCTTTGAATGATGATAGATCTATGAAAAATATTCTTATCAATTTATTAATTGATTTGAGATTTATTTGAGATTTTAATTCAATTAGGTTATTTTTATGCATTTTTAATTGATTAAAAATAGTTTCTGACTTCTAAAAATGCTGAAATTTTTTGTCAAACTTTGTTTGACCTTGTTAAACTTGAGATAATTCACTTGGACTTTTCAAAGTTGATTTGAAGTGAGTTTGAAGTTTGACCTTTCTTTATTATTTTAATTCAAGTTTTATTTTAATATTGAAAAATACCAAAAATATTTTATTTGTTTCTTGACTTCTAATCTTCATCTTGCTTCTGTTTACTATTGTTTGATATTGATCTTCTCTATCTTTGGTCAATGCTTGTTGATTATTTCTTCCCCTTTCCATTAATGTACTTTAATATTCATCTTCTTCTTCTTCTTCTTTTCCTTTTTTGATCAATGAGTTAAAGATTGGTGGTTAGCCTTGATACATGGGAGGTTTAACCTTCCTTGATTCAAATCTAATTCAACTTGATCATAGATCAAGTGAATGACTTTGCATTAAGGATAGGTTGCTTCCTAATCAAGCAAAGAACCTAAATCAATACAAGATCATTTCTCATATTCTTTTTGGCATGGCAAGTTATAGGAGTTTGATTCACTAATCAAAATCTCTAACTTGTGTTGTTGTCTACATTATTATTGACCGGCCTCAGATAGTTATGACTTCTACATAAGTCCAATTACGATTGCTTAACATAGCGCTAAATTGCCTTATGGCACACTAACTCTAACACTAACCATTAACTATTAACATTTAATTCTTGCACTTTACATTTATGCAATTTACTATTCTTGTACATATTATTCATTTGCTTTTGCCCTTTGCTCATTTGAGCACATGTTTATGTTAATGCAATTTGCCTTTTGCTCACTTGAGCACATAATTGTGTATGTATTATTGTGCTTATGTTTTGTTTGGATTGTTGTGGACCAAATGCAAAAATGGACAAATGGACTTAGATTCTAGGATATTCCCTATGCAAAAATGGAGTAAAAAAGGCCTCAATGTTGAAGATGGATTATAAAGACCAAATCTCTAAACTCACTCTTGTCCATTCTTGATTGACTTCATGGAACTTTTTGATGTGTGTGTTTTTGTGCTAGGGAATCAATCCTACTTGAGCCAAATTGAAGAACCATTGTCATGGGCTTCAAAGAGAAAGATACAAGAGCCATTGGGGATCTTCTAAGAGTTTGTTTGATTGATTTGATTGCTCGAGCTTTTACTTATTTGCTTGCATATTCCAAAGGATGGGAGTGTAACACCTCAAAATTTGCCCTCCTCTCTTGGGACTAGCATAACATATTACATATCATTTTTAGGTCATTAGGCATTGCATATTGCATATCATGTGGTTACGTTGTGCAAGTCATCCTCTTAAGTCTTGATCAGAAGAAAGGAGGTCATGTGCAAGCTAGGGTTTCATTGGGCTGGTCATCGATCATCTGAGGATGTGGAGGTCCAAATTAGGGTTTTGTGATTCTCAAAGGAGATTGGTCTTCATCTTGATTGAAATGATTCATCGTCATCATCATGGTTCTGATATCATCCAAGAAGTTCAAGTGTTTGATCAAGTTACCTTGAGATTAGGGTTTTGACCACTGGTCAACCCTAATCAGTTGCATTGGGCCAATCAAGGCATGGCAAGGAGATGGGGTCTACAATGGATATGGGGATCATTTCATGATTGTATTGAGCTTATTGAGGCTAGGGTTTCATCATTGAGCCATTTCATCAGAGGATTGGGGCTCAAATTGATCAGTGCATTGCCAAATTCATCTATCAGTTGGAAAAGTCAACTGTGGTCAACTGTGCATGATTTGATGGATTTGGAGGTGAGAGAGAGTTGGATGTACTTCATTCATGTTGGAACAAGTGTTATTTGACATGTCAAAGCTCAAGAATGAAGAAAGTAAAGTCAGGAGAAAAATTGCCAAAAATGGAAAGTGACTTGTAATGGAAGTTTCCAAAAATGGAAAGTTTTTCACCACAAAATTACATGTCCAAAGAAGCTTCAAATGGAAATTTGTTCAACATGAAAGTTGTAGATCTTGCTCTCACCTTTCCAAAAAGTCCAAGAACTTGAAATTCCCATGTATGGTTGGCAAGTTATGGTCCATTCAATTTCAAAAAAGACCTATAATCAAAGGGGCATAACTTTTACATGGAGTGTCCAAAATGGTTGATCTTTTTATGAGCAAACTCCATTTAACATGTACCTTCATGGTGCATAATCAAAATTCATTAAAAATGGTCAATGCAAAAGGTCAATTTTCAAGTGCACTAATTAAAATCCAAGGGCAAAATGGTCCAAGTTGAGAAATAATGGGAATTTTGGAATGGGAGTTTTTGCAACACACCACAAATGCCAAATAGAAATGGTTTGAACTGTCATGAGTTGTCAAGGATCAATTTTTGGCCAGGCTATTTTTGAACTCTCACTTAAAATGCATTTTTGGCATGGCATAGTGAAAATGAGGAATATAAGGCCAATTGATATGGGATCAAAGCCAACACATTCCAAATGATATTTAGAAGTTGTTCCAACTGTCATGAGCTGTCATATGGCAATATTTGGCAAGGGCATTTTGGAGCTTTCACTCAAATTGCACATTAAGCTAATTTCATTTCATTTGGTTAATTGGTGATTAACAAAGTGATTAAAGTGGAGTATAAATCATTAATCATAACTGAAATGATAATCATAATCACAATTCTCAAGAATTCATAACAAACTTTCCCTCCAATTTTCCAAAATCTCAAGAATCTTCATTCCACATTTTTGATCCAAACTTCATCAATTCTTGATCAAAGTGCGAAATTCGTTTTGATTCAACTTCCATAAACCATAAGCTTGGACTGTTTTGAGGAATTGGAGCAAGAAAGCATCAAAATCGCAACTGTTCATGTGGAGCTCAACTATGGCATTTTGAGATTTCTTTCGGTTTAAGCATCCTCAAGCTATCCTAACTTCTCCAATCATCTTCCTCAACCTTCTTCTTCACCTGTTTTGAAGAATTACATCAAGAAGCTTCAAGAATCATCACTGCCATCTCCAAGGTGCATAAACTCGAACTTCACCATTCCTTGAATTTCCATATGCATTTTGCAGTGTGTTCAATGTAGATCAACATGATAGGTTTAGTTTTTGAATTGGTGAATTGATGAGAGAGTAATCTTGATTTTTAGTTTTGATGTCATAACTTAAAATGATCGATCCGTGAGTTGTGTTAGGAATTAGGATGAATTGGTTACATATTCATTATCCTTGTGGAAAGACGGTTCCAATGACCATAGGCTTGTGGATTTTGGTTGATTTGTTCTTGAGTGTTGCTGGAGATTTTCTGGATATTTTGTGATGAAGAACACGTGAATAGTAGGCTTTGATCCGAATTTGCCTTTGCTTTGTTTAAAAAATGTGTTTGCCACGCCTGTAAGCCAATAGGAACATTTCCTGGCTGTGTATGGATACGATGCCGTTTTGGCGTACTTCATCAAAATTGCTAAATTGCCACTGATCCATTTAATTATTATTATTTCTATTTTGTTTTTCATTTCATTTTCAATTTTGTTACATGATCTTCAATAAATCATAGAGGCTTCATAATTCATCCAAATTGAGCGCAATTTTTTGTACCATGCTCATGATAATGTGTAGAATTTTATGATGATTTTTGTGAAATTTTTGCACATGTAGAAATTTAATTGGCCTATTGATTTTGTTCATATGTCATTTTTTGCATGTTTTGCCAAAACCATCATGAAATGCTCATACTTGCAAAGAAATGGATGAAAATCTTTGTGCTTATTCTGGACATGTTGATGGTGATTTCCATGTAGAGTTTGTAATTTTTGGATACTTGGTTGATTAGATATGAATTTTTGAAGTAAGGTGTGACAATTTGTGTCACACCAAGCTAGGTCAACTTTCTGATTTTAGTTGCATGGCCTAGGATTGTTGAATTGCTCCAATTTTTTGCATGAATGATCATTGATATGTCAAGATAACATATGAATTTTTCTGGAATTGTTAGTGGAGTTTTCAATTTGATTGATAATTTTCTTCTCTGTTGGCTCATTTTGTGAATTTATGTGACACATGTTGGCATTTTGCTTGTGAAATTCTCATAGTGTATTGGATGAAGATGAAATTTGATATGTGGATTGTAGACACATTATAGGACATCATGGTTTTGATCCCATTCATTTCTTAAATGTTGTCACTGTTTTATGATTTATGGAAGTTGATGCTTGTTTGGATGTCTTGAATTGGCTTGTATAAATGTGTCTGGACTTATTGATTTTCATTGACCTACTTTCTTTTGTCCAATTGAGCTGAAAATTGACATGCTATACCTTGAATGTGTCCTGTTTAGGTGTGAATTTTTATGGAATTAATTGAATTGATTTGGTATGCTTTTGAGTGAGATAGTTCTGTTTGGTCATTTGGTGTTGTGTTTGACCTAGTTTGTGTTAAATTGTGCATAAAATGATAATGGTGAATGGTATGAGCATGGGACCAATTGCATTTGCTTTTAATTTGTTTTAATTTGATTTTGGTTTAATATTACTTGCTGTTTAGAATTTTTTATCCCTTTTGGACCCTAGGCTTGGCCTAGTGGTCCTGTTTCTCACATTTGGTGTGGATTTTCAGGTTGAAAGGCAAAAAGCTTAAGGAGATAAATGCAAGTTGCAAAAATTGAATTTGTTTGATGTTGTCTACTGACATGACTTTGTTTTGTAGGTTGTGAGGCTTGAGCTTGGGATTATAGCTTGCACTTGTGTGCATTAACTTGTGTTGCTTGTACAGATTAATAGATTGACTTTTGCTGTTTATTGTTGGTTTGTCTAAGTACTAATGATACTTGATTGATTTCAGGTACATTTAGTCGCTTACAGTTCTTTAAGAACTTGCTTGCTGCTGCTTGGTTTTTAAACCAATTGAGGTAGGACTTCTATTCTTCATGTAGTCTGGAAGACCTGGCCTGTTACTTGGCCAGGCAACTGTCTGAAGTCCTCCTTAAGAGGCGATGTTTGTGGTTGTTTACATTTGTGCCCAAGCAGGTAAAGACCTCTATGAGGCAATTGGCGGATCATAGGGATATGCAATCTATCCCCCGCTATTCTGTTGAGTCGTCCCTCTGCTCACACGGCTGTGTGTTGATGCATTAGGACACAAACCCAAGATCTTGTGCTGTTGCACAATCGAGTCAGAGTCTTTGAGCGTAGAAGGGTCCCTCCATTCTGGACCCACGCTCCTTTGTCTGAAGCTCTCCCTGGTCAGGGATAAGAGCTGTGAAGTCTAATCTTCACTTACCTTTCATCTGCTTCACCTTAGCCTCGCAATGGCAAGGTTAAGAGCGAATAATACCCATGTACAGATGACTTGCTTCGGCAGTCAAACCCATTGTTTGAGCCTCACTTGACTGGTTATAGTGTGTGCTATGTGAATATTGGCTTGAAATGCTTGTTTTGATTTGTTGATGCTTGCATGCTTGTCTTCCTGGATAGGATTAGCTTGCAGTTGTGCAAGTAGGTAGAAACCTCAACGTAGGGCAATGATGCATGACAACACTAGGCTCGAGTACAGCTCCCTGGTAGTGTGTCTTCCCTTGGTTTCTGGCTAGAATTTCTTTCCCTTTCGGGGGAACTACATCGCCCTGATCCTCGTTCCAGACGAGGTATGTAGGCAGGAGACCGTGCGAGGTCTCTCCGGGCACTTTTTTTTCTTTTTGTGTGTGTTTGCTTGTTATCTGCTTGTGTGTCAGGATATGGACGTAAGCCCAGCGATTGGCTGTACGTATCCTGATTGTGTTCGTTTGGTTCGGAAGCTGACGTAATTCCATCGAGTGGTTGTCAGGTTCCAGGTTTGCCTGTGGGTGTGTGTGTCTTGTTTGGCGTGCGTGAGCGGAACTACGGCAGCTCTGATTCTCGTTCCAGACGAGATACGTAGGCATAGGATGCGATGTCCTATCGAGCTCTTTTCCTCTTAACCCCACCTGTGTTGTCTTCGGTGCGTGTGTGTGTGGTGTTTTAGCAACCTATTCTTTCTTTTAGAGCGTGGATCCCGTCGAGTACGACGGACGTGAGGGGTGCTAATACCTTCCCCTTGCGTAACCGACTCCCTTACCCTTTCTCTTTGGTCGCGAGACCATGCTTTTTCCAGGTTTCTCTGAGCGTTTCCTTTCCCTATCTTGGGATAAATAACGCGCAGTGGCGGCTCTGTGTTGTTTTTGTTTCAGCCCGCCGGTTGTTTTTTCGCGGATGCGACAGCTGGCGACTCTGCTGGGGACTTAACAAGATGTTGACCTGTGCTGGTCCATCTTCCCAAAGCGAGTTCTTCCTAGCGTTCTAGGATAGTTTAGGTTGCTTGTTTTGCTGTATTTATTGCATTTATTATTCTAACAGTGTATATATTTGCATAAATATTTGCATGCATCATACTATCATGTTGTCGTCCTCTGTGCAGGTGGTTCCTCTGTTTTGGGGTGGGTGTTCTGAGTGGGGCTAAAACCCAGGCCCGAGTATACACCTAGGATTAGTGTGGTCTCACGTTCCTCATTTGCTAAATCAGCATATTGTTGCAACGTGACATGCCACAAGCCGGACGAGGTTCATCTGATAGTGCTTTCCATTGTGGAATATTCCACTTTGGTTGAGTTACTTCATTTGAGCTGTTGACTCTGGTGACCGATCATTTCCCGGATCTTTGGTTTAGACGATCTTAAGAGAGCTACAATGGCACACCTGAAAGGGCAAACCCATTGAGTATCTTTGCCCGATTGTCGAGACTATTATCCGCCTTAGGATAACCTGTTTAGAATTTACCTGTGAGGGGAGGGTGATTCTTACAGATGCATGTTCAGATGGTGACTCAGATGGTGACTTTTTGTTCCGTGGATCAGAGTCATATTTTAAAGTCGGATTTATGGTCGTTTATTGCCGAGACGCCGGAGTGCTGTCCGAGTTATTTATCAGTGGGGATCCGTTTATTTCAGGATTCCCCGGGCCGATTAAGAGGATTATGGGTATCTGCTCAGAGATTGTCTGATGATGATGATGATATATCTTTCAGTTCCGTTTATTTCGGAACTCCCAAGTCGGATTTATGGTTGCTCAGTACCTCAGATGGTTGTGATCAGTCAGAGGCCGTAACTCAGTGCAACGGATGATCAGACGACTTGGAGGATGGCACAATGCATTGCAATTCATACATCTGCATCATTCTCATTTTGCATTCATCTGCATCAAACCTACATCTAGCCATATGGGGAGTATTATGGATTGAGAATCTGGTTGAGAGACATCTTGAATTTCAAAATGTGGATGTCAAAATATTATCTGTCTCGATGAAGCCAGAATCAAAGGACGGAATCTTCCTCATATGGATAGATGGTGCATGCGTGAGTCATACTAACCCATTTGCTGTTTTGTAGGTGTCAACCGGTGCGCATAGCTTGTTTGCTCAGATATCCTGCTAGGGGCAACAAATCCAAACTGATGGATCCTCCCAACGCCGACATCCTCGAACTGAAAGAGATGGTGAGGGATTTGTTCAGTGTTGTGCAAGGGCTTGCCTTGGGGCAGAAAGCCATGGCCGAGAGATTGGAAAGGATTGAGGGCTGGATGATCAAGGAGAAAGTTCAGGGAAAGGCTCCGTCATCCGAAGTAACAAATCCCTCTGGCTCTGTAGCAAAGAAGCCTTCTAGCAATGGTCATCTTGAGAAGGAAGTTGAATCAGGTGGTGTGCAGGCCAAAAGAGAACGCGGTAAGGATCGTTATCACCCATATGCTGATACGGTAACAATCCCTACTAGTAATCGATCTGCACAACAGCGGCAACCACCACCTCAACAGAGGACACAAAGAGCTGTGGGCCAAGGGAGAAGGAGGACGACAGATCGTCATTTCAATAAGCCGCCCGTGACTTACGCCTCTCTGTTTAAAAAGTTGAAGGATCTTGGGTTGGTGCAGCCAAGGATATTGGTTCCAGGGAAACCGGATCAGAGGGTTGCCAGTTATGATGAGAATTGTCAGGTGTGAGTTCCATGCTAGGGCACCCGGACATCATGTTGAGGATTGCAAAGCTTTTAAGCATGTGGTCCAGGACTTGGTGGATTCTAAGGCAATCAACTTTGCACCGACGACAGATGATAGTGCTAACCCCGTGACAAGGCATGGTCCTGTAAAAGTGGAGATGATGTCGAAGGACAAGAAAGGGATAGAGGTGACTGAGAAGGATCAGTTAAGAATGCCCATGTCTGTGGTCCCAAAATGCCCGACAAAAAATGGAGCTTTCCCTCGTGTTGATGATTGTTGTGCGACCATCGCTATAAAGGGGTGTGTAGTAATTGGGGAATCGGTCCAGAGAATGATGAAAGTAGAAATGGACGATGTAAGGTGTAAAGCACCCAGTCTGGCAGTTGAAACCATCAAGGTGAAAAATGCCGTTGGTGTTGAGAAAGAGAAAAAGCCGTCCATTTCTTCTTACAAACAGGCAGTGGAAGTGGTGAGAAATGGAGGGATCCCAGACTGGGGACAGATCATAGGCATTGTGGTAAAGGCGGATATGTTTGGGATTGGTTATCATCCAGGTCAAGACTCGTCTGAGCAGAACAGAGGACGTTGTCCGTCGTTCACCTTTGTCAGTGCTGGAATGCTAGATTCAGATCACGCCTATACAGTGGTGTCGCATCCGCGAAAAACAACCGGCGAGCTGAAAATAAAAACACAACACAGAGCCGCCACTGCGCGTTATTTATCCCAAGATAGGGAAAGGAAACGCTCAGAGAAACCTGGAAAGGAAATGGTCTCGCGACCAAAGAGAAAGGGTAAGGGAGTCGATTACGCAAGGGGAAGGTATTAGCACCCCTCACGTCCGTCGTACTCGACGGGATCCACGCTCTAAGAAAAGAAAAGGTTGCTAAACATCACACACACACACAGGGAACGCAGGTGGGGTTAAGAGAAGGGAGCTCGATAGGACATCGCATCCTATGCCTACATATCTCGTCTGGAACGAGAATCAGAGCTGCTGTAGTTCGGCTCTCGCACGCCAAACAAACAAACAAACACACAGGCAAACATGGAGCCTGAAAGCCAATCACTGGGCTTACATCAGCATCCGAACCAAAACACACTCAAAAGGACAAACGTGGAGTCCGACAGCCAATCACTGGACTTACGTCAGCATCCGAACCAAACAAACATAATCAGATAACAAGTAAACACACACAAAAAAGAAAAAGGGTGCCCGGAGAGGTCTCGCACGACCTCCTGCCTACATACCTCGTCTGGCACGAGGATCAGGGCGATGTAGTTCCCCCGAAAGGGAAAGAAAATCTAGCCAGAAACCAAGGGAAGACACACTACCAGGGAGCTGTACTCGAGCCTAGTGTTGTCATGCATCATTACCCTACGTTGAGGTTTCTACCTACTTGCACAGCTGCAAGCTAATCCTATCCAGGAAGAAAGCAAGCATACAAGCATACAGATCAAAACAAGCATTTCAAACAAATATTCACATAGTACACACTATAACCAATCAAGTGAGGCTCACACAATGGGTTTGACTGTCGAAGCAAGTCATCTGTACATGGGTATTATTCGCTCTTAACCTTGCCATTGCGAGGCTAAGGTGAAGCAGATGAAAGGTGAGTGAAGATCAGACTTCACAGCTCTTATCCCTAACCAGGGAGAGCTTCAGACAAAGGAGCGTGGGTCCAGAATGGAGGGACCCTTCTACGCTCAAAGACTCTGACTCGATTGTGCAACAGCACAAGATCTTGGGTTTGTATCCCAATGCATCAACACACAGCCGTGTGAGCAGAGGGACGACTCACAGAATAGTGGGGGATAGATTGCATATCCCTTTGATCCACCAATTGCCTCATAGAGGTCTTTACCTGCTTGGGCACAAATGTAAACAACCACAAACATCGCCTCTTAAGGAGGACTTCAGACAGTTGCCTGGCCAAGTAACAGGCCAGGTCTTCCAGACTACATGAAGAATAGAAGTCCTACCTCAAGTGGTTTAAAAACCAAGCAGCAGCAAGCAAGTTCTTAAAGAACTGTAAGCGACTAAATGTACCTGAAATCAATCAAGTATCATCAGTACTCAGACAAACAACCATAAACAGCAAATGTTAATCCGTCAGACTATACAGATTAAGCAACACAGGTTAATGCACATAAGTGCAAGCTATAAGCTCAAGCTCAAGCTTCACAACCTACAAAACAAAGTCAAATTAGTTCAAAACATCCAACAATCTCAATTTAATTGACTTGAAGCATTCTCCTTAAGCATCATGCATTTCATCCTGAAAAGTCAATCCAAATGTGAGAAACTAGACCACTAGGCCAAGCCTAGGGTCCAAAAGTGAGAAAAAATCTAAACAGCAAGTAATTCCAATCCAAAATCAACTTAAAACAATTCAAAAGCAAATGCAATTGGTCCCATGCTCATACCATTCACCATATTCATTTCATGACCAATTTGGTACAAACTAGGTCAAATGCAACACCCAATGTCCAAACAGAATGAATTCCATCAAAAGCATACCAAAATAATTCCAAAAATCCTCAAATAATTCACACCTTGCAATGGCAGTGTTGAATCTTGAGTCCTTCCACTCCAATTGCCAGAAACAGATGCAGTAGAAGATATAGGAAGGTGCTTAGAGCTCGTGCTTCAGCTTTTGGATGCTTCAATTGAGAGAAATTTCAAATCACCAAGGT
The DNA here is from genome assembly GCF_024323335.1 of Lathyrus oleraceus. Taxonomy (NCBI): domain Eukaryota; kingdom Viridiplantae; phylum Streptophyta; class Magnoliopsida; order Fabales; family Fabaceae; genus Lathyrus; species Lathyrus oleraceus. The sequence continues at coordinate 324,036,107 of NC_066582.1, read as the reverse complement.
TGAGCATAATTGGAACAGTCACGGATCTTGAGTTGTTCGCCAATGAACTACCAAAACAGATCAAGAAGAAGATGAATGGAGATGGCAGCAAAAAGAATCACACGATTTGGTGAAGAATTGGAAGAGTTTGATCCAATTTTCTTTGATGTTTGTTCTTGAGCTTTTGGAGAATTTTGGAGGGAAAAGTGGTTACAATTTCTTGTGAAATGTCATTCTGATCAAGAGTTAGTTAGGATTAGGATTAAATACTTCCAACTAATCAAGCTCTAATCATCCAATTAACCAAATGCAATGTGATTAGCAAAATGCAATTTTCTTAAGCAAGGGCAAATATGTCTTTTCACTATGGGGCCCATGACAGCTGTATGACAGCTCACACATTCTCTAAATATCAGTTATGATGTGTTGCAACTTGTCCCACATTGATTGGCCATGTAATTTTCATTTTCCACCTGTCATGGCACTCTATACAATTTCAAGTGCATTTCAAAAGTGACTTAACCAAATAATGAACCTCAACATGTTATGACAGTTCAAACCATTTTCAAATTGCATTTGTGAGGTGTTGCAAAAATCCCCATGCCAAAATTCTCATTATTTCTCCACTTGGACCATTTTGCCCTTGGATCTTTAACTGTACACTTGAAAATTGACTTTTTGCATTGACCATTTTTGATTAATTCCAATTATGCACCATGAAATTACATGTCAAATGGAGTTTGCACATAAAAAGATCACTCAATTTGGACACTCCATGTGGAAGTTATGCCCCTCTGATCATGGGTCATTTTTGAAATTGAATGGACCATAACTTGCCAACCATACATGGGAATTTCAAGTTCTTGGACTTTTTGGAAAGGTGAGACCAAGATCTACAACTTTCATGTTGAACAAATTTTCATTTTAAGCTTCCTTAGACATGTAATTTTGAGGTCAAAAACTTTCCATTTTTGGAAACTTCCATTACAAGTCACTTTCTATTTTTGGCAATTTTTGCCCTGACTTTATTTTCTTCGTTCTTGGTTCGCAATGTCAAATACAACTTGTCCCAACATGAATGAAGTGTATCCAACTCTCTCCCACCTCCAAATCCATAAAATAAAGCACAGTTGACCACAATTGACTTTTTTCAACTGATAGATGAATCTGGCAATGCACTGATCAATCTGAGCCCCAATCCCCTGATGAAATGGCTCAAGGATGAAACCCTAGCCTCAATATGCTCAATAACCATGAAATGATCCCCATAGCCATCATAGACCCCATCTCCTAGCCATGCCCTGATTGGCCCAATGCACCTGATTAGGGTTGACCAGTGGTCAAAACCCTAATCTCCAAGGAATGTGCTTCAACACTTGAATCTTCTGATGATAAACCATGATGATGATGATGAATCATTGCAATCAAGATGAAGACCAATATCCTTTGAGAATCACAAAACCCTAATTTGGACCTCCACATCCTCAGATGATCAATGACCAGTCCAATGAACCCCTATCTTGCACACAACCTCTTATCTTCTGATCAAGACTTGGGAGAATGGCTTGCACAATGTAACCACATGATATGCAATATGCAATGCCTAATGACCTAAAAATGATATGCAATATGTTATGCTAGTCCCAAGAGAGGAGGGCAAATTTTGAGGTGTTACAGCTGCCCCTATTCAATCCACTGTGAACCTGTCGATATGAATAGCCTCGGCTTTCAGATGATCAGGATGAAGAGTGATTGAATACCAAGAACAGACGAACAATTTGCACTCTGATGGGAAAATAATTAACAACACCCGTCAGAATTGGCGAAGAAACAATCTTGAAGAAGAACCCGTCCGATACGGAGAAAGTCGGCCTGATCACCGAAACAACAACATCAACCTGGATACCAAAATAAATGGTAACACAGGGATAACCATGGCCTGAATACCACTCATCCGCTCGGGATTATTATTTTCTTTTTCTGCTTTTCTTGAACCCCGATTTTTTTTTGATAATTGCTCTTTTTTTCATTTTCTTGAACCCCGAACTTTTCTCTTGCGCAAATGATCCTCGGATCACTACATTTGAACCCCGCTCTCCTATTTGCCAAATAATGAACCCCATTCTCCAGTTTGAACCCCAGTCGCCTGACGATAACTCGCGATCGCCAATGTGAACCCCGTTCTCCAGAAAATGCCGCAACATCTCCCTTTCTCCATTTGAACCCCGTCTCCAGAAAATGTCTCCACATTTCCCTTTCTCCATTTGAACCCCGATCTCCAATCTCTCGTGATAATTCCGCTGGCAACGTCGGAAATAACACCAAACACCACTCTGAGGGCGACATATCAGAGGGTACACCTTCACAAAAGGAAGGTAACATGTGCATCTCTTCATCCGAAGACACCTATAACGACCTCCATTGGCCTCAGCCAGAGTCTAAGGTGACACATGAACATAAGATAATCCTAAGGACCTCATCCCGGATACATTCTTCAACTCCAATCTTCATTTGAACCCCAGAAAATGCCTCAGCATATACTCTTCTCTGATTGAACCCCGATCTCCAGAAAATGTCGCAACACTTCCCTTTCTTCATTTGAACCCCAAAAATCACGTTGATCGCGTAACGTCCTTTGATTTTATTTCCACCTCCGTCCGACGGAAAAATTTCCTCCAGTATCGCACTACTGGGGAACATTGCTGATCTGACGTCATGATGCTGAACTCCTCAGAGTAACACTTTCAACCAGACACTGACTGATGACTGGGAGAAAACTCGACGTTTGCTGGACATCGAACAATGATGTTGACAGGCATCAAACAAGGATGTTGACAGGACATCAAACAAGGATGTTGACAGGACATCGAACAAGGATGTTGACAGGACATCGAACAAGGATGTTGACAGGACATCGAACAAGGATGTTGACAGGACATCAAACAATGATGTTGACAGGCATCAAACAATGATGTTTACAGGCATCAAATAAGGATGTTGACAGGACATCGAACAATGATGTTTACAGGCATCAAATAAGGATGTTGACAGGACATCAAACAAGGATGTTGACTGTAACACCCCAATTAAACTAAGCTAATTATTTAATTTAAATTAATATTTTATTTATTAATTTAATTGAATAATTGGAAGTTTGGATTATTATTATTTTATTATTATTTTGGGAATAATAATTATTGGGATAATTATTTATTGGAATAATATATAAGTTGGAATTTAGAAAAATCCCATTTTTGGTAAAAAGGTTAATTTCACGTAAAAAGGGAAAAGAGGCAGAAAGGGCAAAAAGCCAGAGAACGAAGGTTGAAGGAAGGAGAAGCTTGGAGCTCGGAAGCTGCCGGATTAACTCAGGTAAGGGGGTTTATCATCGGTAAAAGGGTATTATATGATAATATGTACTGGGTAGTGATAACCATTGGTTGTATCTCTGATTTGATTGATGCATGATGAATTTGTGAAATATTGGATGAATGAAATTGGATGAATGAAATTGGATGATAATTGAAAAGAATTCGTAGGAATTAGAAGAGATAATGTTAGGATTGGTGAAGATGAATAGGATATGATTCGTGTAGATGATATGGACGATTATTTTGTGTAATTTGGACTGTGGAAGGTTGGATCGGATAGGTTTCGTAACAGAGAAAGCCATAGCAGATCTGAGAGTTCTGGTTTCTGGTCATACGCGTATGGCACTAGGCAATACGCGTATGAGCTGGCTGATACGCGTATGGAGGAGGCCTTACGCGTATGGGAGAAAAAGATGATATTTTGAACGTAAATTGGTCTCTGTTGGTACGCGTAAGGGGAGATTGTTACGCGTAGCATACGCGTATGGGATAGGTGATACGCGTATGAGTTGGGCGAGGAAATGCGCAATACGCGTATGAGAGTGGGCATTACGCGTATGGGTTTGGCCAGGTTTGGGCAATACGCGTATGGCAGAGGCAATACGCGTATGGGCAGAATTGTGATTTTTTCTGTGCTACTGTTATGCAGTTTTTGGTTGTTTAGGCTGAGTGATGCGACTTAGCTGAGGCATGATGTGATAGGGATCATTTCCCGTTGTTTTGAGTAGTATAGGTATTAGTAGAGTGAGCTAATACTGTGTTTGATTATGTGGCATGATATGATATGCTTTTGTGATAAAACGTGTTAATGATGTGTGTTGATATGCATGATGCTGTGATTGTATCAGTTGTGTATGCATTTGTGAATAGACTGTTTTGTGGCTAGAGTGTGAGCACGTGTCTATTCTGAATTCGTTGTTGATGTTGCAATTGCTAGGTGATTAGCTTGCACATTGTGGCCCATTTGGGGTGGTAGCTAATTCCCATGGTGAGGAATTAGTGAGTTTAGTAATTATTGGACTGTTGTTGATTGTTTGCATGCTAGGTGAGTAGCATGCATTTCATGGCCCATTTGGGGTGGTAGCTAATTCCCATGGTGAGGAATTAGTGAGTGAGTCACTATGTCTCAAATGAGTGGGACTAGTGAGCTTGGTAGCCGTGCCTGGATTTGGACGGTGAGGTTGAACTATATGTTCACAAATAGTCGGTACCGCATGCATAGAGTCTCATTGCATAATAAATGTATGGCATATAATATGAATGGATGAATTCCAGTATTATATGTGTGTTGTGTGTTGTGTTGTTGATGTTGAGTATGGTTGAGATTATATATATGCTAGATGTTATTGTTGAATATGATGTTGAACGGATACTGTCGTCGCTGAGTGTGTAGTCTGGTTAGGGTGAATTAATGTGTTAATTACTTAGCATTACATGTTGTTCTATAATGCTTATTATATTAATTGAGGAACTCACCCTTACACCTATTTTTCAGGTAACGAGAAATGAGTTGAGTAGAAGCTAATGCTTGGAGTCTAGAGTAGTTCTGATGGGTCATGCTCTGATAGATGTAACATCGGGAGGGGATGTCTTAATTGATTTGATATTGGTTGTTGATGATTTACATGTATTGTGTTACATGTTTTACATTGAGTTGAATTTTATTCCGCTGCGAATTATGCAAAGAACCTTATTTTGATTAAATGAATGAGCATGACAGGATATTTTAATGATTTTGTGAAATGATTGTGTGACACCCTTCGGGGCATAATTACTCTGATGAATATATTATTATTTTAATTATAATAATTTGGGGTATTTAGAAGGGTGTTACATTAGTGGTATCAGAGCATAGTCGGTCGTGTCGAGTCGTAATTATTCTGTTTCCCCTGTGCGAGATAGGTGTTGTTTAACCCTATCAGTACTTATTGTTTTAGCTTGTTGGGTTCTCAGAATAGAGATGGCTGGAAGAGGTAGAGATGATGCTGCGATTGCTGAGGCTCTGGGTATGCTAGCCGGAGTACTTGGAGGAAATCCGAATGTTATGGGAATGGGGGCTGCTCGTCAGTTGAGTGAGTTCCAGAAGAACAATCCTCCAATGTTCAAGGGAGCATACGATCCAGATGGTGCTCAGAAGTGGTTGAAGGAGATAGAGAGGATCTTCAGAGTAACTGAGTGTGCTGATAACCAGAAGGTCAGGTTCGGTACACATATGCTGTCAGAAGAAGCTGATGATTGGTGGGTTGCTACCCGCACTGAGTTGGAAGCTGCTGGAGATGCTGAGATTACTTGGGCTGTGTTCAGAGAGAGATTTCTGAGGAAGTATTTTCCCGAGGATGTCAGAGGAAAGAAGGAGATAGAGTTCTTGGAATTGAAGCAGGGTAACAGGTCTGTTACGGAGTATGCTGCCAAGTTCACAGAACTGTCGAAGTATTATACTCCCTATGCTGAGGCTGCTGGGGAATTTTCAAAGTGTGTGAAGTTTGAGAACGGGCTGCGTCCCGAGATCAAGCAGGCTATTGGATATCAAAGGATTAGAGTGTTTTCGGATTTGGTTGACTGTTGCAGGATTTTTGAACAGGATTCCAAGGCCAGAGCTGAGAGCTATCAGCAGAGGGTTGATAGGAAAGGTAAGAATCAGATTGATCGTGGAAAACCGTATGCAGCTGGCAAAGGTTTTCAGAAGCAGAGTGGGATGAGGAGGCCTAGTGGGGGAGACGCTAGTGCTCCTGCTAAGTGTTACAGATGTGGTCAGGCTGGACATCGTATCCATGAGTGTACCAGTAACGAGAAGAAGTGTTTCAAATGTGGAAAAGGTGGTCATTTGGCTGCAGATTGCCGGTTGAAGACTGTGACTTGTTTCAACTGTGGAGAGTTAGGTCATATCAGTCCACAATGTCCTAAGCTGAAGAAAGAGAATCAGTCGGGAGGCAAGGTTTTTGCTTTATCGGGTTCTGAGACTTCTGCAGATGATCGGTTGATCCGAGGTACGTGTTATATTAATGGCTTTCCTCTTGTGGCTATTATTGACACCGGTGCTACTCATTCTTTTATATCTTTGGATTGTGCGGTGAAACTTAAGTTAGAGATATCTGAGATGCTTGGAAGTATGGTGATTGATACTCCTGCGAAGGGTTCAGTGACTACTACTTCAGTTTGTTTAAGTTGCCCTTTGAGTATGTTTGGTAGGAATTTTGGGATAGACCTTGTGTGTCTTCCATTAGTGCAGATTGATGTTATCTTGGGTATGAACTGGTTGGTGTTTAACCGAGTTTCTATCAACTGTTTTGATAAGACTGTGATATTCCCTGAGATTGAGGAAGGAAAGAGTTTGTTTCTTTCAGCGAGGCAGGTGAATGAGGAAGTAGCAGATGGGGCAGAGTTGTTTATGCTGTTAGCGACTTTGGAGGCTAAAGATAAACTGGTAATTGGCGATCTAGCTGTGGTGTGTGACTTTCCTGATGTGTTTCCGGAAGAGGTGAATGAATTGCCGCCAGAGCGTGAAGTTGAGTTCTCGATTGATTTGGTCCCTGGTACTAGACCGATATCGATGGCTCCTTATCGTATGTCTGCTGTCGAGCTAGCTGAATTGAAGAGTCAGTTGGAAGATTTGTTGGATAAGAAATTTATTCGTCCGAGTGTGTCACCGTGGGGTGCACCAGTGTTGTTGGTTAAGAAAAAAAGAAGGTACTATGAGGTTGTGTGTGGACTACAGGCAACTGAATAAAGTGACGATCAAGAATCGGTATCCTTTACCGAGGATTGATGATTTGATGGATCAGTTGGTTGGTGCAAGTGTGTTCAGCAAGATAGACTTGAGATCTGGGTATCATCAGATACGTGTGAAAACTGAAGATATTCAGAAGACTGCTTTCAGAACAAGGTATGGACATTATGAGTATTCCGTAATGCCTTTTGGTGTGACTAATGCGCCTGGAGTATTCATGGAGTATATGAATAGGATTTTCCATCCGTACCTAGATCAGTTTGTTGTGGTATTTATTGACGATATTTTGGTGTATTCGAAATCCGAAGAAGAACATGCGAAGCATTTGAGAGTGGTTTTAGGAGTTCTGCGAGAAAAGAAGTTATTTGCTAAACTATCTAAGTGTGAATTCTGGTTAGAAGAGGTTGGTTTTCTTGGTCATGTGATTTCAAGAGGTGGTGTTGCTGTTGATCCTTCTAAGATAGAAGCGGTGTCTAAGTGGGAAGCTCCGAAGTCAGTTTCTGAGATTCGAAGTTTTCTTGGTTTGGCTGGTTATTACAGGAAGTTTATTGAGGGATTTTCTAAGTTGGCGTTACCGTTGACGATGTTGACTAGAAAGGGACAAGCGTTTGTTTGGGATTCAAAATGTGAAGAAGGTTTCCAAGAGTTAAAGAGAAGGTTAACTACTGCTCCTATTCTGATATTACCGAGTTCGTCGGAATTATTTGAGGTTTATTGTGATGCTTCATTGTTGGGTTTGGGTGGTGTGTTGATGCAGAATAAGCAGGTTATAGCTTATGCTTCGAGACAGTTAAGGGTTCATGAGAGGAACTATCCGACACATGATTTAGAGTTGGCAGCCGTGGTATTTGTTCTGAAGTTGTGGAGGCATTATTTGTATGGGTCAAGATTTGAAGTTTTCAGTGACCATAAGAGTTTAAAGTATTTGTTTGATCAGAAAGAGCTGAATATGAGACAGAGGAGATGGTTAGAATTTCTGAAGGATTATGATTTTGGTTTGAATTACCATCCGGGTAAAGCAAATGTAGTAGCTGATGCATTGAGCCGGAAATCATTACATATGTCTATGTTAATGGTTAAGGAATTGGATTTAATTGAGCAGTTTAGAGATTTGAGTTTGGTGTGTGAGAGTACTCACAATAGTGTTAAACTGGGAATGTTGAGATTAACAAGTGGTATTCTGGATGAGATCAGAGAAGGTCAGAGATCTGATATGCTTTTGGTTGATAAGTTGACTTTGGTGAACTCAGGTCAGGGTGGTGAATTCCGAGTTGATGAGAATGGTGTTTTGAGATTTGGCGACCGGGTGTGTATTCCGGATGTTGCCGAGCTTAAGAAGAGTATTCTTGAAGAAGGACATCGTAGTGGTTTGAGTATTCATCCTGGAGCTACGAAGATGTATCATGATTTGAAAAGATTATTTTGGTGGCCGGGAATGAAAAGAGAAATTGCAAGTTTTGTGTATTCCTGTTTGACTTGTCAGAAGTCGAAGATTGAGCATCAGAAGCCGTCGGGGCTAATGCAACCGTTGGCTATTCCAGAGTGGAAGTGGGACAGTATCAGTATGGATTTTGTTTCTGGTTTGCCGAGAACAAGTAAGAATTGTGAGGCTATTTGGGTGATTGTTGACAGATTGACGAAGTCGGCCCATTTCATTCCGATCAGAATGGATTATCTGTTAGAGAGACTAGCTGAGTTGTATATTGAGAAGATTGTAAGTTTGCATGGTATTCCGTCTAGTATTGTTTCGGACAGAGATCCTAGATTTACATCGAAGTTTTGGGAAGGTTTGCAGAAGGCTTTGGGAACTAAGCTGAGATTGAGTTCTGCATATCATCCGCAGACTGATGGTCAGACTGAGAGGACGATTCAGTCACTGGAGGATCTTTTGAGAGCTTGTGTTTTGGAGAAAGGAGGTGCTTGGGATTGTTATTTGCCTTTGATTGAGTTTACCTACAACAATAGTTTTCATTCGAGCATTGGTATGGCACCGTTTGAAGCTTTGTATGGTAGGAGATGTCGGACACCTTTATGTTGGTATGAGTCCGGTGAGAGTGCTGTAGTTGGACCAGAGATTGTTCAACAAACTACGGAAAAGATTAAGATGATTCAGGATATGATGAGAATTGCTCAGAGCCGTCAGAAAAGTTATCATGACAAGAGGAGGAAGTCCCTTGAGTTCCAAGAGGGAGATCATGTGTTTCTTCGTGTTACTCCGATAACTGGTGTTGGTCGAGCTTTGAAGTCGAAGAAGTTGACACCTCGATTTATTGGTCCTTATCAGATTTTGGAGAGGATAGGAGAGGTAGCCTATCGTATCGCTTTACCGCTGTCGCTTGCGAATTTGCATGATGTTTTTCATGTGTCTCAGTTGAGGAGATACATTCATGATCCGTCGCATGTCGTCCAAGTAGATGATGTACAGGTGAGAGATAACCTGACTGTGGAAGCATCACCTATGAGGATCGAGGATCGAGAGTTGAAGCAGTTGCGGGGTAAAGAGATTGCCTTGGTGAAGGTAGCTTGGGGAGGACCAGCAGGTGGCAATGTGACTTGGGAACTGGAGAGCCAGATGAAGGAGGCTTATCCGGAGTTGTTCGATTGAGGTATGTTTTCGAGGACGAAAACTCCTTTAGTGGGGGAGAGTTGTAACACCCCAATTAAACTAAGCTAATTATTTAATTTAAATTAATATTTTATTTATTAATTTAATTGAATAATTGGAAGTTTGGATTATTATTATTTTATTATTATTTTGGGAATAATAATTATTGGGATAATTATTTATTGGAATAATATATAAGTTGGAATTTAGAAAAATCCCATTTTTGGTAAAAAGGTTAATTTCACGTAAAAAGGGAAAAGAGGCAGAAAGGGCAAAAAGCCAGAGAACGAAGGTTGAAGGAAGGAGAAGCTTGGAGCTCGGAAGCTGCCGGATTAACTCAGGTAAGGGGGTTTATCATCGGTAAAAGGGTATTATATGATAATATGTACTGGGTAGTGATAACCATTGGTTGTATCTCTGATTTGATTGATGCATGATGAATTTGTGAAATATTGGATGAATGAAATTGGATGAATGAAATTGGATGATAATTGAAAAGAATTCGTAGGAATTAGAAGAGATAATGTTAGGATTGGTGAAGATGAATAGGATATGATTCGTGTAGATGATATGGACGATTATTTTGTGTAATTTGGACTGTGGAAGGTTGGATCGGATAGGTTTCGTAACAGAGAAAGCCATAGCAGATCTGAGAGTTCTGGTTTCTGGTCATACGCGTATGGCACTAGGCAATACGCGTATGAGCTGGCTGATACGCGTATGGAGGAGGCCTTACGCGTATGGGAGAAAAAGATGATATTTTGAACGTAAATTGGTCTCTGTTGGTACGCGTAAGGGGAGATTGTTACGCGTAGCATACGCGTATGGGATAGGTGATACGCGTATGAGTTGGGCGAGGAAATGCGCAATACGCGTATGAGAGTGGGCATTACGCGTATGGGTTTGGCCAGGTTTGGGCAATACGCGTATGGCAGAGGCAATACGCGTATGGGCAGAATTGTGATTTTTTCTGTGCTACTGTTATGCAGTTTTTGGTTGTTTAGGCTGAGTGATGCGACTTAGCTGAGGCATGATGTGATAGGGATCATTTCCCGTTGTTTTGAGTAGTATAGGTATTAGTAGAGTGAGCTAATACTGTGTTTGATTATGTGGCATGATATGATATGCTTTTGTGATAAAACGTGTTAATGATGTGTGTTGATATGCATGATGCTGTGATTGTATCAGTTGTGTATGCATTTGTGAATAGACTGTTTTGTGGCTAGAGTGTGAGCACGTGTCTATTCTGAATTCGTTGTTGATGTTGCAATTGCTAGGTGATTAGCTTGCACATTGTGGCCCATTTGGGGTGGTAGCTAATTCCCATGGTGAGGAATTAGTGAGTTTAGTAATTATTGGACTGTTGTTGATTGTTTGCATGCTAGGTGAGTAGCATGCATTTCATGGCCCATTTGGGGTGGTAGCTAATTCCCATGGTGAGGAATTAGTGAGTGAGTCACTATGTCTCAAATGAGTGGGACTAGTGAGCTTGGTAGCCGTGCCTGGATTTGGACGGTGAGGTTGAACTATATGTTCACAAATAGTCGGTACCGCATGCATAGAGTCTCATTGCATAATAAATGTATGGCATATAATATGAATGGATGAATTCCAGTATTATATGTGTGTTGTGTGTTGTGTTGTTGATGTTGAGTATGGTTGAGATTATATATATGCTAGATGTTATTGTTGAATATGATGTTGAACGGATACTGTCGTCGCTGAGTGTGTAGTCTGGTTAGGGTGAATTAATGTGTTAATTACTTAGCATTACATGTTGTTCTATAATGCTTATTATATTAATTGAGGAACTCACCCTTACACCTATTTTTCAGGTAACGAGAAATGAGTTGAGTAGAAGCTAATGCTTGGAGTCTAGAGTAGTTCTGATGGGTCATGCTCTGATAGATGTAACATCGGGAGGGGATGTCTTAATTGATTTGATATTGGTTGTTGATGATTTACATGTATTGTGTTACATGTTTTACATTGAGTTGAATTTTATTCCGCTGCGAATTATGCAAAGAACCTTATTTTGATTAAATGAATGAGCATGACAGGATATTTTAATGATTTTTGTGAAATGATTGTGTGACACCCTTCGGGGCATAATTACTCTGATGAATATATTATTATTTTAATTATAATAATTTGGGGTATTTAGAAGGGTGTTACATTAGTGGTATCAGAGCATAGTCGGTCGTGTCGAGTCGTAATTATTCTGTTTCCCCTGTGCGAGATAGGTGTTGTTTAACCCTATCAGTACTTATTGTTTTAGCTTGTTGGGTTCTCAGAATAGAGATGGCTGGAAGAGGTAGAGATGATGCTGCGATTGCTGAGGCTCTGGGTATGCTAGCCGGAGTACTTGGAGGAAATCCGAATGTTATGGGAATGGGGGCTGCTCGTCAGTTGAGTGAGTTCCAGAAGAACAATCCTCCAATGTTCAAGGGAGCATACGATCCAGATGGTGCTCAGAAGTGGTTGAAGGAGATAGAGAGGATCTTCAGAGTAACTGAGTGTGCTGATAACCAGAAGGTCAGGTTCGGTACACATATGCTGTCAGAAGAAGCTGATGATTGGTGGGTTGCTACCCGCACTGAGTTGGAAGCTGCTGGAGATGCTGAGATTACTTGGGCTGTGTTCAGAGAGAGATTTCTGAGGAAGTATTTTCCCGAGGATGTCAGAGGAAAGAAGGAGATAGAGTTCTTGGAATTGAAGCAGGGTAACAGGTCTGTTACGGAGTATGCTGCCAAGTTCACAGAACTGTCGAAGTATTATACTCCCTATGCTGAGGCTGCTGGGGAATTTTCAAAGTGTGTGAAGTTTGAGAACGGGCTGCGTCCCGAGATCAAGCAGGCTATTGGATATCAAAGGATTAGAGTGTTTTCGGATTTGGTTGACTGTTGCAGGATTTTTGAACAGGATTCCAAGGCCAGAGCTGAGAGCTATCAGCAGAGGGTTGATAGGAAAGGTAAGAATCAGATTGATCGTGGAAAACCGTATGCAGCTGGCAAAGGTTTTCAGAAGCAGAGTGGGATGAGGAGGCCTAGTGGGGGAGACGCTAGTGCTCCTGCTAAGTGTTACAGATGTGGTCAGGCTGGACATCGTATCCATGAGTGTACCAGTAACGAGAAGAAGTGTTTCAAATGTGGAAAAGGTGGTCATTTGGCTGCAGATTGCCGGTTGAAGACTGTGACTTGTTTCAACTGTGGAGAGTTAGGTCATATCAGTCCACAATGTCCTAAGCTGAAGAAAGAGAATCAGTCGGGAGGCAAGGTTTTTGCTTTATCGGGTTCTGAGACTTCTGCAGATGATCGGTTGATCCGAGGTACGTGTTATATTAATGGCTTTCCTCTTGTGGCTATTATTGACACCGGTGCTACTCATTCTTTTATATCTTTGGATTGTGCGGTGAAACTTAAGTTAGAGATATCTGAGATGCTTGGAAGTATGGTGATTGATACTCCTGCGAAGGGTTCAGTGACTACTACTTCAGTTTGTTTAAGTTGCCCTTTGAGTATGTTTGGTAGGAATTTTGGGATAGACCTTGTGTGTCTTCCATTAGTGCAGATTGATGTTATCTTGGGTATGAACTGGTTGGTGTTTAACCGAGTTTCTATCAACTGTTTTGATAAGACTGTGATATTCCCTGAGATTGAGGAAGGAAAGAGTTTGTTTCTTTCAGCGAGGCAGGTGAATGAGGAAGTAGCAGATGGGGCAGAGTTGTTTATGCTGTTAGCGACTTTGGAGGCTAAAGATAAACTGGTAATTGGCGATCTAGCTGTGGTGTGTGACTTTCCTGATGTGTTTCCGGAAGAGGTGAATGAATTGCCGCCAGAGCGTGAAGTTGAGTTCTCGATTGATTTGGTCCCTGGTACTAGACCGATATCGATGGCTCCTTATCGTATGTCTGCTGTCGAGCTAGCTGAATTGAAGAGTCAGTTGGAAGATTTGTTGGATAAGAAATTTATTCGTCCGAGTGTGTCACCGTGGGGTGCACCAGTGTTGTTGGTTAAGAAAAAAAGAAGGTACTATGAGGTTGTGTGTGGACTACAGGCAACTGAATAAAGTGACGATCAAGAATCGGTATCCTTTACCGAGGATTGATGATTTGATGGATCAGTTGGTTGGTGCAAGTGTGTTCAGCAAGATAGACTTGAGATCTGGGTATCATCAGATACGTGTGAAAACTGAAGATATTCAGAAGACTGCTTTCAGAACAAGGTATGGACATTATGAGTATTCCGTAATGCCTTTTGGTGTGACTAATGCGCCTGGAGTATTCATGGAGTATATGAATAGGATTTTCCATCCGTACCTAGATCAGTTTGTTGTGGTATTTATTGACGATATTTTGGTGTATTCGAAATCCGAAGAAGAACATGCGAAGCATTTGAGAGTGGTTTTAGGAGTTCTGCGAGAAAAGAAGTTATTTGCTAAACTATCTAAGTGTGAATTCTGGTTAGAAGAGGTTGGTTTTCTTGGTCATGTGATTTCAAGAGGTGGTGTTGCTGTTGATCCTTCTAAGATAGAAGCGGTGTCTAAGTGGGAAGCTCCGAAGTCAGTTTCTGAGATTCGAAGTTTTCTTGGTTTGGCTGGTTATTACAGGAAGTTTATTGAGGGATTTTCTAAGTTGGCGTTACCGTTGACGATGTTGACTAGAAAGGGACAAGCGTTTGTTTGGGATTCAAAATGTGAAGAAGGTTTCCAAGAGTTAAAGAGAAGGTTAACTACTGCTCCTATTCTGATATTACCGAGTTCGTCGGAATTATTTGAGGTTTATTGTGATGCTTCATTGTTGGGTTTGGGTGGTGTGTTGATGCAGAATAAGCAGGTTATAGCTTATGCTTCGAGACAGTTAAGGGTTCATGAGAGGAACTATCCGACACATGATTTAGAGTTGGCAGCCGTGGTATTTGTTCTGAAGTTGTGGAGGCATTATTTGTATGGGTCAAGATTTGAAGTTTTCAGTGACCATAAGAGTTTAAAGTATTTGTTTGATCAGAAAGAGCTGAATATGAGACAGAGGAGATGGTTAGAATTTCTGAAGGATTATGATTTTGGTTTGAATTACCATCCGGGTAAAGCAAATGTAGTAGCTGATGCATTGAGCCGGAAATCATTACATATGTCTATGTTAATGGTTAAGGAATTGGATTTAATTGAGCAGTTTAGAGATTTGAGTTTGGTGTGTGAGAGTACTCACAATAGTGTTAAACTGGGAATGTTGAGATTAACAAGTGGTATTCTGGATGAGATCAGAGAAGGTCAGAGATCTGATATGCTTTTGGTTGATAAGTTGACTTTGGTGAACTCAGGTCAGGGTGGTGAATTCCGAGTTGATGAGAATGGTGTTTTGAGATTTGGCGACCGGGTGTGTATTCCGGATGTTGCCGAGCTTAAGAAGAGTATTCTTGAAGAAGGACATCGTAGTGGTTTGAGTATTCATCCTGGAGCTACGAAGATGTATCATGATTTGAAAAGATTATTTTGGTGGCCGGGAATGAAAAGAGAAATTGCAAGTTTTGTGTATTCCTGTTTGACTTGTCAGAAGTCGAAGATTGAGCATCAGAAGCCGTCGGGGCTAATGCAACCGTTGGCTATTCCAGAGTGGAAGTGGGACAGTATCAGTATGGATTTTGTTTCTGGTTTGCCGAGAACAAGTAAGAATTGTGAGGCTATTTGGGTGATTGTTGACAGATTGACGAAGTCGGCCCATTTCATTCCGATCAGAATGGATTATCTGTTAGAGAGACTAGCTGAGTTGTATATTGAGAAGATTGTAAGTTTGCATGGTATTCCGTCTAGTATTGTTTCGGACAGAGATCCTAGATTTACATCGAAGTTTTGGGAAGGTTTGCAGAAGGCTTTGGGAACTAAGCTGAGATTGAGTTCTGCATATCATCCGCAGACTGATGGTCAGACTGAGAGGACGATTCAGTCACTGGAGGATCTTTTGAGAGCTTGTGTTTTGGAGAAAGGAGGTGCTTGGGATTGTTATTTGCCTTTGATTGAGTTTACCTACAACAATAGTTTTCATTCGAGCATTGGTATGGCACCGTTTGAAGCTTTGTATGGTAGGAGATGTCGGACACCTTTATGTTGGTATGAGTCCGGTGAGAGTGCTGTAGTTGGACCAGAGATTGTTCAACAAACTACGGAAAAGATTAAGATGATTCAGGATATGATGAGAATTGCTCAGAGCCGTCAGAAAAGTTATCATGACAAGAGGAGGAAGTCCCTTGAGTTCCAAGAGGGAGATCATGTGTTTCTTCGTGTTACTCCGATAACTGGTGTTGGTCGAGCTTTGAAGTCGAAGAAGTTGACACCTCGATTTATTGGTCCTTATCAGATTTTGGAGAGGATAGGAGAGGTAGCCTATCGTATCGCTTTACCGCTGTCGCTTGCGAATTTGCATGATGTTTTTCATGTGTCTCAGTTGAGGAGATACATTCATGATCCGTCGCATGTCGTCCAAGTAGATGATGTACAGGTGAGAGATAACCTGACTGTGGAAGCATCACCTATGAGGATCGAGGATCGAGAGTTGAAGCAGTTGCGGGGTAAAGAGATTGCCTTGGTGAAGGTAGCTTGGGGAGGACCAGCAGGTGGCAATGTGACTTGGGAACTGGAGAGCCAGATGAAGGAGGCTTATCCGGAGTTGTTCGATTGAGGTATGTTTTCGAGGACGAAAACTCCTTTAGTGGGGGAGAGTTGTAACACCCCAATTAAACTAAGCTAATTATTTAATTTAAATTAATATTTTATTTATTAATTTAATTGAATAATTGGAAGTTTGGATTATTATTATTTTATTATTATTTTGGGAATAATAATTATTGGGATAATTATTTATTGGAATAATATATAAGTTGGAATTTAGAAAAATCCCATTTTTGGTAAAAAGGTTAATTTCACGTAAAAAGGGAAAAGAGGCAGAAAGGGCAAAAAGCCAGAGAACGAAGGTTGAAGGAAGGAGAAGCTTGGAGCTCGGAAGCTGCCGGATTAACTCAGGTAAGGGGGTTTATCATCGGTAAAAGGGTATTATATGATAATATGTACTGGGTAGTGATAACCATTGGTTGTATCTCTGATTTGATTGATGCATGATGAATTTGTGAAATATTGGATGAATGAAATTGGATGAATGAAATTGGATGATAATTGAAAAGAATTCGTAGGAATTAGAAGAGATAATGTTAGGATTGGTGAAGATGAATAGGATATGATTCGTGTAGATGATATGGACGATTATTTTGTGTAATTTGGACTGTGGAAGGTTGGATCGGATAGGTTTCGTAACAGAGAAAGCCATAGCAGATCTGAGAGTTCTGGTTTCTGGTCATACGCGTATGGCACTAGGCAATACGCGTATGAGCTGGCTGATACGCGTATGGAGGAGGCCTTACGCGTATGGGAGAAAAAGATGATATTTTGAACGTAAATTGGTCTCTGTTGGTACGCGTAAGGGGAGATTGTTACGCGTAGCATACGCGTATGGGATAGGTGATACGCGTATGAGTTGGGCGAGGAAATGCGCAATACGCGTATGAGAGTGGGCATTACGCGTATGGGTTTGGCCAGGTTTGGGCAATACGCGTATGGCAGAGGCAATACGCGTATGGGCAGAATTGTGATTTTTTCTGTGCTACTGTTATGCAGTTTTTGGTTGTTTAGGCTGAGTGATGCGACTTAGCTGAGGCATGATGTGATAGGGATCATTTCCCGTTGTTTTGAGTAGTATAGGTATTAGTAGAGTGAGCTAATACTGTGTTTGATTATGTGGCATGATATGATATGCTTTTGTGATAAAACGTGTTAATGATGTGTGTTGATATGCATGATGCTGTGATTGTATCAGTTGTGTATGCATTTGTGAATAGACTGTTTTGTGGCTAGAGTGTGAGCATGTGTCTATTCTGAATTCGTTGTTGATGTTGCAATTGCTAGGTGATTAGCTTGCACATTGTGGCCCATTTGGGGTGGTAGCTAATTCCCATGGTGAGGAATTAGTGAGTTTAGTAATTATTGGACTGTTGTTGATTGTTTGCATGCTAGGTGAGTAGCGTGCATTTCATGGCCCATTTGGGGTGGTAGCTAATTCCCATGGTGAGGAATTAGTGAGTGAGTCACTATGTCTCAAATGAGTGGGACTAGTGAGCTTGGTAGCCGTGCCTGGATTTGGACGGTGAGGTTGAACTATATGTTCACAAATAGTCGGTACCGCATGCATAGAGTCTCATTGCATAATAAATGTATGGCATATAATATGAATGGATGAATTCCAGTATTATATGTGTGTTGTGTGTTGTGTTGTTGATGTTGAGTATGGTTGAGATTATATATATGCTAGATGTTATTGTTGAATATGATGTTGAACGGATACTGTCGTCGCTGAGTGTGTAGTCTGGTTAGGGTGAATTAATGTGTTAATTACTTAGCATTACATGTTGTTCTATAATGCTTATTATATTGATTGAGGAACTCACCCTTACACCTATTTTTCAGGTAACGAGAAATGAGTTGAGTAGAAGCTAATGCTTGGAGTCTAGAGTAGTTCTGATGGGTCATGCTCTGATAGATGTAACATCGGGAGGGGATGTCTTAATTGATTTGATATTGGTTGTTGATGATTTACATGTATTGTGTTACATGTTTTACATTGAGTTGAATTTTATTCCGCTGCGAATTATGCAAAGAACCTTATTTTGATTAAATGAATGAGCATGACAGGATATTTTAATGATTTTTGTGAAATGATTGTGTGACACCCTTCGGGGCATAATTACTCTGATGAATATATTATTATTTTAATTATAATAATTTGGGGTATTTAGAAGGGTGTTACATTGACAGGACATCGAACAATGATGTTGACAGGACATCGAACAATGATGTTGACAGGACATCGAACAATGATGTTGACAGGACATCAAACAATGATGTTGACAGGACACCAAACAATGACCGACCAGACATTAAACAATGACTGGGAAATAACTCGACGTTTACTGGACATCGAATGATGATGTTTACTTGACACCAAAGAAAGCTCGACCAGACACTTACTGATGACTGGGAAATACCGTTGCTCCAAACTCACAATGCTGAACTCCTCGGAGTATCGTCTTCACTGTCCGGCAAAACCAAATCTCAAGCGGTAACCACGGCTCGAGTCGCGCTGATCGCGTAACATTCTCTGATTTTATTTCCATCTCTGTCCGACGGAAACATTTCCTCCAGTATCGCACTACTGGAGAAATACCCTTGATCAAATCATGCGGCCAAACTCCTCGGAGTAACACCTCTACTTCTGGTAAAACCACCTCTCAAACGGTAACCACGGCTTGAGACTAGCTTGTGCTTGCCATGTGATGCATGATTGACTTTTTCTGCGTAATGCTTCATAATTATGGAAATGCTACGCGTTTTATTATTTTTCTATGCAATATGCTATGCCTATCTTTTTCATGATGAATGCATAAAAAGGTATCCCCCTCGAGGGGCTCTTCTGAGGAGCACGAGACACTCTGCTGAGGAACTCGTCAATACTCCAATTCCGCCCTGCTGGGGAATAGCACTACTGCTGGGAAAATGCAACCCTTGCTGGGGAAGAACCTCCTTTGCACCCAATCCGCTCGAGAAACTTCTGGGGATAAGCACCACCACCACTCTGTGGGGATACAACAGTCTTTGACTTGCTGGGGATATCAATCCCAACTCTGCTTCGAGAAACCCTCACAGATACCTGACGGCTTCACTGGGGAAATGCTTCACAAACACTTTGCTGGGAAACAGCAACCTCCAGGCCCATTGACTGGGGAAGCATCAATTTATCACCTGCTGGGGATAACCATCCTGACCCTGCTAGGGAAACGAATGCTACTCCGCTGGGGACAACCCATGCAATCCATAGGTAGAATCAACTCAGCTGGGGATGCAAAAATCCGTCCGCTACGGAAACTCATCCAATCCACTGGTAGGATGAATACTGCTGGAGATATATTTCATTGAAACCCGCTCCACTCGGGGAATAGCAACCTTCGGACCTGGCTGCTAAGGAAACACCGTTTACCTGCCGGGGATAACCATCCTAACTCGGCTGGGAACCACAGACCTCGGATCTGCAGGGGATTTGGTCCTCTAATTCTGCTTGGGGACCTAGCTGGGAAATGAGAAACGTTGGTACATTACACCCGTCGACTCGTCGAACCATGGTATCCACCTCCCAAACTCGTACCGACTTTCCACTTTTGAGAATTTCCAGACTCGTCTGGACCTTTTCTGCTCCATCATCTTGTATTCCTAATCGCTCCGCGCCCGACGGAAACGTACTCCTGGGATTTATATATACTTTTCAATTTTCCGATTTTGAAGAGCCTTCTTGATTAATTCCAAATGCCGTCGTACGCCTCGACGTCTCTCCTCGCTTCTCTACCCATTCATTAGTCCCTGATCGGACTCTGCGGGGAATTTCTACAGACTTTCAAATCTTCCGACTTTGAAGAGTCTTCTTGATTATCATCAAGGATCGTCGTACGCCTCAACGTCACTTCGTCGTTTTCATTCCTTCGTCCCTGAGCGAACTCTCTGGGGATCTGTTACAAAGCTTCCACATCACAACCTGCAAGTGAGCGAAGAATATCTAACAGTACCTGCAAAACAGACCGTCAGATAAAACCGTGCCCCAGGCGTGTCAAGATGTCAACACTTGGGTCACTCAACCTTCCAAATAAGATTTCAAGCTTTCAATCTTATAAACATGCATTGGAAGGAACCTGTATGTTTTAAAATGCAAGATTCTTTATCAAAACAATTGGATGTTTTTGCAATCAAGCGGTAATGAAAACAAAAACAAAATTATTTGACTGAACATGCACTTTATTGATTGAAAAGTGTGTAGCTCAAATTGAGCAATACAAAGGAAGCAATTCCTGAAAAGAGGTAATTACGCACAAAAGGAAAAATCTATCCTAATGGCAATGTGAAACCCGTGATCTCATCGAGTTCCAACTCGGTTACACCCCCTATGTCCTCAGACTCTCCATACTTTCTGCCTTCTGAACAAGACGATTCCAACTGATCCCTACCGGGTATTATCCATGATGCCTTAACCAAAGCGCAAACGATCATGCTGAACGCAGTTGTTCGTTTCAATCCCTCTTTTGCCTGGACCGCCCTTTCGGGTTTTCAGTCCACCGGGATACCCTTTTTTGCCCAAGTCGCCTTTTCAGGTTTTCGACTTGCCGGGTGTACATTTTTTCTTTTTTTATCCCTAACTTTTGCCCGAACCTTTCTTTCTGTTTTTGGTTCGCCGGGATGCCCTTTTTTGCCTAGACTATTTTGTTCTTTTCGTCCAACGGGTCTCTTTATACGAAGTATTTTTTAACTGCGTCCGCGTTCACAGGGGATGGAAAATCTTCGCCATCCATGGTCGTTAGCAACAAGGCTCCACCAGAGAAAACCTTCTTGACCACGAATGGACCTTCATAATTCGGTGCTCATTTGCCCCTTCGATCGTTTTGAGGAGGAAGGATCCTTTTCCGCACCATATCACTTACGTGATACACCCGAGGTCGCACCTTTCGGTCAAGAGCACGCTTCATCCGTTGCTGGTATAACTGTCCATGACAGATGGCTGCCGGCCTCTTTTCCTCAATTAGGCTCTCTGAGTGAGAAAGGCGTTTGCCCCAGTAGACGTACATACCGAAATACGGCACCCAGAATACCAACTTCGTACTCAGTCACCATCGTTGGTGCATCCAAATGTTATCCAGGCAACAAAAGGAATGTGGGATCCTTTCAGTGTAACCAAAGCGGCACTAACTCTTTCACATTAACCCCATCAGACATCAGAATCCGTTCGGATTCAGGGTCAGGCCCCTCCTCCGGGATCGGTCACTCTCAATCTTTCGATTAGAGCACCTCGAGATGTCCTCATCAGGGAACTCAAACTTCATCGGTTGACAATCCTCAATGGGTTGCGGAGCGATGTAATCAGACAATACACCCCTTGATTGCTTTCTTAGAGCATCACAAATCAGTCAATATTCTTTTGCACTCTCACAACCCGTCCGGTCAATGCTGGATTCTCAAACCCATACTCGATCGGATCCATCTCGGAAATCCACAAAGTGGTATGAACCAGCATATACTGTCTCAGTCGACGAGCAACCTATGCCAAAGTACATCAAGTTTCCTCGAACAGTGAATGTATTGTTTCATAGTCGGTAAACTTTTTGCTAAGGTAAATTGCATGCTCTTTTCGACAAGACTCGTCATGCTGACCCAATGCACCTCATAGACCCCTCGAAGACCGTCAAGTACAGATTAACAGTCGCTCCTTCCACAGGAGGTATCAGAATCAGAGGTTCCTGCAACTTATATTCTTTTATTTTTTCAATGCCCCTTGGCAATCATTATTTCACCTGACCGTTTGATCTTTCTTTTCAACATCCTGAATATGGGTTCACACGTGGCTGTTAGATGAGATGTGAACCATGACAGGTAGTTCAATCTTTCCAAGAAACCACGAACCTCTTTTTTTCGGTTCAGGTATTTTTTTTTTTTTTTTTTAAGTAGGAGCAACCTCGATTCCTCTCTTACAATGAACCCCAACAACTAACCGGACCACACTCTGATAGTGCACTTACTTGAATTCAGCCTCAGTCTGAATTATCTCAACCGGTCAAACAACTTGCCCCGGTCTGCCAGATGCCCCTCTCCTGCTTGGGACTTTGCTATCATGTCCTAGCATAGCATTCAACTTCATGATGAATCATATCATGAAACAAAGTCACCATGACTCTCTGATACAGGCACTGGCGCTCTGCTTCTCCAGAGGACAGTCTTCTCTCCATGGTAGCTTGTGCACAACGACATCGGTATCCGACCCTGGCATATCCTGACATGACCAGGCGAAGGTATCCACCTGCTCTTTTAACAGGACTACCATTCTGCTCTCGACTCGCCTCTGAAGCGGCCCAAATTTCACTCCCTTTCCTGACCTCGGCGGTGCTTGGAATAACAATCTCAATCCGCTCCTCATGCGGTTGAATCACCTTCTCCTCTTGTTTTGACAACCTGGCTAATTCCAGCAGATCACAATCTTCTTCGCCTTCTTCTTTGGCATGATAGATCGGATTGTCGAAGCCATATGAGGTGTAACCAAATTGTTATCAACGAGATCCGGAGAATTATTTTTGAATTCGGAACGAGACAAATCAAAAAGAGAAAAATGAAAATAAACATTGCCATTTTTATTTGTTTTAAAACTGTAAAAATAACTGAAAAACAGGGAACACCGCTTTTTGACTGAAAAACATCCATTTATTAATGATGCAGAAAATGCAAATTTAAACATGAGGTGGCCCTTACAATGAACCATTACGTGTCGGGCAACACGTATGGCTTTCATGCAGATAAAACTGAAAACAAGAAATATTACTCTTCCGGACGAGTGTCAGTGCTGATCTTTTTAGGCCTTCCAGTTCTGGACTTCCATCCCTGGTACGCACGGCTTTATCCAACCATTGAACTTGCAGTCACTGTCAGTTTCTTCACCCATCCCACAGGCGTGATCCGAATCTTCAGCAATTGCACTCACCATTGCCTGACCATGTGCCGGCATGGGATTAGCATTAACATTTGGTGATGGCGCAAAATTGATAGCCTTGGAGTCTACCAGATCCTGGACAACATTCTTGAATGCTCTACAGCCCTCAATGTTATGCCCCGGTGTTCCAGAATGAAATTCGCACTGGGCGTTCTCATCATAGTTAGGAGGCCTCTGATCTGATCTCATCGGAACCATCGCCCTTAGCTGAACCAACCCAAGATCCATCAGCTTTTTGAACAGAACAGCGTATGTCACAGGCGGCTTGTCAAAATGGCGATCAATCCCTTTTCCTTTCACCTGGTACCCGGCTCTCGGTTGAGGTGGCTGACGTTGCTGTCGTGCAGACTGATTACCAGTAGAAGTAGTTACTGCAGCAGTGTGCTGGTAGTAACGATCCCTACCGTATCCTCTCTGGGCATACACAGCACTCGATTCACCCTCATTCTTGCGCTGACCATTTCCGAATGGCTTCTTCAATGTTGATGACAAAGCATTACCTTGTATCTTCCCCATTTTCAGCCAACTTTCAATTCTTTCTCCGGCCACCACAATATCAGCAAAGTTGGTAACCGGGCATCCAACCATTCTTTCAGCAAAAACCCCTTGCAAGGTACCCATAAAGAGATCAGACATCTCTCTATCAACCAATGGAGGTTGAACTCTGGCAGCCAACTCCCTCCACCTTTGGGCATATTCTTTAAACCCTTCACTTGACTTCTGAGACATACCCTGCAGCTGGGTACGACTCGGAGCCATATTAGCGTTGAACTGATACTGTTTAAAGAATGCATCTCCCAGATCCTGCCAACTCTTGATATCAGAAGATTTCAGCTTGGTATACCACTCCAGGGACCCTCCGGACAGACTGTCCTGGAAAAAGTACATCCACAGCTTCTGATCCATTGTGTACGCAGAGATCTTGCGGACGAATGCTTGAAGGTGAGTTTCCGGGCAGGAACTCCCATTATATTTATCAAATGCGGGCGCCTTGAACTTCTGTGGAATCACAATCCCCTCAACCAGCCCCATGTTGGACATGTTGACAAATCCCGGAGTAGCGTGGCTTTCCAGAGCCCTTACCTTCTCTGCCAGCAACTGAATCTCTTTGCTTTGTGGTTGAGCACCATATTGACCGAATGGCTCATTCAGCATAGAGAATTGATCAGCTTCTCGGTCCTCCTCTTTATCATCGTCAACCCCAAAGAATGGAGGAAACAGGCTATCCTTCAGATTAGGACCCATTTGAACAGGTTGACCCCCTGTAGCAGTGCCAAAACCACCGGCATTATCATTTACCATACCCACAGTTGCTCTTTTGCCACCGTCTCTGAATCCACCGAGACCCTGGTTGGAGACACCATCCAGGTTTACACCACTGTTAGCAGCTGAAGCTCGCTCGAGCTTCTCAACTTTGTCAGCCAAAGCTTTCTGACCAACTGCAAAACCCTGCATGATGTTGATCAGCTCAGTCATCTTGTCCTTCAGCTCGAGGATATCTGTGTTTGGGAGATCCATTATTCTGGGAGTATTGCGTCTGGTGAAGTATCTGTGAGGACGGGTCGAGTGCAAAGGTACAACTCTACGAGCACGAGCAATGATTCCTGAAACAATCACGCACGTTAGAACCCGACACCTGCAAAACAGCAAACAGGTTAATATGCATGAATGCACCGTCTATCCATATGAGGAAGATTCTGTCCTTTGATTCTGGTTTCATCGAGACAGATAACATTTTGACATCCATATTCTGAAATTCATGATGTCTCTCAACCAGAATCTCAATCCATAATACTCCCCATATGACTAGACGTGGGTTTGGTGCAGATGAATGCAAAGTGAGAATGATGCAGATGTATGAATGCAATGCATTGCCATCCTCCAAGTCATCTAATCATCTGTTGCTCTGAACCACAGCTCGGATCTCTGAACCGATCATAACCATCTGAAGGAATATGTAACCACAAATCCATCTCAAGGGTTCCGAAATAAACGGAAGACAGATACATCATCATCGTCATCAACAATCTCTGAACAGATACCCATAACCATCTGAATCGGCCCGGGGAATCCTGAAATAAACGGATCCCCACTGATAAATAACTCGGCCCGGGGAATCCTGAAATAAACGGATCCCTACTGATAAATACCACGGACAGCACTCCGGCGTCTCAGAAATAAACGGCCATAAATCCGACTCATAAATAGGACCCACGGAACAAATAGTCACCATCTGAATCACCATCTGAACATGCATCTGAAAGAATCACCCTCCCCTCACAGGTAAATTCTAATCAGGTCACCCTAAGGCGGATAATAGTCTCGACAATCGGGCAAAGATACTCAATGGGTTTGCCCTTTCGGGTGTGCCATTGTAGCTCTCCTGAGATCGTCTAAACCAAAGATCCGGGAAATGATCGGTCACCAGAGTCAACAGTTCAGATGACGTAACTCAACCAAAGTGGAATATCCACAGAGGCAAGCACTATCAAATGAACCTCGTCCGGCTTGTCGTACATCATGCTGCCAGGCACATGTTAACTTAACATGAAGGAGGCAACATGAGACCACACTAATCCTAGGTGTATACTCGGGCCTGGGTTTTAGCCCCACTCAGAACACCCACCCCAAAACAGAGGAACCACCTGCACAGAGGACGGCAACAATGATAGTATGATGCATGCAAATATTTATGCAAATATATACAGGTTAGAATAATAAATGCAATAAATCAAGCATCACAAGCAACCTAAACTAACCTAGAACGCTAGGAAGGACTCGCTTAGGGAAGATGGACCAGCACAGGTCAACATCTAAAAATCCCCAGTAGAGTCGTCAGCTGTCGCATCCGTGAAAAACAACCGGCGAGCTGAAAATAAAAACACAACACAGAGCCGCCACTGCGTGTTATTTATCCCAAGATAGGGAAAGGAAACGCTCAGAGAAACCTGGAAAGGAAATGGTCTCGCGACCAAAGAGAAAGGGTAAGGGAGTCGATTACGCAAGGGGAAGGTATTAGCACCCCTCACGTCCGTCGTACTCGACGGGATCCACGCTCTAAGAAAAGAAAAGGTTGTTAAACATCACACACACACACAGGGAACGCAGGTGGGGTTAAGAGAAGGGAGCTCGATAGGACATCGCATCCTATGCCTACATATCTCGTCTGGAACGAGAATCAGAGCTGCTGTAGTTCGGCTCACGCACGCCAAATAAACAAACAAACACACAGGCAAACATGGAGCCTGAAAGCCAATCACTGGGCTTACATCAGCATCCGAACCAAAACACACTCAAAAGGGCAAACGTGGAGTCCGACAGCCAATCACTGGACTTACGTCAGCAACCGAACCAAACAAACATAATCAGATAACAGGTAAACACACACAAAAAAGAAAAAGGGTGCCCGGAGAGGTCTCGCACGACCTCCTGCCTACATACCTCGTCTGGCACAAGGATCAGGGCGATGTAGTTCCCCCGAAAGGGAAAGAAAATCTAGCCAGAAACCAAGGGAAGACACACTACCAGGGAGCTGTACTCGAGCCTAGTGTTGTCATGCATCATTACCCTACGTTGAGGTTTCTACCTACTTGCACAGCTGCAAGCTAATCCTATCCAGGAAGAAAGCAAGCATACAAGCATACAGATCAAAACAAGCATTTCAAACAAATATTCACATAGCACACACTATAACCAATCAAGTGAGGCTCACACAATGGGTTTGACTGCCGAAGCAAGTCATCTGTACATGGGTATTATTCGCTCTTAACCTTGCCATTGCGAGGCTAAGGTGAAGCAGATGAAAGGTGAGTGAAGATCAGACTTCACAGCTCTTATCCCTAACCAGGGAGAGCTTCAGACAAAGGAGCGTGGGTCCAGAATGGAGGGACCCTTCTACGCTCAAAGACTCTGACTCGATTGTGCAACAACACAAGATCTTGGGTTTGTGTCCCAATGCATCAACACACAGCCGTGTGAGCAGAGGGACGACTCACAGAATAGTGGGGGATAGATTGCATATCCCTTTGATCCACCAATTGCCTCATAGAGGTCTTTACCTGCTTGGGCACAAATGTAAACAACCACAAACATCGCCTCTTAAGGAGGACTTCAGACAGTTGCCTGGCCAAGTAACAGGCCAGGTCTTCCAGACTACATGAAGAATAGAAGTCCTACCTCAAGTGGTTTAAAAACCAAGCAGCAGCAAGCAAGTTCTTAAAGAACTGTAAGCGACTAAATGTACATGAAATCAATCAAGTATCATCAGTACTCAGACAAACAACCATAAACAGCAAATGTTAATCCGTCAGACTATACAGATTAAGCAACACAGGTTAATGCACATAAGTGCAAGCTATAAGCTCAAGCTCAAGCTTCACAACCTACAAAACAAAGTCAAATTAGTTCAAAACATCCAACAATCTCAATTTAATTGACTTGAAGCATTCTCCTTAAGCATCATGCATTTCATCCTGAAAAGTCAATCCAAATGTGAGAAACTAGACCACTAGGCCAAGCCTAGGGTCCAAAAGTGAGAAAAAATCTAAACAGCAAGTAATTCCAATCCAAAATCAACTTAAAACAATTCAAAAGCAAATGCAATTGTTCCCATGCTCATACCATTCACCATATTCATTTCATGACCAATTTGGTACAAACTAGGTCAAATGCAACACCCAATGTCCAAACAGAATGAATTCCATCAAAAGCATACCAAAATAATTCCAAAAATCCTCAAATAATTCACACCTTGCAATGGCAGTGTTGAATCTTGAGTCCTTCCACTCCAATTGCCAGAAACAGATGCAGTAGAAGATATAGGAAGGTGCTTAGAGCTCGTGCTTCAGCTTTTGGATGCTTCAATTGAGAGAAATTTCAAATCACCAAGGTTGAGCATAATTGGAACAGTCACGGATCTTGAGTTGTTCGCCAATGAACTACCAAAACAGATCAAGAAGAAGATGAATGGAGATGGCAGCAAAAAGAATCACACGATTTGGTGAAGAATTGGAAGAGTTTGATCCAATTTTCTTTGATGTTTGTTCTTGAGCTTTTGGAGAATTTTGGAGGGAAAAGTGGTTACAATTTCTTGTGAAATGTCATTCTGATCAAGAGTTAGTTAGGATTAGGATTAAATACTTCCAACTAATCAAGCTCTAATCATCCAATTAACCAAATGCAATGTGATTAGCAAAATGCAATTTTCTTAAGCAAGGGAAAATATGTCTTTTCACTATGGGGCCCATGACAGCTGTATGACAGCTCACACATTCTCTAAATATCAGTTATGATGTGTTGCAACTTGTCCCACATTGATTGGCCATGTAATTTTCATTTTCCACCTGTCATGGCACTTTATACAATTTCAAGTGCATTTCAAAAGTGACTTAACCAAATAATGAACCTCAACATGTTATGACAGTTCAAACCATTTTCAAATTGCATTTGTGAGGTGTTGCAAAAATCCCCATGCCAAAATTCTCATTATTTCTCCACTTGGACCATTTTGCCCTTGGATCTTTAACTGTACACTTGAAAATTGACTTTTTGCATTGACCATTTTTGATTAATTCCAATTATGCACCATGAAAGTACATGTCAAATGGAGTTTGCACATAAAAAGATCACTCAATTTGGACACTCCATGTGGAAGTTATGCCCCTCTGATCATGGGTCATTTTTGAAATTGAATGGACCATAACTTGCCAACCATACATGGGAATTTCAAGTTCTTGGACTTTTTGGAAAGGTGAGACCAAGATCTACAACTTTCATGTTGAACAAATTTTCATTTTAAGCTTCCTTAGACATGTAATTTTGAGGTCAAAAACTTTCCATTTTTGGAAACTTCCATTACAAGTCACTTTCTATTTTTGGCAATTTTTGCCCTGACTTTATTTTCTTCGTTCTTGGTTCGCAATGTCAAATACAACTTGTCCCAACATGAATGAAGTGTATCCAACTCTCTCCCACCTCCAAATCCATAAAATAAAGCACAGTTGACCACAGTTGACTTTTTTCAACTGATAGATGAATCTGGCAATGCACTGATCAATCTGAGCCCCAATCCCCTGATGAAATGGCTCAAGGATGAAACCCTAGCCTCAATATGCTCAATAACCATGAAATGATCCCCATAGCCATCATAGACCCCATCTCCTAGCCATGCCCTGATTGGCCCAATGCACCTGATTAGGGTTGACCAGTGGTCAAAACCCTAATCTCCAAGGAATGTGCTTCAACACTTGAATCTTCTGATGATAAACCATGATGATGATGATGAATCATTGCAATCAAGATGAAGACCAATATCCTTTGAGAATCACAAAACCCTAATTTGGACCTCCACATCCTCAGATGATCAATGACCAGTCCAATGAACCCCTATCTTGCACACAACCTCTTATCTTCTGATCAAGACTTGGGAGAATGGCTTGCACAATGTAACCACATGATATGCAATATGCAATGCCTAATGACCTAAAAATGATATGCAATATGTTATGCTAGTCCCAAGAGAGGAGGGCAAATTTTGAGGTGTTACAGCTGCCCCTATTCAATCCACTGTGAACCTGTCGATATGAATAGCCTCGGCTTTCAGATGATCAGGATGAAGAGTGATTGAATACCAAGAACAGACGAACAATTTGCACTCTAATGGGAAAATAATTAACAACACCCGTCAGAATTGGCGAAGAAACAATCTTGAAGAAGAACCCGTCCGATACGGAGAAAGTCGGCCTGATCACCGAAACAACAACATCAACCTGGATACCAAAATAAATGGTAACACAGGGATAACCATGGCCTGAATACCACTCATCCGCTCGGGATTATTATTTTCTTTTTCTGCTTTTCTTGAACCCCGATTTTTTTTTGATAATTGCTCTTTTTTTCATTTTCTTGAACCCCGAACTTTTCTCTTGCGCAAATGATCCTCGGATCACTACATTTGAACCCCGCTCTCCTATTTGCCAAATAATGAACCCCATTCTCCAGTTTGAACCCCAGTCGCCTGACGATAACTCGCGATCGCCAATGTGAACCCCGTTCTCCAGAAAATGCCGCAACATCTCCCTTTCTCCATTTGAACCCCGTCTCCAGAAAATGTCTCCACATTTCCCTTTCTCCATTTGAACCCCGATCTCCAATCTCTCGTGATAATTCCGCTGGCAACGTCGGAAATAACACCAAACACCACTCTGAGGGCGACATATCAGAGGGTACACCTTCACAAAAGGAAGGTAACATGTGCATCTCTTCATCCGAAGACACCTATAACGACCTCCATTGGCCTCAGCCAGAGTCTAAGGTGACACATGAACATAAGATAATCCTAAGGACCTCATCCCGGATACATTCTTCAACTCCAATCTTCATTTGAACCCCAGAAAATGCCTCAGCATATACTCTTCTCTGATTGAACCCCGATCTCCAGAAAATGTCGCAACACTTCCCTTTCTTCATTTGAACCCCAAAAATCGCGTTGATCGCGTAACGTCCTTTGATTTTATTTCCACCTCCGTCCGACGGAAAAATTTCCTCCAGTATCGCACTACTGGGGAACATTGCTGATCTGACGTCATGATGCTGAACTCCTCAGAGTAACACTTTCAACCAGACACTGACTGATGACTGGGAGAAAACTCGACGTTTGCTGGACATCGAACAATGATGTTGACAGGCATCAAACAAGGATGTTGACAGGACATCAAACAAGGATGTTGACAGGACATCGAACAAGGATGTTGACAGGACATCGAACAAGGATGTTGACAGGACATCGAACAAGGATGTTGACAGGACATCAAACAATGATGTTGACAGGCATCAAACAATGATGTTTACAGGCATCAAATAAGGATGTTGACAGGACATCGAACAATGATGTTTACAGGCATCAAATAAGGATGTTGACAGGACATCAAACAAGGATGTTGACAGGACATCGAACAATGATGTTGACAGGACATCGAACAATGATGTTGACAGGACATCGAACAATGATGTTGATAGGACATCAAACAATGATGTTGACAGGACACCAAACAATGACCGACCAGACATTAAACAATGACTGGGAAATAACTCGACATTTACTGGACATCGAATGATGATGTTTACTTGACACCAAAGAAAGCTCGACCAGACACTTACTGATGACTGGGAAATACCGTTGCTCCAAACTCACAATGCTGAACTCCTCGGAGTATCGTCTTCACTGTCCGGCAAAACCAAATCTCAAGCGGTAACCACGGCTCGAGTCGCGCTGATCGCGTAACATTCTCTGATTTTATTTCCATCTCTGTCCGACGGAAACATTTCCTCCAATATCGCACTACTGGGGAAATACCCTTGATCAAATCATGCGGCCAAACTCCTCGGAGTAACACCTCTACTTCTGGTAAAACCACCTCTCAAACGGTAACCACGGCTTGAGACTAGCTTGTGCTTGCCATGTGATACATGATTGACTTTTTCTGCGTAATGCTTCATAATTATGGAAATGCTACGCGCTTTATTATTTTTCTATGCAATATGCTATGCCTATCTTTTTCATGATGAATTCATAAAAAGGTATCCCCCTCGAGGGACTCTTCTGAGGAGCACGAGACACTCTGCTGAGGAACTCGTCAATACTCCAATTCCGCCCTGCTGGGGAATAGCACTACTGCTGGGAAAATGCAACCCTTGCTGGGGAAGAACCTCCTTTGCACCCAATCCGCTCGAGAAACTGCTGGGGATAAGCACCACCACCACTCTGTGGGGATACAACAGTCTTTGACTTGCTGGGGATATCAATCCCAACTCTGCTTCGAGAAACCCTCACAGATACCTGACGACTTCACTGGGGAAATGCTTCACAAACACTTTGCTGGGAAACAGCAACCTCCAGGCCCATTGACTGGGGAAGCATCAATCTATCACCTGCTGGGGATAACCATCCTGACCCTGCTAGGGAAACGAATGCTACTCCGCTGGGGACAACCCATGCAATCCATAGGTAGAATCAACTCAGTTGGGGATGCAAAAATCTGTCCGCTACGGAAACTCATCCAATCCACTGGTAGGATGAATACTGCTGGAGATATATTTCATTGAAACCCGCTCCACTCGGGGAATAGCAACCTTCGGACCTGGCTGCTAAGGAAACACCGTTTACCTGCCGGGGATAACCATCCTGACTCGGCTGGGAACCACAAACCTCGGATCTGCAGGGGATTTGGTCCTCTAATTCTGCTTGGGGACCTAGCTGGGAAATGAGAAACGTTGGTACAGTACACCCGTCGACTCGTCGAACCATGGTATCCACCTCCCAAACTCGTACCGACTTTCCACTTTTGAGAATTTCCAGACTCGTCTGGACCTTTTCTGCTCCATCATCTTGTATTCCTAATCGCTCCGCGCCCGACGGAAACGTACTCCTGGGATTTATATATACTTTTCAATTTTCCGATTTTGAAGAGCCTTCTTGATTAATTCCAAATGCCGTCGTACGCCTCGACGTCTCTCCTCGCTTCTCTACCCATTCATTAGTCCCTGATCGGACTCTGCGGGGAATTTCTACAGACTTTCAAATCTTCCGACTTTGAAGAGTCTTCTTGATTATCATCAAGGATCGTCGTACGCCTCAACGTCACTTCGTCGTTTTCATTCCTTCGTCCCTGAGCGAACTCTCTGGGGATCTGTTACAAAGCTTCCACATCACAACCTGCAAGTGAGCGAAGAATATCTAACAGTACCTGCAAAACAGACCGTCAGATAAAACCGTGCCCCAGGCGTGTCAAGATGTCAACACTTGGGTCACTCAACCTTCCAAATAAGATTTCAAGCTTTCAATCTTATAAACATGCATTGGTAGGAACCTGTATGTTTTAAAATGCAAGATTCTTTATCAAAACAATTGGATGTTTTTGCAATCAAGCGGTAATGAAAACAAAAACAAAATTATTTGACTGAACATGCACTTTATTGATTGAAAAGTGTGTAGCTCAAATTGAGCAATACAAAGGAAGCAATTCCTGAAAAGAGGTAATTGCGCACAAAAGGAAAAATCTATCCTAATGGCAATGTGAAACCCGTGATCTCATCGAGTTCCAACTCGGTTACACCCCCTATGTCCTCAGACTCTCCATACTTTCTGCCTTCTGAACAAGACGATTCCAACTGATCCCTACCGGGTATTATCCATGATGCCTTAACCAAAGCGCAAACGATCATGCTGAACGCAGTTGTTCGTTTCAATCCCTCTTTTGCCTGGACCGCCCTTTCGGGTTTTCAGTCCACCGGGATACCCTTTTTTGCCCAAGTCGCCTTTTCAGGTTTTCAACTTGCCGGGTGTACATTTTTTCTTTTTTTATCCCTAACTTTTGCCCGAACCTTTCTTTCTGTTTTGGTTCGCCGGGATGCCCTTTTTTGCCTGGACTATTTTGTTCTTTTCGTCCAGCGGGTCTCTTTATACGAAGTATTTTTTAACTGCGTCCGCGTTCACAGGGGATGGAAAATCTTCGCCATCCATGGTCGTTAGCAACAAGGCTCCACCAGAGAAAACCTTCTTGACCACGAATGGACCTTCATAATTCGGTGTCCATTTGCCCCTTCGATCGTTTTGAGGAGGAAGGATCTTTTTCCGCACCATATCACTTACGTGATACACCCGAGGTCGCACCTTTTGGTCAAGAGCACGCTTCATCCGTTGCTGGTATAACTGTCCATGACAGATGGCTGCCGGCCTCTTTTCCTCAATTAGGCTCTCTGAGTGAGAAAGGCGTTTGCCCCAGTAGACGTACGTACCGAAATACGGCACCCAGAATACCAACTTCGTACTCAGTCACCATCGTTGGTGCATCCAAATGTTATCCAGGCAACAAAAGGAATGTGGGATCCTTTCAGTGTAACCAAAGCGGCACTAACTCTTTCACATTAACCCCATCAGACATCAGAATCCGTTCGGATTCAGGGTCAGGCCCCTCCTCCTGGATCGGTCACTCTCAATCTTTCGATTAGAGCACCTCGAGATGTCCTCATCAGGGAACTCAAACTTCATCGGTTGACAATCCTCAATGGGTTGCGAAGCGATGTAATCAGACAATACACCCCTTGATTGCTTTCTTAGAGCATCACAAATCAGTCAATATTCTTTTGCACTCTCACAACCCGTCCGGTCAATGCTGGATTCTCAAACCCATACTCGATCGGATCCATCTCGGAAATCCACAAAGTGGTATGAACCAGCATATACTGTCTCAGTCGACGAGCAGCCTATGCCAAAGTACATCAAGTTTCCTCGAACAGTGAATGTATTGTTTCACAGTCGGTAAACTTTTTGCTAAGGTAAATTGCATGCTCTTTTCGACAAGACTCGTCATGCTGACCCAATGCACCTCATAGACCCCTCGAAGACCGTCAAGTACAGATTAACAGTCGTTCCTTCCACAGGAGGTATCAGAATCAGAGGTTCCTGCAACTTATATTCTTTTATTTTTTCAATGCCCCTTGGCAATCATTATTTCACCTGACCGTTTGATCTTTCTTTTCAACATCCTGAATATGGGTTCACACGTGGCTGTTAGATGAGATGTGAACCATGACAGGTAGTTCAATCTTTCCAAGAAACCACGAACCTCTTTTTTTCGGTTCAGGTATTTTTTTTTTTTTTTAAGCAGGAGCAACCTCGATTCCTCTCTTACAATGAACCCCAACAACTAACCGGACCACACTCTGATAGTGCATTTACTTGAATTCAGCCTCAGTCTGAATTATCTCAACCGGTCAAACAACTTGCCCCGGTCTGCCAGATGCCCCTCTCCTGCTTGGGACTTTGCTATCATGTCCTAGCATAGCATTCAACTTCATGATGAATCATATCATGAAACAAAGTCACCATGACTCTCTGATACAGGCACTGGCGCTCTGCTTCTCCAGAGGACAGTCTTCTCTCCATGGTAGCTTGTGCACAACGACATCGGTATCCGACCCTGGCATATCCTGACATGACCAGGCGAAGGTATCCACCTGCTCTTTTAACAGGACTACCATTCTGCTCTCGACTCGCCTCTGAAGCGGCCCAAATTTCACTCCCTTTCCTGACCTCGGCGGTGCTTGGAATAACAATCTCAATCCGCTCCTCATGCGGCTGAATCACCTTCTCCTCTTGTTTTGACAACCTGGCTAATTCCAGCAGATCACAATCTTCTTCGCCTTCTTCTTTGGCATGATAGATCGGATTGTCGAAGCCATATTGTAGCGGTGTATTCGTCGCTATATGATTTATCGATTAAACCATAAGCAAAGCATACAATGAAATTTCGAGTCGCCACCGCACTTTTATTTATCCAAAGGACTGGCTAAAAAGCGAACAAAAGCCTAAGAAGTTTTACACATCGAAAACTAATAAAAAGATCAGAGAGTCTGGGTAAGGGGTAAATTACGCAATGGGAAGGTGTTAGGCACCCACTACGTCCTAGGTACTCCTAGGGAGCCCTTTTCACACTTGTTGTATAAATTGTTATTTGTTATGACATAAGTATTGTGCAAACATGATTGGGATGATGAGAAAAGAATATGCAAGTTAGTTATTTTTGTGTTCGAACGGATGAACCCGTTGCCTACGTACCTTCCATCAAAGGTAAGGATCAAAACGCCGTAGTTCGGCTAAAAGATTTCCAAAAGTTTGTGAGTTCAATTTTAAACAATAGCACTGAGGCTTTTCATTATCAATGGGAGAAAACTCGACCAAGACCAACATCCACCATGCGAGGATAGCTTCGACGTACTAGAGGGGTTAGCCCTGTTTTCAGTACGGAAGTCTTACTGTCGACTCACTAAGGATAGGGTGAGGTTTACATCAACCACAATGATAATTGAAACCTATGGCTAATGCATGAAAAGATTAACAATGGACAAAGCCAAAACAATTGAATGTGTGAAGTTAATTGATTGTGATTATGAAAGTAGAGTCAAAGTATGATTAAGATTGATTCAAAAGAAGTGTTATGAAATGGGGTTTGAAAAAAGTCAAGGACTTGGGGTCCAGGTTTTTAGTTTGAAAAGCATGAAGATGTTTGCACAATATCTATCTCAAGTTTGAAACCAAAGTGTGAAAAGGTTTAGGACATAATGGGGATGAATGGATGAGGATGGATTGTAAAACTTCCTAAGATGTTCACCTCTTGAAATCATATAGGAGATGACTCAAGTGTGTCCTTTGGAATGGGCAATGAGCAATAATAACATAAGCAAACAAATGATACCGGATGCCACTCAATGGTCTTATTCCAATCTCACAAACAAAAAGCGGATACCGGATACCAATAGATGGATTTACACCAATCTCCTAAAACAGAAACGGATATCAGAGGCCAATAGATGGACTTATTCCAATCTCCTAAAACAAAGAAATAAAAGTGGATACCGGATGCCAATCACTGGGCTTATACCAATCTCCAGCAACAAAGACAGCATTTGGGTGTCAGATGCCAATTTATCTGGGCTTACTCTACACTCCAACATATGATCATAGGAATACAAATGCCAAATTACACGGACTTACAATTGTATCCTCACATAAGCAAACAAAAGCAAAACATGGATGTCAAATGCCAATCTATCTGGGCTTACTCTAACTTCCACAGTATGGTCCTAGGAATACAAATGCCAAATTACACGGACTTACAATTGTATCCTCACATACAAACAAGCAAAGCAACATATGATCATAGGAAAGCAAATGCCAACTTACAGGGACTTATAATTGCATCCTCACATACAAACAAGCAAATGCATCAAGCAAAGACAAAATGAGTGGCCAATGAAATGGTCTTATACTCACTTCCATTTCATAGGAGCAATAGCCAATGAATGGTCTTACAATTGTCCTCAATGGGCAAACAACAATGATAATGTCACAAAGACAAATGAGATGATCATGCATTAATGAGCAATTAATGATGATAAATGCATAGAGCATACAAGCAAACATGTGCATATGAGACAACAATCAATCAATGAAAGCATTCAGCACACACTATAACCAAACAAGGAGGCTCATACAAAAGGTTAGGCATTGAAGCCAACTGGAATAGGGTCACTGGTGCTCTTAACCTTGCCATTGAGGGGCTAAGGTGAAGCAGATGAAAGGATATGAGGGGTGTGCCTCATTGCTCTTATCCCTGGTCAGGGAGAGCATTTGAATATCAGAAGGTGTGGGAGTTCAGAAAGTAGGAACTCTCTCCACATTTTAGACTCTATAGATCTTGGGTTTGGATCTCAATGCTACAACCATGTGATGGGAGCAAGGAGAAGACTCACAGAATAGTAGGAGATAGGCTACATATCTCTTTGATCTACCAATTGCCTTATTTAAAGGACTTTTCCTGCTTGGGACAAATATAAACACACACAAGCATTGCCTCTTAAGGAGGACTTCAGACAGTTGCCTGGCCAAGTAACAGGCCAGGTCTTCCAGACTACATGAAGAAAAGGGATTATACCTCAATGCAAATTGCTATAAAGCAAAGCAAAGCAAGTTCAAAGAACTAAGCAACTAATGGTACCTGAAATAGTCAAACAGATCAGTACACAATTCAAAAGTTAAAGCAAAAGGAGGTAGGAATCAACAGTCAACATAATTAACAAATGTGCAAGGCACAATGCTCAAGGCATATGAGCCAAGCAACCTACAAAAACAAAGAGGTTAGCTCATGATAAACAATCAAGCTCAATCAAATTTGTATGATCTCTTTGAAGCATTTGTTGCTTAACCTGAAAACATGAACTCAAACATAAGCAACAAGACCACTAGGACAAGCCTAGGGTCAAAAGAGGATGAGAAAGTCAAAACAGCAAATGAAATTCAACCAAAATCAAGTTTAAATAATCAAGAAGCGAACTCAATTGGTCCCACATTCATATCATACATCATCATGATTTCATAAGTAAAAGAAGTCAAAGCATGGAAAATGAAAGCTCATAGAAGTCAACAGCAAGACTTAGCTCAAAACCAAACATAATCAATTCCAAAAAATTATCAAATAATTCATGATCAATCATAATCCATAACATGACATGCATATAAAATTTCAGCTCATTTGGATCATGGGAAGTTGGTCAATGAAAATCAGAAAGTCAAAACAATTTCAAGCATGCTCAAAGAAGTCAATCAAACATGTACCAACTTCAAAAATTCATAAATCAGTCATAACATATGAGAAATGAAAGGGATTAACACCATGGCAAAGCTTAAGATGTCTACTAGTCACATGTAAAATTTCATGTTCATCCAATAAAGTATGAGAATTTCACAAATGAAATGGGAACATGTGTCACAAAAAGTCAACATATGACTAAACAGGGGAGAAAAATCTCAAACAATTAGGAAATGTCACAAATAATTCCAAGAAAAATCACATGTAAACTAGACATACTCAAGTACATTCATGCAAAAATTCAAGCCAATTGGAGGTCAAGAGGCATGGTATCAAAAATCATGAAGTTGCATATCATTGGTGTGACACAAATTGTCACACCCTAATTCAAAAATTCATAACTCACAATCCAGATAAGATAAATTCACAAACTCTACACCAAAATCTCCATGAATGTGTCTAGTTTGTGTACAAAAAATTTCAGATCAAATGGATAATGTATCACTATTTCACAAAGGATTTGGCAAAGGGTACAAAATATGGACACATGAACAAAACCCTAATACCATTTAAAATTCGATCATCCAAAAAATCAGGAAAAATCATGATAAAAAAGTAGAGATCATGCTGAGCAATTTGCAAAAATTCCCATGAAATTTGGATCACAAATGGATGAGTTATGATTTTTGTAAATTGATGCATCAAAATGAAATAATTATTGAAACAAATATGATTTAATTAAAATAATTGGACACGATGGCAATTTTGTAATAATGGAGGGAGTTTAATGAAACGCTGCGGATTGATCACAGGCGTGGCTGATGGCTATTGGATACATGCTAATGTAACAGGACTCCCATGCAAGACAAACCAACGACCAAAACAGACAAAACAAAATTCTGGAAAAATGTTTTAGGGTTTATGCATCTACAGTGTTCATCATCATCTCCAAAATCGTGCAGAAAAATTTGTTCCAGAAATGATTAACAAGTACACCATTAAACTCAGCAAACCACACACATCATGAATCCAAGCATCATTTTCACTAAATCATCTCAAACAAAGCGAATCGAGCAAGAACATATTCAAACATCAAACTTAAAAACAACATATCTTCAGAAATAATCAACCATTTTTAATCATTCAAAGCTCAGTGTGACCAGGGAAAGGAGATCTATAAAGGGTATAACATGGATTAGAGAAAAAAGAAAATCGAATTCTTACTTGGTTATGAAGAAATTTGAGAAACAGTTGTTGTTTTGGTGATGTAAGCTCAAACAGATGTCCAACCAAGCTTGTAATGATGGATACTTGAAGAAGTTTAGCTCAGTGATGCTTGAAAATGCCCAAATCGAAATCTGCCATTGGAGGGTTCATGGAGAAAACAGTTGCGTGCTGTGCTTCCAGTTGGGAAATGGTGCTTCAAATAGCTTCCAAAGTGATGGCAAAATGAAGAACAAGTGAGCAGGGATCGTGTTCTTTGAAGGTTCTTGCAGAATTTTAAGATGAAGGAATTGTGTGTTTTTAGAGCAAGTGATTTTCTGTGTGTAATGTTGTGGCTGCTAGGGTTGGAATTGACAGAAAATGTGCTATTTATTTGCTGTTTAGTATTGGCTAAGTAAGTGTTAATCACCATTATCTCAAATGAATCATTTTGGTCATTTTGCTAAATTTCACCAACTTGGCAAATGGGGTGTGTACTGCATGAATTGGGCTTGTAAACAAGTCATAAACAACATTTCTGAACTATTCCAAATGGCCAAAAATGTTAGAAATGCTTAATTCAAAAACTCAATTTTCACTACACTTGAAATTAATTCAAGCAAGTCCAAAAAGGCCATTTTGAATGGTGATGTTTTGGTGAATGATGATGACATTTTTGGAAAGAGGGGATCAAATATGACTTGTAGGAAAAAACCCCACCCAATTTGGCCAAATGGTTTGAGAGATATGGCCTTTTGAAGTTCAAGAATTTTTGAAAATGAAATGATCATATCTTGCCAACCATACATGGGAATTGAGAGTTCTTGGACTTTTTGGAAATGGGAGAACAAGATCTTCAACTTTCATATTGGGCAAAAATTCATTGGAAGCTTATATCATGATGTAAGTTGAGGATCAAGAAGTTTCCATTTTTGGCAAATTTGAATTACAGGTCAACTTTCTATTTCTGGAAATTTCTTGTCTGACTTTATTTTCTTCACTGTGGATGCTTGACATGATATATGAAGCTTGTATAGGCATGATTGAGACCTCTCAGACCAAATCCCATCATCAAACCACTGATTAAATCCACAGTTGACCAAGTTTGACTTTCTAGGGTTTTGGATGACTGAAGCACCTTCTGATGAATTCCAAACCCTAATTCCTTGATATCTTGATTCCAAATGATGTCATAAGTCATATGAACTCTTGATTATTGATCATGGTGCCCAAATTCTGCAAGAATGGCCACCATCCACTGCAATGACTGACTTTGACTGATTTTGACCTAATTGGCTGATGATTGCTTCAGCTGCAAGTAACATGGTTAGATGACAATATTTTTGTACTTTTGGTTAGCAAACATATGAAAGGCAATGATATACAAATGCAAAACATGCTTGGTGATCAAGAATCACACTCACAAGGCAACCTACCCACTAGGAGGGAAGCTAGGGCATGCAATGATCCTCGAGGCCATGATATGATATGCTATGGGCCATGAGGGATCTTAGGGCCAAAATTGGGGTCTTACACATATGAGGTGTAACCAAATTGTTATCAACGAGATCCGGAGAATTATTTTTGAATTCGGAACGAGACAAATCAAAAAGAGAAAAATGAAAATAAACATTGCCATTTTTATTTGTTTTAAAACTGTAAAAATAACTGAAAAACAGGGAACACCGCTTTTTGACTGAAAAACATCCATTTATTAATGATGCAGAAAATGCAAATTTAAACATGAGGTGGCCCTTACAATGAACCATTACGTGTCGGGCAACACGTATGGCTTTCATGCAGATAAAACTGAAAACAAGAAATATTACTCTTCCGGACGAGTGTCAGTGCTGATCTTTTTAGGCCTTCCAGTTCTGGACTTCCATCCCTGGTACGCACGGCTTTATCCAACCATTGAACTTGCAGTCACTGTCAGTTTCTTCACCCATCCCACAGGCGTGATCCGAATCTTCAGCAATTGCACTCACCATTGCCTGACCATGTGCCGGCATGGGATTAGCATTAACATTTGGTGATTGTAGCGGTGTATTCGTCGCTATATGATCTATCGATTAAATCATAAGCTAAGAGATACATTGAAATTTCGAGTCGCCACCGCACTTTTATTTATCCAAAGGACTGGCTAAAAAGCGAACAAAAGCCTAAGAAATTTTACACGTAGAAAACTAATAAAAAGATCAGAGAGTCTGGGTAAGGGGTAAATTACGCAATGGGAAGGTGTTAGGCACCCATCACGTCCTAGGTACTCCTAGGGAGCCCTTTTCACACTTGTTATGCTAAATTGATATTTGTTATGACAAAAATATTGTGCAAACATGATTGGGATGATGAGAAAAGAATATACAATTTATTATTATTGGGTTATTGGGTTCGAACGGATGAACCCGTTGCCTACGTACCTTCCATCAAAGGTAAGGATCAGAACGCCGTAGTTCGGCTAAAAGATTTCCAAAAGTTGGTGGATTCAGTTTTAAACACAAGCACTGAGGCTTTTCATTATCAATGGGAGAACACTCGACCAAAAACAACATCCACCATGCGAGGATAGCTTCGACGTACTAGAGGGGTTAGCCCTGTTTGAAGTACGGAAGTCTTACTGTCGACTCACTAAGGATAGGCAAGATTTACATCAACCACAAAGATAATTGAAACCTATGGCTAATGCATGAAAAGATTAATGGACAGAGCCAAAACAAGTGAATGAGTGAAGTTAATTGTTTGTGATTATGAAAAGTGAAGTCAAAGTATGATTAAGATTGATTCAGAGAAGTATTATGAAATGAGTTTGAAAAAAGTCAAGGACTTGAGTCCAGGTTTTTAGTTAGAAAACATGAAGATGTTTGCACGACATCTATGTCAAGTTTGAAGGGTAAAGTGTGAAAAGGTTTAGGACATAATGAATGATGAATGGATGAGAATGGGATAGTAAAACTTCTTAGAAGGTTCACTTCTTGAAATCATATGGGAGATGATTCAAGTGTGTCCTTTGGAATAGCAATGGATAATAACAAACAAACAAAGCAAAAGAAAAGCGGATATCGGATGTCAATCAATGGTCTTATACCAATCTCCTAAAACAAAACGGGATGTCAGAAGCCACTCAATGGACTTACACCGATCTCCTCAAAAGAAAAACAAAGATGAGAAATGGAAGTTAACTGCCAATCTGTCTGGACTTAGGTTAACTCCACAGTATGGTCCTAGGAAATCCAATGCCACGTTACAGGGACTTACAATGGATCCTCACATACAAGAACAAAAGCAACAATATGATCACAGGAATGCAAATGCCAACTTACAGGGACTTATAATTGCAACCTCTCACACAAACAGATAAAACAAACTATGATCACAGGAAAGCAGATGCCAACTTACAGGGACTTACAACTGCGACCTCACATACAAATCAAACAGATCACATTATGATCACAGGATAACAGATGCCAACTTACAGGGACTTATAACTGTAACCTCACATACAAATCAAACAGATCAAATTATGATCACAGGACAACAGATGCCAACTTACAGGGACTTATAACTGTATCCTCACATACAAACAGATAAACAGAAGATATGAGTGACCAATGAGGTCTTACACTCTATCCTTCCATATCATAGGAACAAATGCCAAAGGAATGGACTTACAATTGTCCTCAATGGGCAAACGACAATGATAGCATCACAAAAGCAAATGAGATGAACATGCACTAATGGCAATTGATGATGATGATAAATGCATAGCATATAGGCAAGCAAGTGCATATGAAGCAATCAATCAAGCAATGAATATCAAACAGCACACTCTATAGCCAAACAATGGGGGCTCACACAAGAGGGTTTGACTTTGAAAGTCCACTGTAATGGGTGGAGGTCGCTCTTAACCTGGCCATTGAGGGGCTCAGGTGAAGCAGATGAATAGGAGATGAGGGGTGTGCCTCATTGCTTCAATCTCATATCAGAGAGAGCATCAGAGAAAGTGTGGGAGTTCAGAAAGTAGGAACTCTCTCCACATTATTGACTCGATTAGATCTTGGGTATTTATCTCAATGCTTCAACCATGTAATGGGAGCAAAGAGAGGACACACTGAATAGTGGGGGATAGATTGCTTATCCCTACCTTCCACCAATTGCCTTACTTGAAGGACTTTTCCTGCTTGGGACAAATATAAACAAACACAGGCATTGCCTCTTAAGGAGGACTTCAGACAGTTTGCCCGGTCAAATAACAGACCGGGTCTCCAGACTACATGAAGAAGAAGTAATTATACCTCAAAGCAAATGCTAAATAGCAAAGCAAGCAATCAAGTTCAAAGAACTTAGGCAACTAAAGTACCTGAAAAAGTCAAACCAATTAGTAAACAGTTCAACAATTAAAACAAAGAGAAATGAACCAAAAGTCAACCACAGAGGGACCAATTGTGCAAGGCACAAAGACTCAAGCATATGAGTCACCTACAAAACAAAGGTTAGCACATGATAAACAAACCAACTCAATCAAAATTGAAAGGTCTTTGGGGCATTGGTGCTCAACCTGAAACAGATGAACTCAACATAAGCTCAGAAGACCACTAGGACTAGCCTAGGGTCAAAGATGAAAGAAAAAGTCAAGGCAGCAAGAAAAAGTCAACCCAAACCAAGTCTAAACATTCAAGAAGCATTCTCAATTGGATTCATAATAAAAATCATGCATCATGGTCATTTCATATGCAAAAGGATGCAAAGCATGGCAAGAGAAGCATACAAAAGTCAACAGCAAAGACTTCATTCAAAAGTCAACTCAAACAATCCCAAAAATTATGAAATAAA
Source organism: Lathyrus oleraceus (assembly GCF_024323335.1). Taxonomy (NCBI): domain Eukaryota; kingdom Viridiplantae; phylum Streptophyta; class Magnoliopsida; order Fabales; family Fabaceae; genus Lathyrus; species Lathyrus oleraceus. The sequence goes on along the minus strand of NC_066582.1, from coordinate 323,991,631 downwards.
TCACACTCAATCCTAACATCTAACATAGCAAGCATGTCAAATTTCAATGCATTTGGATGAGAGGAAGGCATTCAAGTAAAATCATGAAGTCAAACCAAATTCAAGTAAGCATGGTGAAAGTCAACAAGCATAGGTCAACTTCAAAAAATCATATCAATTTGAAAACAGAAGAGAAATGAATGAGGTTAACACCAATGCAAAGCTTGAGATGTCTAGTTATCACATATGAAATTTCATGGTCATACAATAAGATATGAGAATTTCACAAAAGATTTGGCAAGGCATAGCACAAAAAGTCAACAAATGACCAAGTATGGAAGAAAATTCTCAATCAAATGGAAAACAGCAAGATTAATTCCAAGAAAATTCATACATAAACTAGACATATGATAGATGATTCATGAAAAATTTGGAGTCAATTGGATAAGAGGAAGCATGTGAACAAAAATTGGGGAAAATGCATGATCATGGTATAGCACCAAATGTAACACATAACTTCAAAAAATCAAAGCTCTCAATCCACACATGATAAATGCACAAACCTTATATGGAAATGAAGGTCAATGTGTCTAGTTTTACCACAAAAAATTTCAAAGGCATTGGATGCAATATGACAATTTCACAAAAGGAATGGCACAATGTATCATTTATGCACACATGTGAAGAAAATAATTATCATAAAAAATCCAGCCAATGGAAAATTAATTAAAATTCACCATAAAATTCTAGACACATTCATGAGTATGAGGAAAAAATTTCAAGATTTTTGGATAAAAATTGAATTGAAAATGAATTATGGAAGTTTGATGAATAATTGATGAAATATTGAACATGAAAGCATGGCAAATTGGTCAACTAGGAGTCAACCGATGGCAAACTTGTAATTCCGGGCTCATTAACCTAAACTACTGCGTTTTGGCAAGGCAAAACGAAATGTTCTGATTGGCTCCCAGCCAATAGAACAGTACATGGCCAAACAAGTTCAAATTTCTGTTTTTTTTCAAATGAAACTTTAAGGTTTAAGCAGCAAAGGCATGATCAAACAATACAACAGCATCAATGATCAATCATGACAAGGTAATATCATCATTAGGCAATGTTAACCAACAAACAGAGTATGAAACAAAGTGAATTTCTGGACATGGTTATGTTCATGCGAAACAGCAGTAGGGTATACATGTAGTTACCAACATCCACACCAAAACAAACAACAGCAAACAACTGACATGGCATTGGCAATGTTTACACATCAAACAAACAATAGCATACCACATGGCATGGAAATAACTGTCAGGGTATTGGTTTCAAAAACAACAGCAACAACCATCATCATGTTAGCATTATAAACAAACATTAAGCAACAGCATAGTATGGGTAATGTTCCTACTGCAATCAAACAACAGCACGCATGTATACATGGTTTTCAGGACAATGCTCATGGGATTTCAAAAAATGCAGCATGGTTTTGTCAGCAGTAGTGTCATGTGTGCATTAACATCCAAACAGAACAGACAGCAGCATGGTAATGGTATGGCAACATCAAGCAACATCAACCAATCGACCAAGCAAACAAATAGCAGCATGTGGATTTTATGAGCAAGTTCAAAACAGCAACAAAGCATATTCATCATCCAATGAACCAAACCAGACTAAGCATACAACAACATAGCATAATTAGTATGGCAGCTTAAAACATATGGATTTTCATGGGCATATCCAAAGCAACAGCAGGGCATGACCAAACAACAAAACAGCATCAATAATCCAACAAGCCAAAACAACAATCATCATGGAACATCAACCAACATTGGAACAAGCATGCTCATGGGGATGTTCATGCTGCAACCCAAACAAAAGCAGACAACAGCACACAACAGCATACAACAGCATGGATTTAGCAAGCAAGGTTTAATCAGCATGACCAACAAATCATATGGATTTTCATGGGCCAGTTCAAGACAGCAACATGGTTTTAGCAGCATTGTTAACATCATGTCATCATCATTATAACGCAAAACATGAACAACAGCATACAACAGCACATAACATATTTCACATTGGATTTTCTGGACATGATGTTTGGTTCAATACAACAGTGCACTCATCATCAAGCAGTTACAATAAAATCCAACAATAGCACATGGACAACATGTTATAGCAAGCAGGGTTCAACAACATCATCACATAAAATTTGGGCAAGCAATCACAACAGCAAGGTTTAACTAGCATGGTTCATCATCAAATAAAATTCAACAGCCACATGGAAACCACAAATGTAACACAACCATGATGATCATATAACAAACAGCAGTCAACATACATGAGCCAGTTTTTTTTTGAAAAAAACAACAGGATGTTTGGTTTAAATAGCAGCACACATGTATTCATTTTCAAACAGCAGCAAAGGTATTCATCATCCAATGTCCATCACCAAATCAAGCAAAACAAACAACAGCACATGAACCAAGGTGGGTTTCTGAGCATGTTTATGGGATTTCAAACAGCAGCATTCATCATTCAATATTCAACATGGAAATTTCGAAATGTCCAGAAGTGAAAATCAACCATGCTAGTAGCATCATCAAACAACCAACAACAAGAATATAGCAATGGTTTTTCTCGAATCAACCAAATGTGAGCAAATCGATTGGAAACAACCTCAAGCATGCAAAATGAAAACCATGTTTCTCTCAGCATAATCAACCATTTCAAACCATTTAAAGTTCATGATAATCAGCACAACTCAAACTAGCTAAAGCATGTCATGGCATGGAGAAAGAAGGTACTCGAAAACTTACTTGTTTTTGAAGCAAGTTGTGAAACAGTGATGCTTTTGATGATATGAGTGCAAACAGCTGGCTCTTATGCTTGGCAATGCTGAATGTTTGAAGAAAACCAGCTCACCCTTGCCTGAAACTCTCAAATCTTGAGTTCACCATTGTCATGCCCATTGAAAAACAGAGCCAAGAGAGAGCTGCACAGGTGTGGTTTCACACTTGGAATGGGCTTACTATGATGATGGATGATGAAGGAAACAAGAGGAAGCTCGAGGGTTTTTAAGGGTTTAGCAGAAAAGTTCACTTGAGCCAAAATGCAAATGAGAGAATATGTGTTTTTCTGTTGGTGGCTGCTGCCAAAGCTAGGGTAAAAATGTGACAGAAGAAAGCTTATAAGGGTCTGTTTAGCATTGGTTAATTAAGTGGTAAGCTGGTTTATGCTTAATGATTCAAATTGGCAATTTTGCTAATTGTGGAACAAGTGGAAAATGGGGTGTGTTTGTCTGCTTGAGTGGGCTTGGACAGACTGCAAATGACCAAACAAAATGCTGTTTGTGGTCTGCTGCAGCATGCTGTACCTTGCTTTGCTTATGTACTTCTATTTGCAACAATGCCAAATTTGCATTTTAATTCAAAATGATGATGGAATGATGGTATGGACATGGTTTTGGAATTGGAACAAGTCACAAATGTGATATGGAACATTTCCCAATTGACCAAATCAAGAAAAAGTCAAAAACTCAAAAAGTCAAAGTTTGGTCAAACTTTGAATTTAAATGAGAAAGGTCCAAAAATGCCATTTTGAATGGTAGGGTTTTAGGTCATGAAATTTATATTTTTGGAAAGAGGATGAAAAATGTGATGTGTAGGAAAAAACCCCACCAAATTTGGCCTTATGGTTTGAGAGATATGGCTTGTTGAAGTTCAAAATTTGGTGAAAATGATTTGATCATATCTTGACAACCACACATGGGATTTTGATGTTCTTGGACTTTTTGAAAATGGGAGAACAAGATCTTCAACTTTCATGTTGGGCAAAAATTCATTTGGAGCGTGTATCATGATGTAAGTTTAAGATCAAGAAGTTTCCATTTTTGGCAGTTGAAATTACAGGTCCACTTTCCATTTCTGGAAAATTTCTGATTTCACTTGATTTTCTTCCATGATGAGGTTGAACATGATAGATGAGGTTTATACAAGCATGAATGAGCTCCTTCAGATCAATTCTATTCATCAAATCATTGATTAAATCAACTGTTGACCAAGTTTGACTTTTCTAGGGTTTTGGATGACTGGACCACTTCTGATGAATTCCAAACCCTAATTCCTTGAGACCTTGACTTCAAATGATGTCCCAAGATGTATGAACCTTTGATTATTGACCATGATGCCCAAATTCTACAAGAATGGCCATCATCCATTGCTTTGACTGACCAATGACTGATTTTGACCTAATTGCTGATGATTGCTTCCACTGCAAGCAACAAGGTTAAACAGACAATATTTTTGTACTTTTTGAATGATAAACATATGAGAGCAAAGATATACAAATGCAAAGTATGCTTGGTGATCAAGAAACAAACCCACAAGGCAATCTACCCACTAAGAGGAAAGCAAAGGCATGCATTGATCCTTGAGGTTATGATATGAATGATATGGGCCATGAGGGATCTTAGGGCCCAAAATTGGGGTCTTACAGATGCCCCTATTTAAGGTCATTCTAGCCGGAGAAGTGAAGTTTAGAAATCTTCATCTCGACGCGGTAGAATGGACTTAAATACAGTAATGAGACAAATTTTGGTCCCTAAGAGACCTCATGATGCAAATGTATGTATGCAAGAGACACTAACTCTGTGGGGAACATGATTCACACAGAAGAAAAAACGATCCATCGGAGTAGTATACTCACCAGGAACAGAGACTCTAACAAGACTCTATGGGGGTAATAAAAGAAAAAGAAATGCGTGAACAAGACACGACTCCAAACTGGGGAAGATAAAACTGACATAACGTGAACAAGACACGACTCTGATTAGGGAATAACAGAAAACAGACTGGAGAACTCACTGGGGAGTGAAGGACTCACACTGGAAAAGAATTCCAAAGGAAAATAAATCCATTGGAGAGACACAAGCTGACTCCTGAGGAGAAGCAACAAAAAGGTTCCACTGGGGAAGGCAACAAAGAAAATGAGATGTTACCAGGCATACAGGTAACAAACTCAGGAAGGAACACCAAGGATACCGGTTACTGGGTATATAATAGGTGACCGACCAAAGCGTGAATTGGATTTCACTTCCAAAACACTCATCATCCTGAAGAGAGCGAAAAGCAAACTTGTTTATAGGATGGACATTCAATTCCGTAAAGAATGCAAATCTTACTCTGAGGGGAAAGCAACAAAGGAATGACCCAAGAGTGAACGAGACATATTATTCATTACCGGCAGACCGTGAATAATATACTCGAAAGGAAAATTATCCTGAACCGGTTACTGGGTTGTTTAAGGATAAAATCCGAAGACGTGAATTGGTTTGTGTTCCAAGACACTCATCATCCGAAAGAAAGCGAAAGCAAACTTGTTTAAAGGATGGACAAAAAAGCGTGAATTGGTGTGTGTTCCAAAACACTCATCACCCTGAAGAAAGCTAGAACAGCAGACTTGTTTAAAGGATGGGCAAAAAACGTGAATTGGTGTGTGTTCCAAAACACTCATCATCCGAAAGGAGGGCTTGAAAAAGCAAATCGACTTACAGGATGGGCATTCGAATCCACAACGGGAAAACGAATCTTACTCAAATGGGGACACAAACCCAAAGAGTGCATGAGATATAATATCCATTACCGGCAGACCGTGGATAAGAATACTCGCATGAGATACATTATCTATTACCGTCAGAACGTAGATAATAAACTCGCATGGTAAGAAACACCAGAGATACCGGTTACTGGGTATATAATAGGTGATCTACCGAAAACGTGAATTGGTTTTCACTTCCAAAACACTCATCATCCGAAACACAAACTGGTTAAAGGATGGCTATTCGATTCTACAAAGAATACGAATCTTGCTCAGTTGGGGAAAATCAACAAAGGATTCCAACTAAAGAGCGCATGAGATATATTATTCATTACCGGCAGACCGTGAATAATACACTCGAAAGGAAAAGACACCAGAGATACCGGTTACTGGGTATATAATAGGTGACTAACCAAAAAAAGAGAGACAATCGATACCAAGCATACGGGTAAACGAAAGACAACTCAAAGGGATAAATTGTAAGCATCCGACAATTATCCAACAACAAGAAATATTCGACTCCGCAAAGGGAAATAGCGAATCTTACTCGACTGGGGAAACGCAAAAGGCTTCGACTGAAGAGTGCATGAGATATACTATTCATTACCGGCAGACCGTGAATAATATACTCGCAAGGAAGATTATCCAAAACCGGTTACTGGGTTAATAAAGGATAAATCAACCGAACAGAAAGGCATCGGGATACCAAACTAGGTATATAATGATAACCAATCAAAAGGAGCAACAGACATTACCAACAAAAGGGTAAATGAAAGGTGAACTGCTGAGGATAAATTGCAAGCATCCGGCAATTATCGACAGAAGACTAGCTGGGGATGCGTTGGTATACAACCAATGATCCGGGGAAAAATCACTAGCATACGGTGAAAAGACCCACTGGGATAAAATTGCTATCATACGGCAATTTATCCACAAAAGACTTGCTAGGGATATAAGTGCTGATCTGAGCAACTTATACAAGCAAAGGAAAATCAACATCAAGAATATTGAATGAAGATAACCACAAAATTAGGGTTTACATCTACCGAATACTGGGTAGAAGACCAACAACTCCGCGTGGGGATAGAACAAATCACAAATCCGCACGGGAAACCAAAATAGGGTTTATAACAAACCACAAACTGCTGGAGAGCAGGAAGATAGGATTTACGACTACCAGGTAGTAGGTAGAAAACCAAAAACTCTGGCTGGAGAATAAAAGGTGTATAACCACAAATTCTGTCAAGAAAGCCAGGAAAAATAGGACTTACAACTACCGGTTATGAGGGTAGAGGCCCAAAAACATTCCGCTGAGGGACAACCCACTGGGAAGCACAAGACATTTGACAAATAGCCAATTCGGGAATGATCCGAAAAGACAGACTGAATAAAGACACGTCCTAATGAGGATGTAACTCAAATAGGAAAATCCATCCCGATATATGTGTTGGGAGGAAACGGAAGAAACCGTCATCCACGAGGATATATCTCGGTGGGGAACTGCAGAAGGAAAGACAAACATTTTCTGCTTATGGGGTTGACTCTATATGGAGAGATTTATAACACCCGACATCTGCTTGGGGAGATCTGTAAAGAGATCTGTATCACCATAGCAGGAGACACGACAAACAAAAGATATATGGCAAGAAATGCAACATGAATATCTGAATGTTTATGAATATGCATGAATATGCGTGATTTATGTTTGATGAATGCTGACAAAACGGACAATTCTAACACAAACAGGTTCAGGAACCAAACGTCTGGTATTATACTTCCAGGGGAAAAACCAGCTGGAGAGCCAATCTGCGGAGATCTTCATATGCTGTAAAGCAAAGATCTGCGGGTACTGCTGAAGAAGCAGAGAATCAGAAATATCAGGAGACAACCCAATCAGGGTACAGAAAGTCACAACGGGCAAAACAGCCACCGAGACGGATCTGTAGGGGAACAAGAGAGGTCCCAAAGTATCTGCAAGGGATCCCAGTGTCAACTGAGAAACAACGGGTGCGTAAGCACGAACTGCTGTAGAAGCAACTCCACATAACTCCGCTGGGGGAATATCCACTGAGGGAGAAAGATATCATCCAGATAGAATCTAACTGCATAAGCAACTCTACTGGGGAAAGCTGTCGGCTACTCTCTTGGGAACAAACCACTGAGGGAGGACAGATCAAACAAGCAGATTCTGCAACGAACCACTCCACTTGGGGAGAATATACTCAGCAAACTGATCACAACAAGTAGATTCTGCAATGCAAGCCACTCTACTGGGGATCACAAACAGTCAGGAAATCAATCCGTTCACTGGAGGCTAGAGCCATCATCCGACCATACGGGGATTGAAGGAGTATCAACGGGCAAAACTGCCACACCAAACACTCTGCAGACTAAGCTGAGGAAAAGATGATTGAAATACTGGGATACCAACCCAATCAACCACTGAGATAGGAAAATAAATCCTGCTCTGCTGGAGATAAAAACTCTGATGGAGAGACAGCAACAATTCCACAGACGACTTCGCCGGGGAAAAGGTAAAGTACCGGGTATCAAACCACTGACCTACCGAGTCTTCAAAAGAAAGCGAACGTGCTGAGGAAACAGGCAGTTCTGCTGGCAACACTGCATGGGGAAAAGCGGTAACAACTCCACTTGCAACTCTGGTGGGGATGTTAATAACAGTTCTACTCGCGACTCCGAGGGGAGTATCAATCAATCAGTTATACTCATGACTGTTGAGGAGACAAATAAAGTCTGGGGCATACGACCCACTGGAGAAAGTGACGGGGCACCAGGATAACAAACCATCAACCGCCGAAACTTCTCAAGAAAATACCCATGCTGGGAAAATTGCTGCTGGAGAAAACAAAGTCTTCAACAACACTCTGCTTACGACTGTACTGGGGAACAACCCCAACAACAACTCTGTTTGAGGAACAACCTCAACAAAGATCTGAAGAAAGAAGATACCACCAAACCAGGAATATGAACGAATGTCTTACCTGTTGGGAATCATGCCACCCTCGGGAGAGCACTGAGATATTCTTGAGTATCCTTTCAATCTTGTGAATGTTCACTTTGTTTAAAACACCAATTTTGAAAAATTTGAATTGTTTAAAACAATGACATTTTATCAATTTCAGACATGCAAAACATTTGTTGAATTGAAACAAATAAGAGTGCAAATAAATTGGATAAAAGGCTCAAATTGATTTGATAGAATGGTAGCCTGCAAATGGCAAGACTCCATAGATCTGTACAAATTTGAAATCAGTGATATATATTGGAAGAGGGCTACATTGAACATAATGATCCTTTCTCTACCAGTTTGAATCTCGATGTATCCGAAGCTTCGGTTGACGACGAATCGAGAATCTTCTGACGAAATGACGACTGTGAAACAGAAAGTCTTGTCATGATGCAGTTACTTGCCAAATCCCTAATTTTTGCCTAGATTGCCCCAGGGTGAGGTACTCAATCTAGCGGGATGCAAATATTTTCTTTTTTTCAAGTCTCTAATTTTTGCCTGGATTACCCTTGCGGGTTCTCCACCGAGACGCTCATTTTTGCCTAAGCCGCCCTTTCGGGTTTTCAACTTAGCGAGCTGTTCTGTTTTTTCATTTTTCATTTGCATATACTTTTTTTTTTCTAGGCAAAGTATCTCTTAACTGCATCTGAATTCACAGGACGAGTGAAATCCTCCCCATCCATTGTTGTAAGCATTAAAGCACCGCCTGAAAAGGCTCTCTTAACAACATATGGACCCTCGTAGTTTGGAGTCCACTTGCCCCTGGAATCGGGCGCGAAAGACAAAATTTTCTTGAGCACGAGGTCACCTTCTCGGAACACACGAGGCTTGACCTTCTTGTCGAATGCTTTCTTCATTCTCTGCTGATACAACTGACCATGGCACATGGCAGTCAATCTCTTCTCTTCAATCAAAATTCAATTGGTCATAACGACTCTGAATCCATTCAGCATTAGTCAACTAGGGACTTGAGGGTATAATTTTTCTTTTTTCTTTGGAAAAATATTTGGAAAATTTTTCCTGATTTTTGATTTTTTTTTTTTTTTTTTTTTTTTTTTTTTTTTTTTTTAATTGCATTTGCAGTGCCCCAGTTTGACTGCTTTGCTGATTCTCATGATACAGCTAAATGAGCTTCTTTGTGCTCAAGAAGGCGGGTAATCTCGTCAGGAATCCCCTTTCAACATCATCTTCCTCTGCCTCAGATACAAGGACTTCAAGATTGGGAGATGGCGTTGGATCATTATGTTCAATGGGTTTAGAAATCCCTGCATAATGATTCTGGATAATGAAAAGCATTTGAATTTTAAACAAGCAAATCAATTATGCAGATGAAAAAATGTTGTTTTTGTTTTTCATGGTTTTTTGTGATCACTGATTTCATAAAGAAAAGCAAAAAGTGAAAACAAAGGAAAAACAAATGTTTTGACAATGCAAAAATTGAATGAAAACATCATTGTATATATGCTTTGCCAACAATGTCATCACTTCTCCTTTTGGCATGGGAGAAGGGTTTCAAACAAAATGAACAAATCACGCTGACTTATGAATGACCGTAGGAACATCCACAGCGACCCAACAGTGGCAGACACCACCAGGTATGATGAAAGTGTTCAAATCTTCTGCATCTTCTTCTTCAGGTTGATCATCATGGATGAATCCTCCACTTGTGAACAAACCTTGCTCATTAAGTGCCCCAGAACAGTAGCCAATGCCAGCCCGGGATCGGTTATCTAGGAATAAATCCATCAACAGGAATAAATCCATCAACAGGAATAAATCCATCAAAAGCACTTAGGCTGGCAAAATCCTCCTCTGAGTTCATAATCCTCTTGCTCAGGATGATCCATCAATCTGGCAGAGATGGCTTTGGTATAATACCGGCAAAGTGCGTCTTCAAAATAAATGAAGATCGCAAGGTCAGACCGCAGGACGGGAGACCGGAACAAAACACCCGCTTATGCAAATGATGCATGAAGTGTTTATGCATATGCTTGTTTTTATATCAAAGGGACCCGAGGGTTTTATTTGCAAACTTTGAAATATTGAAGCATTTTGATCATACATGAGAATATCTCATCAGATATATCAGGTGAAAAAATTTTCCCGGTTTTTTCATGTTTTGAAATTTTTTGCAAATAAACTCCTTTGAGTTCCTTGAAAATTTCTCTTTTTTTTTTATGACATGAATGCGGATGAATGCGTGAATGTATGAATGCAACAAACACACTCAAGGATCAAGCAAAGCACGCCAAACAAAGGTCGTGGGAAAGCTCATTGTATCCCTAATATCAATCATCCATTTTGGTGGATTTAGGTTTTCACCTTATCGACACCCAAGTTCCATTGATATTAACGGTACATGAACCGGCTCTAACATTCTTAATATCAACCAGCCGCTTTGATGGATTTTAGGTTTTACACCTGATCCGGGATCCATTGATATTAACAATGTTTGAACGACTCAACCACGAATCACGGGTTTGTTGAGAGTCACGAGCATGGAGTCTCGGTTAAGAACCACCCAAAGGGAGTGTACTAGGGTTTAAACCTGCCAGACATGTTCTATCAGAGGTTCCCATAATCATCGTTCCATCTTTCGAATATTATCGGAGGAACGAATACTCGTATTCCAAGAATATTCTCAAGAGAAACTCTTATGAGTGTAGTATCGCGTAACAATCGTATCAGAACTAACATCTGAACGACCTCCGCACTACGGTCCTAAAAATAGGCCAAGATGGGTTTGGTAAACTAAGGTCCTTGGCTTCTGCGGAACATGATTGAAAGAATAATGCCTAACCACAAATAACTTGTGTGACATTATTAGTTCAACATGACCTCCACCAAGTGAATGGACTCGCAAGTCAATTGGCTAAGGACTACTCCACACCAATCGACGAGACTATGCCATTCTCCTATCCTAGAGTGCACTCGAGTTCGGGTATAGAACTCATCTCACAGATCACCAAAGCAAACAGCAATGTATATCAAGCAATTCACACATTACAATCAATACAGTTATCCCAAATTGTACAAAAATATGTCAGATAAAGAATAACAATATAGCACAACAAGGGTGAAAAGTAGGCAATACAACCAGGGATTCTGGTGAGATTTCCCCAGCAGAGTCGCCACTTTTCTGTAGCGGTGTATTCGTCGCTATATGATCTATCGATTAAATCATAAGCTAAGAGATACATTGAAATTTCGAGTCGCCACCGCACTTTTATTTATCCAAAGGACTGGCTAAAAAGCGAACAAAAGCCTAAGAAATTTTACACGTAGAAAACTAATAAAAAGATCAGAGAGTCTGGGTAAGGGGTAAATTACGCAATGGGAAGGTGTTAGGCACCCATCACGTCCTAGGTACTCCTAGGGAGCCCTTTTCACACTTGTTATGCTAAATTGATATTTGTTATGACAAAAATATTGTGCAAACATGATTGGGATGATGAGAAAAGAATATACAATTTATTATTATTGGGTTATTGGGTTCGAACGGATGAACCCGTTGCCTACGTACCTTCCATCAAAGGTAAGGATCAGAACGCCGTAGTTCGGCTAAAAGATTTCCAAAAGTTGGTGGATTCAGTTTTAAACACAAGCACTGAGGCTTTTCATTATCAATGGGAGAACACTCGACCAAAAACAACATCCACCATGCGAGGATAGCTTCGACGTACTAGAGGGGTTAGCCCTGTTTGAAGTACGGAAGTCTTACTGTCGACTCACTAAGGATAGGCAAGATTTACATCAACCACAAAGATAATTGAAACCTATGGCTAATGCATGAAAAGATTAATGGACAGAGCCAAAACAAGTGAATGAGTGAAGTTAATTGTTTGTGATTATGAAAAGTGAAGTCAAAGTATGATTAAGATTGATTCAGAGAAGTATTATGAAATGAGTTTGAAAAAAGTCAAGGACTTGAGTCCAGGTTTTTAGTTAGAAAACATGAAGATGTTTGCACGACATCTATGTCAAGTTTGAAGGGTAAAGTGTGAAAAGGTTTAGGACATAATGAATGATGAATGGATGAGAATGGGATAGTAAAACTTCTTAGAAGGTTCACTTCTTGAAATCATATGGGAGATGATTCAAGTGTGTCCTTTGGAATAGCAATGGATAATAACAAACAAACAAAGCAAAAGAAAAGCGGATATCGGATGCCAATCAATGGTCTTATACCAATCTCCTAAAACAAAACGGGATGTCAGAAGCCACTCAATGGACTTACACCGATCTCCTCAAAAGAAAAACAAAGATGAGAAAAGGAAGTTAACTGCCAATCTGTCTGGACTTAGGTTAACTCCACAGTATGGTCCTAGGAAATCCAATGCCACGTTACAGGGACTTACAATGGATCCTCACATACAAGAACAAAAGCAACAATATGATCACAGGAATGCAAATGCCAACTTACAGGGACTTATAATTGCAACCTCTCACACAAACAGATAAAACAAACTATGATCACAGGAAAGCAGATGCCAACTTACAGGGACTTACAACTGCGACCTCACATACAAATCAAACAGATCACATTATGATCACAGGATAACAGATGCCAACTTACAGGGACTTATAACTGTAACCTCACATACAAATCAAACAGATCAAATTATGATCACAGGACAACAGATGCCAACTTACAGGGACTTATAACTGTATCCTCACATACAAACAGATAAACAGAAGATATGAGTGACCAATGAGGTCTTACACTCTATCCTTCCATATCATAGGAACAAATGCCAAAGGAATGGACTTACAATTGTCCTCAATGGGCAAACGACAATGATAGCATCACAAAAGCAAATGAGATGAACATGCACTAATGGCAATTGATGATGATGATAAATGCATAGCATATAGGCAAGCAAGTGCATATGAAGCAATCAATCAAGCAATGAATATCAAACAGCACACTCTATAGCCAAACAATGGGGGCTCACACAAGAGGGTTTGACTTTGAAAGTCCACTGTAATGGGTGGAGGTCGCTCTTAACCTGGCCATTGAGGGGCTCAGGTGAAGCAGATGAATAGGAGATGAGGGGTGTGCCTCATTGCTTCAATCTCATATCAGAGAGAGCATCAGAGAAAGTGTGGGAGTTCAGAAAGTAGGAACTCTCTCCACATTATTGACTCGATTAGATCTTGGGTATTTATCTCAATGCTTCAACCATGTAATGGGAGCAAAGAGAGGACACACTGAATAGTGGGGGATAGATTGCTTATCCCTACCTTCCACCAATTGCCTTACTTGAAGGACTTTTCCTGCTTGGGACAAATATAAACAAACACAGGCATTGCCTCTTAAGGAGGACTTCAGACAGTTTGCCCGGTCAAATAACAGACCGGGTCTCCAGACTACATGAAGAAGAAGTAATTATACCTCAAAGCAAATGCTAAATAGCAAAGCAAGCAATCAAGTTCAAAGAACTTAGGCAACTAAAGTACCTGAAAAAGTCAAACCAATTAGTAAACAGTTCAACAATTAAAACAAAGAGAAATGAACCAAAAGTCAACCACAGAGGGACCAATTGTGCAAGGCACAAAGACTCAAGCATATGAGTCACCTACAAAACAAAGGTTAGCACATGATAAACAAACCAACTCAATCAAAATTGAAAGGTCTTTGGGGCATTGGTGCTCAACCTGAAACAGATGAACTCAACATAAGCTCAGAAGACCACTAGGACTAGCCTAGGGTCAAAGATGAAAGAAAAAGTCAAGGCAGCAAGAAAAAGTCAACCCAAACCAAGTCTAAACATTCAAGAAGCATTCTCAATTGGATTCATAATAAAAATCATGCATCATGGTCATTTCATATGCAAAAGGATGCAAAGCATGGCAAGAGAAGCATACAAAAGTCAACAGCAAAGACTTCATTCAAAAGTCAACTCAAACAATCCCAAAAATTATGAAATAAATCACACTCAATCCTAACATCTAACATAGCAAGCATGTCAAATTTCAATGCATTTGGATGAGAGGAAGGCATTCAAGTAAAATCATGAAGTCAAACCAAATTCAAGTAAGCATGGTGAAAGTCAACAAGCATAGGTCAACTTCAAAAAATCATATCAATTTGAAAACAGAAGAGAAATGAATGAGGTTAACACCAATGCAAAGCTTGAGATGTCTAGTTATCACATATGAAATTTCATGGTCATACAATAAGATATGAGAATTTCACAAAAGATTTGGCAAGGCATAGCACAAAAAGTCAACAAATGACCAAGTATGGAAGAAAATTCTCAATCAAATGGAAAACAGCAAGATTAATTCCAAGAAAATTCATACATAAACTAGACATATGATAGATGATTCATGAAAAATTTGGAGTCAATTGGATAAGAGGAAGCATGTGAACAAAAATTGGGGAAAATGCATGATCATGGTATAGCACCAAATGTAACACATAACTTCAAAAAATCAAAGCTCTCAATCCACACATGATAAATGCACAAACCTTATATGGAAATGAAGGTCAATGTGTCTAGTTTTACCACAAAAAATTTCAAAGGCATTGGATGCAATATGACAATTTCACAAAAGGAATGGCACAATGTATCATTTATGCACACATGTGAAGAAAATAATTATCATAAAAAATCCAGCCAATGGAAAATTAATTAAAATTCACCATAAAATTCTAGACACATTCATGAGTATGAGGAAAAAATTTCAAGATTTTTGGATAAAAATTGAATTGAAAATGAATTATGGAAGTTTGATGAATAATTGATGAAATATTGAACATGAAAGCATGGCAAATTGGTCAACTAGGAGTCAACCGATGGCAAACTTGTAATTCCGGGCTCATTAACCTAAACTACTGCGTTTTGGCAAGGCAAAACGAAATGTTCTGATTGGCTCCCAGCCAATAGAACAGTACATGGCCAAACAAGTTCAAATTTCTGTTTTTTTTCAAATGAAACTTTAAGGTTTAAGCAGCAAAGGCATGATCAAACAATACAACAGCATCAATGATCAATCATGACAAGGTAATATCATCATTAGGCAATGTTAACCAACAAACAGAGTATGAAACAAAGTGAATTTCTGGACATGGTTATGTTCATGCGAAACAGCAGTAGGGTATACATGTAGTTACCAACATCCACACCAAAACAAACAACAGCAAACAACTGACATGGCATTGGCAATGTTTACACATCAAACAAACAATAGCATACCACATGGCATGGAAATAACTGTCAGGGTATTGGTTTCAAAAACAACAGCAACAACCATCATCATGTTAGCATTATAAACAAACATTAAGCAACAGCATAGTATGGGTAATGTTCCTACTGCAATCAAACAACAGCACGCATGTATACATGGTTTTCAGGACAATGCTCATGGGATTTCAAAAAATGCAGCATGGTTTTGTCAGCAGTAGTGTCATGTGTGCATTAACATCCAAACAGAACAGACAGCAGCATGGTAATGGTATGGCAACATCAAGCAACATCAACCAATCGACCAAGCAAACAAATAGCAGCATGTGGATTTTATGAGCAAGTTCAAAACAGCAACAAAGCATATTCATCATCCAATGAACCAAACCAGACTAAGCATACAACAACATAGCATAATTAGTATGGCAGCTTAAAACATATGGATTTTCATGGGCATATCCAAAGCAACAGCAGGGCATGACCAAACAACAAAACAGCATCAATAATCCAACAAGCCAAAACAACAATCATCATGGAACATCAACCAACATTGGAACAAGCATGCTCATGGGGATGTTCATGCTGCAACCCAAACAAAAGCAGACAACAGCACACAACAGCATACAACAGCATGGATTTAGCAAGCAAGGTTTAATCAGCATGACCAACAAATCATATGGATTTTCATGGGCCAGTTCAAGACAGCAACATGGTTTTAGCAGCATTGTTAACATCATGTCATCATCATTATAACGCAAAACATGAACAACAGCATACAACAGCACATAACATATTTCACATTGGATTTTCTGGACATGATGTTTGGTTCAATACAACAGTGCACTCATCATCAAGCAGTTACAATAAAATCCAACAATAGCACATGGACAACATGTTATAGCAAGCAGGGTTCAACAACATCATCACATAAAATTTGGGCAAGCAATCACAACAGCAAGGTTTAACTAGCATGGTTCATCATCAAATAAAATTCAACAGCCACATGGAAACCACAAATGTAACACAACCATGATGATCATATAACAAACAGCAGTCCACATACATGAGCCAGTTTTTTTTTGAAAAAAACAACAGGATGTTTGGTTTAAATAGCAGCACACATGTATTCATTTTCAAACAGCAGCAAAGGTATTCATCATCCAATGTCCATCACCAAATCAAGCAAAACAAACAACAGCACATGAACCAAGGTGGGTTTCTGAGCATGTTTATGGGATTTCAAACAGCAGCATTCATCATTCAATATTCAACATGGAAATTTCGAAATGTCCAGAAGTGAAAATCAACCATGCTAGTAGCATCATCAAACAACCAACAACAAGAATATAGCAATGGTTTTTCTCGAATCAACCAAATGTGAGCAAATCGATTGGAAACAACCTCAAGCATGCAAAATGAAAACCATGTTT
Organism: Lathyrus oleraceus; assembly: GCF_024323335.1. Classification (NCBI taxonomy): domain Eukaryota; kingdom Viridiplantae; phylum Streptophyta; class Magnoliopsida; order Fabales; family Fabaceae; genus Lathyrus; species Lathyrus oleraceus. The sequence goes on along the minus strand of NC_066582.1, from coordinate 323,974,406 downwards.
CTCTCAGCATAATCAACCATTTCAAACCATTTAAAGTTCATGATAATCAGCACAACTCAAACTAGCTAAAGCATGTCATGGCATGGAGAAAGAAGGTACTCGAAAACTTACTTGTTTTTGAAGCAAGTTGTGAAACAGTGATGCTTTTGATGATATGAGTGCAAACAGCTGGCTCTTATGCTTGGCAATGCTGAATGTTTGAAGAAAACCAGCTCACCCTTGCCTGAAACTCTCAAATCTTGAGTTCACCATTGTCATGCCCATTGAAAAACAGAGCCAAGAGAGAGCTGCACAGGTGTGGTTTCACACTTGGAATGGGCTTACTATGATGATGGATGATGAAGGAAACAAGAGGAAGCTCGAGGGTTTTTAAGGGTTTAGCAGAAAAGTTCACTTGAGCCAAAATGCAAATGAGAGAATATGTGTTTTTCTGTTGGTGGCTGCTGCCAAAGCTAGGGTAAAAATGTGACAGAAGAAAGCTTATAAGGGTCTGTTTAGCATTGGTTAATTAAGTGGTAAGCTGGTTTATGCTTAATGATTCAAATTGGCAATTTTGCTAATTGTGGAACAAGTGGAAAATGGGGTGTGTTTGTCTGCTTGAGTGGGCTTGGACAGACTGCAAATGACCAAACAAAATGCTGTTTGTGGTCTGCTGCAGCATGCTGTACCTTGCTTTGCTTATGTACTTCTATTTGCAACAATGCCAAATTTGCATTTTAATTCAAAATGATGATGGAATGATGGTATGGACATGGTTTTGGAATTGGAACAAGTCACAAATGTGATATGGAACATTTCCCAATTGACCAAATCAAGAAAAAGTCAAAAACTCAAAAAGTCAAAGTTTGGTCAAACTTTGAATTTAAATGAGAAAGGTCCAAAAATGCCATTTTGAATGGTAGGGTTTTAGGTCATGAAATTTATATTTTTGGAAAGAGGATGAAAAATGTGATGTGTAGGAAAAAACCCCACCAAATTTGGCCTTATGGTTTGAGAGATATGGCTTGTTGAAGTTCAAAATTTGGTGAAAATGATTTGATCATATCTTGACAACCACACATGGGATTTTGATGTTCTTGGACTTTTTGAAAATGGGAGAACAAGATCTTCAACTTTCATGTTGGGCAAAAATTCATTTGGAGCTTGTATCATGATGTAAGTTTAAGATCAAGAAGTTTCCATTTTTGGCAGTTGAAATTACAGGTCCACTTTCCATTTCTGGAAAATTTCTGATTTCACTTGATTTTCTTCCATGATGAGGTTGAACATGATAGATGAGGTTTATACAAGCATGAATGAGCTCCTTCAGATCAATTCTATTCATCAAATCATTGATTAAATCAACTGTTGACCAAGTTTGACTTTTCTAGGGTTTTGGATGACTGGACCACTTCTGATGAATTCCAAACCCTAATTCCTTGAGACCTTGACTTCAAATGATGTCCCAAGATGTATGAACCTTTGATTATTGACCATGATGCCCAAATTCTACAAGAATGGCCATCATCCATTGCTTTGACTGACCAATGACTGATTTTGACCTAATTGCTGATGATTGCTTCCACTGCAAGCAACAAGGTTAAACAGACAATATTTTTGTACTTTTTGAATGATAAACATATGAGAGCAAAGATATACAAATGCAAAGTATGCTTGGTGATCAAGAAACAAACCCACAAGGCAATCTACCCACTAAGAGGAAAGCAAAGGCATGCATTGATCCTTGAGGTTATGATATGAATGATATGGGCCATGAGGGATCTTAGGGCCCAAAATTGGGGTCTTACAGTGATGGCGCAAAATTGATAGCCTTGGAGTCTACCAGATCCTGGACAACATTCTTGAATGCTCTACAACCCTCAATGTTATGCCCCGGTGTTCCAGAATGAAATTCGCACTGGGCGTTCTCATCATAGTTATGAGGCCTCTGATCTGATCTCATCGGAACCATCGCCCTTGGCTGAACCAACCCAAGATCCATCAGCTTTTTGAACAGAACAGCGTATGTCACAGGCGGCTTGTCAAAATGGCGATCAATCCCTTTTCCTTTCACCTGGTACCCGGCTCTCGGTTGAGGTGGCTGACGTTGCTGTCGTGCAGACTGATTACCAGTAGAAGTAGTTACTGCAGCAGTGTGCTGGTAGTAACGATCCCTACCGTATCCTCTCTGGGCATACACAGCACTCGATTCACCCTCATTCTTGCGCTGACCATTTCCGAATGGCTTCTTCAATGTTGATGACAAAGCATTACCTTGTATCTTCCCCATTTTCAGCCAACTTTCAATTCTTTCTCCGACCACCACAATATCAGCAAAGTTGGTAACCGGGCATCCAACCATTCTTTCAGCAAAAACCCCTTGCAAGGTACCCATAAAGAGATCAGACATCTCTCTATCAACCAATGGAGGTTGAACTCTGGCAGCCAACTCCCTCCACCTTTGGGCATATTCTTTAAACCCTTCACTTGACTTCTGAGACATACCCTGCAGCTGGGTACGACTCGGAGCCATATCAGCGTTGAATTGATACTGTTTAAAGAATGCATCTCCCAGATCCTGCCAGCTCTTGATATCAGAAGATTTCAGCTTGGTATACCACTCCAGGGACCCTCCGGACAGACTGTCCTGGAAAAAGTACATCCACAGCTTCTGATCCATTGTGTACGCAGAGATCTTGCGGATGAATGCTTGAAGGTGAGTTTCCGGGCAGGAACTCCCATTATATTTATCAAATGCGGGCGCCTTGAACTTCTGTGGAATCACAATCCCCTCAACCAGCCCCATGTTGGACATGTTGACAAATCCCGGAGTAGCGTGGCTTTCCAGAGCCCTTACCTTCTCTGCCAGCAACTGAATCTCTTTGCTTTGTGGTTGAGCACCATATTGACCGAATGGCTCATTCAGCATAGAGAATTGATCAGCTTCTCAGTCCTCCTCTTTATCATCGTCAACCCCAAAGAATGGAGGAAACAGGCTATCCTTCAGATTAGGACCCATTTGAACAGGTTGACCCCCTGTAGCAGTGCCAAAACCACCGGCATTATCATTTACCATACCCACAGTTGCTCTTTTGCCACCGTCTCTGAATCCACCGAGACCCTGGTTGGAGACACCATCCAGGTTTACACCACTGTTAGCAGCTGAAGCTCGCTCGAGCTTCTCAACTTTGTCAGCCAAAGCTTTCTGACCAACTGCAAAACCCTGCATGATGTTGATCAGCTCAGTCATCTTGTCCTTCAGCTCGAGGATATCTGTGTTTGGGAGATCCATTATTCTGGGAGTATTGCGTCTGGTGAAGTATCTGTGAGGACGGGTCGAGTGCAAAGGTACAACTCTACGAGCACGAGCAATGATTCCTGAAACAATCACGCACGTTAGAACCTGACACCTGCAAAACAGCAAACAGGTTAATATGCATGAATGCACCGTCTATCCATATGAGGAAGATTCTGTCCTTTGATTCTGGTTTCATCGAGACAGATAACATTTTGACATCCACATTCTGAAATTCATGATGTCTCTCAACCAGAATCTCAATCCATAATACTCCCCATATGACTAGACGTGGGTTTGGTGCAAATGAATGCAAAGTGAGAATGATGCAGATGTATGAATGTAATGCATTGCCATCCTCCAAGTCATCTAATCATCTGTTGCTCTGAACCACAGCTCGGATCTCTGAACCGATCATAACCATCTGAAGGAATATGTAACCACAAATCCATCTCAAGGGTTCCGAAATAAACGGAAGACAGATACATCATCATCGTCATCAACAATCTCTGAATAGATACCCATAACCATCTGAATCGGCCCGGGGAATCCTGAAATAAACGGATCCCCACTGATAAATAACTCGGCCTGGGGAATCCTGAAATAAACGGATCCCTACTGATAAATACCACGGACAGCACTCCGGCGTCTCAGAAATAAACGGCCATAAATCTGACTCATAAATAGGACCCACGGAACAAATAGTCACCATCTGAATCACCATCTGAACATGCATCTGAAAGAATCACCCTCCCCTCACAGGTAAATTCTAATCAGGTCACCCTAAGGCGGATAATAGTCTCGACAATCGGGCAAAGATACTCAATGGGTTTGCCCTTTCGGGTGTGCCATTGTAGCTCTCCTGAGATCGTCTAAACCAAAGATCCGGGAAATGATCGGTCACCAGAGTCAACAGTTCAGATGATGTAACTCAACCAAAGTGGAATATCCACAGAGGCAAGCACTATCAAATGAACCTCGTCCGGCTTGTGGTACATCATGCTGCTAGACACATGTTGACTTAACATGAAGGAGGCAACATGAGACCACACTAATCCTAGGTGTATACTCGGGCCTGGGTTTTAGCCCCACTCAGAACACCCACCCCAAAACAGAGGAACCACCTGCACAGAGGACGGCAACAATGATAGTATGATGCATGCAAATATTTATGCAAATATATACAGGTTAGAATAATAAATGCAATAAATCAAGCATCACAAGCAACCTAAACTAACCTAGAACGCTAGGAAGGACTCGCTTAGGGAAGATGGACCAGCACAGGTCAACATCTAAAAATCCCCAGCAGAGTCGCCAGCTGTCGCATCCGCGAAAAACAACCGGCGGGCTGAAACAAAAAACAACACAGAGCCGCCACTGCGCGTTATTTATCCCAAGATAGGGAAAGGAAACGCTCAGAGAAACCTGGAAAGGAAATGGTCTCGCGACCAAAGAGAAAGGGTAAGGGAGTCGGTTACGCAAGGGGAAGGTATTAGCACCCCTCACGTCCGTCATACTCGACGGGATCCACGTTCTAAAATAAAGAAAAGGTTGCTAAACATCACACACACACACAGGGAACGCAGGTGGGGTTAAGAGAAGGGAGCTCGATAGGACATCGCATCCTATGCCTACATATCTCATCTGGAACGAGAATCAGAGCCACTGTAGTTTGGCTCACGCACGCCAAACAAACAAACAAACACACAGACAAACATGGAGCCTGAATGCCAATCACTGGGCTTACATCAGCATCCGAACCAAAACGCGCACAAAACGGCAAACACGCACAAAACGCGCACAAAACGGCCGCTTCGGAGGCAAGTCGAGAGCAGAATGGTAGTCCTGTTGAAGGGACATGTGGATACCTTCGCCTGGTCATGTCAGGATATGCCAGGGTCGGATACCGATGTCGTTGTGCACAAGCTGCCATGGAGAGAAGATTGTCCTCTAAAGAAGCAGAACGCCAGTGCCTGTATCAGAGAGCCATGGTGACTTCGTTTCATGATATGATTCATCATGAAGTTGAATGCTATGCTATGACATGATAGCAAAGTCCCAAACAGGAGAGGGGCATCTGGCAGACCGGGGCAAGTCGTTTGACCAGTTGAGACAATTCAAACTGAGGTTGAATTCAAGTAAGTGCACTATCAGAGTGCGGTCCGGTAAGATGTTGGGGTTTATTGTCAGAGAGGAATCCGAGGTTGATCCTGCTAAAAAAAAAATAAAAAAAAAAATATAAAAAAAAAAAAAACAAAATAAGAAATGCCTGAACCGAGAACGGAAAGAGAGGTTCGTGGTCTTCTGGGTAGATTGAACTACATGTCATGGTTCACATCTCACCTAACAGCCACGTGGGAACCCGTTCAAGAAAAAAAAAAAGATCAAATGGTCAGGTGAAATAATGATTGCCAAGGGGCATATTGAAAAATAAAAGAATAATTTGCAGGAGCCTCTGATTCTGATGCCTCCCTATGGAGAGATTGTTAATCTGGTATTTGACGGCCTTCGAGGGGTCTACGAGGTGCGTACTGGGGCAGCATGACTAGTCTTGTCGAAAAGAGCATGCAATTTACCTAAGCAAAAAGTTTACCGACTGTGAAACAATACATTCACTGCTCGAGAAAACTTGATGTACTTTGGCATAGGCTGCTCGCCGGCTGAGACAGTATATGCTGGTTTATACCACTTTATGGATTTCAAGATGGATCTGATCAAGTACATTTCTGAGAAGCCAGCAGTGACCGGGCGGGTTGCGAGAGAGCAAAAGAATGTTGACTGATTTGGGATACTCTCAGAAAGCAATCAAGGGGTGTAGTGTCTGATTACATCGCCCCGCAATCCGTTGAGGATTATCAACTGATGAAGTTTGAGTTCCCTGATGAGGACATCTCGAGGTGCTCTAATCGAAAGATTGAGAGTAACCGATCCCGGAGGAGGGGCCTGACCCTGAATCCGAACGGATTCTGATGTCTGATGGGGAGGTTAAGGTGAATAAGCTTTTGTTGCCCGGATAACGTTTGAATGCACCGACGGTGTGATTGAGTAGGAAACTGGTATCCTGGGTATCGAATTTCAGTGCGAACATCTACTGGGGCAACGCTTTTCGCACTGGTATATGGGATGGAAGTCGTGCTACCTGTTGAGGTTCAGATTCCCTCTTTGAGAGTCCTGATGGACGTAACATTACAAGAGGCTGAATGGATAAGGACCCGGTACGAAGAGTTGAGCCTGATTGAGGAAAAGAGGCTAGCAGCCATCTGTCATGGGCAGTTGTACCAGCAAAGGATGAAGCGTGCTTTTGACCGAAAAGTGCGACCTCGGGTATCACGTAGGTGATATGGTGCTGAAAAGGATCCTTCCTCCTCAAAATGATCGAAGGGGCAAATGGACACCGAATTATGAAGGTCCATTCGTGGTCAAGAAGGTTTTCTCTGGTGGAGCCTTGCTGCTAACGACCATGAATGGCGAAGATTTTCCATCCCCTGTGAATGCGGACGCAGTTAAAAAATACTTCGTATAAAGAGACCCGCTGGACGAAAAGAATAAAATAGTCCAGGCAAAAATGGGCATCCCGGCGAACCAAAAAACAGAAAGAAAGGTTCGGGCAAAAATTAGGGATAAAAGGAAAAATGTACACCCGGCAAGTCGAAAACCTGAAAAGGCGACTTGGGCAAAAAAGGGTATCCCGGTGGACTGAAAACCCGAAAGGGCGGTCCAGGCAAAAGAGGGATTGAAACGAACAATTGCGTCCGGCATGATCGTTTGCTCTTTGGTTAAAGCATCATGGATAATACCCGGTAGGGATCAATCAGAAGCGTCTTGTTCAGAAGGCAGAAAGCACGGAGAGTCTGAGGACATATGGGGTGTAACCGAGTTGGAACTCGATGAGATCACGGGTTTCACATTGCCATTAGGATAGATTTTTCCTTTTGTGCGCAATTACCTCTTTTCAGGAATTGCTTCCTTTGTATTGCTCATTTGAGCCACACTTTTTTTTTCAATCAATAAAATGCATATTCAGTCAAATAATTTTATTTTTGTTTTTCATTACCGCTTTGATTGCAAAAACCTCCAGATATTTTTGATAAAGAATCTTGCATTTTAAGACATACAAGTCCCTTCCAATGCATGCTTATAAGATTGAGAGCTGGAAATCTTATTTGGAAGGTTGAGTGACCCAAGTGTTGAAATCTTGACACGCCTGGGGCACGGTTTTATCTAACGATCTGTTTTGCAGGTGCTGTTAGGTATTTTCATTCACTTGCAGGTTGTGATGTGGAAGTTTTTGACAAAAACAAATCCCCATGGAGTCCAATCAGGGACGAGGGACGATGAAGAGACGTTGAGACGTACGACGATCCTTGATGATAATCAAGAAGACTCTTCAAAATCGGAAGATTGGAAAGTCTGTGGAAATTCCCCGCAGGGCCCAGTCAGGGACGAATGAATGGGTAGGAGAAGCGATGAGAAGACGTTGAGACGTACGACGACCTTTGGAATTAATCAAGAAGACTCTTCAAAGTCGGAAAATTGAAATTTCTGTATAAATCCCAGGAGTACGCTCTCCGTTGAGCGCGAAGCAATTGGGAATACAAGATGATGGAGCAGAAAAGGTCCAGACGAGTCTGGGAGTTCTCAAAAGAGGAAAGCTGATACGAGATTGGGAGGCGGATACCGTGGTTCGACGAGTCGACGGGTGTTCTGTACCAACTTTTCTCATTTCCCAGCTAGGTCTCCAAGCAGAGTTGTGAGGGCTAACTCCCCAGCAGATCCAAAGGTCTGTGGATCCCCTAGCTGAGTCAGGATGATTATCCCCGGCGGGTGTAAAACGGTATTTCCTCAGCAGCCAGTCCTGAAGGTTGCTATTCCCCGAGTGGAGCGGGTTTCAAGGAAATATATCTCCAGCAGTGTTCATCCTACTAGTGGATTGGACAAGTTTCCGTAGCAGACGGATATCTGCATCCCCAGCTGAGTATCCTAGGTGTGGATTGGATGGATTCCCCAGCGGAGTAGCATTCGTTTCCCTTAGCAGGGTCAGGATGGTTATCCCCAGCAGGTGTCAGACCGATGCTTTCCCAGCCGCCAGTCCTGGAGGTTGCTGTTTCCCAGCAGAGCTATCTGTGAGCATTTCCCCAATGAAGTTGTCAGGTATCTGTGAGGGTTCTCCAAGCAGAGGTGGGATGTATATCCCCAGCAAGTCAAAGATTGTGGTATCCCCACAGAGTGTTGGTGGTTCCTATCCCCAGCATTCCCCGGGTAGATTGGGTGCAAAGGAGGTTTTCCCCAGCAAGGGTGGCCTTTTCCCAACAGCAGTGCTATTCCCCAGCAGGGTGGAGTTGGAGCAATGTCGAGTTCCTCAGCAGAGTGTCTCGAGCTCTTCAGAAGAGTCCCTGAGAGGGATACTTTTTATGCATTCATCATGTAAATAAGCATAGCATACTGCATAGAAAAAAATAATAAATCGCGTAGCATTTCCATAATTATGGAGCATTACGCAGAAAAAGATCATGCATCATTGTTGCAAGCATAGAGCTAGTCTCAAGCCGTGGTTACCGTTTGAGAGGTGGTTGTGCCAGAAAGCGAAGATGTTACTCTGTGGAGTTTAGCATCATGACGTCAGATCAGCAATGTTCCCCAGTAGTGCGATATTGGAGGAAATGTTTCCGTCGGACAGAGATGGAAATAAAATCAGAGGACGTTACGCGATCAGCGCGATTCAAGCCGTGGTTACCGCTTGAGGATTGGTTTTGCCGGACAGTGAAGACGATACTCCGAGGAGTTCAGCAGCGGGATTTTGGAGCAGCAGTATTTCCCAGTCATTGTTTAGTGTCTGGTCGAGCTTTCTTTGGTGTCACTAAACATCATCATTCGATGTCCAGTCAACGTCAAGTTATTTCCCAGTCATTGTTTAATGTCTGGTCGATCATTGTTTGATGCCTGTAAACATCATTGTTTGATGCCTGTAAACATCATTGTTTGATGCCTGTAAACATCATTGTTTGATGCCTGTAAACATCATTGTTTGATGCCTGTAAACATCATTGTTCGATGCCTGTAAACATCATTGTTCGATGTCCTGTCAACATCATTGTTCGATGTCCTGTCAACATCCTTGTTTGATGCCTGTAAACATCATTGTTCGATGTCCTGTCAACATCCTTGTTTGATGCCTGTAAACATCATTGTTTGATGCCTGTAAACATCATTGTTTGATGCCTGTAAACATCATTGTTTGATGCCTGTAAACATCATTGTTTGATGCCTGTAAACATCATTGTTTGATGCCTGTAAACATCATTGTTTGATGCCTGTAAACATCATTGTTTGATGCCTGTCAACATCATTGTTTGATGCCTGTCAACATCATTGTTTGATGCCTGTAAACATCATTGTTTGATGCCTGTAAACATCATTGTTTGATGCCTGTAAACATCATTGTTTGATGCCTGTAAACATCATTGTTTGATGCCTGTAAACATCATTGTTTGATGCCTGTCAACATCATTGTTTGATGTCTGTCAACATCATTGTTTGATGCCTGTAAACATCATTGTTTGATGCCTGTAAACATCATTGTTTGATGCCTGTAAACATCATTGTTCGATGTCCTGTCAACATCATTGTTCGATGTCTGGTAAACATCATTGTCCGATGCCTGTAAACATCGAGTTTTCTCCCAGTCATTGTTTAATGTTTGGTCGAGTTTTCTTTGATGTCCTGTTAAACATCATCGTTCGATGTCCAGTAAACGTCGAGTTTCTTCCCGGTCATCAGTCAGTGTCTGGTTGAAGGTGTACCCTCTGATATGTCGCCATCAGAGTGGTGATTGGTGTTATTTCCGACGATTGCCAGCGGAGTTATCACAAGGAAAGAAGATTTCGGGGTTCAAATGCAGTGATCTGGGATCATTTGCGCGAAAGAAAAAATTCGGGGTTCAAGAAAAGCATAAAAAGAAGAGAGAATAATAATCCCGAGTGGATGGGGTGTTCAGACCGTGGTTATCCCTGCGTTACCATTTATTTTGGTATCCAGGTCGACGTTGCTGTTTCGGTGATTAGGCCGACTTTCTCCGTTCCAGACGGATTTTTCTTCAAGATTGTGTTCTTCGCCGATTCTGACAGGCGTTGTTAATTATTTCCCATCAGAGTGCAAATTGTTCGTCTGTTCTTGGTATTCAATCACTCTTCATCCTGATCATCTGAAAGTCGAGGCTATTCATATCGACAGGTTCACAGTGGATTGAATAGGGGCAGCTGTAACACCTCAAAATTTGCCCTCCTCTCTTGGGACTAGCATAACATATTACATATCATTTTTAGGTCATTAGGCATTGCATATTGCATATCATGTGGTTACGTTGTGCAAGTCATCCTCTTAAGTCTTGATCAGAAGAAAGGAGGTCATGTGCAAGCTAGGGTTTCATTGGGCTGGTCATCGATCATCTGAGGATGTGGAGGTCCAAATTAGGGTTTTGTGATTCTCAAAGGAGATTGGTCTTCATCTTGATTGAAATGATTCATCGTCATCATCATGGTTCTGATATCATCCAAGAAGTTCAAGTGTTTGATCAAGTTACCTTGAGATTAGGGTTTTGACCACTGGTCAACCCTAATCAGTTGCATTGGGCCAATCAAGGCATGGCAAGGAGATGGGGTCTACAATGGATATGGGGATCATTTCATGATTGTATTGAGCTTATTGAGGCTAGGGTTTCATCATTGAGCCATTTCATCAGAGGATTGGGGCTCAGATTGATCAGTGCATTGCCAAATTCATCTATCAGTTGGAAAAGTCAACTGTGGTCAACTGTGCATGATTTTATGGATTTGGAGGTGAGAGAGAGTTGGATGTACTTCATTCATGTTGGAACAAGTGTTATTTGACATGTCAAAGCTCAAGAATGAAGAAAGTAAAGTCAGGAGAAAAATTGCCAAAAATGGAAAGTGACTTGTAATGGAAGTTTCCAAAAATGGAAAGTTTTTCACCACAAAATTACATGTCCAAAGAAGCTTCAAATGGAAATTTGTTCAACATGAAAGTTGTAGATCTTGCTCTCACCTTTCCAAAAAGTCCAAGAACTTGAAATTCCCATGTATGGTTGGCAAGTTATGGTCCATTCAATTTCAAAAAAGACCTATAATCAAAGGGGCATAACTTTTACATGGAGTGTCCAAAATGGTTGATCTTTTTATGAGCAAACTCCATTTAACATGTACTTTCATGGTGCATAATCAAAATTCATCAAAAATGGTCAATGCAAAAGGTCAATTTTCAAGTGCACTAATTAAAATCCAAGGGCAAAATGGTCCAAGTTGAGAAATAATGGGAATTTTGGAATGGGAGTTTTTGCAACACATCACAAATGCCAAATAGAAATGGTTTGAACTGTCATGAGTTGTCAAGGATCAATTTTTGGCCAGGCTATTTTTGAACTCTCACTTAAAATGCATTTTTGGCATGGCATAGTGAAAATGAGGAATACAAGGCCAATTGATATGGGATCAAAGCCAACACATTCCAAATGATATTTAAAAGTTGTTCCAACTGTCATGAGCTGTCATATGGCAATATTTGGCAAGGGCATTTTGGAGCTTTCACTCAAATTGCACATTAAGCTAATTTCATTTCATTTGGTTAATTGGTGATTAGCAAAGTGATTAAAGTGGAGTATAAATCATTAATCATAACTGAAATGATAATCATAATCACAATTCTCAAGAATTCATAACAAACTTTCCCTCCAATTTTCCAAAATCTCAAGAATCTTCATTCCACATTTTTGATCCAAACTTCATCAATTCTTGATCAAAGTGCGAAATTCGTTTTGATTCAACTTCCATAAACCATAAGCTTGGACTGTTTTGAGGAATTGGAGCAAGAAAGCATCAAAATCGCAACTGTTCATGTGGAGCTCAACTATGGCATTTTGAGATTTCTTTCGGTTTAAGCATCCTCAAGCTATCCTAACTTCTCCAATCATCTTCCTCAACCTTCTTCTTCACCTGTTTTGAAGAATTACATCAAGAAGCTTCAAGAATCATCACTGCCATCTCCAAGGTGCATAAACTCGAACTTCACCATTCCTTGAATTTCCATATGAGTTTTGCAGTGTGTTCAATGTAGATCAACATGATAGGTTTAGTTTTTGAATTGGTGAATTGATGAGAGAGTAATCTTGATTTTTAGTTTTGATGTCATAACTTAAAATGATCGATCCGTGAGTTGTGTTAGGAATTAGGATGAATTGGTTACATATTCATTATCCTTGTGGAAAGACGGTTCCAATGACCATAGGCTTGTGGATTTTGGTTGATATTTGTTCTTGAGTGTTGCTGGAGATTTTCTGGATATTTTGTGATGAAGAACACGTGAATAGTAGGCTTTGATCCGAATTTGCCTTTGCTTTGTTTAAAAAATGTGTTTGCCGCGCCTGTAAGCCAATAGGAACATTTCCTGGCTGTGTATGGATACGACGCCGTTTTGGCGTACTTCATCAAAATTGCTAAATTGCCACTGATCCATTTAATTATTATTATTTCTATTTTGTTTTTCATTTCATTTTCAATTTTGTTACATGATCTTCAATAAATCATAGAGGCTTCATAATTCATCCAAATTGAGTGCAATTTTTTGTACCATGCTCATGATAATGTGTAGAATTTTATGATGATTTTTGTGAAATTTTTGCACATGTAGAAATTTAATTGGCCTATTGATTTTGTTCATATGTCATTTTTTGCATGTTTTGCCAAAACCATCATGAAATGCTCATACTTGCAAAGAAATGGATGAAAATCTTTGTGCTTATTCTGGACATGTTGATGGTGATTTCCATGTAGAGTTTGTGATTTTTGGATACTTAGTTGATTAGATATGAATTTTTGAAGTAAGGTGTGACAATTTGTGTCACACCAAGCTAGGTCAACTTTCTGATTTTAGTTGCATGGCCTAGGATTGTTGAATTGCTCCAATTTTTTGCATGAATGATCATTGATATGTCAAGATAACATGTGAATTTTCTGGAATTGTTAGTGGAGTTTTCAATTTGATTGATAATTTTCTTCTCTGTTGGCTCATTTTGTGAATTTATGTGACACATGTTGGCATTTTGCTTGTGAAATTCTCATAGTGTATTGGATGAAGATGAAATTTGATATGTGGATTGTAGACACATTATAGGACATCATGGTTTTGATTCCATTCATTTCTTAAATGTTGTCACTGTTTTATGATTTATGGAAGTTGATGCTTGTTTGGATGTCTTGAATTGGCTTGTATAAATGTGTCTGGACTTATTGATTTTCATTGACCTACTTTCTTTTGTCCAATTAAGCTGAAAATTGACATGCTATACCTTGAATGTGTCCTGTTTAGGTGTGAATTTTTGTGGAATTAATTGAATTGATTTGGTATGCTTTTGAGTGAGATAGTTCTGTTTGGTCATTTGGTGTTGTGTTTGACCTAGTTTGTGTTAAATTGTGCATAAAATGATAATGGTGAATGGTATGAGCATGGGACCAATTGCATTTGCTTTTAATTTGTTTTAATTTGATTTTGGTTTAATATTACTTGCTGTTTAGAATTTTTTATCCCTTTTGGACCCTAGGCTTGGCCTAGTGGTCCTGTTTCTCACATTTGGTGTGGATTTTCAGGTTGAAAGGCAAAAAGCTTAAGGAGATAAATGCAAGTTGCAAAAATTGAATTTGTTTGATGTTGTCTACTGACATGACTTTGTTTTGTAGGTTGTGAGGCTTGAGCTTGGGCTTATAGCTTGCACTTGTGTGCATTAACTTGTGTTGCTTGTACAGATTAATAGATTGACTTTTGCTGTTTACTGTTGGTTTGTCTGAGTACTAATGATACTTGATTGATTTCAGGTACATTTAGTCGCTTACAGTTCTTTAAGAACTTGCTTGCTGCTGCTTGGTTTTTAAACCAATTGAGGTAGGACTTCTATTCTTCATGTAGTCTGGAAGACCTGGCCTGTTACTTGGCCAGGCAACTGTCTGAAGTCCTCCTTAAGAGGCGATGTTTGTGGTTGTTTACATTTGTGCCCAAGCAGGTAAAGACCTCTATGAGGCAATTGGCGGATCATAGGGATATGCAATCTATCCCCCGCTATTCTGTTGAGTCGTCCCTCTACTCACACGGCTGTGTGTTGATGCATTGGGACACAAACCCAAGATCTTGTGTTGTTGCACAATCGAGTCAGAGTCTTTGAGCGTAGAAGGGTCCCTCCATTCTGGACCCACGCTCCTTTGTCTGAAGCTCTCCCTGGTCAGGGATAAGAGCTGTGAAGTCTAATCTTCACTTACCTTTCATCTGCTTCACCTTAGCCTCGCAATGGCAAGGTTAAGAGCGAATAATACCCATGTACAGATGACTTGCTTCGGCAGTCAAACCCATTGTTTGAGCCTCACTTGACTGGTTATAGTGTGTGCTATGTGAATATTGGCTTGAAATGCTTGTTTTGATTTGTTGATGCTTGCATGCTTGTCTTCCTGGATAGGATTAGCTTGCAGTTGTGCAAGTAGGTAGAAACCTCAACGTAGGGCAATGATGCATGACAACACTAGGCTCGAGTACAGCTCCCTGGTAGTGTGTCTTCCCTTGGTTTCTGGCTAGAATTTCTTTCCCTTTCGGGGGAACTACATCGCCCTGATCCTCGTTCCAGACGAGGTATGTAGGCAGGAGACCGTGCGAGGTCTCTCCGGGCACTTTTTTTTCTTTTTGTGTGTGTTTGCTTGTTATCTGCTTGTGTGTCAGGATATGGACGTAAGCCCAGCGATTGGCTGTACGTATCCTGATTGTGTTCGTTTGGTTCGGAAGCTGACGTAATTCCATCGAGTGGTTGTCAGGTTCCAGGTTTGCCTGTGGGTGTGTGTGTCTTGTTTGGCGTGCGTGAGCGGAACTACGGCAGCTCTGATTCTCGTTCCAGACGAGATACGTAGGCATAGGATGCGATGTCCTATCGAGCTCTTTTCCTCTTAACCTCACCTGTGTTGTCTTCGGTGCGTGTGTGTGTGGTGTTTTAGCAACCTATTCTTTCTTTTAGAGCGTGGATCCCGTCGAGTACGACGGACGTGAGGGGTGCTAATACCTTCCCCTTGCGTAACCGACTCCCTTACCCTTTCTCTTTGGTCGCGAGACCATGCTTTTTCCAGGTTTCTCTGAGCGTTTCCTTTCCCTATCTTGGGATAAATAACGCGCAGTGGCGGCTCTGTGTTGTTTTTGTTTCAGCCCGCCGGTTGTTTTTTCGCGGATGCGACAGGGAGCTACTTGGATCATCAAAATGATCTCAAGAGAGGAACTCCATTTGTGGTCTTGTTTCTTATCCTTCATCTCTTGTATGATTATGACTTTAGCCCTTCTTCTTCTTCCCTCCACTCTAACCCAAGCCAAAACTTTTGTGCAAACATTTAACATTTGTTTTCAAACATTAGAAACCTAAGCATTATGCTTTTGATTTTTAAACTTTCTTTTCATAACACTTATTTTGAATTGAATCTTTAAGTCAACTTTGACCATATTTTGTAAATACTTTTCATTGGTAAATATAACTCATTCAAATACTTTTTGTGGTTTCAATGGCCACTTCTTATCAAAAACCTTTCATAACCAATAGCTATTAGGTTTGAGTTATCCTTGAGGTAGATGTAATACTCACCTATATCCTTAGTGATGGACAATGAGTCTTCCATGCTTATTATAGGGTTAACCCCTTACTAGCATGTTGAAGCTATCCTCACATGGTGGATTTGTGGTTTTTTTGGGTTGAGTTTTCTCCCTTGGATAACAAAAGACCTTAAGGCTTTTGGACCAATCAATTCACCAAGTTGTTTTTTTTTTGAGATTTTTACCCCGAACTATGAGGTTTTGATCCTAATCTTTTTTAAGATGGTATGTAGGCAATGGGTTTATCCATTCAAACACAAATTGTAAATAACTTATATATTCTCTTCTCATCTCTTCAATCATGTTTGCACAAAACAAATTTTCACAAAATACCAACCTTACAACAAGTGTGAAAAGGGCTCCCTAGGAGTACCTAGGATGTTTTGGGTGCTTAAAACCTTCCCATTGCATAACCAACCCCTTTACCCCGATCCCTGACATTTTTACTAGTTTTTGATTCGATAAAACTATTAGGTTTTTGTTTGCTTTCTAACCATTCCTTTGGATAAATAGAAGTGCGGTGGCGACTCGACTTGTATGGTTTACCTTGGATTTAGTCAATATGTCTAATGGTAACGAATACCCCGATACAAGTTCGTTCATGTATTTCAACTAGAGTATCCCAAATTTCCTTTGCAGTTGCACACTAAGAAACATGGAAAAATTCATCCATGTTAATAGCACACTGAAGTATATTGATTGCCTTTTTGTTGTAGAGAACCTTTTTCTTATCGTCATCATCCCATGCACTCTTAATCTTTACTGTCCCTACATTGTTGATAACACTCATGGGAATAAAAAAACCATTTTCAACGGCATCCCAAATTTCTTCGCCTTGTGATACAAAATGTACCTTCATGCGTATTTTCCAAAAGTTAAAATATCTTCTGGATCTAAGGACCAAGTTACCAAAAATATGTTCTAATGCCAAATGTAAGTATGGAATGCACCTAAGAATTGGGGGGGGGGGGGGGGGGGGGGGTGAATTAGGTACTTTAAATTTTTTCCGGTTTTAGACTTGGATGTGATTATTTTTCCGATTGAATGTTAAGAGATGAATATGGTAAAGTGCGGAAAAATAAAGAACACAACAATGTATCTTGGTTCCCCTCACAATTCGAGGGTACTCCAGTCCCTTTACGTAGTAAAAGATTTTACTATCTTGTTTGGGATTTGTACAAGTAACCCTAGCCTCTATGCACAAGATCCTAAATACAACAATAAGGACAATCCCCTTATGATATACACCAAGTGACTTAAGAGAATAATCCTTCCTTAATCACTCTCTTGCTTCTAAAAATTCTGGATAACAAGGATTCAAACACAATTATGAATTTTGTAAGAGTTTATGAAGTAAAGAATAATATATTAATCACTTGGATTGATATTCTCTTTTAAGAAAACACTCCTTTTTATGAAACACAAGTGCTCAAGTATGTATATGGATGAAATTATGTGAATATACACTGAAAATTATGTGCAAGAGTTTCACCAAAAATTCTGTGCAAGAACACTTGAGAGATTTGAAAAATAAAGAGACAAAATATTTTTTAATTGTTTGTAAAAAAGGTAAGTTTGAAAATATTAAATATAAGTTTTAAATAATGTCTTAATACCTTTCTAAAAGGGTATAATTATATAAATAGATGTCATGAAAAGTTACACCTTTAAAGACTTCGTTTGCTGCAAAAAATGAATGAAATATTGTCACTGTTTCAGTGGTAACCGGTTACCTAAAAGGGAGTAATCGGTTACACCTGAAGTGACGCTAATAAATTTGAAAAATAAACAAGTGTAACTGGTTACATGAAAAAGTGGTAACCGGTTACCACGACAAAAATGTTGGTGTAAGCCCTAGAGGTCAATACTTTTGGTACTTGTATCGAATTATTTATTAATAGTAAAAGGTTTTTTCTTTATTATGTTTGTTTAATAAAGTCCCTAGAATAGATAGTCCGTTTAATGTATCAGGTGTGACTTAATCATGAGATCACATTAAACATAAGGACACTATTCTTAAAGTATCTGTAGTCGAGCTTTATTGTGAAGTGGGATAACATTAAAGCATTAAGACTATTATGTATATAGACTGATGATCACATCTCATGGATCATGGATAAGGAGTTATCAAGTCTTAAACATAGGTATGAATATTAAGAGTAACATTTATACTGAATTGACCCGCTATGAGAATACTATATAGAATGTTATGCAAAGTGTCATAAGTTATTCTCATGGTGATAATGGTGTTTACCACCCTTCGACCTGAAACCACTATGGACCCTAGATGTAGAGTCGAGTGCCTTATTGCTGATCAAACATTGTCCATAACTGGATGACCATAAAGACAGTTGATGGGTACTCCACGAAGCATGCTGAGGGACATGAGTGACCTAGATGGAATTTGCTCATCCCGCGTAACAGGATAAATGTATATGGGCCCAATATTGAACTGGACAAGGATGACACGGTCTATGCCTTGTGTTCAATATAGACATAAGGGTAAAAGGGTAATTATACACATAAGTATTATCACAAAAGCATTTGTCATATCACATGACATTTTCGTGTCTTGGGTAGCAGTGATGTGTTGCTAGATACCGCTCACTGTTTATTATGTTAAATACGTGATTTGATATAATTGCCAATGCCGTGAAAACCTACAGGGTCACACACAAAAGGACGGATTGATGAGAGGTAGAGTAACTCAAGAACACCGTAAGGTACGGTGCACTTAAGTGAATTGTAGAACATCGTAAGGTACGGTGTACTTAAGTAGAATACGAAATATGGTAAGGTACCATGCACTCAAGTGATTTTGGCATATTATAAGATATGGGCCACATACACTTAAGTGAGCTTTTTAGCTTGCAGTCCACACAAGTGGTTCTATAAATAGAACCCTTGTGCAGAAGCATTTGTGCAGTTTCAATTTTGTTTCTCTCTCTCTCTCTCACTCAAAGCCTTCATTTGTAGCAGCTAGCACTGAGATTGAAGGAATCCGTTCGTATGGACTGAGTAGAGGTGTTGTCATCGTTCAACATTCGTGATCGCTCCGTAGATCAGCATCAAAGGTTTCAATCTCCACAAGAGATGACGATTCTATCACTGGTCATGCTCATTCGTAAGGATCACTAAAGGAGAAAATTTTAAATTCCGTTGCGTTTTGGATCGCCCTTCTCCTTCAAAAAATTTCCACAGGATGTAGCGACATAGGTATGTAATCGGTTACATGAAAATATGGTAATTGGTTACCTTAGCTGGAAGTTGAAAAATAACTTAAGTAAATAGTATGACAACCATTTTATGATGGATAAAAATGTTTAATGACTTATGATATGAATGAAATTTATGTCTTGAGCACTTGATAATATCATAGTGAGCTTGAGAGCTTATACCTTAATATTTCATGATCAATCTAACTATGCAATCCAAGATTTGATATTTATCATATGAAAGTTGACTTGAACTTCTTTGTTAGTCTTGAACCATTGCTTTTTGTCACAGACATTTGCTTGTAGATTTGTCTTCATCAAAACAATTCTTTGAGAAGTGCTTATCTTCATATTCCCCCCCCCCCCCCTTTTTGATGATGACAACCTTTTGAAAAATTGATGCAATTTGCTTTCACAAATAATATATCTCCCCCATGATCAATGCTCCCCCTTGATCCATGTTTGAGAGAACTGGAAAATATATAGACTTGCTACAAATTGGATTAGATATATACATACAACAACATAAAATCTTCTCCATCTTTGTCATTACCAAAAAGGCTGGGAAAAGACTAAACAAATTTACACATACAATAATATAACAACTAAAAAACATTATAGCATTACCATAAAGTCACATTTTCCATCACATTAATTGAACCACATACATTTGCCATCACATTAATTGAACCACATACTAGAGAAAGATTTAAACTTAACATAATCATGAGACCATAAGAACTTAAATTAAATCGTAAATAACATTGTTTTCAAATAAACTTAAAGAAACATAAAAAAGCACGTGATTAAAACAAAGACAACTTAGTCACTTTCATCCATTTCCATTTCTTCCTCCGCATTCTCTTCCACTTGTTGACGGTTCTTGAAAGCATTAATCTCTAATAGAAGATACCTAAATTCATTCACCATGAAGGTTTACATGGAGAGAATTTTGTTATAGATAACTTCATTTGTGTATCCACCCATGGGTGCGGGTGGAGGAACGGGTGCTTGTGGAGGAACGGGTGCGGTATTATCGTCTTTGTACTTAAAGATTTCATCAAAGTCTTGAAATATGCCTGTGTTTTTAAAGGCAACCCCAATGTTAATATGATACTCCTTTTTCATCTTCTTGTAAGACTCTCTTTTTAGATCAACTTCACAAAAATTCATAATTTTTGTGATTGATCTTATATAAGGTAGACCACCACTCAGCCATTGTTGATGTTGCATATGGAACAAAATGGTATATGCCCAATTTATATGAATCTTTTTCTTAATAGCATATAGCAGCTGCATCTCAGTGTCTCCAATTTGAGAATGATTGGAGTGTTTAGGCACCAAAATATAGGCAATGATAAAATGTAACTTTCTATCACTAACCGTTAAATTACTTGCAGAAAAGATAAACCGAGAAGAGGATGGATTTTGCTTACTCGGTATTTCTTCCTGGGTTATTCTTGAAATGCTAATGTAGTAGTCCATCTTGTTATACTCAGGATATTCCTGAACATAGCCATGCCGATTTTTTTGTCCATCAAATGGAACATTCATAAATTTTTCAAGATCCTATAGGGACAATACAATCTCAATGTTCTCAACTCTAGATGTTAGAACATAGTCAGGAGAAATAAAGAAATTAGCAAAATATTCTTTAACCAAGTCTGGATATACAGATCCATTGTCAGAAATCAAATCCTTCATACCCTGAAAATTTAGAGATTCATGGAAATCAAAGTAGTGAGAGGGAAAGGATGCTAGATTACCAAATTCGGGTGGCATGAGTGGTCTATTCCTTATGTTGAATGTTAGTATTCTAGATTTCAGAGTGGGTTCATCAGATTGTTGAGCAGAGCTTCCTTCATCAACTATGAGTTTGCCTCTATTTTGTTTGGGAGGTGCCATTGAAGAAGCTTTTGAGGAAGGTGAAGTTTAGGGTTGAAAAGAGAAAATTTTGAAATTGACTATGTGGATAATGGACGAGTTCTGATTAGGGAGAGAAAATATATATATAGTAAGTGTTAATGAGTGGGTTTTTAATGAATATAAGTGGGGTTTTAATGGATTAATTTAAATGATTTGGTATTTATGAAAATTGATTGGAAAGGGTAAAGAGAAGTTGAAGGAATAGAGGTGTGGTGTAAAGAGATACTGAGTTCCAATGTTAAATGGACGAAGAAAGTAAATAAGCTTTGACCAAAAAAGTGATATTAAGAAAAATCACTTATTTTTGAAAACTGGATTGTTGTAATCGGTTACATAAAAAATGGATAACCGGTTACAGTCACGTAACCAGACCTGTATGCGCAAAAAATGAGATGGTAATCGGTTACCAAAATATTATGTAACCTGTTACATGCTGAAAATAAACAGAGCCAGTAACTGGAACAACATGCATTAAAAATGGTAAAAATACAATTAGACATGTTAATATACATCATAAGGCATCATTGTATCATGCATACATGTCACATTGGTTTTGATAATAGTATAAAAAGTTAACTTTCTCAAAATTTATATATATTTCACATAATAAAAGAAATGTGAATAAAAAGGATATGAAAGATTTGTATGTACCTTGATGTTTTTATTGATAATTAATGAAAATAAGGATCATACATCGATCTCATCTAAAATGTCAAGTTCCCTTCGAATTTTATAAAACGGTTCTTTTGCAAGCGGTTTTGTGAATATATCAGCGAGTTGATTATGGGTGTCTACGAAAGTAACTTGAACGTCGTCTTTAAGCACATGATCAAGGAGAAAATAATATCGAATGTCGATATGTTTTGTCCTTGAGTGCATAACTTGATTTTTGGTTATGTTTATTGCACTTGTATTATCACATCGTAAAGATATGCATCCAAGATTGAGTCCATGGTCACTTAATTGTTGCTTGAGCTAAAGAATTTGAGCACAACAACTTCCTGCCGCAATATATTCCGCTTCAGCCATGCTAAATGGGACACATGCTTGTTTCTTACAAGACCATGATACTAGTGCATTTCCTAGTATGTGACAAGTATCACTTGTGCTTTTGCGATCAATTTTACAACCTGCATAATTCGAGTCAGAAAATCCAACTAAATCACATATACTACCTTTTGGATACCATAGACCGACATTCATTGTTCCTTTAAGGTACTTCATGATTCTCTTTACGGCGGTGAGATGTGATTCCTTAAGATTTGCTTGAAGTCGAGCTCAAAGACAAACACTAAACATTATGTCAGGATGTTTTGCCGTCAAATATAATAATGAACTGATCATACCTCTATACTTTGTAATATCTATTGCCACACCAGATTCATCTTAATCAACATAAATTCCGGATCCCATTGAAGTAGTCATTGCTTTGCAATTATCCATGTCGAATCTTTTCAATAATTCTTTGCAACACTTGGATTGTTTGATGAAGATGTCATTCTTTAGTTGCTTAATTTGTAGTTCAAGAAAGTAGTTCATCTTACACATCATAAACATCTCGAATTCTGAAGAAAAAAATAAATAAAATAGCTAAAATATCTTAATGAAGAAATAAGATAAATTGGAGAAGTTTCTCGAGTCTTGATCAAATTCTTGACTCTTGAACAAAAAATAAAACAACAATCAAATAAATGAAAATTAAAATAAAAAGTCTAATAACATAAATTAAAAAGCATACCTTGGATGAAGGTGAGAGAAGAAGGTGGAAAGAAAAAGAAAATGAGAGAAGAAATGTTTATGTCTTTGATAACATGAGGGAAAAAGAATTTGTGGGTATTAAGTAGACACATCAACAACGTGGAAATCACATCAGAAATGAAAAGTATCGTTGTGTTGCGACGTGATTAACACGTTGGTAAACCTGTAATGTCATAACGGTCACAAGGTTTGCGACGTGAAATACATGACGTCGATTAAAAGATATCAGTCAACCTCAAAGCAATTAATTCCAACTGTCAAAATTTCTCTCTCAATTTTTTTATTTTTGAAATGTAGGTTGCGATGTGTTTTACGCATCACAATTATTTTTTTGAAAATTTCAACTCTCTCCCATGCGAAAATCTGATAATTATATTATTATTATTTTAAAATATATATTGCGACGTGTTTTACACGGCATAATATTTTTTTAAAATTTTTTTAACCTTCCTCCATTTAATAAGCTGACCTCTATTATTTTATTATTTAAAATATATAGCGACTTGATATTTATGACTGCGTAGAATCATGTTGCTGAGAGGCTTGTTTTTTTTGGTAGTAAATGCATCTTTAGAAATAGCTTTTGGTGTGGTAATTCGCAAACTCATAATAGTTGTACTCCAAACAAAAATTAATTCTACTTAATTCTTTTTTTTTAAATTAACAATAAATTTAAATTTAAACTTTTATGATATAATAATAATAAGAAGTAATAGTAGTAGTATTTTATACAAAACACTCTTTTGAAATTTTTTTTTTACCTATTTATCACTCAACTCTCTGTTTCTAAAGGTCTTCCCTCCTCATAAACTTTCGTTATTTTGACCTCATAGAGAAATGTTTTGTCTTTCATTTCATTGGATGTGTAAAAACACTAGAATCTATTTTAATAAACTTTCACTCCTTAATTACATGATATATATCTTCATTACCTCTATTCTCTCTCATTTATCTCATTACATCTTTCACTTACTCTCTTTTTCTTCTTTCATCTCTAACAATTATTGTTAAATTCCTTTTTTATTCTAAAAAGCTTCACTTCTTATAACAAATTAACAGAATAAGAGTACTCTTGTTTTCTTAATTTGTTGGGGTGCTTCAGAAGTGAAAGCCAAAAACAACGAAGCTTTGAAGAAATCAAACATATATATATATGATATACGATGACGTCAGGTTCGAGATTCAAATATATGATCCTGTGTTTTTTTCTGGCTTTAAATTTGTGTGTTCAAGAGTTTGAATCCAACGCTCAACTCATACCACAAGACGAAGGTACGCTTCCATTTGTTATTATGATCAATGCTGGTTTATTTTATTATTGGTTTGATAATGAAACTGCTTTTGAGTCTTTAACCACCCTTCTAAGTTCTAACCGTTCCCACTTTTACAGTATATAGAAATTAACAACTGTAATAATCTATTAATTAATTAAGTACTGAATGATTCAAGCGTGTAAATTTGTGATCAGTTATTATAATAATAATAATAATAATAATGCCATCATCACATGTGAGATGGTTTCCTTTTCAGAATGGAACAACCATAAGTTTATTTATTTTAAGGTAGGACCATGATATGATATGATGAGAAATACTGTAGAAACTAAGATTAATTAGTAGTAGTGGATATGATTATGGAACGTTGAAAATGATCTTTCATAAATGATGGCTTATTTGAGAGGATTAAAAGTCAAATTTCGAGATGCTGAAATGGATACTATACTGCATGGCCGGTGTTAAATTCAAAGATGCTATCATTTTTCTTTATGGATTTTGACTGTTTTATTTCATTGAATATGGTCAACATTTGTCAATAATTAACAATTTGGTAATAGTCACTTCAACCAAAACCAACCCCAATTATTTCCATCATTCAACTTATTTTCAGCTTCTATTTTTCCCTATATCAAGGGAAACAACCTCATCTTTGCAATTGATATATATATATATATATATATATATATATATATATATATATATATATATATATATATATATATATATATATATATATATATATATATATATATATATATATATATAAAATTAATTATCTATTTTCGGTACATCTATGATACCTAATTAATGATCTATAAAATATTATAAATTCAGTCGAATAAATATTTTAAATTATGCTGTATTTGACCATCTAACTATAATGTTAGCCGTTAATCAAATTACATACCTAATCAGTTGACCACATATTTATATGTGATAACTAAATAGCAAAGTTGGTGTTCAAAAACGACTTTGACTGCCAAAAACTAAAATAATAGCTTTTGATTTGAAGTAAAAGGATAACTAAATAAATAATTCAGTTAATCTTATTCCATGTGTATTAATTATTAAAGATAATTGTATTAATGGTGTAACTAATTAAACCAATTGATTTGTGTATACTATTTTTACAGTGAAATCTCTACAAACAATATCAGATAGACTAAAGAGCGTGAATTGGAAAGTGACAGAACGTTCTTGCATTGATGGTAGAGGCTTTGATAATGATAATATAGACGATGATACCGTCAGGAATGTCACATGCGATTGCACTTTCCAAAATAAAACTCTTTGCCATGTTACTAGCATGTAAGTTTTTTCTTTTCTGTGTTTAGATTTCTACCATTTTTATGGAATACTGATATGATATTTTATGTAGCACCGATGCCTTTGGAAAAAGGTGTATATGTGTCATTATCGGTGTCCAAAACCGACTCTAATTCTTGTGGTTATGTTTCATTTATCATTTTTTCAAATTATTTGTGTTTAATAAAAAAAAATTATTATCTGGATCGACGTGTCAGTGTTAGTGTTGTGTTTTTGATGTGTGTTTCATAGCTGATACCAATTTGGCTATGACAGCTTTCTAAAGGGACAAAATATAGCTGGAGTCATGCCTAGTGAATTTGGAGATCTTACTCAATTGAAAATACTGTGAGTGGTTGTAAATTTAAATTTTGTTTTATGGAAATTACTAATATTAGTGAAATCGGAATCCCTTAAAGAGTAATTGGAACTTCTATTATGTGTTTGTTTGCAGTGATCTTACGCGGAACTATCTCAACGGCTCAATTCCGACGAGTTTTGCTAACAAATCTCTAGTTGTTTTGTAAGTCATCTTTATTTTTGCAGTGATCTCACTTCATTTGTTTTTATAGATATTAACATTAGTTACAAACTAGTTCAAGTTAGTTACAAATTGATTACACTATACGAGAGTTAGTGATTAGTTGCAAGTTAGTTATAAATTAGTTACAGTTAGTTTGACTCTTTGTCTATATATGTCTCATTGTACCACTTTAACGGTAGAAGCTTTCATTTTGATACATACAAAGTTAATGTTCAATGTACTACTGGTATTGTGATTCAGGTCGCTTTTGGGAAACCGATTAAGTGGTCCGATTCCCGCAGAAATTGGTGATATTACTGGCTTGGAGGATTTGTAAGTGTTGGTAATAATTTTAATGATACGGTTTTTGGAAGTTGAATAGTTAAATGATTATGTTGGTTTACATGTACATAGGGTCTTAGAAAATAATCAACTTGGAGGAACACTTCCTCCTAGTCTTGGAAATTTGAGCAACTTGAAGAGACTGTAAGAGTGTTTCTTTCTTCTACTTAGTTTCAATTTGAATTATTTGCTGGTGCTTTTTCATTGCATTGCTATTTTTTTGAATTATTTCAAATGAATCTGCAGGCTTCTTTCTTCGAATAATTTTACTGGCGTGATACCGGAATCGTTTAGCAAACTAAAGAATCTCACTGATTTGTGAGTGATATGATTAACTGGTACAGTTTTTGTAGAAATATATGCATCGGTTAAATTCTGAAATCAATGTGTGCATTTTCTGCAGTCGGATAGATGGAAGCAGTTTATCTGGACAGATACCTAGTTTTATCGGAAACTGGACCAAGCTTGGGAGATTGTTAGTATACATTTAGATCTATCAATGACATTTTTTCTTGTCGGAGAGAAAAACAAATTTTATATATTATAGCATGCTTAATATGTTTACGATTTTCTGATGAAGGTTTATGTTTTTGAAGGGATATGCAGGGAACATCTATGGAAGGTCCAATTCCCCCTACCATATCAGAGTTGAAACGTTTGTCCGAGTTGTGAGTACCTTCACCTTTTTTTAATAGGATTCAACTATAAATTTTATGTAGACTAACAATCAATCAAGTATAATCGTTAGATCGTTAAAAATGCTTGACTTTCTGTATCAGGAGAATAAGTGATTTGAATGGACCGTCTATGACATTTCCTAATCTGAAGGATTTGAAAAACTTGCAACTACTGTGAGTTGAAATATTTTCAGCTATTTTGTGAAGAACTAAATGATTTATTTTGGCTCTTAATGTATTGTTACATTTTTGTGACTCAGGGAGCTGAGAAACTGCTTAATCACGGGTCCTATTCCCGATTACATTGGCGAAATGACAAACTTGGTTACTTTGTGAGTCAAATCAATACTCTATTCAGCTAAAAATTAGTATTTCTTTTCTTTTTGCCAATGGTTCAACATTCCAAAATTTTCAGTTTTTGGAATTTGATATATACTTACTTCTTGCAGAGATCTAAGCTTCAATATGTTTACTGGTTCTATCCCAAATTCAATTCAGGGATTGAAAAGGCTAAATTACATGTAAGTGAATATTCATTTACTGACCATAAGATTAACCAAAATATAAGTTATCTATATTTTCGATATCTAGAAAATTAGCAGTTTTTTCTTTACTGATTTAACTTTTCTGTTTGGATGTAGGTTTATGACTAATAATTCTTTGAGTGGACCGATTCAAGACTGGATACTGAACTTCAAAATTAACATGTTAGCCTATTTCATTTACCATCATGTTGGCCTGTTGGCCTATTATTATTAATCTCAAGTCGTAATGTAGCTATGACGAATTAAAATTCAATCTATCTATATGCTTTCTTTCAGAGATTTATCTTACAACAATTTTACAAAGTCTTCTGCAACTAGCTGCCAGCAGCTGAATCTGTAAGGCTCCCTTTGTCTAGCAATATATAAGCATTTCATTTGTGTCAATGTTATTATGCTAACAACTTATTGTTTCGGAAAAGGAACTTGGCTTCGAGCCATTCGTCTTCAGCGGTCACTTCACCTTCGTGAGTTCTTTTATCATTTCCAAACATGCCTATCAATCACCATTGATTTGAATAATCAATTGAAACTAACTACATTCATTTTGTAGAACATTTTGTTTGAAGAGGAACCTTCCTTGTGCAGGAAACCCTCAATGTGAGTATTTAGCTCATTTACTAGAAGTTCCATACAACATTTTTTCTGGAGCGAACTGTGATTAGACTCCATTCTGTATTTGCAGATGATTCATTGTTTATAAACTGTGGAGGACCGGAAGGAGATTTTGATGGAAATCACTATGTAGGTGACCTGCAGGAAAATGGAATTTCAAATTTCGTTCTTAGAAATGCAGGACAATGGGCTTATAGCAGCACAGGAGTGTATATGGGAGATGTTCATGCAGATTATACAGCATCAAATACATATTCTTTGAATATTAACGGCCCGGAATACTATAGAACTGCTCGCCTTTCCCCTCTGTCACTTAGTTACTATGGCCTTTGTATGAAGAACGGGAATTATAAAGTAGAGCTCCACTTTGCTGAGATAATGTTTTCTGATGACCAGACTTTTAAAAGTCTTGGAAGGCGCATATTTGATGTTTCAATTCAAGTGAGTTCTGAATCAAAATAATTTCGATTGAATCTTATATTTCCATCCTATTTTGTACTCTATCTGGGTTAATGATAAGAAAAAATGTACATGTTGTATCTGGTATTTGAAGAAACCATGCGTCCTAAATTGAAGGTATAAATTTATAATGCTACATCTTGACAGGGTTTTAAATATTTGAAAGATTTTAACATTAAGGAAGAAGCTGGTGGAGTTGGAAAGGGAATCACTAAGGAATTCGAAGTTGAAGTCAATGACAACACGCTGGAAATTCACTTATATTGGGCAGGGAAAGGAACCACGGCCATTCCTGACAGAGGTGTATATGGACCTCTTATATCAGCTATCACAGTAACACCGAGTAAGTATTTTTTTATGATCTTTCTTTCAACTAACATGCTACGCGGTGTTCTATAAGCATTTCAACTTTTTTGTAGACTTCAAAAATCATTCAGAAGGGTTGTCTGCTGGAGTTATTATTGGAATTGTGGCTGCATCATGTGTGGTTGTCATACTCATAGTGGTTGCCATTTGGAAGATGGGCTTCCTTGGTGGAAAAGATATAAGAAACAAAGGTAAGATTTGAGTCCAAAAGAACAATAGTTTACGATACATAATTCGGTATGAACATGATTTTTATGCATCCATATTCTTTGGAGGCATAAAAATTTATGTATGGTTGCAAAAATGAGAAAAAAAATTGTAAAATCTGAATGGGGATTTACTTGCGAATCTTCCATGTTGCAGACCTTCTTGATCTTAAAACAGGTTATTTCTGCTTGAGACAAATTAAAGAAGCTACTAATGACTTTGACCCTGCAAATAAGATTGGTGAAGGTGGATTTGGGCCAGTATTCAAGGTAACTAACTATGCATAGATCATAGCTATCCGCGTGTTCTTTAAAAGTTCAAAACGTTACCCCTCAAAACTTGTATTTATTAAAAGAAAAATCTTCTGCTAATGGCTTTTCTGCCTTTTTTTCCCCACATTCGTTCAATCTCGCACAATATCTTTACTAATTTATATTGAAGTAATGGCTTAATGCAGGGTGTGCTGTCAGACGGTGATGTCATTGCTGTTAAACAGCTCTCCTCCAAATCAAAGCAAGGGAACCGCGAATTTGTTAACGAAATTGGAATGATATCTGCTTTGCAGCATCCAAATCTTGTTAAGCTCTACGGCTGTTGCATTGAAGGAAAGCAGTTGCTACTGATATACGAATACATGGAGAACAACTGTCTTGGCCGTGCACTTTTTGGTGAATTTCCTTCATTAATAATAATACCTCGGTGTTTGTGGGTGTATGTGAGTGTGTTTTCTACTTCAAAACCAAGATGTAACTGAATCTTTTTTCCCTCCCCCGGCATTTCGACAGGTCATCAGGAACAGAAGCTGCACTTGGATTGGCCTACAAGAATGAAGATATGTCTTGGTATAGCTAAGGGTTTAGCTTATCTTCATGAAGAATCAACACTGAAAATAGTACACAGAGACATCAAGGCAACTAATGTATTGCTTGACAAGGATCTGAATGCCAAGATCTCTGACTTCGGTTTAGCCAAGCTTGATGACGAAGGGAACACCCATATCAGTACCCGGGTCGCTGGAACAATGTTAGTACTTGCAATAACTATTAGCCTGAATCCAAGTTTTTGTTCAAACTTAGTTGATATTTTATGATTCCTCACTGACTCTTGGGTGCTATGTTGTTTATCAGTGGATACATGGCTCCAGAATACGCTATGCGGGGTTACTTGACTGATAAAGCAGATGTATATAGCTTTGGAGTTGTAGCACTAGAGATTGTTAGCGGAAAAAGCAACACAAATTTCAACCCAATGGAAAAGTTTGTATATCTTATGGATTGGGTATGTTTCAACTTCTTTTTAGACTTTGTGACTTAAAAGAAATCGATAACTCCATTACTATAACTTTTCATGTCGCAAATTCTAGAAAACTCTTCATTTCTTATGAGCTCTTAACACCAAACTTGTTCTCTTTCTTTCTTGTTTCTGTTATATCTATGGTTTGTATAATTTTCTACTTCATTTTGCACGCACCGTTGAAGGCCTATGATCTCCAAGAGCAAGGACGCCTTATGGAGCTGGTGGATCCAAATCTTGGTTCAAGCTACTCCACATTGGAGGCCATGAGAAT
The DNA here is from genome assembly GCF_024323335.1 of Lathyrus oleraceus. Classification (NCBI taxonomy): domain Eukaryota; kingdom Viridiplantae; phylum Streptophyta; class Magnoliopsida; order Fabales; family Fabaceae; genus Lathyrus; species Lathyrus oleraceus. Next base: position 323,943,675 of record NC_066582.1, on the reverse strand, counting down.
GCTGAGGTTGGCATTGTTATGCACAAACACATCTCCCACTCATAGACCATCCATGTCATTGGTAGTAAGCATGCTTGAAGGAAAAACTCCAATCCAAGCGCCATTAATCAACCGCGGTGAGAGTGGCCACCATGCAAGACTCAAAGCCTCTGACTTGCTGTCAGAAGATAGTCAACCTCTTGATTCTTCTACGTTTTCACACGAAAGCATTGATCAAAGACATGGATCATCAAATGGGCCATAGGTTCCACCTCCATAACTCTTCAAAGTAAAGATGATTTTTCTTCGACCAGTAAACTTCCTTGAGTTTTACATGATGTGTTGAGAGAGTATGTTAAATTTCAAGTTGTTTTGTGAAGGTGATCGATATATAATGTACAAACTGCAGAGTGACAATATATCAAGAAGATAAGCAAGCATCAAAGTTTTTAAACATTAAAAGATTCTAGTATTTTATACTAGTTGAATCCTGAAAACTATAACCTAAATTATTTAAATTATACTACTAAACATGTAAACGAGTAAATATTACAATAAAAATTTAAATAAAATTATAAACTTACAAGTAAGTATCTTCTAAGAAATATATAAAATTATATATTATATTAATAGATTCGTCTTAAAATAAATGTCAGATTAGAAAAGTATAATGAATAAAAGAGAATATCAATTTTACCATGTTATACTTATTAACTACTCCGTTGATTTATTTTATCATAAATATTAAGTGAAAAAGTAAATTAAGAATGATATAAGTAGTATTAATAGAATGGTACAATCATTTTTTTTTCAAAAGTGACTATTTTAGAATGAAGAGAGCAATAATTATTGTATTTCATAATCATAATTAAAGATCTTAAAAGGAATGCAAACATTTTTTTTATATAAATAGTTTTAGGAAACAATTAAGTTTACTAATAATAAATAAATTATTGTGAAATTGAAAGATTTAACTACACAAAAAGAAATGATGTACGGAAGCAAATAGCAATTACTACCAAAAAATAAATGGTTTTAGCAAAAATTATTCACTACATAATACTAGTAAGACAATTATTTTACTTAGTAAAAGAAGATAAAGTAAAAATAAGAAAAATTGTTTATTTTTGTAATATAAAGTAAGTTTTATAATTATTGTATTCACAAAGACCGTGATTCCTAGGTAAAGAATGATTTTATATTTGTTTTGATGTGTGAAAAAAAATTATAGAAAGTAAAATATAGATTTTTGTGTAAATAGTAAGAAAATTTGTTAGGGGTAGATTTCGTCATTAGGTATTTATGATGTATAACCATAGGTTACTAATATGCTTCTCTACTTAACTATAAATATTACGACTTATTGATCTCATTCTTATATCATGTCGGTCTCAACATTGTGAGATCGGTGCATTACCTAATAGCTTATGTCTCGATCTATTAACCAATACAAAGCATTAAGTTCCAACAGTTATAAAGTAGCAAAACTTCACACCTCCAACTACAGTACATGCAGATTATTTAGTCTAACCCTATGTTTAAGCATTAGTATCCAATAAATGATTTATCTTGGATCTAATAATGACAAACACCTTTCGAATGTCAAGTCATACTATGTAACCTTGTTTTGTAGGATACTATTAGATTACATGTCTTTAATAATGACAACAATGTTTGATGATGACAACTAATGTCTAAACTAGTCCTTAATGACAAGTCAAGCATAAGCGATTAAGCGGTTAAAGATGTAAATCAGAATATTAGGGTTTAATGGACTTGACTATCTGATGATGACAACCAAAATGGAATATAACTCAAGCCTCGTCTTAATTTAACTCAAGCAGGTGTCTACAAGAAAGAAAGCATATGACAAAGCCTTGAAGAAAGTTCTACCTCAATTACTTTGAGTGAAAATATTGTAAAGTATAAGGGCAATCTCTAAAAAGTGCATGGCTAATTCTGATACATACATAAACTTGTTTTCAAACTTATTTTCTCAAAAAAACATTTTCAAAAAATACCTTGATCGTGTCGGACAAGTTAGGAACTATCAAAAAAGATATGGGCAAGTTTTTACTCTTGCCAATCGATTGACACCTTATGGCAATCGATTAGAAAAGTTCAAAAATGCGCCTTAATCGATTAGGACAGTGCCTTAATGAATGCTATTTAGTAGATATATTTCTTTTCCTTTTTGATCCAATTAATCGATTAATTTAAACTAACCAATTAATTGGTATATGTTCCCAATTGATTGACAAATCATAAAAAGCCATGCATTTTTTTTCCTTTTTTACACTAACCTCTAGCATATAAATAGAGGTATTTTTCCACTCTTTTTCACATCCAGAAACGCCATTATATTTTTCACTTCTCACTTTCTCTCTCTAAAATTTCTCTTGTTTACTTTCTCTCGCTAAAAGTTTAGCCGAAGTGATTTCTGAGAAAGTCATTTTGTGAGTGAGGAAGCAGTCAATTTGGAAGGGCAATTTTGTAATTTAACCAAGGAAGTTTTGTTTATAGTTTGGTTGAATATTTTATCCACTTAGGGATAGTTTGTTTGGATTCGAAGCTAAACCCGTAAAAAAATTAGGTTTTATATTTGTGTGATCAAGTCTCTCGTTTAGGTTCAAGATTAGCCCCTGATAAAATCTCATAGATTCTTGGTTAGCTTGTGATAAAAACAAGTAGAGGTGTTCTTGGGTGCGGGTGAACCCACAAACCCATTGACTCAAACCGAACCAACTCATAAATTACCCGAACTCATTCATTTACGGGTATACCCAACCCAACCCGCAACAACACGAATATTTTTGGTTTGGATATCGGATTTGAGTTTCTCAACCCGTAAACCCATTGATCCAACTCATTGATGTGACATTAGTAATTTATTATTATTTTAAATAAAAAATAAAATTAATATCTCACTCCTAACCATAATTTTGGCAAAAAAAAATTATTCTCCACCAATAATATTATTAGATCAATTATTTTACGTAATTCTAAGACTAAATGTTGTTTCTTATTTATTTTTCACGTCATTTCCAACTTACATATTTTATGAAAATAATGTGTCTAGTGAAATTTTATACTATTATCAACTGTTATGTCGTATTGATGAATTTTATTAGATATTATATGATGTGTTTCATCCAATTTGAGTTATGTTAAATTTGTTTATATTGGAAAAAAATTATTAAATAAATCATTTTTATTTAAAACACAACCCGCAAACCCAACCCAATCCAACCCATAAATGAACGGGTTGGTTTGGGTCGATTTTAAAAACGAAAATGCAGGTTGATGACGAACCCAACCCATTAAAATTTAAACGGGTTGGATAATGGGTTAATTCAAACTCGGTCCAACCCAACCCGTGTAGACCCCTAAAAACAAGTTTAGGTTAAAGTTTAACCCGATGTTAAAAACTTATTTCGGTTCGAAATCAGCCAGATATACCAATACCTAGTGGGCACCATAATAAATTACTCATAACACGTAGGTTAAAAACCTGTTAAATGCGTACAGACATGGGCGTAAACAGTTACTCACTTAAATAAATGGGTATGGGCGTGGGTACGGGTACCTTAGTACACACGTCGCCCCACACCCACGTAATATATATATATATATATATATATATATATATATATATATATATATATATATATATATATATATATATATATATATATATATATATATATATATATATATATATATATATATACACACACATACACACGTGTATGCTTGTCAATTTTATTAATACATTATTATTAAACTTTTATGCATTTTAATAAAAATGTGTGTTTATTTCTTAACTCAACAATAATATTCTTGAATTTTTTTAAATGTTGTAAAAAATATAAAGTTACATGATAAATTACAATTGATCAATAATTTTTTATTAGAAATACGAGTAAATAGGTACGAATATCGGTACTTAAGTACCTATTAGGTATGAGTACAGGTATAAATGTTGGTGCTCACACGGGTATGGGTTCGAACACAAGAATTTTTTCAAACCGCGGGTATGGGGACATGTATTTTAGTACCCTACTCAAACCTTGCCTATTTCCATCCTTAAGATCAGTCTGGTGGTAAAATCTCACAAGTTATTAGTTAGCTCAGTACAAAACCAATGTTTAAGTTCGAGAGCTCATCTTGATGTTAAAAGCTCCCAAAAAAAATTTGAAGCTTAAAGATCAACCACTCCAAGGTTCTTGTGGAAATGAGACTAACCGCTTCAATTCTCGTTTGGAAGCAAGACTCACTACTTCTCTCTCGTGTTTACTATTTGGTTGGAAATTAGCCACAAACTTCATTTTTCCTTGTATAAGAGGGTTTGAGAGTTCAACCTACTAAAAGCTCTTAAATTTATTGGATACTCCCAAGATCATTTTTTTGGGACATGATTAAGTCGTTTTTTACTGAACCTGTATAATTCTTAGTGTTCCTCTCTTCCCTTAACTCTTTATATTTCCAAATTTTATCTTCTTCAATTTATTTTCTACTACATAACTCTAGAACTTTTCTAAAAATATTTTTTATCTCTGATTTTAAATCTCAAAGTTTTTCAATTCCAAGTTTTCCTGACACACGCAATTTTCCTCCCCTATTGTGTGTGAAATCACATGTCTAACAATATCATGAAAACAAGTTTTAGGTATCAAATCTAAAACATGCATTAAGAATAAAGAATCATCAATATTAAAGTTTGAGTAGACTTGCATAAAACGTCATGACCTATTTAATACATGAATATAATGACTACGTGTAACCCCCCCCCCCCCCAACATAAAGATTTTTAGCTACGCTTACTCGTCGTAGTTATTCTAATAATCCCGTGAAGTTGATATTGGAAGTTTATTTGTCATGTCACTTGAGTGACACTTCCGCCTTCAAAATCACTATCTTATTCTCCTTTAGATGTTTTTCAAATTTTAAAATATTTAGAAATTATATTGAAACATTCGCCACTAACCAATGTCTAAGAGCTGAGAATTCAAAGTTTAATCCAATCCATAAATCAAAAGACGGGAGCTATGGTGAATTTTAGAAAAGTTCAAAGAAGAAGGAAATCTTAGAAAATTTGAAGGAGCTAATTCAATTACTTAAAGATGAAGATACGAGCTCAGAAAATAAATAATCATCAACTTCATCATACTCTTATCATACAACTCTGATATAATCATTCGAAAGAACATACTCTGTAGTTGAACGATCTTCGGAAGATTCAACATCAAATGAAGGAACCTCATGTTCAAAAAATCATGAAGAATAAGAAGAAGCATCTTCAATATTTAAATAAAGAAGAGGAGGAGAGACATCAAACTAGGGAAAAAAACATAAAATAACTTTCTTCTAACGAAGAAGATGATGCTTGCTTAAAAGAAACCTACGAGGTATGCTTTCCAGCTTGAAACTTTAAGAGAGTTATCAATGGTGTTGTACAAAGTAAGAGTATACTTCTAAGTATACAGTTTTTATAAAGTATTTGATCCCAGGATAAACAATGATGGAAAATATTAATCACAATGATCAAAACAAATTTTCTTGAGAATATATCAAAGTGTATGATCCTTAGTGATCATTTGAGTGGACATGTTTGTAATAGAATTGTTCATCTTGTTGATTATACCAACACTCACATCCAACGATGTGTAGAGAATGACACATCATAATATGGTTGGTTTTACGCTTTAAGGGAAGTGTTTATCAAGAATTCTCGATAAAAGAGTTATACGTTATTTTAAGGCTAAAATTGATCAGATAGCTCTCATTAATCCTTAAAAGTAGTAAATTTAGTTTTACTAATCTAAATAAATATTTTTTAACCCAAAAAGATGAGTTTTCAAGAGTTTTTTTAGAAAGGGGGTGCAATAAGATCAAATGAGGGAAAAAGTAATTAAATCCAACACAAAGCCTAAAAATGTACCAAGGAGATTGAACATCAAAAGCCCAATCGATTAGAAAATCTTGGCACGCCTATTTTCAGATCAAATCTAAGTCAGACTCGCCTTCCAAGTAAACCAAATCTTAGCATTGATGATGAATGTATGAAATCTTGATAGATTTGATTCACGAATCGATTGAATCCATTAACCAATCAATTGACACCTCTATTTTGGAAAGATTTTGCCTCGATCTCCAATCAACATAATCTTCATTGATTGCTTGCCATAAATACACGACCAAATCAACATATGACATGCTATAAATAGGTATGCTCTCTCGTTATTTCTTGCATCTCAAAATTCATACCTTCTAGCTTTTTTTCTAGTGTGAGTTCTTCTGCCGTAAGTATCACCATGGCCTCCTCAAGCTAAAAACCTAGAGAAACATCAAGAAGGAATGTGTTTAATGTGAGGTTAATAAATTGCAAGCAAGAAGAGAAGACAGTGATTCTAGGAAAGAAGGTAATTCAGCCTTGGCACATGGAGGCAAGCCTCTTGAAGAGTCACAAGCCTTATCACCAAATTTGTCAAGCTTCCCTCAAATACTTCTTCACCCAAATACCAAATAGATCCTTCCCAGACCTAGTAATAAAGTTCTATCTAAACCTGAGACTTGTAGGAACCTTCTTGAAAACATTTGTAAGGGGAGTGCAAATTGACCTTCACAAAGATAACTTTAGGATAATCTTTAAGCTGCCTACTATAGGAATATCCTTCACCCTTGATAGACCCATAGGTCTTAGAACCTTCAAACATTCCACTTCTATTAATACCCTTGTTATTAATCCTATGGAAAATAATAATTTCTCTTTCAAGTCCAACCACTTTAAATCAAATGTTAGGATCCTTCACTACCTTTTGACCAGGATCCTATTTTTAAGGAACATAAACCATATTTATGTCATTATAGGAGACTTATTACTTTGTTTCTCTTGACCCAATAAACTTTAACTAATTGGCATATGGAATTTTTAACCATATAACCTGGTTGCAAAGAGATCACATCATCATGGTTCCCTATGGACCAATTATCGCACGACTTCTAGCTACCTTCAACATTGATACCAGGCATGAAAAAAAGAGTCAACCAACCATAAGATCACCTATATTTCTCTTAGGGATATTAAAGTTATGGTCAAGCATGAAGAAATCCAGGATGACTCTACATTCACGAGAGAAGGATAAGAAGAAGAAGAAGAAGAAGAATAGTTAGAAAAATGAGAAGGCACCAAGATAGACAAGGTGTTGAAGATTTGTAAAAGTTTGGCTGAGGATATGAAGAATTTCATGGAAAGGAATGATGATGCTTATGGCATAGAATGAACCGACATATGTGTTTTTATTTAGTTTATTATTATGTTTTTATTTTTCTGCACCATTTTCGCAATTTCCATTCTTATACTTTTAATTTCGAGTAATTTACATTAAATGAATAAAATAATGTTTTTCTTTCATAAATGCTTATTTGCGGGTGTTTGCATATTTAAATTTATTGCAATGCATATTTACCTGCCTTTTTGATTTTGAAACAGGGGGATAAGTATACTCTCAAGAGAAGTAGAGTATACTCTCTACTTAATTAAGGGGGAGTTTGATTACTCCAAATACTTTTGTCTGTTTCTTTTACCACATCCCTGAGAAATGCATTGTCATCATAAAAAAGGGAGAATGTGGAACCTTGTTTTACAGGATACTTTTAGGTGGCATGCCTTTAATAAGCATAACAACTTTTGAAGATGACAACTAATGTCTAAACTAGTCCTTAAGGACAAGTCAAGCATAAGCGGTTAAGCGGTTAAAGATACAAACCAGGGTATTAGGGTTTGATGAACTTGATTATCTGATGATTACAAACAAAATGGAATACAACTCAAGCCTTACCTCAAGGGAACTCTGTAGCGGTAAATTCACGACCACTGAGCTATTGGTTAACTCAACATCAATAAAATCAGAGTTACCACCGCGCTTTTATTATTTCCAAAGGAAAAGGGAGAAAGTACAAACAAAACCCAAATATAAGAAGTTTTCAAATGAAAACTCATAAAATGTCAGAGGTTACAGGTAAGGGGGTTGGTTACACATAGGGAAGGTATTATCATTCAAAGTGTCCTAGGAACTCCTAGGGAGCCCTTTTTGTGTGTAAGTGTTTTGGTTGAAAAAGATGTTTGTTTTAAAAATAGATGTAAGTGTTTTGTGAGAAAAGAATTCATTTATTTACATTTTTTTGTGTTTGGTAATACTTTTGGTCTTATGCCTACGTACCAACATAAATGAGGGATCAAAACCTCGTAGTTCGTGGTAAAAATTTCAAAGATGGGTGGATTGATTTTAACAAAAGCTTAGAGATCTTTTGTTATCAATGGGAAAATACTCAACCAAACATCTACCAATAATGAGGGATTTACAACATTTAAGAGAGGGCTCCAACTTGGGTTAAATCAACAAGTATGCCACTAACTCCTAGAAAATGGAAAGTCTTACACTCAACATATCATGGAATGGGAGAATTACATCTCAACCAAGGATAACTCAAACATAAATGCTTTCTTCGTGAAAAGGTTAAAAGGAAAAAGGCACAAAGTGACCAAAATGATTATATGAGGTTATTAGTTCTTTTTGGTCTTTTTGAAAATAAAGTCAATATGATTAAGTCTTTTTACAAATTTGATTAATAAAATAGTTTGAAAATCAATGGCATAAAGGCAAGGTTTGTACTCATTAAAACAAGTCTAAGTTGAAAAGACAACAAGAAAAGAAGTTTTGAAAATGAGAAGGATATTTTGAAATTAAAGAATAAGGAGGAGATAAAGGTACTATCTTAGACAAGATTAAAAGTTTTGAGTTGAAAAGATCTAACCCATGGGATGCATCCACAAGACAATAGTGTCAGATAGAAACCAATTTCCTTTGGATTGTCAAGCAAGCAACAAAGCCATAATCATCCAAGCAATTAATAAGAAACCCAATTGTGTCTAATAAATATAACCAAACATCCAAGCTAGCACTCCAAAGCAAGCAATCTTCAATATCCTTTATGTGTATCAGATGAAAAATCCCTTGAAACATACTCAAAGAGAAAACATCAAATAATAATAATAAGGTCAAAATCATAATTTATACAAAGAGAAAGAGTGTATCAGATAAACCCAAGGGAGTATCTCAAGCTTGTGTCAGATGAATAACATTGGCCATGTTTTTGGTCTCAAGTTAATAGCATTGGCCAAGTTTCTTCCATAGCTCAGGAATGTTGCCTACTCTAAGTTCATAGGTCAACATCAAGTAACACACAGAGATCAACAGTCCACCAATGTGTTTTATAGAGTTTTTGTTTTTATTAAGTGTTTTAAGGTCCTAAGACCACAAACAAAATAAGATCACAAGCACAAATATATCACAAACACAAAATATAATGGCTCAAGTGAGCAAAAATGAAAATAATCGAAGCATAAACATAGGCCCAAGTTGGCAAAGGGAAAATATGATATGAGATGCTAAAATAAAAGCATAAAGTAAATGACAAGAAATAAAAGCATGAAGTAAATGACACTAAAATAAAGCTAATATAATAAGATGTTAGTAAATGTTAATAAGAGAAGAAAAGGATGTTTTAGTCATTTTTTGGAGAACACTCAACTATCCACTCACAAGCATGAAAATATGAACCTATACATCATTTATGAGAAGGGCTCCAACTTGGATAAAATCAACAAGTATGCCACTAGCTCTCATAAATGGAAAAGGAGCCAAATTTTTACACAATACCATGAGGAATAGGAGACTTAAAATCTCACTTACAAAAATGTCATTGCCTTTGGGACAAATTTAGCGCTATGTTAAGCAATCATAATTGGACTTATGTAGAAGTCACAACTATCTGAGGTCGGTCAATAATAATGTTGGTGTTAATGAATGCTATAAACAAGGTATCCAAGACCAGACTCCTAAAGCATACCACACACAAAAATAAGAGGGGATTGGCCTATCTCAATCAAGCTTATGTTGATTCATCTGATACAGGGTCATTGATGAATCAACTAGCTAATGATCCATGAGAAATAATTGGCCAAGAGATGGTTGGGGAAGAAATAAGATGAAGATGGAGAGATGAAGTGAAAGAGATCATAAATTGGTCAAGGGATGAACCTTACTTGATCAATACCATTCATTCATCTTGAGGGATGAAGTTTAAACTTCATCAACCCCCTAAATCCAATGGTATTGACCAAGTCAAGGTCCAATTCAACCAAGACCAAGGCCAAACAAAAGTAAGGTCAACATAAAGTCAATTCAAAAGCTCATCAAAGCATTAAATCAATTAAATTATTTTTAAAACATTTTTAAAATGAAGAAAAATAATTTTTTAAAGGTCAAAAACCTAAAACCCCTTCAAAACACCAAAGAAATTGTCAAGGGATTTATCATAGGTCAATCAAGGTAAAAGGACTATTGACTAATTTTTGGCATTTTTGAAAAGTCAGAAGTAATTAAAAACTAATTAAAACAAGTTAAAAATCACAAAGTTCACCAAAAATATCAAACTTAATCCAAAAATTAATTTTAAATCAAAAATGGAAAGAGGAAAATATTTGTGAATTTTGGGTGTTAATCCCATAATTTTTGGATCAAAAATGAATTTATAATGAATTTTGGAAAGAAATGCTATTTAAAAAATCATTTTAGAAAATTAAAATAAAATAGAAAAACATGGGCCATCAGATCTCCCTCATTAATTGAGGTGGCAGATCTAATGGCCACAAGCGCGCGTTCCATGAAACACTCAGTCAACGCGTCCACATGCATGGTAATCAAAAGCAATGGTCAAGATTATAACATGGAATGAAGATCCAAGGGTGAGGGACAAGCCACGCCATAACCGGAGCCCTAGCTCTGGTCATCGTCTCCGGTGAGGGCCACCGGACTGGCAGGATCAAAATTTTCAGAAATGAATGGATCATACATCATTTTAAAGAGAAAATTCCAAGGATCACGAATATCACCTCCATTTCTTCCATCTCTCACTCTATAATCAGAAAATGGAGATAAAAATCGAGGTACTCAACCTGAGTTACTTCGAATCAAGTCCAAAACAACTCAGTCATGTTGCCTACATTGGTAGGACTTCGGCCATCACAAAATTGAGTCCAGATCTAGAGTATTGAGGGAGAATTGAAGACATGAAAATTGAGAAAAATCACCTTCTATTAGTAGCTTCTGAGCCTTGATCTTGATGTAATTCTTAGTGATTTCTCCTCCTCTTGCTTGCAGAAGTTCAAAGGAATGGAAATGGCAATGAATTCTTGGAGTTTTTGTTCACAATCTTGAGTTGAACAAAAACTCGATTTCAAGAGAAATATTCAAAGAATTCTATGGAGTAAGACTATGGAATTGGCTAGCAAAGCTGGGGGCAGGTCCTCCTTCATTATGAGCAAATGCACTTCAATTTATAGGCCAAGCAAATGATGTTTGCACCCTTTCCAAATTTGAATGAAATTGAGTAATATTGGTGCATGGGTGCATGTTCATGCCCATATGGTGATTTTAATCCACTCAAAATTGTGCCAAAATGTTACTGAAATCATTACATGAGGCCATGCAAAGTTGTATAATGTTTGAAGTCCAAAACTTTCCAAATTAAGCCATTTAAAGAACTCATGTGCAAGTCCTTAATTTGTCATCCAAATGAAGTTATCTTGGACTTTATAGAAATACCTCACCATAAGTAACAACTTTTATGTTGGGACTTTTTCTATTTGAAGTTTGGAAAATGGATAATTATGGCCTTGAAGATGGAGGTATCAAACATAATTAGAAATATTTCTAAGTTAAAAGTCAAGTGAACCCTCTTTCCACCTTGAATAACTTTTGATATGAGCTTTAAATTACTTTGGTTACTTATACAAAGTTTTAAACCTTTAAATTATATTCAGTTTTATCCCAAATTGGACACCATTTGGAGTTTTTGTTATGGAGTTATGGATTTTAGAAGTTGAGGAAATTTGCCTGTTCAAAAATGATGACCAAAATGGACCTATAATGTTTCCTCATGGGAAATGACCTTGCAAGTAGAATTTGATCTTTCACAAAGAATAAAATTTGAATAAAACATCTTGAAATTAATCATGAAACTTATATCATCTTCATATCATAAAAATTGAGGAAGTTATGACTCTTGGAAGTTGACCTTCTATCTAGGGCACAAGCAAAATGACCTATAATATTTCACCATACAAAATGACTTTACAAGAAAAATTAGATCCTGAGGCAAACATGAAAGATGTTTGTAATTTCATAAAGAATAACTTTTATCTTGTAATAATTTTCATATGACAAATATTGTAGGAGATAGGGTCTAGGAAACCCTAGATTTTACTAGTTGATTTTTCTAGTCAACTCCCTTGAATCAACTTGCACACTTGAAGTTCCTTTGCTCATAGGGGTTCATGGAGGATCATATATGCTTATGATGATGTAAAATTAAGTATCCCTTGATATCTTTGACCAATTGTTGAAGAAACTTCCTGAGGAAGCCACACAAGATACCCAGATGAATTAGGGCTTCCTTGACAAACAAGCTTCAAACTCTTGATGAATTCTTGATCAAAAATTACAAATAAAGAACATGGGGATCCATATATGATTCTTAGAACCAATATGGACCTTTTCTTGCTTGATATCTTACATTAAGGGTCTCAAACTCTGGTTGTGGGCTTGGTGAGGCACAAATGGACACACACATTACCTATAAAAGAAACAAAGTTATACTAGACAAAGTTTTGTATTTTGGGTAGTAAACAAAGAAAATAAAGTATGATACAATCATAAATGCTTGGTGATCTCTCCCAATGCAAACCCAATGAATGATAGGTGAAAAGAATACCAAGTGTGATCCCAATGCCAATGCAAAGCTATGAGATGGCATGAGGGATCTTAGGGGTCAACATTGGGTTCTTATAGCTGCCTCTATTTTAGGCCATTCTATCCGGAGATGTGAAGGTTAAAATCATCGTATCAGCACGGTAGAATGGAATTAAATAAAAACAACAAGAAACAAATTTTGGTCCCTAAGAGACCTCATGATGCATATGATATGAATGCAAAAATATACTCTTCAGGGGGGATATATTGCCACAAAGGAAAAGAATCTGGGAGAAACTAAAAATCTACAGGAGCACAATGCATTCCATAAGGAGAACTATAAATGTTTAATTGGCTGGATTGTATGGTAAAACACTAGCTGGATTCTAATGTCTTGACTGATGTCATGACATGCTGTGGAGATGTTTGTTTGACTGCATTGTATGTTAGAATATATAGCTGTACTCTGATGTCTTGGCTGATGTCATGACATACTTGAGTAGTACACTGCAGGTTTAGCTAATACAGGATTTATTGAATGTCAAATTGGATGTTATGACATTCATCCCAGTCAGCAGATACTGAGGAATAGAACAGTTGGTGTTCTGCTATAACTCAGTATTTATTTTCAGTCTGTTTATCAAGGAAATAACAGACCTGGCATAAGGCCTACTGTCTGAATGTCAAACTGGATGTTATGACATTCATCATTGACAGCATATACTGAACAATAGGCAGATTGGTTTTCTGCTACATTTCAGTATGCAGCTCAGTCTGCTTATCAAGAGGATAACAGACCTGATGTAAGGCTCTATGTGTAAATGTCAAATTGGATGTTTTGACATGTAAGGCTCTACGCTGATACTGAAGTATGGACATATTGGTTCTGTACAGTACAACAAATTTGTACAGTCTGTTTTCAGGAAAAACAGACTTAGCATATGGTCTATGTTTTGGACGTCAAACTGAATGTTGTGACATTCATTCCTGACAGCGTATGCTAAATTGTAGGTTGTTTAATTTTTCTGTTTCAACATTTTTCTCAGGCTATTCTTCAGGAATTCAACAGCTGAGCTAAAATCCAGGAAACCAACAACTAAGCTACAATTAATGAACCTAACAAATAGCCTATTTGTTAGTAACCTAGATGTGGAATTTAGGGGAACTCGCGTGACCTTAATTTCAGGAAAATACAAGTACAAGGCCCAAGTTCTGCAATATAAAATGATGGCAATCCTTCATTAAGAACTAGGGGTTTTAGGCATGAAGATTTTATTTGTCCAATATACTTCACTGTTGTATTTTTGTGTGTCTTGTATTAGACGTAACTTGTAAGCCAATCTATTATCACTGAGATGATTGCATTGGTATAGGGTGTTCATTGAGTTGTAAGTGTTGTGTCACTCTAAGCTTTTAAGCGTGAGTGCTGTGTATCTTGATTAAAGTTGTTAAGCACAATCAATAGTTGTTTGAAGTGTGACTTCGAAATTGTCTTTAATCTTAATTAAAGGTTGTAATCACTGAGGTGATTGAGGGGGAGTGAGTAGGAACTCTGATCTTAGTGTAAGATTGAAATTGCATTGGGTAGGTATTAAGTGATAGGGTTAAACAGTTGGTTTAAGGTCTGAATTAATACTACTAATAGTGGATTTCCTCCCTGGCTTGGTAGCCCCCAGACGTAGGTCATGTTGGACCGAACTGGGTAAACAATTCCTTGTGTTATTTACTGCACTTACGTTTTAAGTTCTGCATAATTCTTGTCTGCGCAGAATTGGATGTCATAACAACCCGTGTGACATCGAAAGTCTGTTAACTAGAATTTCAATTGGCATCAGAGCAGGCACCCTGCCTGTTAATTTTTGGGTGAGATCTAGGGAAGTTACTTTCTAGTACCATGGACAAGGTTATAGGACACTCAAATAGACCACCCATGCTGGATGGTTCTAACTATGATGACTGGGAGCCTCATATGATAGCCTTCTTAAGGTCTCTAGATAGCAAAGTCTAGAGAGCTGTCAACAAAGGATGGGAACATCCAACGGAGACAGGTGAAGATGGAGTCAGTGTGCAAATTCCTGAAGAAGAGTGGGACAAGGAGCAAGAGGCATTAGCCCTTGGAAATTCTAAGGCCTTGAATGCATTGTTCAATGGAATCAGTAAGAACATCTTCAGACTGGTGCACCACTGTGAGCTGGCTAAGGAAGTTTGGGATACCCTCAAGATAACTCATGAAGGTACCTCCAAGGTGAAGATGTCTAAACTTCAGATGCTGACCACCAAGTTTGAAAATTTGAGGATGAAAGAGGATGAGACTATTCATGACTTTCACATGAATATTCTTGAAATTGCCAACACCTCTGGTGGCTTAGGTGAGAAAATGGCTGAAGAGAAACTTGTAAGAAAGATTCTCAGGTCTTTACCTAAGAGATTTGCCATGAAGGTCACTGCAATAGAAGAGGCTCAGGAGATCTGCAATATGAAGGTGGATGAGCTCATTGGTTCTCTCCAAACCTTTGAAATGGGCTTGTGTGAGAATGTTGAAAAGAAGAACAAAAGCGTAGCTTTTGTATCAAATACTGAAGAGGAGTCAGAAGCAGGATATACTGGAAGTGATGAAAGCATATCAGAAGCCATAGCCATGCTTGGGAGACAGTTCAACAAGTTCGTGAAGAAGATTGATCAAAAAGGTAGACCAAATGTCAAGAACATCTCGCCTGACATCAGGAAAAGATCAACTTCTGAAGACAAGTTCAACCAAGGCAAGGGAATCCAATGTCATGGATGTGAAGGTTATGGACACATTAGAGTTGAATGTCCTACTTACCTCAAGATGCAAAAGAAGGGGCTATCTGTAACATGGTCTGAGGGAGATTCTGAGAGTGAATCTGAAGGAGAATCTGCTAAACATGTCACTGCACTAACTAGTGTTTGTGCCACTGATGATGACTCAAGTGCAGATGAACTGACCTTTGATGAACTTGCTGCATCATATAAGGAGCTATGTGTCACCAGTGCAGAAGTGCGTGTACAAGGAGAAAAGTAGAAGAAGCTCATCAAGGAGCTGTAGGATGAGAAACAGAAGCATCTGATAGCCATAGATGGTCTAAATGGTGAGATAATCTTGCTGACCTCCAAGCTGGATCAAATGACGAAATCCATCAGAATGCTAAATAAAGGAATAGACTCCTTGGAAGAGATCCTAAAGGTGGGACAGAAGTCTGGAACCATGTCTGGTTTAGGCTTTGTGAAAAAATCCTCAGCTGAACTCAAACGCTCAAAGGCTAAAGTTCAGAAATTCAAGCGGAGGTCACACCCGATGTCTCAACATCAGGGAACCAGAATGAGTAACCATCAGAAGAAGAAGTTTCAGCGATGGAGATGTCATCACTGTGGTAGGTTTGGCCATATAAAAGTCTTCTACTACAGGCTGCATGGTTATCCTAACCAAGCCTCCCATGTCAGACCTAAGCATAAGGCATATAGGCATAATTCCCCCATCAAGAAACGACAATGGTATGCTTGGTTAGCTCACACAGCTCTAAGGGCATCCACCAGAGAAGACTGGTACTTTGACAGTGGCTGCTCAAGACATATGACTGGTATGGAGAATATATTGGTGGATATACAACCTCACACTACCAGTTATGTGACCTTTGGTGATGGTGCTAAAGGAAAAATAAAAGGTGTGGGTAAGCTGGACTGCTCTGGAGTTCCAGAACTGAATAATGTGCTGTTAGTAAAAGGACTAACTGCTAACCTCATCAGCATAAGCCAGCTGTGTGATCAAGGGTTCTATGTTCAGTTTACTAAGGAGCTATGTGTTGTGATCAATGGAGATAATCAAGAAGTTATGAGAGGATCCAGATCCAAAGATAACTGTTATCTGTGGGAACCTAAGCTCTCAAACTTTTCCACAATGTGCTCCTCAGCCAAGGAAGAACAGGAGGTGAAGTTGTGGCATAGACGCCTTGGTCATCTCCACTTAAGGGGAATGAAAAAGATCATATCCAAGGAAGCAGTTAGAGGAATCCCAAAGCTTCTTATTGATGAAGGAAGAGTCTGTGGAGAATGCCAGGTTGGCAAGCAAACCATGATGTCACACCCGAAGCTGGGACATCCTACAACTTCCAGAATTCTGGAACTGTTGCACATGGACTTAATGGGACCTATACAGGTTGAAAGTCTGGGTGGAAAGAGGTATGCATATGTGGTGGTTGATGACCATTCCAGATACACTTGGATAAGCTTCATCAGAGAAAAGTCAGATGCATTTGATGTCTTCAAGGAACTGTGCATCAGACTTCAAAGGGAAAAGGATAGTTGTGTTGTCCGAATTAGGAGTGATCATGGTACGGAGTTCAAAAATTCCAAGTTTGATGAGTTTTGCTCGTCTGAAGGAATAAGTCATGAGTTCTCCTCTCCTATAACTCCTCAGCAGAATGGGATAGTTGAAAGGAAAAACAGAACTATTTAAGAATCTGCCAGAGCTATGATTCATGCAAAGAAGCTCCCTATGCACTTTTGGGCTGAAGCTATGAATACAGCTTGCTATGTTCACAATAGAGTTACCTTGAGAAAAGGAACCTCCTCCACTCTGTATGAAATATGGAAAGGCAGAAAGCCCACTGTGAAGTACTTTCATATCTTTGGAAGTAAATGTTACATTCTCACAGGTCGTGAACAGAGAAGGAAAATGGATCCCAAAAGTGATGAGGGTATATTCCTAGGATACTCAACTAACAGCAGAGCTTACAGAGTGTTCAACTACAGGATCAATGTCCTGATGGAATCCATAAATGTTATTGTGGATGATAAAGAGGAAGGAATCGATGTCACAGAGGATGTTGGAACATTCCTTGATACTACAACAGACATACCAGTCAAGTCTGAAGAAGTACAGGAGACTCCTCCTGAATGTGAGGTAGATGCACCCACCAAAATGCCATCTATCAGAATTCAGAAAGACCATCCTAAGGATCTTATCATAGGAGATCCCAATAGTGGTGTGACTACCAGATCAAGGGAAATTAGCTCAAATTCCTGTTTTGTATCCAAGGTTGAACCAAAAAATGTGAAAGAAGCCCTGACTGATGAATATTTGATCAATGCCATGCAAGATGAACTGGAGCAGTTTAAAAGGAATGAAGTATGGGAGCTAGTTCCACGACCTGAAGGGACTAACATCATTGGTACCAAGTGGATTTACAAGAACAAGTCTGATGAGAAAGGAGTAATCACCAGGAATAAAGCAAGACTAGTAGCTCAAGGATATACTCAAGTTGAAGGGGTTGATTTTGATAAGACGTTTACACCCGTTGCTAGACTTGAGTCAATCAGATTGCTGTTAGGTGTAGCCTGCATTCTGAAATTCAAATTGTTCCAAATGGATGTGAAGAGTGCATTTTTAAACGGCTACTTAAATGAAGAAGTCTATGTGGAACAACCTAAAGGGTTCTGTGATCCTAACCAACCTAAACATGTGTACAAGTTAAGGAAAGCCTTGTATGGGTTGAAGCAAGCACCTAGAGCTTGGTATGAAAGGTTGACTGAATTTCTGACCTCTCATGGATACAGAAAAGGTGGGATAGATAAGACCTTGTTTGTGAAGGATGAAGATGGCAAAATCATGATTGCCCAAATCTATGTGGATGATATTGTTTTTGGTGGAATGTCAGAGCAAATGGTGAAACATTTTGTTCACCAGATGCAATCTGAGTTTGAAATGAGTCTGGTTGGGGAACTGACTTATTTTCTTGGAATGCAAATCAACCAAATGGAGGATTCTATGTTTCTCTCCCAAAGCAAGTATGCCAAAAACATAGTTAAGAAGTTTGGTATGGATACTGCTAGGCACAAGAGAACTCCTGCACCCACTCATTTAAAGTTAACCAAAGATGATGGAGGCCCCAGTGTTGATCAATGCTTGTATAGAAGCATGATAGGTAGTCTACTATACCTAACTGCAAGTAGACCTGATATTTCCTATGCAGTTGGAGTGTGTGCTAGATACCAAGCAGAGCCTAAAGTGAGCCACTTGAATCAAGTCAAGAGGATTCTCAAGTATATCAATGGGACTTATGACTATGGCATGCTATACTCTCATGGCTCTGAGCCTGTCCTTTCTGGGTATTGTGATGCTGATTGGGCTGGGAGTGCTGATGACAGAAAAAGCACCTCAGAAGGATGTTTCTTCTTGGGAAACAATCTCATATCATGGTTCAGCAAGAAACAAAACTGTGTATCTCTGTCCATTGCAGAGGCTGAATACATAGCAGCTGGAAGCAGTTGTTCCCAACTGGTGTGGATGAAACAGATGCTTACTGAGTACAATGACTCTCAAAATGTCATGACTTTGTACTGTGACAATCTCAGTGCCATCAATATTTCCAAGAATCCCATCCAACACAGCAGGACCAAACATATTGACATTAGACATCACTTCATCAGAGATCTGGTGGAAGACAAAGTGATTACCTTGGAACATGTAGCCACTGAACTACAACTGGCTGACATTTTTACAAAGGCTCTGGATGCTACTCAGTTTGAAAATTTAAGGGGCAAACTGGGAATATGCCTTTCTGAGGACTTATAGCAACCAATGATGTTTGGGATGTATTATTTAATATCTCAACCTATTAAACAATTGAAAGTGTGCTATGACTGGACAACAGTTCACAGCTATGTTACTTGCTGCAAGTGTAGTAACAAGATGTTAAGGGGATATTCGGACATGAGACATCCTATGTGCCCGCTGGACTTCAAGAAAGTGTTCATACATGAGTGGTTCAAGATGTCAGACTCAAAGTCATGGCATATGATATGGGTGTACCTGCTGTAAAGCAAGAGTGTGTGACTACTTGATCAAAGCTGTGAAGCAAGATCAAGTGGGTGTTGTCTTGATCAAAGTTGTAAAGCAAGATCAAGAGGGGGTATTCTTGGTTGAAACTGTGAAGTAAAATCAAGTCTGTAATTCTGTCATTTGTGTGTAATTCTGTTTATGTTATGTTGGTTTGTAATTTAAAGTGTTGCTTTGGCAACATTTTTGACAAAAAGGGGGAGTAACACCTGTGATGCCCCAGGACAACAGATTGTTTTGCTAAACAGATATTGAAGATCCTCTACTCCAGAGGTTGTGCTGCAGTTGATGTTCCACTTCTATGAGTGTGAGTGTGTGTATGTGTGCTGCAATTAGAAGTTTTTATTTAACTTCTGTATCTATGCTGTTATATGAAGTTTTTATTTAACTTCCATATGTGTGAGTGTGTTGCTACTCTGAGTGTATTAGCTAGGTTAATTTCCTGCTAGATGTGAGATTTCCGCTGCTATGGACTCTGTTGTGAGACCAAAGTGTTTTAGCCAAAAATTTGCCAAAGGGGGAGTTTGTAGATGTTTAATTGGCTGCATTGTATGGTAAAACACTAGCTAGATTCTAATGTCTTGACTGATGTCATGACATGCTGTGGAGATGTTTGTTTGACTGCATTGTATGTTAGAATATCTAGCTGTACTCTGATGTCTTGGCTGATGTCATGACATACTTGAGTAGTAAACTGCAGGTTTAGCTAATACAGGATTTATTGAATGTCAAACTGGATGTTATGACATTCATCCTTGTCAGCAGATACTGAGGAATAGAACAGTTGGTGTTCTGCTATAACTCAGTATTTATTTTCAGACTGTTTATCATGGAAATAACAGACCTGGCATAAGGCCTACTGTCTGAATGTCAAACTGGATGTTATGACATTCATCATTGACAGCATATATTGAACAATAGGCAGATTGGTTTTCTGCTACATTTCAGTATGCAGCTCAGTCTGCTTATCAAGAGGATAACAGACCTGATGTAAGGCTCTATGTGTAAATGTCAAATTGGATGTTTTGACATTTATTAATGTACGCTGATACTGAAGTATGGACAGATTGGTTCTGTACAGTACAGCAAATTTGTACAGTCTGTTTTCAGGAAAAACAAACTTAGCATATGGTCTATGTTTTGGACATCAAACTGAATGTTGTGACATTCATTCCTGACAACGTATGCTAAATTGTAGGTTGTTTAGTTTTTCTGTTTCAACATTTTTCTCAGGCTATTCTTCAGGAATTCAACAACTGAGCTAAAATCCAGGAAACCAACAACTAAGCTACAATTAATGAACCTAACAAATAGCCTATTTGTTAGTAACCTAGATGTGGAATTTAGGGGAACTCGCGTGACCTTAATTTCAGGAAAATACAAGTACAAGGCCTAAGTGCTGCAATATAAAAGGATGGCAATCCTTCATTCAGAACTAGGGGTTTTAGGCGTGAAGATTTTATTTGTCCAATATACTTCACTGCTGTATTTTTGTGTGTCTTGTATTAGACGTAACTTGTAAGCCAAGCTATTATCACTGAGATGATTGCATTGGTATAGGGTGTTCATTGAGTTGTAAGTGTTGTGTCACTCTAAGCTTTTTACGCGTGAGTGCTGAATATCTTGATTAAAGTTGTTAAGCACAATCAAGAGTTGTTTGAAGTGTGACTTCGAAATTGTCTTTAATCTTAATTAAAGGTTGTAATCACTGAGGTGATTGAGGGGGAGTGAGTAGGAACTCTGATCTTAGTGTAAGATTTAAATTGCATTGGGTAGGTATTAAGTGATAGGGTTAAACAGTTGGTTTAAGGTCTGAATTAATACTACTAATAGTGGATTTCCTCCCTGGCTTGGTAGCCCCCAGACGTAGGTCATGTTATACCGAACTGGGTAAATAATTCCTTGTGTTATTTACTGCACTTACGTTTTAAGTTCTGCATAATTCTTGTCTGCACAGAATTGGATGTCATAACAACCCGTGTGACATCGAAAGTCTGTTAACTAGAATTTCAAGAACTCACTAAAAAACAAAGACTCTGGGGATAATAAGCTATGTGTAGGCCAGACTACGACTTAAAAACTGTTGGAGACACGAGGGGATTTCCATGAAAATAAATCAATGGAAAGACTCGGACTGGGGGGATCTGCATGTATTGGGGTACCACCAACACAGCAGGAAACTATCCACTAGGGATAGGCGTGAATTGGATTATCCACTACCATGCTCAACTGGTAAATGGAGGATATTCAAACAGCAAAAGTGAATTGGAACAACACCAAAACACTTGAAACATCTGCTAGGGAAAGGCGTAAATCAGAACGAAGCTAAAATACCCAAAGTTCAAATGGAAATTCGATTTCACAAGGAAATACGAATCTGGACTCAACTGGGGAAGTCTGACTTCAACACAGGAGAAAAGAGATATATTGTATACTACATGTTACTAGGTAGCTTAAGACGGGAGATAATACACTCGAGTAGAGGGACATCCGTTACCAATTACTAGGCAACATATCAAGGATGACTCACTGAGGAAAAGGAGGAAGAATTACCAACTACCAGTTACTGGGAAGCTTAACAAAGATAATCAACCACAGGAAAGAGTTATATAACCAGTTACTGGGCAATATACTCAAAAAGGAGGAATATCCATTATCGATTACTGGGTAAGAATAACCTAATGGGGAAATGAAAAAAGTAGGATTTACAACTACCAGTTACTGGGTAGAAGAACAAAAAGTAGGATTTATAACTACCAATTACTGAGTAGAAGACCAAAGAGCAGGATTTACAACTACCAGTTACTAGATAGAAGACCAAATATAGGATTTACAACTACCAGTTACTGGGTAGAAAACCAAAGAGCATGATTTACAACTACCAGTTACTAGGCAGAAGACCAAAGATAGGATTTACAACTACGAGTTACGGGGTAGAAGACCAAAGATAGGATTTACAACTACCAGTTACTGGATAGAAGACCAAAAAGGAGAATATTCGTTACCAGTTACTGAGTAACATATCAAAGATAAACTGTAGGGGGAAAATTCAAAGAGAATTTTTGTTAACTACCATTTACTGGGCAGATAACAGAAAAACGACCAGCTGAAAAAAAGGATAAACAATTACCAGTTATTGGGTAATTGAACAATGATAATTTGTTGGCGGAAAGAGACGATAATCCATTAAGGAAATGAAAGTAAATTCGCTAGGGAAATCAAAGAAGTAAATTACCTTTTACCGGTTACTGGGTAAATTAACATAGGTAAAGTACTCAACATCAAGAAGGATATTACCAGTTACTGGGTAATAAACTCTCGGAGGACCAAAAAATCTATCTAGGTAAGAACTAGAAAGAAACAGTCAAACGAGACTCGGCCCAACGAGGATATAACTCGAGGGGAGTGGTTCCATCCAGATAATGAACTTGGGAGGACACAGAAATAATAATCATTTATGAGGAAATAACTCACTGGGGAAGACGAAAGGATAAACTCTTTCTGCTTAAGGGGATGACACTCTACATTGAAGGAGGACAGACACACCACATCTGCATGGGGAAATGATATCACCAAAGTAGGGGATCATAAATAATCAGGTCAATGCGTAAAAATGCACAATGAAATATTTGATGTTATGCTTATGTATGTATATGCATGAGTACGTATATGATTATGCTGATAAATAAGCACAAAGGATACAAACATGAAGATCCAATCATCATAACTAGATACTCGTCTAATCTCAACAAGATGGGAACACCAATTGGAGAACCTGCTAGGGACGAAAATAAATCATCGAGGATATAAATAATATCTTCAAATATTCAATTCCCCGGGATAGCACGCAACCATGTACTCAAGGAAGGTTGCGGATATCACAATCCAAATCAATGCTCAACTCTGGTTGGAAAAAGACATGGAAAACATGCATCCGACCACAAACAGCTAAAGACTCGGCGCTTAGAGGAAATGAAGAATATATATATATATATATATATATATATATATATATATATATATATATATATATATATGTATATATATATATGTATATATATATATGTATATATATATATATGTATATATATATATGTATATATATATATATATATATATATATATATATATATATATATATATATATATATATATATATATCAGTAGCAGTCACGAGGATCAAAACAAATCCAACTTCAATACTCGACTTTGAGGATATGAGGAATAACTGCTAGGGGATAAGCAATGATTGACAAAGATCTTGCTTAAAGCTCAAACTCTATGGGAGAGGAGAAAAAACAGCTTGGTGACTTCGTAGGGGACGAAAGCACTGCTGAGGATATCAACCAACATGTTAAGGATAAGAGAGATCTGATGAGGATCCACATCTCAAGCCGAGGGGTATATATATATATATATATATATATATATATATATATATATATATATATATATATATATATATATATATATATATATATATACTTCATAATAATAAGTCAATGTTGCGGAGGATTTTAGGTCAATACCATATCAAATGGGAGACAACCCTATAGGGGACAGCTACATCCATACTGCTCAGAATCAAATATTGTCTGAATGAGAAGATCTTTCACCAGAAGAGGAAACTCTGTGGGGAGTCCACGTCATAATAAGAGGCAAAACTCTGAGTGGGGAATCGGTGAGAAGACAAACTCCAACTGGAAATTTCATCAATCAAGATCAAATATGTAGGGACTTCACTGGGGATGAAAATCCGTCAGGACAAATCATGCGTGGGGATTATCTCGAACAAAGAAATAAACGCCGCACGGGGATGCAAAAAATGCAAACAAATTCCTCAAAAGGAAAACCAACAGTCATAAGACTCTTCTTGGAGATTGAGAAATAAACCAATTCCAAGGTACCAGACATCAATCGGTCTCGCGGGAACCCACAAAGGGAGAAACAATGCCACGACTATGCAACAACCAAATAAAGGTGTTGGGGATCTGAAAATCACATAAAGGTTTTACTGGAGATCCAGGGTTCAATCACAAAATATGTAAACTGAGGATGAAAATCCACAAAGGCTCTCAGCTGGAGAAAGATGATGAACTATAAGGAGAACAACATATTATCTCTACTGGGGATAAACAACAAACTGTTTAGGGAGAAAACACATTCGAACACTGCTTGGGGAAGGCGACAATGCTTCACACGTCAAGACTTACCGTTCTCAAATTACTATTGACGCTCCTTTTTTGAATTCAATGTTCTTAAAGTAAATGCCTTATTATTTTAGAAAAATGGTTATTCATTGATTTATTTATTTCAAAATTATCATCATAAAAATGTAATCTTATTAAACAGAAACAAATAAGAATAGCGAAAAAATTGGATAAAGGCTCAACTTCATTTAACAGAATGGTAGCCCACAAAAAGGCATGACTCTATGGATCTTTAAAAAGTTTGGAAATGGTAATATACATGGAAAAATGGCTACATTGAATACAATGACCACTACTCTCCCTACCGACTTTGAAATCCACTTGTGCTTTGTCCTTGGTTAAGAATGATGAATCAAAACCAAATGACTGGCAATATTGCTTCAACGATCAGGTCTAGTCGGATGCAATTACTTGCCATATTCCCTAATTTTTGCCTATATTTCCCCAAGATGGGGTACT
The DNA here is from genome assembly GCF_024323335.1 of Lathyrus oleraceus. Lineage (NCBI taxonomy): Eukaryota > Viridiplantae > Streptophyta > Magnoliopsida > Fabales > Fabaceae > Lathyrus > Lathyrus oleraceus. The sequence continues at coordinate 323,918,356 of NC_066582.1, read as the reverse complement.
CAATCTACCGAGATGATTTTTCTATTTTATGTCTCTAATTTTGGCCTGGACCGCCCTTTCGGGTTTTCAATCCACCGAGATGCTCATTTTTTCCTAAGCCGCCCTTTCGTGTTTTCAACTTAGCGAGTTGCTCTTTTCTTTTTCAGGCGAAGTATTTCTTGATTACATCGACATTCACAGGACGAGTGAACTCTTCACCATCCATAGTTATAAGAATGAATGCACCACTTGAGAAGGCTCACTTGACAATATATGGGCCTTCATAATTAGGAGTCTAGTTGCCTTAGCATCAGGTTTGAAAGATAAGATCTTCTTGAGCACGAGGTCACCTTCTCGGAACACACGAGGTTTGACCTTCTTATCAAAATCTTTCTTCATTATCTACTGATATAACTGACCATGATACATGGAAGTCAATCTCTTCTCTTCAATCAAATTCAACTTATCATATATGCTCTGACACCATTCAACTTCGATCAACTTGGCTTCCATCAACACACACATTGATGGTATTGATCGGTCACCATTTACACTTAGTTTTCATCATCTATCCAGCATTCAATCTTCAAGAATCGGTAACATTTTGCTCTTTATTTTAGTGATTTCTTTAGTTTATTGCATTTTATGAATTTCCGCTTGTTTTATGTGCATTAGTAGCTTTTCTCTTTTTGTCGCATTTTATGCGTTTCTGTGTAGTACTGTTTGGTTTTCAGGTCAAATAACAAGTCCGAAAGTTGCGTACCGGAAGAATGGAGGTCAAAGACTTAATGAAAAGCGAAAAATAGACGAAAACAGGGGGCTGCCACGGGTACTCGTGTCAGCATGTGCAGAAACAACCAGTGGAAACCCAGAAAACAGGGGGCTGACACGGGTGCCCGTGTCAGCTGACATGGCCCGTGTCAGCATGGGATGCAGGATGGACTTATAGTGGGGCCAACACGGGCAACAGTGTCACCTGACATGGCCCGTGTTGGCCATTTCGCCTCATTTGCTTTTTTTTTATGATTTAACACCTTTGTACGTCCAGAGGGCAGTTTAGGCCTTTCACAATGTTTTTAGTATTTGGAAGCTATTTAGTCTGAATTTTGGCATAGAGAAAAGGACTTTTTGATCGTAGAAGAAAAGAGACAGAAAGAAGAGGCGACCTTGCAAAGTGGTTAGAGGATAAGAGATCTTCAAGATCGGAAAAGATTGAAGATCAACCTTCATCAACAACAAATTGTAATGTCTCTAATCTGTAACTTACTGTCTTTGAACATTATGAGAAGCTAAACCCCCCAATGCTAGGGAGGTGTCCCTGAATTGCTATTGTATGAATATTTTATCTATGTTCTTATAATCATTGATGTTTTCTTAATTCAAATTATTATACAACGTTCTTAATGCTTTATTTTATCGGACAAATGGAATTCTGATCTCTGGTTAAGGTTTAGGTCGGACAAACCGCCTTATCGCTTGTTGTATAATAAAAACCGTGTTTAATCACTTAGGAATGAGGATCAAACCGTAGTTACCGTTAATTCTTGATAAACTACATATTTCATAACAGCAATTTGAATAACTAAGGAATTAGGATTGAAATTGACTGTTAATGGTTTTCGGCTAAGGAATTAGAGAAAATAGCTCTTGAGAAATGGTTTTAAATTATTACAACATAGATGTTATATGATATGGAAGAAGTGTACTACAAAGCAATTCATACATCTGGCCCTAGCATTATTTCTCATATCGGTTAAACAAATTTTATACGCTTTATATTTTTATTTCTCGTTATTGATATTTTTAAAAACACTCATCAAACCCTCATATGATATTTTGTTCACTTGAATTATTATAAATATTGGTACTTACTACGCAGTCCTCGAGATCGATACTCGGGATAACTCCTTTTTTATTACTACATTGGTGCAAATAGTACACTTGCTATTTTACCGATCAAGTTTTTGGCGCCGTTGCTGGGGACTGCCAAAAGTATAAGTTGAAAAATAATTCAATTGTAAAAAAATTCTGTGTTATTGTTTATTCTAATAATTGTCTAATCTGTGTATGCGAGGTAAGGCCTCAGCTGAATTTCTTTTTGACGCAGAACTAGAAAGATTATTGCGTGCAAGACGACGAAAAGCTAGGCTGGAACTTTCAGAAGCAACCCCTATTGTTTCTGAGTCTGAAAAAGAAGAAGTTGTTTCAGTTCATTCGGAAGACTCCGAAGCCGTTTCTGAACCAATGGCTGAAGCTCCACCGCCTCCTACGAAAAGACTTCTAGGTGATTATGGGGGTGCAAATTCTCCTACCAGAATGTTAACAATTGTGAACCAACCATTAAATGTTGATCACTTTCAGCTGCACCCTTCAACGATTCGTCAACTCGAAAGGATACCGTTCTCCAGAAAAATCAATGAAGATGCCAATAAGCATTTACAAATATTTATGACCATGACGACATCGTTAAAAATTGAGGGACACTCAGAGGAAGCTAAAAAGTTGGTGATGTTCCCGTTTACACTGTCGGAAGATGCCGAAGAGTGGTTTTACTCTTTACCCACGGGAAGCATAACAGCTTGGCAACAAATGGAGACAACATTTCTGAATGAGTACTTCCCTGCTTCTGTGCATATCCGCAAGAGATATGATATTGTTAATTTCAAACAGAAGGAAGGAGAGTCACTCGGAGACGCTTATAAGAGGTTCAAGTGATTGTTGGTTGCATGTTCTACTCATAACCTGAATGCAACTGAACAGATGCAAAATTTTGTGAATGGACTTAGAATGAAGACTAAGCAACTCATAGACACAGTTGCCGGTGGCTCAACAAATTTTACAACAGCCACTAGGATAAAGAAAATCATTGAAGCCATTGCAGCAAATGCGCATAGGGAACTCTATGACCGCAGTGTAAGTCAACCTGAAGGTATCATTGATCTCAAACTAGCTAATCAAGTTGTGAAGATGGAAGATCAAATAACAGCTGAAGTAGAGAGAAGACTCAAGAAAATGACTCTTGACACTCAAACAGTGGCACAAGTGCAACTGGTCCAACCTATTCAAGCTGTTAGTTGTGAAATTTGTGGAGGTCCTCACTTTGCCATGCATTGTGTGGCAACTGCTCAACAGGTAGAAGAGATTAATTTTCTGAAGCAGAACAATCCTTACTCCAATACATATAATCCTGGATGGAAAAATCATCCAAATTTTTCCTGGAAGGACCAACAAGGAAACGCTCAGAAGCAAGCGCCCACCCAGTATCAAAGCCAACCACAACAACACTATCAGCCACAACAACAGCAACCTTACCAGCAGTAGTTTCACCAATCCCAACAACAATTTCAACAACAGGTTCCAAGAAAAGTAGATTGGGAAATTTCCATTGAAAAAATGGCAGCTCAAAGTTCATAATATCAAGAGGAGACTAGAAGTAATTTGACAAACACTGGTGCTTCAATAAAAAATTTGGAAGTGAAAATGAGTCAGATTGCTCAACAACTTGCGGGTTCGCAAACACAGGGTGCTTTACCAAGTGCTACAGTTACAAATCCAAGAGAACATAATAATGTGAGTGCGGTAACCACAAGGAGTGGTAAGGAAAAAGAAGCCCCTGAAAAAGATGATGACCAAGAAGACCAATTGCTTGAAGTTGATTTGGATATAAAAGAAAATAAGGTTGTGAGTGAAGAGGTGACGGTACCTAAAACAGTGGTTAAAGAAAAAGTTAGTGAATCAAAGTCGATTGTCAAACTCCCTTTCCCCATAAGAAATAAGAAGAAAGAGCAACATGAGAAGAACTTCGAGAAATTATTGGAGATGTTCAAAAAGCTTGAGATTAACATTCCGTTCTTGGAGGCACTTGAGCAAATGCCCTCTTATGCTAAATTCATGAAGGATATTATTTCAAAAAGGAGGAGCACTGACACTGACTCTATTGTACTAACCGAAACTTGTAGTGTTATTTTGCAGGGTATGAAGATTCCGGTAAAGAAAAAAGATCGAGGCTCGGTAACTATCCCTTACACTATCGGGGATAGATCTTTCAAAAAGGCCCTTTATCGACTTGGGGGCAAGTGTGAGTCTCATGCCGTTATCCATCTACAAGAGGTTAGGGATTGGAAAAGTGCAAGATACCAGAATGACATTTCAATTTGCTGACCATTCTGTGAAGAGACCTTATGGAGTGGTGGAAGATGTTCTGGTGAAGATTGATAAGTTTGTATTTTCGGTAGACTTTGTAATCTTAGAAATGCCGGAAGATGAAGAGATACCACTCATTCTTGGTAGACCATTTTTGGAGATCGGGAGATGTTTGATAGATATAGAAGAGGGCACCATGACTCTAAAAGTTTATGACGAAGAGTTAAAAATTGATGTGCGTAACACCATGAAATACAAAGATGATGTTGCCACCAGTCAACACATAGAGGTGATTTATCAAATGATTCTGAAAGAAAATCCTCTAGGTGAACAAAAATTACCCTTGGAGAGAGTTCTAAGTTTATCAATCTTTGAAGACACTCAAGGAGTTGATGAATAGGAAATGGAAGTGTTAACTATGATGGCAACACAACCGCCCTTTAAGGGATCCCGATCACTCCGATGGGAAAACTTAAGGGAACCCCAAGTTGAGGAAAAGAAAGATGAGACCAAGAAAGTGGTTGAGCTAAAACAATTGCCTGAAAATCTCAAGTATGTTTTTCTAGATCCCGAAAGGAAATGCCCGACTATTATAAGCTCTAATCTAGAGGTTTCTCAAGAAGACAAGCTTGTCAAGGTTTTGAAGAAGCACAAAAGTGCAATGGGATGGGCGATAGAAGACTTGAAGGGAATTAGCCCTACGGTGTGTATGCATAAAATTCTCATGGAGGATGGTCACAAACCAGTGGTGCAACCACAAAGAAGACTAAATCCCGTAATGAAGGAAGTGGTTAGGAAAGAGGTGGTTAAACTGTTAGATGTCGGGTTAATTTATCCCATATCCGATAGCTCTTGGGTGAGTCCTGTTCATGTGGTCCCGAAGAAAGGAGGAACTACAGTTATAAGGAATGAGAAAAATGAGTTACTCCCTACTAGGACGATCACGGGTTGGTGTGTGTGCATCGACTAAAGGAGGTTGAATTTGGCGACCAGAAAAGATTATTTTCCGTTACCATTCATTGATCAGATGTTGGAAAGGTTGGCAGGTCATGAGTACTATTGTTTCCTTGATGGATACTCTGGATACAATCAGATAGTGATTGCACCGGAAGATCAAGAGAAGATAGCTTTTACATGCTCCTATGGTATTTTTGCCTACAGAAGAATACCATTCGGGTTATGTAATGCACCAGCCACATTTCAAAGATGGATGACCTCCATTTTTGCGGACATGCTCGAAAAGCATATGGAGGTCTTCATGGATGACTTCTCGGTATTTGGTTTTTCTTTTGATAATTGTTTAACTAACCTTTCCCTTGTGTTAGAAAGATGCCAATAGACCAATCTGATTCTCAACTGGGAGAAGTGTCACTTCATGGTACGAGAAGGAATAGTCTTGGGTCACAAAATCTCTCACAAAGGGATAGAAGTGGACCAAGCCAAGATTGAGGTAATAGAAAAGCTACCACCTCCTATGAACGAAAAAGTTATAAGAAGTTTCTTAGGACATGCGGGTTTCTACCGCAGGTTCATAAGAGATTTTTCCAAGATAGCTAAACCCTTAACTACCCTGTTGGTTAAGGACAAGACTTTCAATTTTGATAAAGAGTGTGTCGTTGCTTTTGAAACGATAAAAAATAAATTGGTGACGACACCTATTGTCATTGCTCCTGATTGGTCTCTACCTTTTGAGATCATATGTGATGCGAGTGACATTGTAGTGGGAGCAGTTCTTGGGCAACATAGAGATAAACTGTTGCATGTCATATATTATGCTAGTCATGTGTTGAACCCTGCACAGATGAATTACGCGACTACCGAAAAGGAGTTGCTAGCTGTGGTCTATGCCTTTGATATATTTAGGCAATATTTGTTGGGTTCTAGAGTCATTGTTTATACTGACCATGCTGCTTTGAAGTATTTGTTTGCTAAGCCGGACTCTAAGCCAAGACTGTTGCGATGGATCCTGCTCCTCCAAGAGTTTGATGTGGAAATCCGGGACAAAAGAGGGTGCGAAAATATTGTGGCAGATCACCTCTCACGGATGTCCCCCATAGAGGAGAATGAGGAAAAGCGTCCAATAAAGGATGAGTTTGCTGATGAAGACATCCTTGTTGTTATTGGAATGCCTTGGTTCGCAGACTACGCGAACTATCTAGTAGGCGGGGTGATCCCGAGTGAATTTGACTCTAACCGTAAGAAAAAGTTTGTTCATGATTGCATGTTCTATTTTTGGGACGACCCATTCTTGTACAAGAAGGAAGTAGACGGGTTGGTCAGAAGATGTGTTCCCAAAGAAGAACAGAGGGATGTTCTGAAAGCTTGTCACGATTCTGACTATGATGGACACTTTAGTGGTGATAGAACCGCTGCCAAAGTCCTCCAGTCAGGCTTATACTGTCCGACACTTTTCAAAGATGCTCAGAAAGTGATCAAAGAGTGCGATAAGTGCCAAAGGATGGGAAACATCTCGAAAAGAAATCAGATGCCGCAAAACCCCATGCTGGAAGTTGAACTCTTTGATGTGTGGGGTATTGATTTTCTGGGACCGTTTCCACCATCATTTGGAAAGAATTACATTTTGGTGGCGGTGTACTATGTATCCAAGTGGGTAGAAGCAGTCGCTCTACCAACAAATGATGCAAAAGTGGTGGTCAAGTTTTTGAAAGAAAACATATTTGTCAGGTTTGGAGTGCCAAGAGCTCTAATAAGTGATGAAGGAACTCACTTCTTAAATCACCTAATGGAGAAGCTACTCTTGAAGTATAATGTAAAACATCGGATAACCACTCCGTACCACCCACAAACAAGTGGTCAAGTTGAAGTGTCAAATAGGCAGCTGAAACAAATCTTAGAGAAGACGATCAATGCCTCTCGCAAGGATTGGGCGAGTAAGCTTGATGATGCGCTTTGGGCATATCGTACTGCTTTCAAAACACCGATTGGTATGTCCCCGTATCAACTGGTATATGGTAAGGCATGTCACCTACCCTTGGAACTTGAACACAAAGCTTTGTGGGCTTCAAAATTCCTTAACTTGGATCTTATGAAAGCGGGAGAATCCTGAATCCTTCAACTCCATGAGTTGGAAGAATTTAGGAACCGGGCATATGAAAATGCAAAGATCTACAAAGATCAAACAAAGAAATGACATGATAGAAGAATCCAAAGGAAGGAATTCTGGGAGGGACAAATGGTACTATTGTTTAATTAAAGGATGAAGTTGTTCTGTGGAAAACTGAGATCGAAATGGTCGGGTCCGTTTGTGGTACACAAAGTATATCCCCATGGAGCAGTCGAAATAAAAAATCCATCCAATGGGGACATTTTTAAAGTGAATGGCCAAAGATTGAAGCCTTACAATGTGGAACAGGAAGTGGGCCAAATTGATGTTGTTCATCTTGTCTGATAAGATGCGCAATCGTCGAGCCAAGCGACGTTAAACGAAGCGCTACGTGGGAGGCAACCCACGCTTTTGTATCTAATTATTCTCTTTGTTTGATTGTGTGTTATTTACTTGCAGGTGTGAACAGTGTTTGCTAGAGGAGTTAAAGATAGTGGTCGCAAAAAGTCTCTGAAAATTCGGAAGCAGAAGTCGGGCACAGCTCAAGAAAGGAAACCAAGGAAAATGAGAAATCAGGGGCCTGACACGGGCGCCCGTGTCAGGATGTGCCAAGGAAGGGTGAAAAATTGGATTTCCAAGGGCCTGACACGGGTGCCCCTTTCAACTGACACGGCCTGTGTCATCCCCTGCGTGGAATAAGCTGGAAAAAGCGCGTTTTGGACGGACACAGCCCGTGTCCTTGGGTAGTGTTGCACTGACACGATCGCCCGTGTCAGCTAGCGCAATGGTGATTTTTTTTAAAAAAATATGATTGTTGGAGCATGGTCCCACCTCCGAAATTCACCCTATAAATACACTTTATCCCCCATTCTCTCCTCATTTACCCCATATCCTTCATACTCTTTCACCTCCATATTTCTTTCTCTCAAAAATACCTAAAACCTCCATGCTCCTCACTTAAAGCTCTCTACTTTCACCTCATATCTCCATCAATTCTCCATCCGTCTTCACAAAAGTTCCACCATTCTCCACCCTCGATTTTCCTACGGTAATATTTTCGCCTACTCTCTCTTTTCAAATTCTTGTTTCTTTTTGTTGTGTGCAGGTACGAATATGTCTCGCTGAGTCGAAAAAAGCAAAAATGTGGCGGAATCATCCCGTCCATGACAAAGGGCGAGAAGAACCCCGAACGAGCACGACATTGTATTCGAGAACCTGGAGCACCAGAAGAGGTATGCGGTTCATCTTAAAAGGAAATTAACCCCCACGAGGTATATGTGTAATGGCACTCTGCAGGAATTGGGATTGCAAGTTAAGGTCCACCGTATGTTCCACGCCTTAGGGATGCTAGAATTCATGCAGTTGGAAGCGCCTACTTTCGCGCGCATTACGCTTGAATTCCTGAGCACCATTGAATTTAAGCTGAAAAATAGGTGGAATGGAACGGAAAAAGAATACTACGGTATGTTGCAATTTTGATTATTTAATACTGATATGGAATTGACTGTGGATGAGTTAGGGAGAATCTTAAAACTCCCAATCGTAGGCCCCGGAGCGGTGCCCGATACATTTGTCCCGGTGGAATTTTTGACCGCCATAACAGGTAACACTAAATATGTTTCCAAAGGGGCAAAGGCATCGGGTATCCATAACCCGTGTTTCAGGTACGCACATAAGGCGTTGGCATACACCATGTTTGGTCGCAGAGATAGCACCGGTGTAGCCACCCAAAAGGAGTTGTTCTTTCTGTACAGTATGGCATCCCAAACTCCAATCAACGTAGCAACATTTGCACCTGACTACTTAGGAAGAGTTGGTCGCGCTACTTTAGGCGACATTTCTGTTGGCGGCATGATTACTCAGATTGCCGATCATTTTGGATTTGGTGCTGCACTCGCTGACTCTCCACGGGTGCCAGGTAAAACCAAACTGGACATGGCCGCCTTGATCCAACAAGGCATTATTGCGGTAAAACAAGATTATTACTCTCTTATGTGCCAAAAAGTCTATGTCCTTGCTTTACTTGCTTACGATTTCATCAGTATTACTAACAGAGCCAACTGGCTCTATGAATGTCCCGACCTGGATGAGGGGGACGAAGATTTTTTTGACTCTTTGCCTGCAGATGAACCGATGGAAGGTGCACCAAGCACCGAGGAGCCTTTTTACCAGCAACCGCAAGAACCGACTCAACCTTCCGGGTCCTACTCCATGCCGCAAGACCAATGGGGCTGGATTTAGGACGAGATCGGTCACCTTCGCACGGAGCAATCCAGGCAAGGTAAGGAGCTCACCAGGTTCGGAGTCGAACAACGCCGTCAAGGGACGGTTTTGGATGAGATGAACGCGATGATGCAACACATGATGTTGCATTATCCGTACCCGCCACCACCTCCACAGTAAACGCTGTAAGTACCTCTCTTATCTTGACATTAAACATTGCGGACAATGTTTGGTTCAAGTGTGGGGGGTTTTTAATTGCTTTATATTTTATTTTTTAGTTGCGTCTGTTGTGTTACTTTGTTTGTCGTTGTGTGGCTGTTTTATTTTTTTAAAGTTACAGATGAAAGTGGATTATGCTGGAAAAATGATAGACTAGTGGACAGTGAGGGAAAGACGCAACCCCAGATTTGCTCTCGAGGCAACCTGGAAGGTGATACAGCTGAGAAACAAAATGTTGGACGCAACTTGGAAACTCTAGACCGAAAGAGGAGAAGGTAAGCCCAAGCTGAAAAAGAAGTTGTCTGTCATAAAGAGTGATTTGGAGCCTGCAAGCTTATCCAACATGGTGAGATTTCAGCTTAACCAAACACAAAAAGAGCGCATTCAGGTATGACTTTATCTCTCTAATTTTGCGTAAGTTCTACTGATACAGCACAATACAAAAACGCACATTGAGGCACGTTGTTTGTTTTCACCCTTTTAGCCTTTCTAGCCATCCATAATGTTGTATTCATCCGTTGCTAACCTCGTTGAGCCTGTACCCCTTTGTTTGTGTAAACCGTCATGTTAACCATAAGCCAAACACTTCCTACCCTCGCTCGGCATGACTGTTGTAGTGTATAATTTGTGCAAAAAGATAAGTTTGGGGTGGTAATCCTTAGAAGAAATGTTGGAAAAAGGGCAAGTGCAAGAAAAAGAAAAAGAAAAACTGTGTAGAAACATTCGCTTCTACCGGAAAAAAAAAGAAAAAAAAATAAAAAAATAGAGAAATGAAGAATAAGCACTTGCCTTGGAAATAGACTCACGCATTAATGTGATAATCCAAAGAAAAATTCGAGTGAAAAAGAGTCAAGATTGGACGACACCCAATAAAATAATTCTTGCACAAAGAAAAACAACAACATGAATACCAAGTTGTAAAATCGTTTGTCATCCATTTTTGCTGTCTACTCTCCCACCGTACCTAAGCCCCGTTATAACCCTGAAGACCTCTTAAAGTGTGTGAATTGTGTTTGTGTAGTTGACGTAGAATCTATTCAAAAAGTAAGAGTTGATATTGCATACCTTGATATCTTGAGTGCTAAACACCTTAACCCCGAGAGATTTGGTGAGTAGTGTGAAGAAGTTTGCAGGTAAAAGAACACTCGGAAATGATAAAGCAGTGGAGAAGTTCGAATGGGTAAACCAGAAGCTTAATCGGGAAGGAGAAAGATAACTTGCGAATAACATCAGTTATGTTGTGGAGAGAATAGAATCCATGGTTGACCTCCGCGTTGTCTCTTACATCACTTGAGGACAAGTGTCGCATCCGCGAAAAACAACCGGCGGGCTGAAACAAACACAACACAGAGCCGCCACCGTGCGTTATTTATCCCAAAGAGGGAAAGGAAACGCTCGAAGTAAACCTGGGAAAAGCATGGTCTCGCGACCAAAGAGAATGGGATCGGGAGTCGGTTACGCAAGGGGAAGGTATTAGCACCCCTCACGTCCGTCGTACTCGACGGGATCCACGCTCTAAAAGATAGGTTAAGGTTGCTAAAACAAAACATCACACACACACACTGAAAACAACACAGGTGGGGGAAAAGAGGAGAGGGCTCGCTAGGACATCGCGTCCTATGCCTACGTATCTCGTCTGGAACGAGAATCAGAGCTGCCGTAGTTCGGCTCACGCACGCCGAAACAAAACAAAACACAAAAAGGCAAACATGGAACCCGAACGCCAATCGCTGGACTTACATCAGCTTCCGAACCAAACAAACCCACACTGGAAACCAGATGCCACTTGATGGACTTATACCGGACTCCAAGCACACAATAAGAGGATACGGAATGCCAATGGCTGGGCTTACATCCGTCTCCTACACACACAAGAACAAACAAGCAACAAGCTACTAAGGAGTCGGGAACTCGAGCCTAGCAACTGTCAAGCACACACACACAAGAAGGAAAAAGGGTGCCCGGAGAGACCTCGCACGGTCTCCTGCCTACGTACCTCATCTGGTATGAGGATCAGGACGACGTACTTCCCCTGAACGGGAAAGAAATTCTAACCAGATACAAAGGGAAACACACTACTAGGGAGCTGGACTCGAGCCTAGATGTTATCATGCATCATTGCCCTATGTTATGGTTTCTATCTACTTGCACAACAGCAAGCTAATCCTAACCAGGAAGAAGCAAAGTGTGCAAGCATAAACAAAACAAATCAAACATTCACAGTTAGCACACACTATATACAGACAGATGTGGGCTCAATCAAGGGTTAAGTTGCAAAAACAACACAACTGTGTCAGGGTGGTGTTAGCTCTTAACCCTGACATTGAGAGTCAGGGTGAAGCCAGATGAAAGGTGAGTGAGGGGTGTGCCTCACAGCTCTTATCCCTGGCCAGGGAGAGCTTCAGACAAAGGAGTGTGGGTTCAGAAAGTGGGAACCCTTCTACACTCATGACTCTGACTCAACTGTACAACTGTACAAGATCTTGGGTTAATATCCCAATGCATCAACACAGTGGTGTGAGCAGAGGGACGACTCAACAAGAATAGCAGGAGGTGGACTACACACCTCTTGTGTCTGCCAATTGCCTTAATCAAGGTCTTTTCCTGCTTGGGGACAAATATAAACAAGCACAATCATTGCCTCTTAAGGAGGACTTCAGACAGGTGTCTGGCCAAGTAACAGGCCAGGTCTTCCAGACTACATGGAGAAACGAAATTCTACCTCAATTGGTTTATACAACCAAGCAGCAGCACAAAGCAAGTTCAAAGATGAACTATTAGCAACTAATGTACCTGAAATCAATCAAATACAGTCAGTATACCAATCTCAAAGTCAAAACAGACAAGATAAGAATCAATAGTCAACACAATCAATCACATGTGCAAAGCACAATCAACTCAAGTGAGCCAAGCATCCTACAAAATAAACCAAGTTAGTTCATAACAATCAACCAAACTCAATCAACTTTCATTAATCTCCTTAAAGCATTTGCTTCTTAACCTGAAAAGCACATCCAAACGTGAGAAACAAGACCACTAGGACAAGCCTAGGGTCCAAAGGAGATGAAAAATTCAAAACAGCAAGTGAAAATTAACCAAAACCAAGATTAATCAATCTGGAATAAGGTCCAATTGGTCTCACATCAAAACTATGCACAAAATTCATTTCATACACAAAACATGTCAAACTATGCACTTTGGAATCACATTGGAGCAAACAGAATGATCACAATCAAACCAATACCAAAATAGCTCAATAAATTCCCAGAAAATTCAAGCTTAAACAGAACACATTCAATGAGCAACATATAAAATTTCATGCTATTTGGACCAGACGAAGTATGGAAATTAAATTCACTAAGTCATGGTATGCAAATACAAGCTCAAACAATGCCACAAATCATGTATCAACTTTAGGCAAGTGTAAAACAGAAATGGCATAAGATAAATGAACCACACCAAAGCCAAAATGAAATTAAACATGTTAAGAATCAATCCACAAAGTTTCAGCTTCATGTGATAAGGCATGGGAATTTCACAAGTCATGTAAGTTGAACACTCCACAAAAGTTCACAAATGACTAAACAGCAAAGAGAATCCCAATCAAATAGGAAATGAATCTAAACAATCTACAAAAAATCATGCTCAACCTGGACATACAGAAGTAATCACATGCAAAAAATTAGAGCAATTGGCATAGCATAAGCATGGAAATTAAAATTAAGAACATGAGTAAAGCATAGTGTGACATACATTGTCACACTCATGAAGATCACATCATATCTCCTAATCCAAAAATGCAAAATTAGCAAACCATATACCAAAATCACCAGGAATGAGTCTAGATCAAGCACAAAAAATTTCATGAATTTCTAATGAAGCATCATCATTTTATGAGCAAAAGAGTGAGCATGGTGCACAAAGGACACATTCAAACAATCCCTAGCCAAATAATTTTTCCACACGTGCACAATATGATTAAAAATAACCAAAAAATCCGGCACATCACAAGGAGAATGGCACAAAAAATTTCATCAAATTTGGATTAAAATTGAAGGAGTTATCATTTTTTGATGTTGAGAAAAAATAAAAATCAATAAAATGGCAAGGTGAATTATGAAGCATGGTTGAAATAAATATCAAAAGCAAAAATGAGGATTGCTATCAAACAGAATCGAAGCTGGTTCTATTTCAAACAGGCAGCGCGCGCTACAACATGGAATGACACGTGGACCAACCGTTTACGCTATAACACCTTGGCCATGCAAACAACAAGAAACACGGATCTAAACGCAATTCTGGAAATTTACAATATGTTCTTCGCGTGTTCTTACCAAAATCCCAGCCTATGAACAAACTTTAACCAAATTCAACAATCCATACACCGTTGGAAAGATCTCACAAAGAACGACACGAATCTGGCCTTAATTAAACTTAATTCATGCTAATCAACTCGGATCGATCAAAACAACATTTGAACATCAAACTTCAAATCCTAATATCTCATTCAATACTCAACGAAATTCAACGATTCAAAGTTCATGATGCTCTAAAATCTAAGATCTATACAAGCCATATCATAATTACAACAATTATTGAGATCGAATTCTAACCTCCTAGAGATGGCAGTGTTGGATTCGTGCGTTTCAAGGTCCAAAAGCTGAAAACAGATGTTGATTGAAGCTTAGGAAGGTGAATGGAAGAGGTTTTTCAGCTCAAAACAGCTCCAGCGCGAAGAATCTTCAAAATGCCATGGATGCTCAAGACGCCAACAGTCACGAATCTTCAACGATTTGGCCAATGTTTTGTGCAACAGTTCTTCAACAATACCTGTAGAGGAAGATCAACACAAGTACCAGCAAAGAGAGTGAAGAAATTCAATGGAAAAGTGAAAAAAAATTGAAAAAGTTTGAGGAAAATTGAGAGAATTTTGGTGATTTTCTGTTAGATCTGAGAAATGAGATTGTGATTATGTGAATTCTGTTACAATTAAGCATATATACCACTTCCTAATCCAATTGTTAATCAAGATTAGCAAAATCAAGTGAATTAGTGAAATGAAGTTTTAAGTGTTTTGGCCAAAATGCCCTTTTCACAATGCAGCCAATGTAACAGTAAAAGAGCAATTCAAGCAAGTCCAAAATGATGTTTATGATGTGTTGGAATTGGTTTGAAGTGCAAATGCCATGTATTTTTCAAAAACACTATTTTTCCCACCAAAATGCAAATTAGTTCACTTGAAAAATGGACTTTTGCTATGATGATTTTTGATGAAATGTGATGATGCATCATGAAAGTACATGTCAAATGTGGTTTGCTCAAAAACGAATCACCCAATTTGGCCTTTCCATTCAAAAGTTATGCCACTTTGAAAATCAACTTTTTCTGAAAATGATTTGATCATAACTTGCCAACCACACATGAGAAATTCATGTTTTTGGACTTTTTGGAAATGGGAGAACAAGATCTTCAACTTTCATGTTGAACAAAATTTCATTTGAAGCATTTTTGGACACGTAATTTGTAGGAGAAAAACTTTCCATTTTTGGCAATTTTCAATTACAAGTCACTTTTTATTTTTGGAAAGTTTCCATCTGACTTTATTTTCTTCATTCTTGATGTTTGAAATGTCAAATGAAACTTGTTTAGACATGAATGAAGTGTCTCTAACCCTCTCCCTCCTCCAAATCCATCAATTCAGGCACAGTTGACCACAGTTGACTTTTCTGACTGATAGATGAATCTGGCTATGCACTGATCAAGTCGAGCTTCAATCTCCTGATGAAATGGCTCAACCATGAAACCCTAGCTTTCATAAGCTCAATATAATCATGAAATGATCCCCATATCCATTGTAGACCCCATCTCCTTGCCAAGCCCTGACTGGCCCAATGCAGATGATTCAACTGATTAGGGTTGACCAGTGGTCAAAACCCTAACCTCAAGGCATCTGATCAATCTCTTGGTGATGACAAAACCATGATGATGATGATGTATCATTTCAACCAATATAAATCTCAATCTCCTTGAGAATCAAAAAACCCTA
The DNA here is from genome assembly GCF_024323335.1 of Lathyrus oleraceus. NCBI lineage: Eukaryota > Viridiplantae > Streptophyta > Magnoliopsida > Fabales > Fabaceae > Lathyrus > Lathyrus oleraceus. Next base: position 323,902,682 of record NC_066582.1, on the reverse strand, counting down.
ATTTGAATCACAAACCCTCAGATGGCTAATGATCCATTCAATGAAACCCTCAGGCTTGAATCTCAACCTCCTATCTTCTGACCAAGACTTAGGAGAATGACTTGCTCAATGTAGCCACATGATATGCAACATGCCAATGACTAATGACCTAAGAAATGCAATGCAATATGTTAAGCTAGTCCCAAGAGAGAAGGGCAAATTTTGAGGTGTTACAGCTGCCCCTATTCAATCCACTGTGAACCTGTCGATATGAATAGCCTCGGCTTTCAGATGATCAGGATGAAGAGTGATTGAATACCAAGAACAGATGAACAATTTGCACTCTGATGGGAAATTATTAACAACGCCTGTCAGAATCGGCAAAGAAGCGATCTTGAAAGAAGCATCCGTCTGGTACGGAGCAAGTCGGCCTGATCACCGAAACAAAATGTCGACCTGGATACCAAAATAAATGGTAACGCAGGGATAACCATGGCCTGAACACCACATCCGCTGGGGATTATTATTTTTTCCTTTTCTTGAACCCCAAAAATTTTCTCTTTTTCGTTTTCTTGAACCCCGAAATTTTCTTTCGCGCAAATGATCCCGGACCACTGCATTTGAACCCCAACATCTTGTTTGCCAAAATAATGAACCCCATTCTCCATTTGAACCCCAGTCGCCTGACGATAACTTGTCATCACCATTGTGAACCCCATTCTCCAGAAAATGCCGCAACATTTCCCTTTCTCCATTTGAACCCCGCTCTCCAGAAAATGCCTCAACATTTCCCTTTCTCCATTTGAACCCCGTTCTCCGCTTTCTCGTGATAATTCCGCTGGCAACGCCGGAAATAACACCAAACACCACTCTGATGGCGACATATCAGAGGGTACACCTTCACAAAAGGAAGGTAACATGTGCATCTCTTCCTCAGAAGACACCCATAACGACCTCCATTGGCCTCAGCCAAAGTCTAAGGTGACACACGAACAGAAGATAATCCTGAGGACCTCATCCCGGATATAATCTTCAACTCCAATCTCCATTTGGACCTCGCTCTCCAGAAAATGTCTCAACATTTCCCTTTTCTCCAATTGAACCCCGATCTCTAGAAAATGCCTCAACACTTCCTTTTCTCCATTTGAACCCCAATCTCCAGAAAATGCCTCAACACTTCCTTTTCTCCATTTGAACCCCAATTTCCAGAAAATGCCTCAACACTTCCTTTTCTCCATTTGAACCCCGTTCTCCAATCTCTTGTGATAATTCCGCTGGCAAATGTCGGAAATAACACCAAACACCACTCTGAGGGCGACATATCAGAGGGTACACCTTCACAAACGGAAGGTAACATGTGCATCTCTTCCTCAGAAGACACCCATAACGACCTCTGTTGGCCTCAGCCAAAGTCTAAGGTGACACATGAACAGAAAATAATCCTGAGGACCTCATCCCGGATATAATCTTCAACTCCAATCTTCATTTGGACCCCGATCTCCAGAAAATGTCTCAACATTTCCCTTTCTCCAATTGAACCCCGATCTCCAGAAAATGCCTCAACACTTCCTTTTCTCCATTTGAACCCCGATTGTCGCGCTGATCGCGTAACGTCCTTTGATTTTATTTCCATCTCTGTCTGACGGAAAAATTTCCTCCAGTATCGCACTACTGGGGAACCTTGCTGATCTGACGTCATGATGCTAAACTCCTCAGAGTAACACCTTCAACCCGACACTGACTAATGACTGGGAAAAAACTCGACGTTTATTGGACATCGAACAATGATGTTTACTGACACCAAAGAAAACTCGACCAGACATATACTGATGACTGGGAGGAAACTCGACGTTTACCGGACATCGAACAATGATGTTTACTTGACACCAAAGAAAACTTGACCAGACATATACTGATGACTGGGAGGAAACTCGACGTTTACCGGACATTGAACAATGATGTTTACTTGACACCAAAGAAAACTCAACCAGACACTTACTGATGACTGGGAGGAAACTCGACGTTTACCGGACATCGAACAATGATGTTTACTTGACACCAAAGAAAACTCGACCAGACATTAACTGATGACTGGGAGGAAACTCGACGTTTACTGGACATCGAACAATGATGTTTACTTGACACCAAAGAAAACTCGACCAGACACTTACTGATGACCAGGAGGAAACTCGACGTTTACTGGACATCAAACAATGATGTTTTCTTGACACCAAAGAAAACTCGACCAGACACTTACTGATGACTGGGAGGAAACTCGACGTTTACTGGACATCGAACAATGATGTTTACTTGACACCAAAGAAAACTCGACCAGACATTAACCAATGACCGGGAGGAAACTCGACGTTTACTGGACATCGAACAATGATGTTTTCTTGACACCAAAGAAAACTCGACCAGACACTTACTGGTATCACAAGAATGCTGAACTCCTCAGAGTAACATCTTCAAACTTCCATCTCGCACGACAGAAATCTTCCTCCAATATCGCGCTACTGGGGAATATTGTTGATCCAGTACCAAACTCCTCGGAGTATCATCTTCACTGACCGGCAAAACCCATTCTTGGATGGTAACCATGGCTTGAGTCGCGCTGATCGCGATCTTCATTTCCATCTCTGTCCGACGGAAAAGTTTCCTCCAGTATCGCACTACTGGGGAACACTGCTGACCTGACGTCATGATGCTAAACTCCTCAGAGTAACATCTTCACCATCTGGCAAAACCCATTCTTGGATGGTAACCACGGCTTGGGGTTAACTTATGCTTGCAATGCTGATGTTGATCTTCCAACCAGCGAAACCACCTCTCAAACGGTAACCACAGCTTGAGTAACACCTTCACCCACTGGCGAAACATAAATCTCAAACGCCGACCTCGGCTTGAGACTAGCTGATGCTTGCAATGATACATGATTGATTTTTTCAGCGTAATGCTCCATAATTATGGAAATGCTACGCAAATTAATAAGCAATATGCTATGATCTCCTAAATGATGCATGCATAAAAAAGCATCCCCCTCAAGGGACTCTTCTGGGGAGCTCGAGACACTTTGCTGAGGAACTCGTCAACACTCCGATCTCCACCCTGATGGGGAATAACACTGCTGCTAGGAAAAGGCAACCCTTGCTGGGGAAGACCTCCTTTGCACTCTGTGGGGAAACACCAGTCTTAGACTTGCTGGGGATGCAACACTCCAGACTCTGTTTGGGGAACCACCACTCACAGATACCTCCGCTGGGAAATAGCAACCTTCAGGCCTGGCGACTGGGGAAGCATCAATCTGAAACCTGTTGGGGATAACCATCCTGACCCTGCTAGGGAAACCACAGACCTTGAATCTGCTGGGGAATAGTCCTCACAACTCTGCTTGGGGAGATGAGGAAAATCTGATACCGAACACCCGTCGACTCGTCGACCCCTGGCATTCCACCTCCAAATCCACCGTCAGCTTTCCAATCTTGAGAACTCCCTGACTCGTCTGGACCTTTTCTGCTCCATCATCTGGTATTCCCAACCGCTCCACACTCTACGGAGAACGAACTCCTGGGACTATATAGACTTTTCAATTTTTAGACTTTGAAGAGTCTTCTTGATTAATTCTCAAGGATCGTCGTACTTCTTTCGCCGTCTTCTCACCGTTCTTCTATTCATTCGTCCTTGATTGGACTCCGTGGGGATTTGTTTTGTCAAAAGCTTCCACATCACAACCTGCAAGTGAGTGAAAAAATATCTAACAGTTCCTGCAAAAGAGATCGTTAGATAAAACCGTGCCCCAGGCGTGTCAAGATTTCAACACTTGGGTCACTCAACCTTCCGAATAAGATTTCAAGCTTCAATCTTATAAACATGCATTGGAAGGGACCTGTACGTCTAAAAATGCAAAATTCTTTATCACAAACAATTGGATGTTTTTGCAATCAAAGCGGTAATGAAAAACAAAAACAAAATTATTTGACTGAATGTGCATTTTATTGATTGAAAAGTGTGTGGCTCAAATTGAGCAATACAAAGGAAGCAATTCCTGAAAAGAGGTAATTGCGCACAAAAGGAAAAATCTATCCTAATGGCAATATGAAACCCGTGATCTCATCGAGTTCCAACTCGGTTACACCCCATATGTCCTCAGACTCTCCTTGCTTTCTGCCTTCTGAACAAGACGCTTCTGATTGATCCCTACCGGGTATTATCCATGTGCCTTAACCAAAGCGCAAACGATCATGCCAGACGCAGTTGTTCGTTTCAATCCCTCTTTTGCCTGGACCGCCCTTTCGGGTTTTCAGTCCACCGGGATACCCCTTTTTGCCCAAGTCGCCTTTTCAGGTTTTCGACTTGCCGAGTGTACAATTTTTTCATTTTATCCCTAATTTTTGCCCGAACCTTTTCTTTCTGTTTTTTGGTTCGCCGGGATGCCCATTTTTGCCTGGACTATTTTATTCTTTTCGTCCATCGGGTCTCTTTATACGAAGTATTTTTTAACTGCGTCTGCATTCACAGGGGATGGAAAATCCTCGCCATCCATGGTCGTTAGCAACAAGGCTCCACCAGAGAAAACCTTCTTGACCACGAATGGACCTTCATAATTGGGTGTCCATTTGCCCCTACGATCATTTTGAGGAGGAAGGATCTTTTTCAGCATCACCCACGTGATATACCCGAGGTCGCACCTTTCGGTCAAAAGCACGCTTCATCCGCTGCTGATACAACTGCCCATGACAGATAGCCGCCAGCCTCTTTTCCTTAATTAGGCTCAACTCTTCATACCGGGTCCTTACCCATTCAGCCTCTTGCAATTTCACGTCCACCAGGACTCTCAAAGAGGGAATCTGAACCTCAACCGGTAGCACGGCTTCCATACACCAACGAGAAAGACTTTGCCCCAGTAGGCGCACCGAGGTACAATACCCAGGATACAAGCCTCACACTTGCCCATACTGTCGGTGCATTCGAATGCTAACCTGGAAACGAAGGGAACATGGGATCCCTTCGCCGTAACCAAAGCACTAACTCGTCCACATTAACCCCATCAGACATCAGAATCCATTCGGATTCGAGGTCAGGCCCCTCCTCCGGGATCGGTCACTCTCAATCTTTCGATTTGAGCACCTCGAGATGTCCTCATCAGGGAACTCAAACTTCCTCGGTTGATAATCCTCAACAGGTTGCTGGGCGAGGTAATCAGACAATACACTCCCCTTGATTGCTTTCTGAGCGGTGTACTGAATATCGCATTCAATCAAAATCATTTGCCCTCTTGCAACCCGTCCGGTCACTGCTGGCTTCTCAAAAATGTACCTGATCAAATCCATCCTGAAATCCATAAAGTGGTATGAACCAGCATATACTGTCTCAGTCGGCGAGCAGCCTATGCCAAAGTACATTAAGTTTTCTCGAACAGTGAATGTATTGTTTCACAGTCGGTAAACTTTTTGCTAAGGTAAATTGCATGCTCTTTTCGACAAGACTCGTCATGCTGACACAATACGCACCTCATAGACCCCTCGAGGGCTGTCAAGTACCAGATTAACAGTCTCTCTCCATAGGGAGGCAACAGAATCGGAGGCTCCTGCAACTTATTCTTTTATTTTTTCAATGCCCCTTGGCAATCATTTATTTCACCTGACCGTTTGATCTTTTTTTTTCTTGAATGGGTTCCCACGTGGCTGTTAGGTGAGATGTGAACCATGACATGTAGTTCAATCTACCCAGGAGACTACGAACCTCTCTTTCCATTCTCGGTTCAGGCATTTCTTGTTTTGTTTTCTTTCTTTTTTTTTCTTCTTTTTTTTTAAGCAGGATCAACCTCGATTCCTCTCTTGCAATGAACCCCAACAGCTTACCGGCCCACACTCTGATAGTGCACTTATTTGAATTCAACCTCAGTTTGAATTGTCTCAACTGGTCCATTCAGCTTGGCCAGATCTACCAGATGCCCCTCTTCTGTTTGGGACTTTGCTATCATGTCATCAACATAGCATTCGATTCTACGATGAATCATATCATGAAACAAAGTCACTCTGATACATGGCATCGGCGTTCTGCTTCTCTAGAGGACAATCTCCTCTCCATGGTAGCTTGTGCACAACGACACCGGTATCCGACCCTGGCATATCCTGACACGACCAGGTGAAGGTGTCCACATGCTCTTTTAACAGGGCTACCACTCTGCTTTCGACTTGCCTCTGAAGCGGCCCCAATTTTCATTTCCTTTCTGACCTCGGCGGTATACAGGTTAACAAGCTCAACTCGCTTCACGCGGCTGAATCACCTCCTCCTCTTATTTCAACAACCTGGCTAATTCCAGCAGATCACAATCTTCTTCGCCTTCTTCTTCGGCATGATAGATCGGATTGTCGAGGTCATACAGAGGTGTAACCAAATTGTTATCAATGAGATCAGGAGAATTACTTTTCGAATTCTTAACAAGACAAATCAAAAAGGGAAAAAAGTGAAAACAAACATTGCCATTTTTATTTGTTTTAAACTGCAAAAATAAATGAAAAACAGGGAACACCGCTTTTAATTGAAAAACATCCATTTATTTATGATGCAAAATGTTGCAAAATGAAACATGAGGTGACCCTTACAATGGACCATTACGTGTCGGGCAACACGTATGGCTTTCATGCAAACAGTATTGAGAAACAAGAAATATTACTCTTCCGGATGAGTGACAGTGATGATCTGTTAGGCCTTCCAGCTTCCTGGTACGCACGATTTTATCCATTGATCAATCTCCCAATCACTGTCAGTTTCTTCACCTACCGCACCGGCGTGAACTGGATCTAGCATTCCAGCACTGATAAACGTGAACGATGGACGACGACCTCTGTTTCGCTCCGACGAGTCTTGGCCTTCCTGATAGCCAACCCCAAACATATCCGCCTTTACCACGATGTCTATGATCTTTCCCCAGCCTGGGATCCCTCCATTTCTCACCACTTCCACAGCCTGTTTGTAAGAAGAAATGGATGGCTTTTTCTCTTTCTTAACCCCAATGGCATTTTCCCCCCTGACGGTTTCAGCTGCCAGACTGGGTGCTTTACACCTCACATCGTCCATTTCTACTTTCATCATTCTCTGGACCGATTCCCCCATCACTACACACCCCTTTGTGGTGACAGCCGCACAACAATCATCAACACGAGGGAAAGCTCCACCCTTCCTCAGGGGTTTTGGGACCATGGACATCGGCATTTTTAACTGATCCTTATCAGTCACCTCTATCCTTTTCCTGTCCGTCGACATCAGTTTCACTTTTACAGGACCATGCCTTGTCGCGGGGTTAGCACTATCATCTGTCGTCGGTGCAAAGTTGATTGCCTTAGAATCCACCAAGTCTTGGACCACATGCTTAAAAGCTTTGCAATCCTCAATGTGATGTCCGGGTGCCCCAGCATGGAACTCACACCTGACATTCTCATCGTAACTGGCAGGCCTCTGATCAGGTTTCAACAGAGTCAACATCCTTGGCTGCACCAACCCAATATCCTTCAACCTTTTAAACAGCGAGGCATAAGTCACAGGCGGCCTATCGAAATGACGGTCTGTCGTCCTTCTTCTCACTTGGCCCCCAGCTCTTTGTGTTCTCAATTGAGGTGGTGGTTGCTGCTGTTGTGCAGATTGATTACTAGTAGGGATTGTTGCCGTATCAGCATATGAGTGGTAACGATCCTTACCGCGTTCTCTTCTGGCCTGCACACCACCTGCTTCAACTTCCTTCTTAAGCTGACCATTGCCAGAGGGCTTCTTTACTACGAAGGACGGAGCCTTTCCCTGAACTTTGTCCGCTAGCAACCATTTCTCAATCTTCTCCACCTTTTCAGCAATTACCTTCTGCCCCAAGGCGATCCCTTGCACGACTTTGAACAACTCTCTCATCATCTCTTTTAGTTCGAGAATGTCGGCGTCGGGTGGATCCATCAGTCAGGGTTTGTTAAGTCTAGCAGGGTATCTGAGCGAAAAAGCTGTGCGCACCGGTTAGATACTGACACCTACAAAACAGCAAACAGGTTAATATGCATGAATGCAACGTCTATCCATGCGAGGAAGCTTCTGTCTTTCGATCCTGGTTTCATCGAGACAGATAATATTTTGACAATAACATTCTGACATCAAGATGTCTCTCAACCAGAATCTCAATCGAGAATGTGCCCTGAGTATGGATAGACATGAGTTAAATGCCGATGAATGCAAAATGTGGATGATGCTGATGCGTGAATGCAATGCACTGTGCCATCCTCCAAGTCATCTGATCATCTGTTGTACTGAGCCCCGATCTCTGGATCAATCACAACCATCTGCGGTACTGAGCAATCACAAATCCGACTTGGGAGTTCCGAAATAAACGGAACTGAAAGATACATCACCATCATCACCAGAGATTCACTGAGCAGATAACCACAACAATCTCTGAATCGGCCCGGGGAATCCTGAAATAAACGGATCCCCACTGATAAATAACACGGACAGCACTCCGTCGTCTCAGAAAGAAATGCCCATAAATCCGACTTATAAATATGACTCTGATCAACGGAACCAAAAGTCACCATCTGAACATGCATCTGAAAGAATCACCCTCCCCTCACAGGTAAATTCTAATCAGGTCACCCTAAGGCGGATAATAGTCTTGACAATCGGGCAGAGATACTCAATGGGTTTGCCCTTTCGGGTGTGCCATTGTAGCTCCCTTAAGATCGTCTAAACCAAAGATCCGGGAAATGATCGGTCACCGAAGTCAATAGTTCAGATGAAGTGACTCAACCAGAGTGGAGTACCCCACAAAGGAAGAGCACTATCAAATGAACCTCGTCCGGCTTGTAGTACATCACATTGCTAAGCACATGTTGACCTAACATGAAGGAGGCAACATGAGACCACACTACTCCTAGGTGTATACTCGGGCCTGGGTTTTAGCCCCACTCAGAACACCCACCCCAAAACAGAGGAACCACCTGTACATAGGACAGCAACATGATAGTATGATGCATGCAAACATTTATGCAAATATATACACAATCAGAATAATAAATGCATAAATAAAGCGGCACAAGCAACCTAAACTATCCTAGAACGCTAGGAGATACTCGCTTAGGGAAGATGGACCAACAATAGGTCAACTTCTATATTCCCCAGCAGAGTTGCCAGCTGTCGCATCCGCGAAAAACAACCGGCGGGCTGAAACAAACACAACACAGAGCCGCCACCGTGCGTTATTTATCCCAAAGAGGGAAAGGAAACGCTCGAAGTAAACCTGGGAAAAGCATGGTCTCGCGACCAAAGAGAATGGGATCGGGAGTCGGTTACGCAAGGGGAAGGTATTAGCACCCCTCACGTCCGTCGTACTCGACGGGATCCACGCTCTAAAAGATAGGTTAAGGTTGCTAAAACAAAACATCACACACACACACACACACTGAAAACAACACAGGTGGGGGAAAAGAGGAGAGGGCTCGCTAGGACATCGCGTCCTATGCCTACGTATCTCGTCTGGAACGAGAATCAGAGCTGTCGTAGTTCGGCTCACGCACGCCGAAACAAAACAAAACACAAAAGGCAAACATGGAACCCGAACGCCAATCGCTGGACTTACATCAGCTTCCGAACCAAACAAACCCACACTGGAAACCAGATGCCACTTGATGGACTTATACCGGACTCCAAGCACACAACAAGAGGATACGGAATGCCAATGGCTGGGCTTACATCCGTCTCCTACACACACAAGAACAAACAAGCAATAAGCTACTAAGCAGTCGGGAACTCGAGCCTAGCAACTGTCAAGCAAACACACACAAAAAGGAAAAAGGGTGCCCGGAGAGACCTCGCACGGTCTCCTGCCTACGTACCTCATCTGGTATGAGGATCAGGACGACGTACTTCCCCTGAACGGGAAAGAAATTCTAACCAGATACAAAGGGAGACACACTACTAGGGAGCTGGACTCGAGCCTAGATGTTATCATGCATCATTGCCCTATGTTATGGTTTCTATCTACTTGCACAACAACAAGTTAATCCTAACCAGGAAGAAGCAAAGCGTGCAAGCATAAACAAAACAAATCAAACATTCACAGTTAGCACACACTATATACAGACAGATGTGGGCTCATTCAAGGGTTAAGTTGCAAAAACAACACAACTGTGTCAGGGTGGTGTTAGCTCTTAACCCTGACATTGAGAGTCAGGGTGAAGCCAGATGAAAGGTGAGTGAGGGGTGTGCCTCACAGCTCTTATCCCTGGCCAGGGAGAGCTTCAGACAAAGGAGTGTGGGTTCAGAAAGTGGGAACCCTTCTACACTCATGACTCTGACTCAACTGTACAACTGTACAAGATCTTGGGTTAATATCCCAATGCATCAACACAGTGGTGTGAGCAGAGGGACGACTCAACAAGAATAGCAGGAGATGGACTACACACCTCTTGTGTCTGCCAATTGCCTTAATCAAGGTCTTTTCCTGCTTGGGGACAAATATAAACAAGCACAATCATTGCCTCTTAAGGAGGACTTCAGACAGGTGCCTGGCCAAGTAACAGGCCAGGTCTTCCAGACTACATGGAGAAAAGAAATTCTACCTCAATTGGTTTATACAACCAAGCAGCAGCACAAAGCAAGTTCAAAGATGAACTATTAGCAACTAATGTACCTGAAATCAATCAAATACAGTCAGTATACCAATCTCAAAGTCAAAACAGACAAGATAAGAATCAACAGTCAACACAATCAATCACATGTGCAAAGCACAATCAACTCAAGTGAGTCAAGCATCCTACAAAATAAACCAAGTTAGTTCATAACAATCAACCAAACTCAATCAACTTGCATTAATCTCCTTAAAGCATTTGCTTCTTAACCTGAAAAGCACATCCAAACGTGAGAAACAAGACCACTAGGACAAGCCTAGGGTCCAAAGGAGATGAAAAATTCAAAACAGCAAGTGAAAATTAACCAAAACCAAGATTAATCAATCTAGAATAAGGTCCAATTGGTCTCACATCAAAACTATGCACCAAATTCATTTCATACACAAAACATGTCAAACTATGCACTTTGGAATCACATTGGAGCAAACAGAATGATCACAATCAAACCAATACCAAAATAGCTCAATAAATTCCCAGAAAATTCAAGCTTAAACAGAACACATTCAATGAGCAACATATCAAATTTCATGCTATTTGGACCAGAGAAAGTATGGAAATTAAATTCACTAAGTCATGGTATGCAAATACAAGCTCAAACAATGCCACAAATCATGTATCAACTTTAGGAAAGTGTAAAACAGAAATGGCATAATATAAATGAACCACACCAAAGCCAAAATGAAATTAAACATGTTAAGAATCAATCCACAAAGTTTCAGCTTCATGTGATAAGGCATGGGAATTTCACAAGTCATGTAAGTTGAACACTCCACAAAAGTTCATAAATGACTAAACAGCAAAGAAAATCCCAATCAAATAGGAAATGAATCTAAAAAATCTACAAAAAATCATGCTCAACCTGGACATACAGAAGTAATCACATGCAAAAAATTAGAGCAATTGGCATAGCATAAGAATGGAAATTAAAATCAAGAACATGAGCAAAGCATAGTGTGACATACATTGTCACACTCATGAAGATGACATCATATCTCCTAATCCAAAAATGCAAAATTAGCAAACCATATACCAAAATCACCAGGAATGAGTCTAGATCAAGCACAAAACATTTCATGAATTTCTAATGAAGCATCATCATTTTATGAGCAAAAGAGTGAGCATGGTGCACAAAGGACACATTCAAACAATCCCTAGCCAAATAATTTTTCCACACATGCACAATATGATTAAAAATAACCAAAAAATCCAGCACATCACAAGGAGAATGGCACAAAAAATTGCATCAAATTTGGATTAAAATTGAAGGAGTTATCATTTTTTGATGTTGAGAAAAAAATAAAAATCAATAAAATGGCAAGGTGAATTATGAAGCATGGTTGAAATAAATATCAAAAGCAAAAATGAGGATTGCTATCTGTAAGACCCCAATTTTGGCCCTAAGATCCCTCATGGCCAATATCATATCATATCATGGCCTCAAGGATCACTGCATACCCTAGCTGCCCTCCTAGTGGGTGGGATACCTTGTGAGTGTGTTTCTTGATCACCAAGCATGTATTGCATTTGTATATCATTGCTTTTCATATGTTTACTAACCAAAAGTACAAAAATATTGTCATTTAACCTTGTTTCTTGCAGCTGAAGCTAGCTAGGTCAAAACAGTCAAATCAGGCATTGAGCAATTGATAGTGGCCATTCTTGAAAGAATTTGGACACCATGATCTTTCATAAAGAGTTCATATTACTTGCGATATCATTTGGAACCAAGATCTCAATTGAAAAAGGCTTGGAATTCATCAGAACATGGCCCAGTCCACCAAAACCCTAGAAAAGTCAACTGTGGTCAACTGTGCATTTAATCAGGAATTTGAAGGTGTGAGATGGTTAGAAAGACCTCATTCATGTCTATATGAGCCTCATTTGGCATTTCAAAGATCAAGGTTGAAGGATTTGAGGTCAGACAAAAAGTTTCCAAAAATGGAAATGACCTGTAATTTTCACCTGCCAAAAATGGAAAGTTTTTCTCCTCAAAATTACTTCATGATACAAGCTTCAAATCAAAATTTGTCCAACATGAAAGTTGAAGATCTTGTCCTCACCATTCCAAAAAGTCCAAGAACTTGAAAATCCCATGTATGGTTGTCAAGTTATGGTCCAGTGAATTTCAAAAATGACCCATAATCAGGAGGGCATAACTTCCACATGGAGTTTCCAAATTGGATGTTCTTTATATGCACAAACTCCATTTGACATGTACTTTCATGGTGCATAACTAGATTTCTTCAAAAGTGACCAATGCAAAAGGTCAAATTTCAACTGTACAGTTAAAATGACCAGGGGCAAAATTGTCCAACTTGTGAAATAATTGGAATTTTTGGATGGGGATTTTTGCAACACTTCACAAATGGCATTTGAAACTTGTTGGAATATTCATAATATGCTAAGGCTTCATGGTTTGGAAATTGGCTTTTGAAATGAACTTGAAAATGAACACATAAGCCATCACCTAGTGAAATTGAGAAATATACATTCAATGGACATGGGATCAATTCCAATAGCTTCCAAATGATATTTATGGTTTGCTTGAGGTGATAAATCACTGTTCCATTGATCAAAACCATCCAAGGGCAAAAAGGCCAAACTATACACATAAGCTCATTTTGCTAATCACCATTTTTTGCTAATCTTGATTATGAGTTGGATTAAGAGCATGATATATAAGCCTAATTGTAACAGAAACTCACAACACTAATCATTTTTTTTCAGATCAAAATCACAAATTCTCAAATTCTCTCAAATCCTCTCAAAACTTTTTTCTGATTTTTCATCAAACTTCTTGATTGTTCTTGCTCACTTCTTGTTCTAACATTCATATGCAAGCATTGTTGTGTTGAATTGCAGCGAAATTGTGCAGAATCCAGGCCAAAATCGCAGCTGCTGAAGAAGTTCACTCACATGGCAGTCGGAAATCCAAGGAGAATCGTGCATTGCTGAGCCATTTCTTTGCATCCATACACTTTCTTCATCCTTGTAGAAGTGTTGTTTCACGCTTTCAGACCTCAAGAAGCTCAATTACAGTTCTGCATAATCAACAAGGTGAAAATTCGATGATCCTAATTCTTGAAATAATGATATGGATCTTGTAGGTCTTAGTATGTAGATCATGCAGAACTTTAGATCTTGAATTTCCATGATGAATTGAGCGAGTTATTGCGATTTGAATTTTGCTATGCTAAATTGTTTTGGCTCGATCCATGAAGTATGTTTAGAGTTAGGTTGATTACTCGCTAGATTCATGTTCTACGTTGCATGCTGTTTCCAACGATATTTGATTTGTCCGATTTGGTTAAAAAATGCTCAAAACAAATTCTGGAATGGAAGGCGATGAAGAACTGCGAAGAACACGAGTTCTGGAAAATTTGTTGAATGAAGATGATGAAATCTGGAAACATTTTCGTGTTTGATCCATTATTTTGCTTTGCCACTTTTGAATGGTGTTTGCCGCGCGAATTGGACCAATCCCATGCCTCCACCAAATAATTGAAACGACTGTGTTTTGGGACCGGAAGAGATAATTACAAAAACGCCATTATTTCTAATTAATTAATAGAACTCTTAAATAATTATTTTAAAAAAATCACCAACACATTAAAAAATTCATAAAAAATTATTTAATGATCAGAAAAATATGAGGTTTTTTTCTATGGATTCCATTTTCTCTCTAGAATTTAATGAGTATAAATTTCAAAATTGTGCTTGGTGAAAAATACATTTGACCTAGGGTTGTTTGGCTTGTGGTATATTTGTGCACATTTTGCCATTTTTGATGTGAAATTCTCATGCTTAAAAAGAAATTCTTGAAATTTTTTATGTTGATTCTTAACTCATTTCTGGAGATTTTGACATATGATTTGTAATTTTTGGACCTCTGGTTTGTTAGATGTGATTAATTCTTTTTGAGTGTGACAATATGTGTCACACTTTGATATGCTGAGTTTATGAATTATTTTTCCATGCTTCCCCTAGGCCTATGGCCCTGATTTTTTGCATGAGAGACAATATGTATGTTAACTTTCAACATGAATTTTTGCAAATATAATTGATCCATTTTCTAATTAATGTGGATTTTTGATTGCTGTTTAGCATCTTTGGGTTGTTTCTTGTGTAACAAACTTCACATGTGTCATTAAATGCCCATCCCTAATCCTATGAATGTGAAATTTAGTGGAGTGTTTCCTGACATATTAAGCTTCCATTTGGCTTTGGTCCCATTAATTTCCCATGTGATATCATTGTTTTACAATTTATTGAAGTTGACATGTGATTTGTGATCTAATTTGGTTGTGTTTTTGCATGCCTTAACATGTTGATTTAATTTCCAGAGTTCCTTTTATCCAAATGGTATGAAAATTGATATGTAGCTCACTGAATAGGTTCTGGTTAGACATGAATTTTTGTAAGATTTATTGAGTTGCTTTGGTTTGGGTTTAATTGAAATTATTCTGCTTGTGCATATGTGATTCTTACTTACCTAGTTTGACTTAGATTGTACATGAAATTAATTTGGTGTATGGTTTAGACATGAGACCAATTGGATTATCTTTATATGGGATTAATCTTGACTTTGACAATGTTTTACTTGCTGTTTTACATTTTTTCCCTCCTTTGGACCCTAGGCTTGGCCTAGTGGTCTTGTTACTTATGTTTGAGCTTGACTTTGACTTTTCAGGTTAAAAAGCTAATGCCTTAAGGAGGTTGATTCATAATTGAGTTGTTTACTTTGATCATTGTATACTAATTTGTTTGTGTTGTAGGGTGCTTGGTTCACATGGACTTGCTGCTATGCACATCATTGTTTGATTGTTGATTGATTCTTATTGTTGTTGTTTTGTTTATGTTGGGATGCTGATTATATTTGACTGATTTCAGGTACCCTTAGTTGCTCAGTTCTCTTAAGAACTTGCATTGCTTTGCTTAAATAGCAATTTGCATTGAGGTAGACTCTCTATTCTTCATGTAGTCTGGAGACCCGGCCTGTTATTTGGCCGGGCAAACTGTCTGAAGTCCTCCTTAAGAGGCAATGTTTGTGATTGTTTATGTTTGTCCCAAGCAGGAAAAGTCCTCATTTGAGGCAATTGGTGGATATAAGAGATATGTAGCCTATCTCCCACTATTCTGTGAGTCTTCTCCTTGCTCCCATTACATGGTTGTAGCATTGAGATCCAAACCCAAGATCTATAGAGTCTTCTATCGGGGAAAGAGTTCCATCTTTCTGAACTCCCCCACATTCTTATATTTACATGCTCTCTCGGACTTGAGATAGAAGCAATGAGGCACACCCCTCATATCCTTTCATCTGCTTCACCTTAGCCCCTCAATGGCAAGGTTAAGAGCGACACTTACCTCTTACAGTGGACTTTCATAGTCAAACCCTTTGATTGAGCCTCATTGAATGGTTATAGTGTGTGCTACTTGAATTTATGTGATTGATTACTTGATTCATTTATACATGAGTACTTGATTGCCATTGTGCATTTACTATCATTGATTGCCGTTGTGCATTCATTATCTTTGTTTGCCATCAGTGCATGATCAGTTCTTTTGTCCTTGTGACATTGATGTTTTCCCATTGAGGACATTTGTAAGTCCATATTGATTGGCTTTTGTTCCTATGACATGGAAGAGATAGAGTGTAAGACCTCACTGGTCACTCATATCTTCTTTGCTCTTTGTTTGAGCATTGTTGTTGTATGTGAGGATTCATTGTAAGTCCCTGTGATGTGGCATTTGTACTCCTAGGATCATACTGTGGAGGTTAACATAAGTCCAGATGGATTGGCGGTTGATTTCCCTGTTTTGTTTTTTGTTTTATTCTGATGGAGATTAGTGTAAGTCCATAGAGTGGCTTCTGATATCCTTACTTGTTTTAGGAGACAGGTATAAGACCATTGAGTGGCATCCAGTATCCGCTTTTATTTACTTTCATCTGTTACCATGTTCATATTATTGCTCATTTGTAGCCTATTCCTAAGGACCCACTTGAATCATCTCCTATATGATTTCAAGAGGTGGACCCTCCTAAGAAGTTTTACATTCACTCCACCATTCCATTCATCCCATTGTGTCCTAAACTTTTCATACATACTTTAAAAAAAAACTTGAAATAAGTGTTGTGCAAACATCCTCACTCTTTTTCAAATTAGAAACTTGGACCTTAAGTCCATGATTTTCCAAACTTCATTTTGTAAATACTTCATTTTGAATTGACTTTAATCATACTTTGACCTCTTTGTAAATAATCCAAATAACTTCACCCATTCAAATGATTTTGTGGCTTAGTCCATGTTTGTTAAGTTTTCATACATTAGTTATAGGTTTGATTTACCCTAGTTGGTTGATATTAATCTCACCTATTTGTCCTTAGTAGATGAATTGTAAGTCTTCCTTGCCTATTATAAGGTTAACCCCTCTCTGGCAAGTTGAAGCTTTTCTCACATGGTGGACTAGTTGTTATATAAGGTTGAGTTTTCTCCCATGGGTAACGTAAGACCTTTGAGCTTGTGTTTTAAAATTGAATCCACTAACTTTTGGAAGTTTTTAGCCGAACTACGAGGTTTTGATCCTGTAAAGGTACGTAGGCAATGGTTATCCATCCAAACACAAAAATAATTAATTTGTACATTCTTTTCTCATCATCCCAATCATGTTTGCACAATATGTCAAAAACAAATAAATATTTTCTTATACAACAATTGTGAAAAAGGTTCCCTAGGAGTACCTAGGACGCATTGGGTGCCTAACACCTTCCCATTGCGTAATTTACCCCTTACCCCGATCTCTGATCTTTTCATTGGTTTTCTACGTGTAAAACTTCTTAGGCTTTTGTTCGCTTTTTAGCCAGTCCTTAGGATAAATAAAAGTGCGGTGGCGACTCTATGTTCATTGTATGCTTTGCTTATGATTTAATTGATAGATCATATAGCGACGAATACACCGTTACACTATCACACAGAATCGAAGCTGGTTCTATTTCAAACAGGCAGCGCGCGCTACAACATGGAATGACACGTGGACCAACCTTTACGCTATAACACCTTGGCCATGCAAACAACAAGAAACACGGATCTAAACGCAATTCTGGAAATTTACAATATGTTCTTCGCGTGTTCTTACCAAAATCCCAGCCTATGAACAAACTTTAACCAAATTCAACAATCCATACACCGTTGGAAAGATCTCACAAAGAACAACACGAATCCGGCCTTAATTAAACTTAATTCATGCTAATCAACTCGGATCGATCAAAACAACATTTGAACATCAAACTTCAAATCCTAATATCTCATTCAATACTCAACGAAATTCAACGATTCAAAGTTCATGATGCTCTAAAATCTAAGATCTATACAAGCCATATCATAATTACAACAATTATTAAGATCGAATTCTAACCTCCTAGAGATGGCAGTGTTGGATTCGTGCGTTTCAAGGTCCAAAAGCTGAAAACAGATGTTGATTGAAGCTTAGAAAGGTGAATGGAAGAGGTTTTTCAGCTCAAAACAGCTCCAGCTCAAAGAATCTTCAAAATGCCATGGATGCTCAAGAAGCCAACAGTCACGAATCTTCAACGATTTGGCCAATGTTTTGTGCAACAGTTCTTCAACAATACCTGTAGAGGAAGATCAACACAAGTACCAGCAAAGAGAGTGAAGAAATTCAATGGAAAAGTGAAAAAAAAAGTGAAAAAGTTTGAGGAAAATTGAGAGAATTTTGGTGATTTTCTGTTAGATCTGAGAAATGAGATTGTGATTATGTGAATTCTGTTACAATTAAGCATATATACCACTTCCTAATCCAATTGTTAATCAAGATTAGCAAAATCAAGTGAATTAGTGAAATGAAGTTTTAAGTGTTTTGGCCAAAATGCCCTTTTCACAATGCAGCCAATGTAACAGTAAAAGAGCAATTCAAGCAAGTCCAAAATGATGTTTATGATGTGTTGGAATTGGTTTGAAGTGCAAATGCCATGTATTTTTCAAAAACACTATTTTTCCCACCAAAATGCAAATTAGTTCACTTGAAAAATGGACTTTTTCTATGATGATTTTTGATGAAATGTGATGATGCATCATGAAAGTACATGTCAAATGTGGTTTGCTCAAAAAAGAATCACCCAATTTGGCCTTTCCATTCAAAAGTTATGCCACTTTGAAAATCAACTTTTTCTGAAAATGATTTGATCATAACTTGCCAACCACACATGAGAAATTCATGTTTTTGGACTTTTTGGAAATGGGAGAACAAGATCTTCAACTTTCATGTTGAACAAAATTTCATTTGAAGCATTTTTGGACACGTAATTTTGAGGAGAAAAACTTTCCATTTTTGGCAATTTTCAATTACAAGTCACTTTCTATTTTTGGAAAGTTTCCATCTGACTTTATTTTCTTCATTCTTGATGTTTGAAATGTCAAATGAAACTTGTTTAGACATGAATGAAGTGTCTCTAACCCTCTCCCTCCTCCAAATTCATGAATTCAGGCACAGTTGACCATAGTTGACTTTTCTGACTGATAGATGAATCTGGCTATGCACTGATCAAGTCGAGCTTCAATCTCCTGATGAAATGGCTCAACCATGAAACCCTAGCTTTCATAAGCTCAATATAATCATGAAATGATCCCCATATCCATTGTAGACCCCATCTCCTTGCCAAGCCCTGACTGGCCCAATGCAAATGATTCAACTGATTAGGGTTGACCAGTGGTCAAAACCCTAACCTCAAGGCATCTGATCAATCTCTTGGTGATGACAAAACCATGATGATGATGATGTATCATTTCAACCAAGATAAAGCTCAATCTCCTTGAGAATCAAAAAACCCTAATTTGAATCACAAACCCTCAGATGGCTAATGATCCATTCAATGAAACCCTCAGGCTTGAATCTCAACCTCCTATCTTCTGACCAAGACTTAGGAGAATGACTTGCTCAATGTAGCCACATGATATGCAACATGCCAATGACTAATGACCTAAGAAATGCAATGCAATATGTTAAGCTAGTCCCAAGAGAGGAGGGCA
The DNA here is from genome assembly GCF_024323335.1 of Lathyrus oleraceus. Taxonomy (NCBI): domain Eukaryota; kingdom Viridiplantae; phylum Streptophyta; class Magnoliopsida; order Fabales; family Fabaceae; genus Lathyrus; species Lathyrus oleraceus. The sequence goes on along the minus strand of NC_066582.1, from coordinate 323,882,995 downwards.
AATTTTGAGGTGTTACAACAAGCAATGAGATAAGTTTGGGGTTGTGATCAGTCACCATTTATACTTAGTTTTCATCATCTATCCAGCATTAAATCTTCAAGAATCGGTAACATTTTGCTCTTTATTTTAGTGATATCTTTAGTTTATTGCATTTTATGAATTTCCGCTTGTTTTATGTTGCATTAGTAGCTTTTCTCTTTTTGTCGCATTTTATGCGTTTCTGTGTAGTACTGTTTGGTTTCCAGGTCAAATAACAAGTCCGAAAGTTGCATACCGGAAGAATGGATGTCAAAGACTTAATGAAAAGCGAAAAATAGACGAAAATAGGGGGCTGACACGGGTGCCCGTGTCAGCATGTGCAGAAACAACCAGTGGAAACCCAGAAAATAGGGGGCTGACACGGGTGCCCGTGTCAGCATGGGATGCAGGATGGACTTACAGTGGGGCCAACACGGGCAGCAGTGTCACCTGACACGACCCGTGTTGGCCATTTCGCCCCATTTGCTGATTTTTTATGATTTAACACCTTTGTACGTCTGGAGGGCAGTTTGGGCATTTCGCAATGTTTTTAGTTGTTTGGAAGCTATTTAGTCTGAATTTTGGCATAGAGAAAAGGACTTTTTGATCGTAGAAGAAAAGAGACAGAAAGAAGAGGCGACCCTGCAAAGTGGTTAGAGGATAAGAGATCTTCAAGATCGGAAGAGATTGAAGATCAACCTTCATCAACAACAAATTGTAATGTCTCTAATCTGTAATTTACTGTCTTTGAACATTATGAGAAACTAAACCCCCCAATGCTAGGGGTGTCCCTGAATTGCTACTGTATGAATATTTTATCTATGTTCTTATAATCATCGATGTTTTGTTAATTCAAATTATTATACAATGTTCTTAATGCTTTATTTTATCGAACAAATGAAATGCTGATCTCTGGTTAAGGTTTAGGTCGGACAAACCACCTTATCGTTTGTTGTATAATAAAACTCGTGTTTAATCACTTAGGAATGAGGATCAAACCGTAGTTACCGTTAATTCTATATAAACTACATATTTCATAACAGCAATTTGAATAACTAAGGAATTAGGATTGAAATTGACTGTTAATGGTTTTCGGCTAAGGAATTAGAGAAAACAGCTCTTGAGAAACAGTTTTAATTTATTACAACATAGATGTTATATGATATGGAAGAAGTGTACTACAAAGCAATTCATACATCTGGCCCTAGCATTATTTCTCATATCGGTTAAACAGATTTTGTACACTTTATATTTTTATTTCTCGTTATTGATATTTTTAAAAACACTCATCAAACCCCCATATGATATTTTGTTCACTTGAATTATTATAAATATTGGTACTTACTACGCAGTCCTCGAGATCGATACTCGGGATAACTCCCTTTTTATTACTACATTGGTGCAAATAATACACTTGCTATTTTACCGATCAGGGATCTCAACCTCCATGGGGAGCATAACTTCCATGCCATAAACAAGAGATAAAGGAGTTGCCCATGTCGAAGTGCGGAAGGATGTACGGTACCCATGCAAAGCAAATGGGAGCATCTCATGCCAATATTTGTACGTCATAACCATCTATTGGGTAATCTTCTTAATATTATTATTTGCAACTTCAACAACCCCATTCATCTTGGGTCTGTAGGGAGAAGAACTACAGTGTGCTATTTTGAAGTCTTTGCAGAGCTCTTCCATCATATTGTTATTGAAGTTCGACCCATTATCTATAATGGTCTTACATGGCACACCATATCGGTATATGATATGATTCTTGATAAACCTTACAATAACTTGCTTGGTTACATTAGCATACGATGTCGCTTCAACCCACTTCGTGAAGTAGTCAATAGCCACTAAAATGAACCGATGTCCATTTGATGCCTTGGGCTCTATCATGCCAATCATATCAATTCCCCACATGGATAATGGCCATGGAAAGGAAATGGCATTCAAAAGTGTCGGAGGAACATGAATCTTATCCATATAGATTTGACTTTTGTGGCATTTCTTCACATATTTGCAACAATCAGATTTCATTATTAGCCAATAATAACATGCACTCAACATCTTCTTTTCCATAGCATGCCCATTGGAATGAGTACCAAAGGAACCTTCATGGACTTCAGTCATCAATAGGTATGCTTCGTGTCTATCCACACATCTGAGCAAAACCATATCGAAATTTCTCTTGTAAAGCACATCACCATTCAGGTAAAAGTTTCCAGCCAGTCTTCTCAAAGTCTTCTTGTCTTTCAAAGATGCCCCAAGCGGGTAAATCTAACTTTGGAGGAAACACTTAATATCATAGTACCATGGCTTATCATCTTTGATCTCTTCAATAGCAAATATATGAGTTGGCCTATCAAGGCGCATCACTGTCAAATTAGGAACTTCATTCCAAAAATTCACAACAATCATGGAAGCTAATGTTGCAAGAGCATCTGCCATCCAGTTTCCATCTTGAGAGATATGATGAAACTCAACCTTTGTAAAGAAAATTGATATCCTCCTCGCATAATCTCTATATGGTATCAAACCGGGTTAATTCGTCTCTCATTCACCTTTAATCTGGTTAACAACCAGAGTTGAATCTCCATAGACGTCAAGATATTTGATTCTAAGATCAATGGCTTCTTCGAGACCCGTAATGCAGGCTTCGCACTCAGCCATATTATTCGTACATTTGAAAGCCAATCTAGCTGTAAACGGAAGATGAGTGCTTTGAGGAGTAATAATCATTGCCCCAATGCCATTACCATAAGAATTAACAGCTCCATCAAATACCATGCCCCAACGGGAACCAGGCTCTGGCCCTTCTTCAAGCAATAGTTCATCACAATCTTTCATCTTCAAATACAATATCTCTTCATCAGGGAAATCAAACTGCACTGACTGATAATCATCAATAGGTTGGTGAGCCAAATGGTCTGCCAAGACACTATCTTTAATCGTTTTCTGAGCTCAGTATTCAATATCATACTCAGATAACAACATCTGCCAATGGGTAATCCTCCCAGTTAAAGCAGGCTTTTCAAATATGTACTTGATTGGATCCATCTTGGATATCAACTAAGTAGTATGATTCAACATATACTAGCACAGACGCTTAGCAGCCCAGGCCAAAGCACAATATGTCTTCTCAAGCATAGAATACCGAGACTCACAATCGGTGAACTTCTTACTGAGGTAGTAAATAACATATTCTTTCTTACCAGATTCATCTTGCTGACCAAGAACATGGCTCGTACTCTCTTCAAGCACAGTCAAATACATGATTAAAGGTCTTCCTTCAATAGGCGGAGACAGAATCGGAGGCTTAAGCAGATACTCTTTAATACTGTCAAAAGCTTTCTGACAATCCTCGGTCCAATCATAAGACTGATCTTTTTGAAGGAGCATGAATATAGGCGCATATGTGGCAGTCATATGCAATATAAATCTTGAAATATAGTTCAAGCAGACGAGAAAACCTCTGACTTGCTTCTCAGTTTTGGGTGTATGCATTTCTTGTATTACTTTGACCTTGGCAAGATCAACTTCAATACCCTTCTCGCTGACCATAAAGCCCAACAAATTACCAGAGCGGACACCAAATGTACATTTATTGGGATTCAAGAGGATTTTTCACTTCCTCAAACGTTGGAATAGCTTCAATAAATGCTCAACATGCTCATTTTCAGACTTCGATTTGGCAATCATATCATCAACGTAGACCTCAATCTCTTTATGCAACATATCATGGAAAATAATGGTCATGGCTTTTTGGTATGTTGCACCAGCATTCTTCAAATTGAAAAGCATTACTCTATATCAGAATGTTCTCCAAGGCATAATGAATGTGGTCTTCTCCATATCTTCGAGTGCCATCTTTATCTAATTATAACCGGAAAACTCGTCCATAAAAGAGAATACATTTAACTTAGTTGTATTATCTACCAACATATCAATGTGTGGTAGAGGAACCTCGTCTTTAGGACTAGCTTTGTTCAAGTCTCTATAGTCAACACACATGCGAACTTTTCCATCCTTCTTTGGAATAGGCACAATATTGATCACCCACTGCGAATATTCAGAGGTAACAAGGAAACCGACATCAATATGCTTTTGGACTTCTTCGTTGATCTTCATTGCCATGTCAGGATGAGTTCTTCTTAACTTTTGTTTGGATGGCGGACATTTTGGCTTCAATGGCAATCTATACTCCACAATATCGGTATCAAGACCTGGCATGTCCTGATAAGACCAAGCAAACACATCAGAGTAGTCTCGGAGAAGCTCAACCAACCCCTTCTTAACCTCTGGATGAAGTTGTGACCCAATCTTGACCTCCTTGATATCATCTTCGGAATCCAAGTTGACCAACTCAATTTGTTCTTCAAACGACTGAATGGTTCTTTCCTCGTGCTCAAGAAAACGGGATAACACATCAGAAACGTCTTCATCATCATTATCTTCCTCAGCTTCGAACACAGGGAAATCAAAGTTCGAAGAGGGAGTGAGGTCATTATTTCCAATGGGTTTGAGAAGCAACCTGCATAATGATTTGATATTTTGATTTTAGAAATATGAAGTGCAAATAAATATTATGCAGTTGTGGGAAAAATTATTGTCTATTTATGTTTTTTGGTGATTACCATTTTCAGAAGAAAAAAAAAACAAAAAACAAAAACAACGTAAATGTGGATGAATAAAATCGCATTTTATTGATGATAATTGAAAATGCTTGACAATGTTTTTACTTCTCCCTTAGGCATAAGAGAATGATTTTTATTTAAACAATAAGGTATATTACTTTGATTGATGAATTATAGCAGGAACATCAACAACAACCCAATTGTTGCAAATCTGTCCATGTGTTACAAAGTTGGCACCATCTTCTTCTTCATCTTCATCTTCATCTTAATGAAGGCTCGCAACTGAGTGTTGTTCTTCCTTGTGAATGAACCCTCCATTACGGAAAATCTATTGCATAGCCTTGACTTATTTCTTGAACGGGCCTTTCTCGAATCCTAAACCGACCCGATTCTTGTTCTCAACCACTTCCACGACACGACCCTAATTGTCTGTGTCACCAGCCTGAACAATCTCTTGCGCATATTTCAAAGAAGACATGGATGCCCCAGTCTTCTGGATCACATTAGCCACAGACGAAGCTTGGAATGGAGTTCCAACAGCTTCCCCGACATCAACATATGTGAAATATGATAAGTGGCTCACCAACAGTTGTCGCATCCGCGAAAAACAACAGGCGGGCTAAAACAAAACAAACAGAGCCGCCACCGTGCGTTATTTATCCCAAAAGAGGGAAAGGAAACGCTCGAAGTAAACCTGGAAAAGACATGGTCTCGCGACCAAAGAGAATGGGATCGGGAGTCGGTTATGCGAAGGGAAGGTATTAGCACCCCTACGCATCCGTCGTACTCGACGGGATCCACGCTCAAAAGATAGAACAAGGTTGCTAAAACTGCTCACAAACACACACTGAAGACAACACGGGTGGGAGAAGAGGGGAAAGGGATCGCTAGGATATCGCATCCTATGCCTACGTATCTCATCTGGAATGAGAATCATAGCTACCGTAGTTCGGCTCACGCACGCCAAACAAAACAAAACATAAACAGGCAAACCTGGAAACTGAATGCCAATTGTTGGACTTACATCAGACTCTGAACCAAACAAACCCACACTGGAAACCAAATGCCACTTGATGGACTTATATCGGACTCCAAGCACACAACAATAGGATACGGACTACCAATCGCTGGGCTTATATCCATCTCCTACACACACAAGAAGGATAACACACAGCAAGTTACTAAGGAGTCTGGCACTCGAGCCTAGCAACTGTCAAGCAAACACACATAAAAAAGAAAAAGGGTGCCCGGAGAGATCTCGTACGACCTCCTGCCTACGTACCTCATCTGGTATGAGGATCAGGGCAACGTAGTTCCCCTTAACAGGGGAGAAACTTTCTCCTAACCAGAGACTGGGAAATGACCAACTAGAAGGGAGACTGACTCGAGCCTAATAGTTATCATGTATCCCACAATGGTCCTAGGTTGAGTTTTCTAGCTAACTTGCACAGGCAGCAAGCTATCCTAAACAGGCAAAGCAAAGCATGCAAGCACAATCAAAACAAAGCAAACATACACAATTAGCACACACTATATACAGACAAAGTGGGCTCACACAAGGGTTAGGCTGCCAAAGCAAGCCAACTGTATCAGGGTGATGTTAGCTCTTAACCCTAACATTGAGAGTTAGGGCGAAGCAGATGAAATAGGAAGTGAGGGGTGTGCCTCACAGCTCTTATCCCTGGCCAGGGAGAGCTTTAGACAAAGGAAGTGTGGGTTCAGAAAGTTGGAACCCTTCTACACTTATGACTGACTCAACATGGATCTTGGGTTAATATCCACAATGCATCAACACCAGTTGTGTGAGCAAAGGGATGACTCGACTGAATAGCAGGAGATGGATTGCACATCTCTTGTATCTGCCAATTGCCTTATCAAAGGTCTTTTCCTGCTTGGCACAAAGATAAACATTCATAAGCATTACCTCTTAAGGAGGACTTCATACAGGTGCCTGACCAAATAACAGGCCAGGTCTTCCAGACTACATGAAGTTAGTGAGTTCTACCTCAATTGGTTAAGCAACCAAGCAACAGCAAAAGCAAGTTCAAAAGAACTATAGCAACTAATGTACCTGAAAACAATCTAGCTCAGTTAGTATTCAACTCAAACAGTCAAACAGACAATTACAAGTCACAGTTAACTGTACACAAGCAAACAGACAAGCAAGCTATGCATCAAGGCAAAGCTCAAGCTCAACTCAAATGACTTAGAAGCCACCTACAAAACAAGCTCAGGATTAGTTCAACATTGACCAATTAGTCAACTCAAGCAATGTGAATCAATTCCCTCAATGCCATATGCTCTTTGTCCTGAAAACACAACTCAAACATAAGCAAACCCCTAGGACAAGGCCTAGGGTCAAAGGGGGAGAAATAATTCAAAATAGAACATGAAAATTGGCACAAATCAAGTTCAATCAAATTAGAACAATGTCCAAGTGGTGTCACATTCATATCATACACCAATTTCATTTCACAAAACAAATAGTGCAAAGCATGCAAACTCAAAGCTCTTTGAAGCAAACAGAATGAATCAATCCAAATCCACTCAAACATAATTCAGTAAATCCCAAGAAAAATCATTCCTAAACAGCACTCGTCACATGATAACCATACCAAAATTCAAGTCATTTGGACAAGTGGAAGCAAGGCAATTAAATTCCCTAAGGCAAGGCATGCACAAACAAGCTCAATGAGGGCACAAAATCATGCATCAACTTCACACAAGCATAAAACAGAATCTACACATGATAAATGCATCCAATCAAAACCAAAACAAACTTCAAAGTGTCTAGAATCACTCCACAAAATTTCAAGTCCACAGGATAAACATCAAGAATTTCACAAAACATCTAAGTTCATGACTCTCAAAAAGTCTACAAAAGACCAATCAGAAGAGAAAATCTCAAACAAATCCAAATTGCATCCAAAAATTCCATTAAAATTCATGAGTAATCCTAACATCCAGAAGTAGCATCACACAAAAAATCAGATTAATTGGCATTGAATTGGCATGGAAAATAAATTCCTCAAGTCAAGCAAGCAATGGTGTGACACAAATTGTCACACCTACATTCATCACATCATATCTCATCAACCAGGAATGGGAAAATTGCAAACTATATACCAAAATGTTCATTGAGATGTCCATTTTGAGCATGCAAAATTTCAAGAATGTTGGATAACATCTCATCATTTCATGAAGGATATGGCAAAGTAGGTCATGAAAACATACACATACACAATCCCTAAGCAAAATAAAAATCCAACAGTGCACAATTTCTGGAAAAATATTCATTAAATTCTAGAGATCATGAGGATCATCATGCAAAAAACCTCATGTGATTTAGATTAATAATCATGGAGTTATGGTTTTTAGAATGAAGGAGAAAAATAAAAAAACATGGATGAACTAGCATGAAATGGCATGGAGTAATGGAATAAAAATACAAAAGCCAAATGGGAACTGTCCTCGCCAAGGATCGAAGGGAGGGAGGTTTTAAAATTGAGCGCGCTACAGTTAAATGGATGGACACGTGGTCCAATACATGAGCGAATAACACATGAGCGCATGCAGGCAAGGCAAATATGGATCAAAACGCGTTTCTGAAAAAAAAAACCCTAAGTTCTTCATGCGTTCATCATCATTCATCAGCTCAAGAACAAATCATCACCAAAATTAACAAAACCTATACCATTAGCTTCGTCTTTCCAAGCACATCATTAATATAAACTTCATTTAACCTAACTCTCACTAAAACTCTTGGATCGAGCCAAAGAAGGTTCATGGATCAAACTTCTAATCAACATAACTTGTTCATTTCTTGATGAAAATTGATGAAACAAATTGCAGATTAATCTACATTCAAAGATCTACCACATGCATCCATTAATTTCAAGAATTAGCACATTCGAAAACTGACCTCAATTGAATGGCAGAGATGAATTCGATGTTTTCCGGCCTTGGCACAGTGAAACAGATGTTCTCCAGCTCTCATATGATGCTTTGGATGAATGCTTGAGAGTTGAATTGGCACGATCTAGCTCAAATCTCCATTTGCCATTGTTGAACACATGCTTCAACAGTCCTTGAATTTGCTCGAAAACCTTGTGATCTTGCTTCTAATGGCTTCAATTATGCATATGGATGAAGGATCAATCAAGATCTTGGCACGGTTTGTGAAGAAAATAGGAGAAACGTTGAGAGGAAAAATTGAAGCTCTTTGGAAACCTAGATCTAGATCTGAATTCTGTTATGATTAGGCCAAAAGCAGTTATGATTAAGGTTATATATGTTCTGTTAAGCATGTTTGCTAATCATGATTAGGCAAAATACAAGTGGATTAAGGAAAACCAAGTTTAAGTGCATTTTAGCCAATCCACCCTATGCATACAATGACCAATGCAACAGTGCAATTTCTGTCTCAATTCACTTAGAAATGATGTTTAGAGGCCAAGGCAAGTGAAATCAAGTGAATACAATGAATATTTTTCAAATTGCCTTTTTCCCTCCAATTTTCAAATGGAATTCACATGAAAAGTTCAATATTTTTGTGAGCAAAATGCATGAGTTATGATGTGTAATTTGGATAGTACATGACAAAAGAAGAATGTGGCAAAAAATCCCACTTCATTTGGCCTTTTGGTTCAAAAGTTATGCACTTTTGAAGTTCAAATTTTCTTGACCAAGATTGATCCATAACTTGCCAACCACACATGAGAAATGGATGTTCTTGGACTTTTTGGAAAGGTGAGAGCAATATCTACAACTTTAATGTTGGACAAAATTTCATTTGAAGCATTTTTGGACATGTAATCTTAAGGAGTAGACCTTTCCATTTTTGGCAGTTTTGAATTACAAGTCACTTTCTATTTTTAGAAAGTTTTCATCTAACTTTATTTTCTTCAATGTTGATCTTTAAAATGTCAAATGAAACTTGTTTGGACATGAATGAAGTGTTTCTAACCCTCTCCCACCATCAAATCCATCAGTTGACTTGTGGTTGACTTTTGTTGATTGATAGATGAATTGGCTATGCACAGATGAACTTGAGCCTCAATCTCCTGATGAAATGGCTCAAACATGAAACCCTAGCTTCCACAAGCTCATTAAAACCATATGATGATCCCCATCTCAATGAAAACCTCATCTCCTTGACAAAACCCTGATTGGCTCAATACAACTGATTGGGGTTGACCAGAGGTCAAAACCCTAATCTCAAGGAATCTGATCAAGCACAATGAATCTCTTGGTGATGACAAGACCATGATGATGATGATGTACCATTTCAACCAAGATAAGGATCAACCTCCTTGAGAAACCAAGAAACCCTAATTGAAGCACAAACCCTCAGATGGCTGGTGATCAATTCATGAAACCCTCAGCTTGAGTCTTTTGACCTCTTGATCTTCTGAACAAGACTTAGGAGGATGACTTGCTTGATGTTACCACATGATATGAAAAAATGCAATGACTAATGTCCTAAAAAATTAAATGCAATATGTTAAGCTAGTCCCAAGAGAGGAGGGCAAATTTTGAGGTGTTACAACAGTGCCTTCTCACCTCCAACAACAACAAGCTTCCCATTCTTGACAAATTTGAGCTTCTGATATAGAGTTGACGTGAGAGCACATGCTTCATGAATCCATGGCATTCCCAATAAACAGCTATAGGCCGGATGGATATCCATTACCTGGAAAGTAATTTGGAAATCATTCGAACCAATCTTAATTAGGAGGTCAACTTCTTCAAAATAATTAACAATGCCTGTCAGCCCCGGCAAAGAAGCAATCTCAAAAGAAAAACCCGTCTGGTACGGAGAAAACTCGACCTGAACACCGAAACTGAATGTCGACCCGGATACCAAAATAAATGGTAACACAGGGATAACCATGGCCTGAACACCACATCCGCTGGGGATTATTATTATCTTCTTTTTTTTTTGCTGCTTTTCTTGAACCCCGAAATTTTCTGATGATAATTTTTTTTGCTTTTCTTGAACCCCGAACTTCATAGTAATCTTGTTTGCCAAATCATGAACCCCATTCTCCATTTGAACCCCAGTCGCCTGACGATAACTTGTGATCGCCATTGTGAACCCCGCTCTCCAGAAAACACCTCGTGTCTCCCTTTATCCATTTGAACCCCGTTCTCCAGAAAATGCCTCAACACTTCCTTTTTTCCAATTGAACCCCGCTCTCCAAAAACTTGTGATAATTCCGCTGGCAACGTCGGAAATAACACCAAAACTCCACTCTGATGGCGACATATCAGAGGGTATACCTTCACAAAAGGAAGGTAACATGTGCAATTCTTCCTCAGAAGACACCCATAACGACCTCTGTTGGCCTCAGCCTAAGTCTAAGGCGACACATGAACAGAAGATAATCCTGAGGACCTCATCCCGGACATAATCTTCAACTCCAATCTCCATTTGAACCCCTTTTCGCGCTGATCGCGTAACGTCCTTTGATTTTATTTCCATCTCCGCCCGACGGAAAAGTTTCCTCCAGTATCGTACTACTGGGGAACATTACTGATCTGACGTCATGATGCTAAACTCCTCAGAGCAACATCTTCACCATCCGGCGAAACCAAACCACAAGCGGTAACCACGGCTCGAGTCGCGCTGATTGCGTAACATTCTCCGATCTTCATTTCCATCTCTGTCCGATGGAAACTCTTCCTCCAATATTGCACTACTGGGGAATACTGTTGATTCAAAATCACGATGCCGAACTCCTCAGAGCCACATCTTCACCATCCGGCGAAACCAAACCTCAAGCGGTAACCACGGCTCGAGTAACTGATGCTTGCAATGCTGATACTGATCTTCCAACTAGCGAAACCACTTCTCAAACGGTAACCACGGCTTGAGCAGCATCTTCACCTTGGTGAAACCAAATCTCAAACGGTAACCACGGCTTGAGACTAGCCTATGCTTGCAATGATGATGCATGATTTTTTTTAGCGTAATGCTCCATAATCATGGAAATGCTACGCGATTTATTATGCAATATGCTATGCTTATTCTACATGATGAATGCATAAAAAGTATCCCCCTCAAGGGACTCTTCTGGGGAGCTCGAGGCACTCTGCTGAGGAACTCGCCAACACTCCAATTTCCACCCTGCTGGGGATTAGTACTACTGCTGGGAAATAGGCAACCCTTGCTGGGGAAAACCTCCTCTGCACCCGATCCGCTTGGGGACTTGCTGGGGTAAGAACCACCAACGCACTCTGTGGGGAAACAACGGTCTTTGACTTGCTGGGGATACAGCAATCCCAACTCTGCTTGGGGAACCCACCACCCACAGATACCTCCGCTGGGAAACAGAAACCTTCGGGCCTGGCTGCTGAGGAAACACCAATCTACAACCTGCTGGGGAGATAACCATACCTGACCCTGCTAGGGAAGCCACAAACCTTGAATCTGCTGGGAAATTAGTCATCCCGACTCTGCTTGGGGAGATGATGAAAACCTGGTACTGAACACCCGTCGACTCGTCGAACCTTGGTATTCACCGTCTAGATCCACTGTCAGCTTTCCAATTTTGAGAACTCCCAGACTCGTCTGGACTTTTCTGATTCATCACCTTATATTCTCGACTGCTCCGCACTCGGCGGAGAGCGAACTCCGGGGATTGGTACAAACTTTTTAATCTTCAGACTTTGAAGAGTCTTCTTGATTAATTCTCAAGGATCGTCGTACGTCTCTCGTCGTCTTTTCACCATTCTTCAAATTCATTCGTCCCTGATTGGACTCCGTGGGGATTGTTCATCAAAAGCTTCCACATCACAACCTGCAAGTGAGGGAAAAGATCTAACAGTACCTGCAAAAGAGATCGTTAGATAAAACCATGCCCCAGGCGTGTCAAGATTTCAACACTTGGGTCACTCAACCTTCCGAATAAGATTTCAAGTTTCAATCTTATAAGCATGCATCGGAAGGAACCTGTATGTCTTAAAATGCAAAGATTCTTTATCAAAATAATCGGATGTTTTTGCAATCAAAGCGGTAATGAAAAATAAAAACAAAATTATTTGACTGAATATGCATTTTATTGATTGAAAAATGTGGCTCAAATGAGCAATACAAAGGAAGCAATTCCTGAAAAGAGGTAATTGCGCAAAAAAGGAAAAATCTATCCTAATGGCAATGTGAAACCGTGATCTCATCGAGTTCCAACTCAGTTACACCCCATATGTCCTCAGACTCTTCGTTTTCTGCCTTCTAAACAAGACGTTTCTGATTGCTCCCTACCGGGTATTATCCATGATGCCTTAACCAAAGCACAAACGATCATGCTAGACGCAGTTGTTCGTTTCAATCCCTCTTTTGCCTGGACCGCCCTTTCGGGTTTTCAGTCCACCGGGATACCCTTTTTTGCCCAAGCCGCCTTTTCAGGTTTTCGGCTTGCCGGGTGTACATTTTTTCATTTTTTCATTTTATCCCTAATTTTTGCCCGAACCTTTTCTTTCTGTTTTTTTTTTGTTCGCCGGGATGCCCATTTTTGCCTGGACTATTTTATTCTTTTCGTCCAGCGGGTCTCTTTATACGAAGTATTTTTTAACTGCGTCTGTATTCACAGGGGATGGAAAATCCTCACCATCCATGGTCGTCAACAACAAGGCTCCGCCAGAGAAAACCTTCTTGACCACGAACGGACCTTCATAATTGGGTGTCCATTTGCCCCTTCGATCGTTTTGAGGAGGAAGGATCCTTTTCAGTACCATATCACCCACGTGATACACACGAGGTCGCACCTTTCGGTCAAAAGCATGCTTCATTCGCTGCTAGTATAACTGCCCATGACAGATGGCTGCCAGCCTCTTTTCCTCAATCAGGCTCAACTCTTCGTACCGGGTCCTTACCCATTCAGCCTCTTGCAATCTCACGTCCATCAGGACTCTCAAAGAGGGAATTTGAACCTCAACCGGTAGCACGACTTCCATTCCATATACCAACGAGAAAGGCGTTGCCCCAGTAGATGTACGCACCGAAGTTCGATACCCATGCAATGCAAACGGCAACATCTCATGCCAGTCCTTATAGGTCACAACCATCTTCTGCACAATCTTCTTGATATTCTTATTGGCTGCCTCAACCGCCCCATTCATCTTCGGACGATAAGGAGAAGAATTGTGATGCTCAATCTTGAATTCCCGGCACAGCTCTGCCATCATCTTGTTGTTCAGATTAGAACCATTATCAGTAATGATTCTCTCGGGAACCCCATATCTGCAAATGATGTCTCTCTTGAGAAACCTGACAACGACTTGCTTTGTCACGTTCGTATAAGAGGCTGCTTCTACCCACTTGGTGAAGTAATCGATAGCCACTAATATGAACCGATGCCCATTCGAAGCCGTAGGCTCAATCTTTCCAATCATATCAATGCCCCACATAGCAAACGGCCACGGAGATGACATTAAACTCAACGGATTTGGAGGCACGTGCACCTTGTCAGCATAAATCTGGCATTTATGACACTTCCGCACGGAATTGAAACATTGGGCCTCCATCGTCATCCAATAATAACCTGCCCTCAGCAGCTTCTTCACCATCGCATTCCCACTAGCATGGGTACCGAACGACCCCTCGTGAACCTCTTTCATCAATTGGCTTGCTTCTTTATCATCAACACATCTGAGCAAGACCCAATCGAAATTCCTCTTGTACAAAACCCCATCCTTATTCAAGTAAAACACCATGGCCAACCTCCGTAGAGTCTTTCGGTCCCTTTTGGATGCTCCCTCAGGATACTCTTGGGTTTCCAGATAGCGCTTGATATCGTAATACCACGGCTTCTCATCATCAGGCACTGTGTCAACAGCAAACACATAAGTCGGTCTATCCAGACGTCCCACCTCAACACTTGGGATCTGATTCCACCACTGCACCTTAATCAAAGCAGCCAGAGTAGCCAAAGCATCTGCCAACGGGTTTTCTTCTCTAGGCACATGATGCAATACCACCTTGGCGAAAAACGTCAACAACCTCCTCGTATAGTCCCGGTATGGAACTAAATGAGATTGATGCGTATACCATTTTCCGTTAACCTGATTCACAACCAGAGCTGAATCTCCATATATAACAAGGTTCTTGATCCTCAAATCAATCGCCTCTTCAATCCCCAGAATACAAGCTTCGTATTCAGCCACGTTGTTGGTGCACTCAAATGTTAGCCGTGCAGCAAAAGGAATGTGGGATCCTTTCGGCGTAACCAAAACAGCACCAACACCGCTACCATTCATGTTAACGGCCCCATCAAACATCAGAATCCATTCGGATTCAGGGTCAGGCCCCTCCTCCGAGATTGGTTCCTCACAATCCTTCGATTTGAGAAACATGATGTCCTCATCAGGGAACTCAAACTTCATCGGTTGATAATCCTCAATAGGTTGCTGGGCGAGGTAATCAGACAATACACTCCCCTTAATTGCTTTCTGAGAGGTATACTGTATATCATATTCAGTCAAAATCATTTGCCATCTCGAAACCCGTCCGGTCAATGCTGGCTTCTCAAAAATATACTTGATTGGATCCATCTTGGAAATCAATAAAGTGGTATGAACCAGCATATACTGTCTCAGTCGGCGAGCAGCCCAGACTAAAGCACAGCAAGTTTTCTCGAGCAGTGAATATCTTGTTTCACAGTCGGTAAACTTTTTGCTAAGGTAATATATGGCATGCTCTTTTCGACCAGACTCGTCATGCTGCCCCAATACACACCCCATAGACCCCTCGAGGACCGTCAAGTACAGAATTAACGGTCGTCCCTCCACAGGAGGCATCAGAATCGGAGGCTCCTGCAAATATTCTTTTATCTTTTCAAATGCCGCTTGGCAATCATCATTCCACCTTGACCGTTTGATCTTTTCTCAATAACTTGAATATAGGTTCGCACGTGGCTGTTAGATGAGATATGAACCGTGAAATGTAGTTCAATCTACCTAAGAAACCACGAACCTCTTTCTCCGTTCTCGGTTCAGGCATTACTCTTATTGCTTTTACTTTAGCAGGATCAACCTCGATTCCCTTTTCGCTTACAATGAACCCCAGCAATTTACCGGACCGCACTCCGAAAGTGCACTTGTTCGGATTCAACCTCAGTCTGAATTGTCTCAGCCGGTCGAACAATTTGGCCAGATCTACCAAATGCCCCTCTTCTGTCTGAGACTTTGCTATCATGTCATCAACATAGCATTCAATTTCATGATGAATCATATCATGGAACAAAGTCACCATGGCCCTCTGATAAGTAGCACCGGCGTTCTTGAGACCAAATGGCATCACCTTATAACAAAAAGTGCCCCACGGTGTAATGAACGTTGTTTTCTCCATATCATCTGGCGACATTTTGATTTGATTATAGCCAGAAAATCCATCCATGAAGGAAAACACCGAGAATTGAGCTGTATTATCTACCAACACATCAATGTGAGGTAATGGAAAATCATCTTTCGGGCTAGCTCTGTTCAGATCCCGGTAGTCCACACACATTCTCACCTTCCCATCTTTCTTCGGCACTGGCACAATGTTCGCGACCCAAGGCGGATAATTAGTGACAGCAAGGAAACCAGCATCCCACTGCTTCTGCACTTCCTCTTTAATCTTCATTGCCATCTCAGGTCGAGTTCTGCGCAACTTCTGCTTCACTGAAGGACAATCTGCTCTCAACGGTAGCTTGTGCACAACGATATCGGTATCCAACCCTGGCATATCTTGATAAGACCAGGCGAAGATGTCGACATACTCTTTCAACAATGCCACCATTCTGCTCTTAACAGTTTCCTCCAAAGCGGCCCCGATTTTCACTTCTTTTCTGACCTCGTCGGTACCAAGATTCACAACCTCCACCTGCTCTTCGTGCGGCTGAATCACCTTCTCCTCTTGTTTCAACAACCTGGCTAATTCCCCTGGTAGTTCACAATCTTCTTTGCCTTCTTCTTCGGCGTGATAGAGCGGATTGGCGAAGTCATATGAGGGTGTAACAGGATTATTATCAATGAGATCCGGAGAATGATCGCATCTGCATGAATGTGGATTCATGCATTGCTTTAGAACCGGAGCGAGACAAATTAAAAAGAAAAATGAAAACATTGCCATTTTTATTTTGTTTTATTTTGAAACTGTAAAAATAAATGAAAAACAGGGAACACCGCTTTTAACTGAAAAACATCCGTTTATTTATGATGCAAAATTTGCAAAATGAAACATGAGGTGGCCCTTACAATGAACCATTACGTGTCGGGCAACACGTATGGCTTTCATGCAGATAAACTTGAAAAACAGAAATTATTACTCTTCGAGCAAAGTGACCGTGATGATCTTTTCAGCCTTCCAGTTCTGGACTCCCATCCCTGGTGCGCACGGCCTTATCCATTGATCCATTTCGTAGTCAGTGTCAGCTTCCCCATCCACCATACAGATGTGATATGGATCCAGCATTCCAGCACTGGTGAATGTGACGGATGGACGACGTCCTCTTCCTGGTCCTGAGCCTCGGCCCGGCTGATAACCCACTCCGAAGCGGTCTTTCTTGGTGGAGATGTCCATCATCTTCCCCCAACCAGGAGCTTCCCCATTCTTCACCACCTCGGCGGCCTGTTTATGAAGATATGGACGACTTCTCCTTCTCCTTAGCAAAAAGAGCATTCTCTACCTTAACGGTTTCAAATGCTTGACTCGGGGTCTCCCATATCTCACCGTCCATCTCCACGTATTTGAACGAGGACAGGTGGCTGACGAAGATGTCCTCTTCTCCACAGACGGTGACGACCTGTCCATCCCAGATATACTTTAATTTCTGGTGCAAAGTCGATGTTACTGCCCCAGCAGCATGGATCCATGGGCGACCCAACAGGCAACTGTATGCCGGCTGAATATCCATGACGTAGAAAACTGACTTAAACACCTCAGGGCCAATCTTCACCGGGAGCTCAACCTCTCCGAACACAGCCCGCTTTGAACCATCAAACGCCCTCACTATCAAGTCCGTGGGTGTCAGGATTAACCCTTCACAATTCAACTTCGCCGGGGCTTTCTTTGGCAACACATTTAATGAGGAGCCGGTATCAACCAACACATGCGAAAGCACGGCTCCTTTACATTCCATAGCGATGTGTAAAGCCCGATTATGATTCCTCCCATCCACAATAAGATCCATGTCGGTGAAACCCAGCCCATGGCTGGCATGAACATTAGACACCATCGTCTCCAACTGATTTATTGTTATCTCTTGAGGAACATAGGCCCTCTTCAGAATTTTCAGCAAAGCCTCTCTATGCCCCTCAGAGCTCAGCAACAATGACAGAATCGAGATCTTGGATGGAGTCTGCTGCAGATGGTCAACAAGCTTGTACTCAGACTTCTTGATGATTCTTAAGAATTCTTCTGCTTCATCATCAAGTTCTCTCTCCGACCCAGGCGCCGGTGTCACCACAGGAGTACCTTCATTCACCACTGCTTGTTTTCCTTTTGCCTTGGCTAAAGCCTCGGCCTTTTCTTTTTTCTCTTTTTCTCCTTCTCCTCCCCTCAATGCATCAGGAGAAAACAGCCTTCCACTACGAGTGAAACCACTGGGTCCGGCATTATCCACCTTTGAAACGGTGGTTTCACTAGCAACTTGGTCCTCTACCTTCTCTCCATTGCAATATACTTCCCCACCATAATGCCACGGCACGACATCATCTTTGTCATAAGGAATCGGTCCAGGTACCGTGATAGTAACTAGAGCCACCTCAGCCAGAGTTGAAAAATCAACCGGGTCGAAGTAAATCGTTATGGTGGAGACATCCTCCTTCCCCAAATCCACTTTCTCAAACCTGAGACTTCCGTCGTCCATCAGCCTCTGGACAGTCTCCCTCAAGAGTACACACCCATTCGGGGTAACAGTGCACACAGCACAATCAACATCACAGCCCGGAAATACCCCATTTAACAACAACTGCCGTTTGACCTCAGCCAACGGAGTCCTCAACTGATCAACCCTCAACAGACCGATTCTGTTCTCTTCCGAAACCGCATTCACCCCCATTTGACCATGCGCGGGCATGGTATTAGCATTCACATTGGGAGACGGAGCAAAGTTGATTGCCTTTGAATCCACCAGGTCTTGGACTACATGCTTAAAAGCTTTGCAGTTTTCTACATTATGCCCGGGAGCACCTGAATGGAATTCACATTTTGCATTCTCATCAAAACTGGCCGGCCTCTGATCAGGTCTCAAAGGTGCCAGAGTTCTCAGTTGTACCAACCCCAGATCTTTCAGCTTCTTCAACAGGAAGGAGTAAGTCACAGGCGGCCTATCAAACTGCCGATCGTTCATCCTCCCCCTGACTTGATATCCAGCCCTCTGAGGTCTCTGCTGAAATGGTTGTCTTTGTTGTTGCGGTTGTTGCTATTGTGCAGGCTGATTATCAGCAGGAATAGTTACCGCAGCAGTGTGCTGAAAGTAACGATCCCTACTCTGTCCTCTCTGAGTGTATACAGCACTGGTATCACCCTCTTTCTTCCTCTGGCCATTTCCGAAGGGCTTCTTCGATCCTGATGACGAAGCGGTACCCTGAATCTTCCCCAGTTTTAGCCAACTCTCAATCCTCTCACCGGCCACGACAATGTCGGCAAAATTGGTAACCGGACAACCGACCATCCTCTCAGCGAATGCCCCCTGCAGGGTACCCATGAACAAATCCGACATCTCCCTGTCCACTAATGGAGGTTGCACTCTGGCAGCCAACTCCCTCCACCTTTGCGCGTACTCTTTAAACCCCTCATTTGACTTCTGAGACATACCCTGTAGCTGGGTACGACTAGGAGCCATGTCAGCGTTGAATTGGTATTGTTTAAAGAATGCGTCACCAAGATCCTGCCAGCTTTTAATGTCAGAAGATTTCAGCTTGGTGTACCACTCCAAGGATCCTCCAGACAGACTGTCTTGGAAGAAGTACATCCACAGCTTCTGATCCATAGTGTATGCAGAGATCTTGCGGACGAAGGCTTGAAGATGAGTTTCCGGGCAGGAACTCCCATTGTATTTATCAAACGCGGGCGCCTTGAACTTCTGTGGGATCACAATCCCCTCAACCAGCCCCATGTTAGACATATTCACAACCCCGGGAGTGGCATAGCTTTCGAGAGCCCTGATTTTCTCTGCCAGCAACTGAATTTCTTTGTTGGGTGGCTGGACGCCATACTGCCCAAACAGCTCATTGTGCATGGAGAATTGATCAGCTTCTCTGTCTTCCTCTCTATCATCATCAACCCCAAAGAATGGAGGAAACAAACTATCCTTCAGATTATGACCCATCGGACCAGGTTGACCCCCTGTGGCAGCACCAAAACCACCAACATTGTTCACTATACCCACAGTCGTCCTCTTTCCGCCTTCTCGAGAACCACCCAGCCCCTGATTGGAGACACCATCCAGGTTGACACCGCTGTTAGCAGCTGAAGCCCGCTCGAGCTTCTCAACTTTGTCAGCCAGCGCTTTCTGACCAACTGCAAAACCTTGCATGATGTTGATCAACTCATTCATTTTGTCCTTCAGCTCGAGAACATCTGCATTTGGTAAATCCATCAGCCTTGGAGTGTTGCGTCTGGTAAAATATCTGTGCGGACGTGTTGAGTGCAAAGGTACAACTCTACGAGCACGAGCAATGATTCCTGAAACAATCAAGCATGTTAGAACTGATACCTGCAAAATAGAAAACAAGTTATTATGATCATGCATGAATGCAGTGTCTATCCATATGAGGAACACTTTGTCTTTTGATCCTGGCTTCATCGAGACAGATAATAATCCGAAAGCAATATTCTGACATTCATCTTTTGAGTTCATCATACAGACCAGAGATATATGATTTAGCAAAAATACCACCCAACCATGTGTGTGCTGTGTGAGTGCATACAGGAAAGCAAATAAAGCTTGAAGATCGATCACTGAATGAAAATAGCCATCGTATATCAAAATTGCACAATAAGTGTCATAGTCATACATCAAGCTGATACAAATCAAATACAATTCTCCAGAATCAAAAGGAAATACAAGCAAGTGAATTCCGTCAACAGGCCTGACGGTAATCCACACAAATGATAAAGGTCTAGCCTGATTAAGGTCTCACAGAAGGCCCTACATCGTCAACCATCTTCGCAAACTCTGCGGCGAACCTGAGCTCGGTGTTCTCCTGCTGTAATCTCCCCACCTCCTTCTGGTGAATCTTCATCTGCCTGAAGTAATGATCTCTCTCAGCAATGTAATGATCTCTCTCAGCGGTGATCTTCACATTCTCTGTTTCCTTAATCTTCATCCTTGCTTCCCACTCAGTGACGAGGACTCTGACTCTGTTTTCCCTCTGATCCCTCACAAGGATTTGCCTCCTCTTCTCATCTTCAATGACCCTTGAAGCTCTGGCTAGCTTCTCCTTAGTGATGTCGTGCTCCTTTGTGGACGACGCTAACGCTTGGTTGATCTTCCCATAGTAGGCAGTATCCATCTCAAAGCGCTTCACTTCCAGGGCATGTCGCTTATCCTGATCCTCCATTCTCCCTCTGATCTCCTGATTAGCCATCTGAATACGAGCAACACTCATCTCCAATTCCGTTTTCTCTGCAAGCAACTGATCTCTCTCCCGCTTCATCTCTAGGAACTCTTCCATACTAACAGAAGAAGGAGATTCCTTAATCAACGGATACCAAGGATCAACCATGGGAAATGGTAGACAAGTAAGTTCCACTCTCCTGCTGAGCCAATCATCAAACGGAGGGAAAGACCTGTTATTAGCTCTACCCCAAGAAAACTTGCCTTTCCTTTGAATGCTACGCCATGCATCAGATACCTGCCTCAACCTGGCCTGATTGCCCTCAACCGGGAAGTACAAAGTTTCCTGAATCTCACTCTTGAGAGGAGGAACCTCCATAGCGAATCCCATTTGTCTCTTAAGAAGTGTCGGGTTATAATTAATGCAACCCTGAACTCCTATAAGAGGCACATTGGGAAAACCTCCACAACTGCAAATGAAGTCCTGTCCAACCCCGCTACTGTGAGTCCAAGTTATGTCTTTGGCCCGCAAACCCATCAGCTTGGTTGCCCAATTGATAGTATGGTCAAGAAGAACAAAAGCACCCCTGGACGGCAAATATCCCATAAACCACTTGTATAGCAACTGAGTGCAACATCGAATCAATCCCCCACGCCTCTTCTCATTCCGATTGTGGACCGAGTAATAGACATCTCCGATCAAGGTAGGGATAGGATTCCTCTGAACAAACAAACGGATGGCATTAATATCCACGAAGCTCTTCTGATTAGGAAACAAAATGATCCCATATATGCTCACAGCAATCAAGGCACAAACAGTCTTCCAATTACCCAACTCAGCATGCTCCTTGGCCTTAGCTTCTAGGAAACTCAGATGAAAACCAGGCAACTTCCCCTTCTCTTTCAGACTCCCCTTAACCATCTCCGGACTCAAATAAAGAGCACGGGAAATCCCACCAATATCAGGTTCTTCCTTAGTAGCATAGAAAGGAACCTGATTTCTGATCTGAATGCCCAAGATACCAGCATAGTCCTCCATCAACGGCCCCAACAAGTAATCTGGGAAGACGAAACACCTCAAACCAGGATCATAAAACTGGAGAAGAGTATGGATGGCACTCCTATCTCTGTCAGTGAGTCTGAAAACCATCTTCAGAATACCCCCATAGGTCTCACGAAACATCCCCACATGGTCGGGCGTAATCAATGCTATCATATCTCTCAACACACTAATCTGTGGGTCAAAGAAGCTGTAGACAACATCATCCTTCAAACCGGTCCTCATATCTGAGCAAGAAGTCTCTCGACCAGGATCTCGATCAAAAATGTCCCTGCATATGGATAAACATGTGTTAGATGTAGATAAATACAGAATGTTAATGATGCTGATGAATGAATGCAATGCATTGCCATCCTCCAAGTCATCTGATCATCTGTTGCACTGAAACCTAATCTCTGAACTGATCACAACCATCTGAGGTACTGAGCAAACACAAGTCTAACTTGGGAGTTCCGAAATAAACGGAACTGAAAGATACACCATCATCATCATCAGACAATCTCTGAGCAGATAACCACAATAATCTCTGAATCGGCCCGGGGAATCCTGAAATAAACGGATCCCCACTGATAAATAACACGGACAGCACTCCGGCGTCTCAGAAATAAATGCCCATAAATCCGACTTATAAATAGGACTCTGATCAACGGTTGAACCATTAGTCACCATCAAAGTCACCATCAGAACATGCATCTGTAAGAATCACCCTCCCCTCACAGGTAAATTCTAATCAGGTCATCCTAAGGCGGATAATAGTCTCGACAATCGGGCAAAGATACTCAACGGGTTTGCCCTTTCGGGTGTGCCGTTGTAGCTCTCTTAAGATCGTCTAAACCAAGGATCCGGGAATGAACGGTCACCGAAGTCAATAGTCCAAAAGAGGTAACCCAACCAAAGTGGAAAACCCCACAAAGGAAGAGCTCTCTCAGATGAACCTCGTCCGACTTGTGGTATGTCACGTCGCAACAACATGCCCAACCAGCATGTGAGGAACGTGAGACCACACTAATCCTAGGTGTATACTCGGGCCTGGGTTTTAGCCCCACTCAGAACACCCACCCCAAAACAGAGGAACCACCTGTACAGAGGACAACAACATGATAGTATGATGCATGC
Organism: Lathyrus oleraceus; assembly: GCF_024323335.1. NCBI lineage: Eukaryota > Viridiplantae > Streptophyta > Magnoliopsida > Fabales > Fabaceae > Lathyrus > Lathyrus oleraceus. Next base: position 323,859,623 of record NC_066582.1, on the reverse strand, counting down.
AAATATTTATGCAAATATATACACAACAGAATAATAAATGCAATAAATAAAGCAACACAAGCAACCTAAACGATCCTAGAGAGCGCTAGGAGGGACTCGCTTAGGGAAGATGGACCAGCAATAGGTCAACTTCTTAAGTCCCCAGTAGAGTCGCCAGTTGTCGCATCCGCGAAAAATAACCGGCGGGCTAAAACAAAACAAACAGAGCCGCCACCGTGCGTTATTTATCCCAAAAGAGGGAAAGGAAACGCTCGAAGTAAACCTGGAAAAGACATGGTCTCGCGACCAAAGAGAATGGGATCGGGAGTCGGTTATGCGAAGGGAAGGTATTAGCACCCCTACGCATTCGTCGTATTCGACGGGATCCATGCTCAAAAGATAGAACAAGGTTGCTAAAACTGCTCACAAACACACACTGAAGACAACACAGGTGGGAGAAGAGGGGAAAGGGCTCGCTAGGATATCGCATCATATGCCTGCGTATCTCATCTGGAATGAGAATCAGAGCTACCGTAGTTCGGCTCACGCACGCCAAACAAAACAAAACACAAACAGGCAAACCTAGAAACCGAATGCCAATTGCTGGACTTACATCAGACTCCGAACCAAACAAACCCACACTGGAAACCAAATGCCACTTGATGGACTTATATCGGACTCCAAGCACACAACAATAGGATACGGACTGCCAATCGCTGGGCTTATATCCATCTCCTACACACACAAGAAGGATAACACACAACAAGTTACTAAGGAGTCTGGCACTCGAGCCTAGCAACTGTCAAGCAAACACACACAAAAAAGAAAAAGGGTGCCCGGAGAAATCTCGTACGACCTCCTGCCTACGTACCTCATCTGGTATGAGGATCAGGGCAACGTAGTTCCCCTTAACAGGGGAGAAACTTTCTCCTAACCAGAGACTGGGAAATGACCAACTAGAAGGGAGACTGACTCGAGCCTAATAGTTATCATGTATCCCACAATGGTCCTAGGTTGAGTTTTCTAGCTAACTTGCACAGGCAGCAAGCTATCCTAAACAGGCAAAGCAAAGCATGCAAGCACAATCAAAACAAAGCAAACATACACAATTAGCACACACTATATACAGACAAAGTGGGCTCACACAAGGGTTAGGCTGCCAAAGCAAGCCAACTGTATCAGAGTGATGTTAGCTCTTAACCCTAACATTGAGAGTTAGGGTGAAGCAGATGAAATAGGAAGCGAGGGGTGTGCCTCACAGCTCTTATCCCTGGCCAGGGAGAGCTTTAGACAAAGGAAGTGTGGGTTCAGAAAGTTGGAACCCTTCTACACTTATGACTGACTCAACATGGATCTTGGGTTAATATCCACAATGCATCAACACCAGTTGTGCGAGCAAATGGATGACTCGACTGAATAGCAGGAGATGGATTTCACATCTCTTGTATCTGCCAATTGCCTTATCAAAGGTCTTTTCCTGCTTGGCACAAAGATAAACATTCACAAGCATTGCCTCTTAAGGAGGACTTCAGACAGGTGCCTGACCAAATAACAGGCCAGGTCTTCCAGACTACATGAAGTTAGTGAGTTCTACCTCAATTGGTTAAGCAACCAAGCAACAGCAAAAGCAAGTTCAAAAGAACTATAGCAACTAATGTACCTGAAAACAATCTAGCTCAGTTAGTATTCAACTCAAACAGTCAACAGACAATTACAAGTCACAGTTAACTGTACACAAGCAAACATACAAGCAAGCTATGCATCAAGGCAAAGCTCAAGCTCAACTCAAATGACTTAGAAGCCACCTACAAAACAAGCTCAGGATTAGTTCAACATTGACCAATTAGTCAACTCAAGCAATGTGAATCAATTCCCTCAATGCCATATGCTCTTTGTCCTGAAAACACAACTCAAACATAAGCAAACCCCTAGGACAAGGCCTAGGGTCAAAGGGGGAGAAATAATTCAAAACAGAACATGAAAATTGGCACAAATCAAGTTCAATCAAATTAGAACAATGTCCAAGTGGTCTCACATTCATATCATACACCAATTTCATTTCACAAAACAAATAGTGCAAAGCATGCAAACTCAAAGCTCATTGAAGCAAACAGAATGAATCAATCCAAATCCACTCAAAAATAATTCAGTAAATCCCAAGAAAAATCATGGCTAAACAGAACTCATCACATGATCATCATACCAAAATTCAAGTCATTTGGACAAGTGGAAGCAAGGCAATTAAATTCCCTAAGGCAAGGCATGCATAAACAAGCTCAATGAGGGCACAAAATCATGCATCAACTTCACACAAGCATAAAACAGAATCTACACATGATAAATGCATCCAATCAAAACCAAAACAAACTTCAAAATGTCTAGAATCACTCCACAAAATTTCAAGTCCACAGGATAAACATCAAGAATTTCACAAAACATCTAAGTTCATGACTCTCAAAAAGTCCACAAAGGACCAATCGGAAGAGAAAATCTCAAACAAATCCAAATTGCATCCAAAAATTCCATAAAAATTCATGAGTGATCCTAACATCCATAAGTAGCATAACACAAAAAATCAGATCATTTGGCATTGAATTGGCATGGAAAATAAATTCCTCAAGTCAAGCAAGCAATGGTGTGACACAAATTGTCACACCTACATTCATCACATCATATCTCATCAACCAGGAATGGGAAAAATGAAAACTATATACCAAAATGTTCATTGAGATGTCTATTTTAAGCATGAAAAATTTCAAGTATGTTGGATAAAATATCATCATTTCATGAAGGATATGGCAAAGTAGGTCATGAAAACATACACATACACAATCCCTAAGCAAAATAAAAATCCAACAGTGCACAATTTCTGGAAAAATATTCATTAAATTCTAGAGATCATGAGGATCATCATGCAAAAAACCTCATGTGATTTAGATTAATAATCATGGAGTTATGGTTTTTAGAATGAAGGAGAAAAATAAAAAAACATGGATGAACTAGCATGAAATGGCATGGAGTAATGGAATAAAAATACAAAAGCCAAATGGGAACTGTCCTCGCCAAGGATCGAAGGGAGGGAGGTTTTAAAATTGAGCGCGCTACAGTTAAATGGATGGACACGTGGTCCAATACATGTGCGAATAACACATGAGCGCATGCAGGCAAGGCAAATATGGATCAAAACGCATTTCTGGAAAAAAAACCCTAAGTTCTTCATGCGTTCATCATCATTCATCAGCTCAAGAACAAATGATCACCAAAATTAACAAAACCTATACCATTAGCTTCGTCTTTCCAAGCACATCATCAATCTAAACTTCATTTAACCTGACTCTCACTAAAACTCTTGGATCGAGCCAAAGAAGGTTCATGGATCAAACTTCTAATCAACATAACTTGTTCATTTCTTGATGAAAATTGATGAAACAAATTGCAGATTAATCTACATTCAAAGATCTACCACATGCATCCATTAATTTCAAGAATTAGCACATTCGAAAACTGACCTCAATTGAATGGCAGAGATGAATTCGATGTTTTCAGGCCTTGGCACAGTGAAACAGATGTTCTCCAACTCTCATATGATGCTTTGGATGAATGCTTGAGAGTTGAATTGGCACGATCTAGCTCAAATCTCCATTTGCCATTGTTGAACACATGCTTCAACAGTCCTTGAATTTGCTCGAAAACCTTGTGATCTTGCTTCTAATGGCTTCAATTATGCATATGGATGAAGGATCAATCAAGATCTTGGCACGGTTTGTGAAGAAAATAGGAGAAAAGTTGAGAGGAAAAATTGAAGCTCTTTGGAAACCTAGATCTAGATCTGAATTCTGTTATGATTAGGCCAAAAGCAGTTATGATTAAGGTTATATATGTTCTGTTAAGCATGTTTGCTAATCATGATTAGGCAAAATACAAGTGGATTAAGGAAAACCAAGTTTAAGTGCATTTTAGCCAATCCACCCTATGCATACAATGACCAATGCAACAATGCAATTTCTGTCTCAATTCACTTGGAAATGATGTTTAGAGGCCAAGGCAAGTGAAATCAAGTGAATACAATGAATATTTTTCAAATTGCCTTTTTCCCTCCAATTTTCAAATGGAATTCACATGAAAAGTTCAATATTTTTGTGAGCAAAATGCATGAGTTATGATGTGTAATTTGGATAGTACATGAAAAAAGAAGAATGTGGCAAAAAATCCCACTTCATTTGGCCTTTTGGTTCAAAAGTTATGCACTTTTGAAGTTTAAATTTTCTTGACCAAGATTGATCCATAACTTGCCAACCACACATGAGAAATGGATGTTCTTGGACTTTTTGGAAAGGTGAGAGCAAGCTCTACAACTTTCATGTTGGACAAAATTTCATTTGAAGCATTTTTGGACATGTAATCTTAAGGAGAAGACCTTTCCATTTTTGGCAGTTTTGAATTACAAGTCACTTTCTATTTTTAGAAAGTTTTCATCTGACTTTATTTTCTTCAATGTTGATCTTTAAAATGTCAAATGAAACTTGTTTGGACATGAATGAAGTGTTTCTAACCCTCTCCCACCATCAAATCCATCAGTTGACTTGTGGTTGACTTTTGTTGACTGATAGATGAATTGGCTATGCACAGATGAACTTGAGCCTCAATCTCCTGATGAAATGGCTCAAACATGAAACCCTAGCTTCCACAAGCTCATTAAAACCATATGATGATCCCCATCTCAATGAAAAACTCATCTCCTTGACAAAACCCTGATTGGCTCAATACAACTGATTGGGGTTGACCAGAGGTTAAAACCCTAATCTCAAGGAATCTGATCAAGCACAATGAATCTCTTGGTGATGACAATACCATGATGATGATGATGTACCATTTCAACCAAGATAAGGATCAACCTCCTTGAGAAACCAAGAAACCCTAATTGAAGCACAAATCCTCAGATGGCTGGTGATCAATTCATGAAACCCTCAACTTGAGTCTTTTGACCTCTTGATCTTCTGAACAAGACTTAGGAGGATGACTTGCTTGATGTTACCACATGATATGCAAAACTGCAATGACTAATGTCCTAAAAAATTAAATGCAATATGTTAAGCTAGTCCCAAGAGAGGAGGGCAAATTTTGAGGTGTTACAACAGTGCCTTCTCACCTCCAACAACAACAAGCTTCCCATTCTTGACAAATTTGAGCTTCTGATATAGAGTTGACGTGAGAGCACATGCTTCATGAATCCATGGCATTCCCAATAAACAGCTATAGGCCGGATGGATATCCATTACCTGGAAAGTAATTTGGAAATCGCTCGAACCAATCTTAATTAGGAGGTCAACTTCTTCAATGGCAGCTTTGTGAGACCCATCAAACGCCTTCACAGTCACACCACTATATCTCATAGGTGCTCTTTGATAAGATAGCCTAGCCAAGGTATACTTGGGTAGAATGTTCAAAGATGAACCAGGGTCTACCAAGACATTGGACAAGGCATCCTCCTTATAGTTCATAGATATGTGGAGAGTCAGATTATGATTCTTGCCTTCTTCTGGAAGCTCCTCATCACAAAAACTCAGATTGTTGCACGAAGTAATGTTAACAACAATGTGATCAAACTTATCAACTGTAACATCATGTTCAACATAGGCTTGCTCACGTACCTTTTGCAAAGCCTCACAGTGTGCTTCAAAATTCATTAACAGAGATAAAACATAAATCTTGGAGGGCGTATAGAGTAGCTTCTCCACGACATTAAACTCGCTCTTCTTTATTAGACAGAGTACTTCATCATTATCATCCTTAATTTTTAAACTGTTGGACTCACCAGACTGACATATTGGAGTGTCAACAGGATCAACCAAAGGAACAACCACATCAGCCTTCTTTTTTACTACGACATTCTCAACAGCCTTTCGGAATACCGAACTGAACACACGATCGCTTCGGGTCACCTTGACAACATCATCAATGCTTACTACTGAATTAGTTGCGGGAAGAAGAACCTCTTGCCCATCTTTAGTCATAGTAGCATCATACTTTTAAGGCACAACCTTATCATATTCGTATGGGATTGGGCCCGCCAACCATATCACTAACAGTAATACCGATCTATTGCTCTTCTTACTGCTATCAAACTGAATCACCACTCGCTCAGGAGTTTTGAAAACTGGAACAATCACATTCACATAATCATCTTGATATCTAGCTTGACGGATGTGAATCATACCTTCATCTATTAACTTTTGAACATCCCTCTTCACAATCACACACCCATGTGGATTGACACTGCAAATGATACAACCTTCATGATCATGCTCGTATTCACTAATATGACACAAAGTCTTGTGAAGTTCTACCAAGGATCTTTGGATACGTCGTACATCAAAAACTCTGTATTCACCGGGATAACCATCCACCATATTTACAGAGGAGTTACTATGAGCGGGTAACTGGTTGGCTTTAACATTTGGCACACGGTCCTCAAAGGATACCATCCCACTTCTTACCAATTGTTGGACTTCGTATTTCAGCGGAAAACAATTCTCAATATCATGGTCTGATGCCCCTTGATGATAGGCACAATATTGGTCAGGCTTATACCACCATGACATAGGTTCAGGCATAATTGGAGGACTTTTTGGCTGAACCACATTCTTGACAATAAGAGGCGGATACAACTCGACATAGGACATCGAAATAGGGTCAAACGTGACATTTTTCCTCTCATAACTTTAGTGTTGATTATTGTTGTGATTGTTTTTATGATGATTGTTGTTATGAATATGTTTTTGTTGTTGAGGTTGAATTGTTGTTGATTGAATGATAAAATTATTAGCAAACACTGGAATAACATAAGACACTTGATGATGCTGCTGATGAGATCTGGAACTCTTCTTCACATAATGCTTCCTTCACCTCTCCACTGTCACTGAATTAGTTTGTCCATCTTTCTTTTTCAAGAAACCACCCTCATACTTCTTAATGGTTGATGCTTCTTCTCTAGACAATTTTCCCTCACAGACACCTTTCTCTAGATGCGTCCCCATGTTCACCATCTCGGTGAAATCATTGGGAGCGCTAGCAATCATACGCTCATAGTAAAATGAACTCAAATTCTTGAGAAAGATCTTCGTCATTTCTTTTTCCTCCCACAGTGGACTAATCTGAGCAACTAGCTCTCTCCATCTTTGTGCATATTCTTTAAATGTATCTTTGTCTCTCTGAGACATAGACCGAAGTTGGTCACGATTAGGCGCCATATCCATATTATACTTATACTACTTGACAAAGGCCTCGCCTAAGTCATTGAAAGTACGAATACTACCACTGTCCAGACCCATGTACCAACGAAGAGCGACACCGGTCAAGCTATCCTGGAAATAATGAATGAGCAACTGGTCATTGTCTGTTTGGGTTGACATCTTGCGGGTATAAATCACAAGATGGCTTATAGGGAAAGTGTTCCCCTTGTATTTCTTAAAGTCAGGGACCTTGAACTTAACATGCATTTTCACGTTGGGCACCAAGCAGAGCTCATAAGCGCTCTTCCAAAACAAATATTTTCCCCTCAGCGTCTTCATTTCCTTCTTCAGCTCTTGAAACAGATCCTTCATTTCATCCATCTTCCCATACATATCTGGACCTTCAGACGGATCAAAATGGTAGATAGTTGATTCGATGTCGCACACGGGTAAAAAATGAGTAATAAAATATAGTAAAACGGAAGCGACACCCCGAGTATCGTATTACAAGGACTCTTGAATGTTGTAACCAAACAAATGAAAAGAAGGGGGTTTTTAAGGTTCATAACTTAAATCAAATATAGTTAAAGGTAAAAGCAAAATTGATAAATAAGTTAATCTATTATATCGATTTCCGACTTATCCTCGATTCTTATAATTTTAATTCCCTAGATGATTTGATCCCATTCAATTACAATACCCACTGACAAGTGCAATTAGTATTATATGATGTATGTTCCTAATTTTCGAATTAAGCAAACGGATTTAAGCATACGCGAATTAAGCAAACGCGACTTAATCAAACACGATAACCAAAAAACTACGCTAATGTGATTATAGTTAAGAATCATACAAGCAATCAAATTTAATCAATTCTATCCTATAAGAAACAGTCGAATAAAGCAAACAAAAGTAATCGAATAAAGCAAACAAGTTTATAGGAAGAATTCAAAAGAAATTAAAATTAAACTGAAATTAATAAAAACCTCAAAGTGGAATTCGAATACAACAGATCAACTTTTTTAGAATTAGCTCTCCATGGTATTCGTATGCCCTATTCTCTGTTTCATAAATGTTGAAAAATCCAATCCTAAAACTACTAAGTTGTTTGAATAGGGCAAGGGAATTCAGGCCTAATAGCAACCGACCCGAAAAAATACAAAATCGGCCCAAAAACTAAGTATTTTCTTAAGTCTGTAACTAAAATGAATTATTCGACCCTTCTTCACTCCGAATCATCTTTTGGCTTCAACATGAAACTTTTAGCTTAACCTCTCAGCTTTCCAACTTCTATTAGAACGAGTCAATTTGATTCTCGTAGCTCAAGTTATGATTTGCATAGTGATAAGATATCAAATAACTATTTATGCTGAAAATAAAGTACGAAAATAAAATAAAGCAAAAAATAAACTTAAATATTAAAACACACTAAAATAGTAAAAATAATATAACAAACTATAGATTTGCCTAAGTACAATAGTAGAAGAAGGTGCATCAAAATGCACTGATCAAATTCCCCCACACTTGAACTTTTGCACTCCGAGCAAAATTATAAATTTAAAACTCATAAAAGAAAAAATAAGAATAAACAAAACATGCAATTCCAAAGTTTATCAAGATACAAGGTGCAAGCAAATTTCTAAGTCTAAGCTTCAAGAAAATGATATTAGTAAGTAACTCTTTTATGACATTTCAAAGCAAATATGAAAAAAAGATTACCAAAGAGTACATCAAAAGCAGCAAGATCCTCACAAGATAAAACTCACTCAACTCTCAAGTGTTTAGGTATACTGTTTACACTCAAAGCACATCATAAAAGAAAGTACTACCATAATCTTGAAAGGACTCTAACATCCACAATTGAAATACATGCACACAAATATCAAAAGGACTTTTATTTGGTTGTAACGTGGCCAAGGTAAGTGTGAGATAAATCCTAAGGGGGTACTAGGCTAAAATTCAAAGAGACAAAAGAGACTTGAAAGAAACTGCGGGAGTTGAACTTACAAAATATTTCATTCACTTCAACAACTCTATAGCAATTGTGTTCTCTTCTCCTTTCTATTTTTATTCCTTTTTTTCTTTTTCAGAAGGAGTATGTATTGATTGACATCCTTCTATTTTTTTTCATTCATTTTTTTTCTTTCTATTTTTCTTTTCTTTTTCTATCAACTTCTAAAATATTACAAACATAATTATTCAACCCCGCACAACTCCAAACAAGATTCTTCCAACCCTTTGAATAAGGTGATAACATTATTTTTCACTTCTCGGTTTGTATTGAGTTTTAAACAAAAAAGGGATAATAGACTCAAGGGGGTTTCAAACAAGGGATGATATTATTTCAGGGTCGGATTTTTAGCTAACTGGCTAAAAAAATTATCTTTATCATATTAGTGAGCATAAGTAAACAACAACATCAACAAGAGTCAATTCAAGTTCTAAAGACTAACAGACATGCATGAATCACACAAGAAAGAAATAGATGGATTTTTGAATGTTATCCATTAAAAGGCTCAAAATCTCACAAGGTTAATTGATCTACCACAAATGATGTATAATTTAGAGTTTAGTCATACATATCATACTAAGAATGTACAAAAAGAATCAATCACATCAAAGCACAATTCTTTAATCAAGAGAATAAAGAAAATACTCACAATTGTAACTCAAAAACCACAGAAAAAAACATGCATTTTTTCGTGTAAGAAAACAAACAAAAACAAAGAAACTGAATGAAATAAAACAAAGTAAATGGTTCCCTCCCCCATTCTTGAAACATACATTGTCCTCCATGAAAGAACATAAATATAAAATAAAACTGAGAGAAAGGAAATAACACACCCAAGGAGTCAAGGCGGATAAATGATCGCATAAGCAGTCTGTCCCAAAGAGAGCTCTTCTACAGTCTCTTCTTCCAGAGTCACCCTCTCATGGAGTAGTTTTGGGTAGTGTCCATTGAACTTGAAATTTTGATTAGTATCTTCGCCTTGTATTCCAGGATCAAAGAAGTATCTTCGATAAGTAAACGTGTTGAATAGGCACGTGAAAGTGATCTTCTTTTTCACAATATCAAGAATCAAAGGATTACGGGGCTATCTCACTAATTTTGTTTCATCTTTAAGTGAGATCCTATGTATACATATGGATGGGCTAATATCACGAGTGTCAGCCCAGGTCCATCCAATTGCCTTCTTATGTTTCTGCTTAAATTGAAGCTTTGATGAATAATATGAATCCTCACGAAGTGGTTTAGCTTCTAAAGAAGGTGGTTGTTCAATGGATGGTATGTTTGGGGCAGCCGGGATGTCAAGAGCTTCAGCTACCTAAATAACTTCATTTACATCGTCACCCTGCAAGGCAGCATCAATCTCAACACAAACAGCACAAAGGTTAGTGTTAGTACAATCATCACATGACTAAATATCATCAAAACCAGAAAAAGTTGGAAAATCAGCTGAAAACAAATCAGAATAAGCTTCATTAACAACTTCAGAAAGCAACTCTATGTGAAAAATAGAACGCTCTTCCTCGTCAATCTTCTTATTTTTCAGTACTCTTTGTGGGAAAGGCATTGGTGATATATACTTTTTTTCAGCCTCAACAACAATAGAAAGTTCAGGTTTATTTTCAGGTGTTACAATAACAATTTTTTTCCAGGGCTGGTTCTGTAACATTTTCGGATCTCAAGGATATTGCACTCACATTACAGCCTTTGGATTAACTATTGTTTGGGCAGGTATTTTGTTTGATCCTTGAGCTTGTTGCATGACATTCATTGAAGTGGGAAGTTGTCCAATTTGTATTTGCAAAGTCTGAATACTAGAATCTGTTCGTTGCTGAAATTGAAGACTATTTACAGCCATTTGCTTGACAAGTTCCTCTAGTGAAGGTTCGAAAGGTGAAAAGGTGGTTACTTGTGGAGGGTTATATGGTGGTGGTAGTGGAAGGGGTAGCATCAATTGTTTCACTAAATAAGTGAGTTCATCAATTCTGGTTTCTAGAGCTTTGTTGGAAGAAGAAACATGTGAAATTCTTGTATCAGATATGAGATGTCGAATGTAATGTCACGACACTAATATCTGAATTACACTAACAGAAGAAAGATATAGAAAGGTAATGCAAAAGATACACAAACAATTGTTAACCCAGTTCGGTCCAACTCACCTACATCTGGGGGTTAGCAAGCCAAGAAGGAAATTCACTAAAATAGACTCAGTTCAAAGACTCTCCGTACACTTCAACAAGTTACAGTCTTTCTCACCTAATCTCTACCCGTGCAATTTCTACCTAAGCACTCTTAGATATGAGAACCCACTCACTTCCCTACAATCACACCTGTGATCTTAAACAACAATCCCTTGAGAAAAGACAACACTTTTCAATAACACACTCTTGATTTTACTTCACAGTTTCAATCAAGAAGACACACTCTTGATCTTGCTTCACAGCTTTGATCAAGAAGACACACACTTGATCTTGCTTCACAGTTTTGATCAAGTAGACATACACTCTTGCTTAACAGCTTTAAAGTGACAAATTACAACCACAAATCAGTCCAATTCAATCATCAAAAGATGACTTGAATGGCTTACAAGTCTCACGACTAAACAGACACAAACCCTAGCTCTCTCACTATATTTCGCTCAGTATTGGTCGTGTGTTTAAAACAGGTTTTCTAAGTACCTTTTTATAGAAGCTTTCAGTTGGGCTTGGACATCTTGAAAACCCTAAATCTATTTTCCAATCAAATCTTTTTATAACAGCTGGTTAGATCTCCTTGGAAAATAAGTAAAGCAGGTTGTAATCCATGATTGAATGCGCCAGCTAATCAGATCTTCAATCATACAAAGATTGCCATTAATTGTGCAATCACAAAACACCAGACATTCATACTGAATGTTCTGTGTACAAGATGTCATGACATCGGGTATGACATCCTGGAAAAATCCTGCATAATTCCATAATTCCTTTTATAACTTCCAGCAGGTATAACCATATCAGATGCCATGACCTTGTGTATGACATCTTGAAACAATCCTGCATGAACATGTTCTTGAAGTCCAACAGGTACATAGGATATCTTATGTTAAGACATCACACATAACATCTTGCGAACACTCTTTGTTTTACCAAAATTGCTGCCAACACTAAGAATCAACAACATGAATCTCATTCACACCTTTTGCTTGGACCATACAATTATCATTTGTTGTGAACTCTTGGGAGTTAAGTGACATGTTCTCAATGAAGGATTTGGAAGCAGCTGGAGTCTTATCAATAAGTGCTTCACCACTATCAGCATCTAAAATATTTCTTTCCATTGGCATCAATCCCTCATGAAAGTATTGTATTAGCAATTGTTCAGAAATCTGGTGAAGAGGACAACTCGACACTAACTGCTTGAATCTCTCCTAGTATTCAGCCAATGATTCCATGTCAACCTGTCTAATACCACATATTTCTTTTCTGATTGTAGAAGCTCTTGAAGTAGGGAAAAGTCTTTTGAGGAAGATTTTCTTCATATTATTCCATTTTGTAATAGAATTTGGCTCAAGATAATATAACAAATCTTTTGCAGCACCTTGTAGTGAGAATGGAAATGTTCTAAGCTTGACATGATCTTCGGTAATTCCTAGAGGCTTAAATGGTGTAGAACACACAACCTGGAATTCTTTTTAGATTCATATGTGGATCCTCACCTGCAAAACCATTAAACCTTGGCAACAAGTGTATTAAACCATATTTCAATTCGAAAGCTACAACAATAACAGGATATTCAATACACAAAGCATTATAATTAACATCAGGGGCAACAACTTCTCTCAGAGTTCTTTGGTCAGCCATATTAAACTCAATAGAAAAGAAAAAAAATTAACAAACAATGAGAAAACACATAACTAATTCAGCAATGTAGCAACAAAAAGGAAAATACCGACAATGTCCCTATTAAGCTAAAACAATTGATATACGAAAAAAACAATTAAAACAGAAGAAAGAAAATACAAAAATACAAAAATTAATCTAATAAAGTCAATTAAGAATTTTGAGATTTTTTTCGGAATTTTCTAAAACTACCAAAACAGGAAAAAAAATCATAAATAATAGAAAAATAGGGAATTTCAGATTTTTAGGATGACTTTCACTATTTAATCCCTAAATAGAGGCTTCTGATCATTGATTTTTTCCTAGTGAATCAACAAAGAATCGGAATAATTTAAGACAATTTTCTTTAAAAAACAGATTTTTTTATCCTAAAACGCGAAAAGACCTGAACGCAAGAAAGTTAGGGCAAAAAATGATAAAACATAACACCTATGACTATAATAATGGGTAGACTATAATAATGGTTAAAATCTAGAAGAGTCCCCGGAAACAGCGCCAATTTGATCCACTGTCGCACACGGGTCAAAAACGAGTAATAAAATATAGTAAAACGGAAGCGACACCTCGAGTATCATATGACAGTGACTCTTGAATGTTGTAACCAAACGAATGAAAATAAGGGGTTTTTAAAGGTTCAGAACTTAAATCAAAGATAGTTAAAGGTGAAAGCAAAATTGATAAATAAGTTAATCTATTATATCGATTTCCGACTTATCATCGATTCTTGTACTTTCAATTCCCTAGCAGATTCAATCTCATTCAATTACAATACCCACTCATAAGCACAATTGGTATTATATGATGTATGTTCCTAATTTCCGAATTAATCAAATGGATTTAAGAAGATGCGAACTAAGCAAACGCGACTTAATCAAACACGATAACGAAAAAACTATGCTAACGTGATTATAGTTAAGAATCATACAAATAATCAAATTTAATCAACTTTATCCTATAAGAAACAATCGAATTAAGCAAACAAAAGTAATCGAATTAAGCAAACGAGTTTATAGGAAGAATTGAAAAGAAATCAAAATTAAACTGAAATTAATAAAAACCTCAAAGTGGAATTCGAATACAGCAGCTAAACTTTTTTAGAGTTAGCTTTCCATGGTATTCGTACGCCATATTCTCTATTTCATGAATGTTGAATATTCCAATCCTAAAACTACTAAGTTTTTTAAATAGGCCAAGGAAATTCGGGCCTAATAGCCACCGACCCGAAAAAATATAAAACCGGACCAAAAACTAAGTATTTTCTTAAGTCTGTAACTAAAATGAATTATTCGACCCTTATTCACTCTAAATCATCTTCTGACTTCAATGTGAAACTTTTAGCTTAACCTCTCATCTTTTCAACATTTATTAGAACGCGTCAATCCGATTCTCGTAGCTCAAGTTATGATCTGGATAGTGATAAGATATCAAATAACTATTTATGTTGAAAATAAAGTACGAAAAAAAAAACTTAAATATTAAAACATACTAAAATAGTAAAAATAATATAATAAAGTATAGATTTGCCTAAGTATAATAGTAGAAGAAGGTGCATCAAAATGCACTGATCAAATTCCCCCACACTTCAACTTTTGCACTTCGACCAAAATTATAAATTTAAAACTCAAAACAGAAAAAATAAGAACAAACAAAACATGCAATTCCAAAGTTTATCAAGATACAAGGTGCAAGAAAAATTCTAAGTCTAAGCTTCAAGAAAATGGCATTAGTAAGTAACTCTTTTATGACATTCAAAGCAAATATGAAAAACAAATTATCAAAGAGTACATCAAAAGCAGCAAGATCCTCACAAGATAAAATGCACTCAACTCTCAAGTGTTTAGGTAGACTGTTTACACTCAAAGAATATCATGAAAGAAAGTACTACCATAACCTTGAAAGGACTCTAACATCCACAATTGAAATACATGCACACAAAGATCAAAAGAGAGGGTGACATAAATCCTAAGGGGGTACTAGGCTAAAACTCAAAGAGACAAAAGAGAGTTGAAAGAAACTGCAGGATTTAAATTTATAAAAGATTTCATTCACTTCAATAACTCTATAGCAACTGTGTTCTCTTCTCCTTTCTCTCTTTATTCCTTTTTTTCTTTTTCAGAAGGAGTATGTATTGATTGACATCCTTCTATTTTTTCATTCATTTTTTTTTCTCTTTTTTCTTTTATTTTTTTATTTTTATTTTCATTTTTCTGTCAACTTCTGAAATATTACAAACATAATTATTCAACCCCACACAACTCCAAACAAGACTCTTCCAACCCTTTGAATAAGGTGATAACATTATTTTTCACTTCTCGGTTTGTAATGTGTTTTAAACAAAAAAGGGATAATAGGCTCAAGGGGGTTTCAAATAAGGGATGATATTATTTCAGGGGCGGATTTTTGGCTAACTGGCTAAAAAACAAAATTACCTTTATCATATCAGTGAGCATAAGTAAACAACAACATCAACAAGAGTCAATTCAAATTCTAGAGACTAACAGACATGCGTGAATCACACAAGAAAGAAAGACATGGATTTTTGAATGTTATCCTTTAAAAGGCTCAAAATTTCACAAGGTTAATTGATCTACCATAAATTATGTACAATTTAGAGTTTAGTCATACATATCATACTAAGAATTTATAAAAAGAAACAATCACATCAAACCACAATTCTTTAATCAAGAGAACAAAGAAAATACTCACAATTGTAACTCAAAAACCACAGGAAAAAAACATGCAGTTTTTTTCATGTAAGAAAACAAACAAAAACAAAGAAACTGAATGAAATAAAACAAAGTAAGTGGTTCCCTCCCCCACACTTGAAACATACATTGTCCTTAATGAAAGAACATAAATATAAAATAAGAGTGAGAGAAAGGAAAGAACACACCTAAGGAGTCAAGGCAGATAAGTGATCACATAAGAAGCCTTTCCCAAAGAGAGCTCTTCTATAATCTCTTCTTCCAAAGTCGGATCTCATGGAGTAGTTTTAGGTAGTATCCATTGAACTTAAAATTTTGATTAGTGTCTTCGCCTTGTATTCCAGGATCAAAGAAGTATCTTCGATAAGTAAACATGTTGAATGGGCACGTGAAAGTTGTCTTTTTTTTCACAACATTAAGAATCAAAGGATTATGGGGTTGTCTCATTAATTTTGTTTCATCTTTAAGTGAGATCCTATGCATACATATGGATGGGCTACTATCACGAGTTCAGCCTAGGTCCATCCAATTCCCTTCTTATGTTTCTACTTAAGTTAAAGCTTCGATGAATAATATGAATCCTCAGGAAGTGGTTTAGGCTCTAAAGAAGGTGGTTGTTCAATGGATGGTATGTTTGGGGCAGCCGGGATGTCAAGAGCTTCAGCTACATAAACAACTTCATTTACATCGTCACCCTGCAAGGTAGCGTCAATCTCAACACAAACAGCACAAAGGTTAGTGTTAGTACAATCATCACATGAGTAAATATCATCAAAACCAGAAAAAGTTGGAAAATCAGCTGAAAATAAATCAGAATAAGCTTCATCAACAACTTCAGAAAGCAACTCTATTTGAAAAACAAAACACTCTTCCTCGTCAATCTTCTTATTTTTCAGTAATGTTTGTGGGAAAGGGATTGGTGATATATACTTTTTTTCAGCCTCAACAACAATAGAAAGTTCAGGTTTATTTTCAGGTGTTACACTAACAATTTTTTTTAATTTTTTTCTAGGGCTGGTTCTGTAACTTTTTCGGATCTCAAGGAAATTGCACTCGCATTAGAGCCTTTTGGATTAACTATTGTTTTGGCAGGTAGTTGGTTTGATCCTTGAGCTTGTTGCATGACATTCATTAAAGTGGGAAGTTGTCCAATTTGTATTTGCAAAGTCTGAATACTAGAATTTGTTCGTTGCTGAAATTGGAGACTATTTACAGCCATTTGCTTGACAAGTTCCTCTAGTGAAGGTCCGGAAGGTGAAGAGGTGGTTACTTGTGGAGGGTTATATGATGGTGGTGGTGGTGGTGGAAGGGGAAGTATCAATTTTTTCACTAAAGAGGTAAGTTCATCAATTCTGGTTTCTAGAGCTTTGTTAGAAGAAGAAACATGAATCTCATTCACACCTTTTGCTTGGACCATAAAATTATCCCTTCTTGTGAACTGTTGGGAGTTAAGTGACATGTTCTCAATCAAAGATTTGGCAGCAGCTAGAGTCTTATCAATAAGTGCTCCACCATTAGTAGCATCTAAAATGTTTCTTTCCATTGACATCAATCCCTCATAAAAGTATTGTATTAGCAATTATTCAGAAATCTGGTGGTGAGGATGACTCGATTCTAACTACTTGAATCTCTCTCAGTATTCGGCCAATGATTCCATGTCAACCTGTCTAATACCACATATTTCTTTTCTGATTGAAGACGCTCTTGAAGCATGGAAAAATCTTTCTAGGAAGATTTTCTTCATATTAATCCAACTTATAATAGAATTTGGCTCAAGATAATATAACCAATATTTTACAACACCTTGTAGCGGGAATGGAAATGCTTAAGCTTGACATGATCTTCGGTAATTCCTAGAGGCTTAAATGGTGTGGAACACACAACCTGAAATTCTTTTAGATTCCTATGTGGATCCTTACATGCAAGACCATTAAACCTTAGCAACAAGTGTATTAAACCAGATTTCAATTCGAAAGGTACAACAGCAACAAGATATTCAATACACAAAGCATTATAATTAACATCAGGGGAAACAACTTCTCTCAGAGTTCTTTGGTCATCCATGTTAAACTCAATAGAAAAGAAAAAAAATCAAAAAACAATGAGAAAACACATAAGTAATTCAGCAATGCAACAACAAATAGGAAAATACCGACAACGTTCCTATTAAGCTAAAACAATTGAAATACGAAAAAAAAACAATTAAAACAGAAGAAAGAAAATACAAAAATACAAAAATTAATTTAATAAAGTCAATTAAGAATTTTGAGATTTTTTTTGGAATTTTCTGAAACTACAAAAACAGAAAAAAAAAAATCATAAAAAATAGAAAAATAGAGAATTTTGGATTTTTAGGATGACTTTCACTATTTAATCCCTAAATAAAGGCTTGTGATCCTTGATTTTTTCCTAGTGAATCAACAAAGAATCGGAATAATTTGAGACAATTTTCTTTAAAAAATAGAATTTTTTATCCTAAAACGCGAAAAGACCAGAACGCAAGAAAGTTAGGGCAAAAAATGTTAAAGCATAACACCTATGACTATAATAATGGTTAGACTATAATAATGGTTAAAATCTACAAGAGTCCCCGGCAATGGCGCCAATTTGATCAACTGTCGCACACGGCTCAAAAATGAGTAATAAAATATAGTAAAACGGAAGCGACACCTCGAGTATCGTATCACAAGGGCTCTTGAATGTTGTACCCTAACGAATTAAAAGAATGGGGTTTTTAAGGTTCATAACTTAAATAAAATATAGTTAAAGGTAAAAGCAAAATTGATAAATAAGTTAATCTATTGTATTGATTTCCGACTTATCATCGATTCTTATGATTTCAATTCCCTAGCGAATTCGATCCCATTCAATTATAATATCTACTGATAAGTGCAATTGGTATTATATGATGTATGTTCCTAATTTCCGAATTAAGCAAACGGATTTAAGAAGATGCGAATTAAGCAAACGCGACTTAATCAAACCCGAAAACGAAAAAGCTACCCTAACGTGATTATAGTTAAGAATCATACAAACAATCAAATTTAATCAACTCTATCCTATAAGAAACAATTGAATTAAGCAAACAAAAGTAATCGAATTAAGCAAACGAGTTTATATTGAAAAGGAATCAAAATTAAACTGAAATTAGTAAAAACCTCAAAGTGGAATTCGAATACAGCAGATCAACTTTTTGAGAATTAGCTCTCCATGGTATTCGTATGCCCTATTCTCTATTTCATGAATGTTGAATAATCCAACTCTAAAACTACTAAGTTGTTTAAATAGAGCAAGGGAATTCGGGCCTAATAGCAACCGACCCAAAAAAAATACAAAATCGGCCCAAAAACTAAGTATTTTCTTAAGTCTGGAACTAAAATGAATTATTCTACAATTCTTCACTCTGAATCAGCTTCTGACTTCAACATCAAACTTTTATCTTAACCTCTCATCTTTCCAACACCTATTAGAACGCGTCAATCCGATTCTCGTAGCTCAAGTTATGATCTGCATACTCATAAGGTATCAAATAATTATTTATGCTGAAAATAAAGTGCGGAAATAAAATAAAGCCAAAAATAAACTTAAATATTAAAACACACTAAAATAGTAAAAATAATATAATAAATTATATATTTTTCCTAAGTACAATAGTAGAAGAAGGTGCATCAAAATGCACTAATCAATAGTCTCTTCAACATGAGGCATGACATGCATAACAAGAGAAGGAGTAGACATGATCGGGCGATATGTCGGCATATGAGAAATGGTAGGAGCATAACCCTCAAGCACATAATTTAGGGGAATTCCCAAAGGGAATCCAGAAGGAATAGAGTATGCAGGCTGGTTGACTGGAGCCACAAACACGGGCATTGAGGTAATCTCAGAGATAATTGTTCGTTGTTGCGGAGTTGTAGGAGTTGGAGCCACTTGACTCTGAGCTACAATGAGAGATTTCGTAAGAGCAGTAAGTCTAGAAACCTCTTCCTTGAGTTCACGATTTTCTTGATCCAATTGATCCATCTTGCATTGGTGATTAGCATGAGTGTTGTACTGATGCGTCAGCTTGACTAATACAAAGATGAAGATCATGAGATACCTGGCCGAAGGGCTAGAATGCAAGAAACCTACGATGCAAATGATGCATGAATGCAATGTTTTTAATTTTATTATTTTCAAGGAACATTCAAAGTCTTATCTGAAAACATTTCAATAATAATAATCAATAATAACATTTGAATTGACCATAAAAATCTCATTTTTATTCATGATATTTGGAAGGATTACACTGAGTACAATTTCAGAAACCAAAATACAAATAAAAGAGAAAAGAAAAATATCATCCTAAGGATCCTTATCAACTACATCAAATAAACTGGCTATGGGCATGTAATTCCTTCGAATACGTCTGATCTCTGATTCATATGAGTTCTTCATATGAGCTTTCTCAGTGATGAGCTGATCGACGATCTTCTTCCAAGCACCTGAAGACTGAGGGATACTAGAGGAAAATAAATCCTCTCTCTCTCTCTCTCTCTCTCTCTCTCTCTCTCTCTCTCTCTCTCTCTCTCTCTCTCTCTCTCTCTCAACTGCACGATCTTCGAGGATCTCAATGAGTGCATCCTTGTCTTTCATCTCAAGTTGTAACTCCACCTGCTTTCGATTCAAAGCATAGAATCGTTCTTCCCAAAGGTCATTCTCTTGCTTCATCTTAGCTACTGCGTATTCCAACTCCTCTACATCTTGGTTAGGGAGAGTTGATGGCTCAACCACAACCATATACATAGGTCTTTCACAGGCATACAACATCTTAAGCTCCAAGGCTCTCTTCTTCACCCAACTAGTGTAAGGTTCCAAAATTACTCAATTGTGTAGTCCAAGCTCGGATCTTCCCTTCTTACGGACATTATGCCAAGCACGTACCATCATACCCTTCAAGTTTTTGGGATTTTTACCCTCTTGATAGAACAAACTATCTAATTGAATGTTATTAGGTTTATTCTTCAAGGGGACCCCAAGTTGACGACGAGCCAAACCAGGGTTGTAGTTTATTCCTCCTTGTGTACCAATGAGAGGCACATTAGAGAATTCACCACAACTATAAATAATCTTCAATCCATCATACATAGAATTATACCAAGTAACATCATCATTAGTGAGAGACATAAGTCTTTGGGACCACCGTAGACATTGCTTGTTCTCTAGGAAGACTGGTGTATGAGGCAAGTGAGAAATAAACCACTTGTACAGAAGAGGGATGCAACACACAATGATTCCACTATCTTTAGAATTCCTTAGATGTAGGGAGAAGTACACGACATCCAACAGAGTCAGAACAAGACTCACAATCAATAAGATTCTAATGGCATTAACATCGACAAAGTTATCAATGTTGGGGAACAATGCTAAACCATAGATAAGTAATAAGAATATAGCCTTGAAAGATATCCATACTACCGGATTGAGCAAAAGCGGTAGCTCTCCCAATCACAAACTCAGAAGTCAGTCCTCGGATACCCCCTTTCTTAATCATATTTACATAAATCTCATACTTCTTCAAATGAAGAGCATCAGCTATGACTTGAGATTTTGGAATCTTCTCTAATACACTAAAAGGCATCTTTTCAGATACGGGTATACCCAAGAGATAGGCATACTCCTCCAATATAGGCATAAGCTGATAATCGGGAAAGGTGAAGCATCGGTAGAGAGGATCATAGAACTGAACCAACATATTCAAGAGTCCTTCAATAACCTCGATAGACAACACAAACAAAAGCTTCCCATGACGTCCTTTGAAATCCACAGGATCAACTACAAAGGATGCTAGCTTCCTTAACTCTTTCAAATTTGGACATTCGAAACTGTATTTCTTAGTGTTCCTTCGCCCATAATCTATGGTCTGAAAATATTTGCAAACACGACCTTAGTTCCTTGAAATTTATTTTTGTGATGAATGTTATGATGTGCATGTATGCATGAATGCAACAATCACACACAAGGGATCACACACAAGGCAAACACAAATAAAGGTCGAGGGATGGATCAAGTTATCATCAAGATCAATCATCCATTTTGGTGGATTAAGGTTTTCACCTCATCAACACCCAAGATCCATTGATATTGATGGTAACTGATCAGATCAACCAAGAATCAAAGGGTTTGTTGCGATTCACAAGCATGGAGTCGGGTTAAGAACCATCCCAAAGGAGTGTACTACGGATAAAAACCTGTAGAGCATGTTCTAAAAAGTTCCCATAGTCGTGATCCCTTTTGTCGAATACTATAGGTTTAGATGACTGACTCATCAACCCATAGTATTCTCAAGAGAAACTCGTCTGAGTGTAGTATCGCGTAACAACTGTTATCAAGTCTATACTTAAACAGTCTTTACACTACGTCCTAAATAGGACAATTTGGGTTAAATGTTCTACGGTCCTCAGGTTCTCAGAATCCCAAGTCGGAGAAAGTAATGCTTATCCATGACTTTCTCATGTGACACAAGTAACTCCAAAGGGGTCTCCACTCAGTGGGGGGTCTCAAGTCAACTCTTTCAGGAATGACTCCATCAAAGCCAACATGACTATACCCACCATCCTATCTTAGATTACACTCAAGTTCTGGTATATAACTTATCTCACCACACAGAGATCACCAAGCACAACAGACAAAAAATATCACACATACAATATATACAAACATACAAACATCAATAACCAACAAATATAATACACATAAAAAGTAGGCTAAACCCACATGGGACTACATCCCCAGCAGAGTCGCCACTTTTTCTATAGTGGTAAATTCATAACCACTGAGCTATTGGTTAACTCAACGTTAATAAAACCAGAGTCACCGCCGCGCTTTTATTATTTCCAAAGGAAAAGGGAGAAAGTATGACAAAACCCAAAGATAAGAAGTC
Organism: Lathyrus oleraceus; assembly: GCF_024323335.1. Classification (NCBI taxonomy): domain Eukaryota; kingdom Viridiplantae; phylum Streptophyta; class Magnoliopsida; order Fabales; family Fabaceae; genus Lathyrus; species Lathyrus oleraceus. The sequence goes on along the minus strand of NC_066582.1, from coordinate 323,836,899 downwards.
TTCAAATCAAACCTAATAAAATGTCAGAGATTACAGGTAAGGGGTTGGTTACACAGAGGGAAGGTATTAGCACCCAAAGTGTCTTGGGTACTCCTAGGGAGCCCTTTTTGTGTGTAAGTGTTTTGGTTGAAAAAGATGTTTATTTTGAAAATAGAGTGAAGGAATGAGAAAAGAACTCATTTATTTACATTTTTTGTGTTTGGTAATACTTTTGATCTTATGCCTACGTACTAACATAAATGAGGGACCAAAACCTCGTAGTTCATGGTAAAAATTTCAAAGATGGATGGATTAATTTTAACAAAATCTTAGAGATCTTTTGTTATCAATAAGAGAATACTCAACCAAATATCCACCGATAATGAGGGTTTTACAATATTTAAGAGAGAGGGCTCCAACTTGGATTAAATCAACAAGTATGCCACTAACTCCTGGTAAATGGAAAATCTTACACTCAACATATCATGGAATGGTAGAATTACATCTAAACCAAGGATAACTTAAACCTAAATGCTTTCTTTGTGAAAAGGTTAAAAGGAAAAAGGCACAAAGTGGCCAAAATGATTAGATGAGGTTATTAGTTCTTTTTGGTCTTTTTGAAAATAAAGTCAATATGATTAAGTCTTTTTACAAATTTGATTAAGAAAATAGTTTTAAAATCAATGGCATTAAGCCAAGGTTTCTACTCATTAAAACAAGTCTAAGTTGAAGAGACAACAAGCAAAGAAGTTTTGAAAATGAGAAGGAGATTTTGAAATTAAAGAAGAAGGAGGAGATGAAGAGACAATCCTAGACAAGATTAAAAGTTTTGAGTTGAAAATATCTAACCCATGGGATGCATCCACAAGACAATAGTGTCAGATAGAAACCCATTTCCTTTGGATTATCAAGCAAGCAACAAAACCATAATCATCCAAGCAGTTAATAAGAAACCCGCTAGTATCAAATAAAGATAACCAAACATCCAAGCTAGCACTCCAAAGCAAGTAATCTTTAATTTCCTTTATGTGTATCAGATGAAAAATCCCTTGAAACATACTCAAAGAGAAAACATCAAATAATAACAATAAGGTCACCATCACAATTTAGACAAAGAGAAAGAGTGTATTAGATAAACCCAAGGGAGTCTCTCTAGTTTTTGTCAGATGAATGGCATTGGCCATGTTTTTAGTCTCAAGTTAATGGCATTGGACAAGTTTCTTCCATAGCTCATGAGTGTTGCCTACTCTAAGTCCATAGGTCCATATCAAGTTAGAGACAAAGATTCAACAGTCCACCAATGTGGTTTTTAGAGTTTTTGTTTTTATTAAGTGTTTTAAGGTCCTAAGACCACAAATAAAATAAGATCACAAACACAAAATATATCACAAACACAAAATATAATGGCTCAAGTGAACAAAAATGAAAATAATCAAAGCATAAACATAGGCCCAAGTGGGCAAAGGGCAAATATGATATGAGATGCTAAAATAAAAGCATAAAGTAAATAACAAGAAATAAAAGCGTGAAGTAAATGAGACTAAAATAAAGCTAATATAATAAGATGTTATTAAATGTTAGTGAGATAAGAAAAGTATGTTTTTGTTATTTTTTGGAGAACACTCAACTATCCACTCACAAGCATGAAAATATGAACATATACATCATTTATAAGACGGGCTCCAACTTGGATAAAATCAACAAGTATGCCACTAGCTCTCACAAATGGAAAAGGAACCAAATTTTCACACAACACCATGAGGAATATGAGACTTACAATCTCACTTATAAAAATGTCATTGCCTTTGAGATAAATTTAGTGCTATGTTAAGCAATCGTAATTGGACTTATGTAGAAGTCATAACTATCTGAGGCTGGTCAATAATAATGCTGGTGTTAATGTATGCTAGAGACAGGGTATCCAAGACCAAGCTCCTAAAGCATACCACACACAAAAATAACAGGGGATGCGTCTATCTCAATCAAGCTTATGTTGATTCATCTGACACAAGGTCATTGATGAATCAACTAGCTAATGATCCATGAGAAATCATTGGCCAAGAGATGGTTGGGGAAGAAATAAGATGAAGATGGAGAGATGGAGAGATGAAGTGAAAGAGATCCCAAATTGGTCAAGGAATAAACCTTACTTGATCAATACCATACATTCATCTTGAGGGATGAAGTTTAAACTTCATCAACCCCCTAAATCCAATGGTATTGACCAAGTCAAGGTCCAATTCAACCAAGACCAAGGCCAAACAGAAGTAAGGTCAACAAAAAGTCAATACAAAAGCTCATAAAAGCATTAAATTAATTAAACTATTTTTAAAACATTTTTAAAATGAAGAAAAATAATTTTTTAAAGGTCAAAAACCTAAAACCCCTTCAAAACACCAAAGAAATGGCCAATGGATTTATCATAGGTCAAGCAAGGTCAAAGGACCATTGACTAATTTTTGGCATTTTTGAAAAGTCAAAAGTAATTAAAAAATAATTAAAACAAGTTAAAAAACACAAAATTCACCAAAAATATCAAACTTAATCCAAAAATTAATTTTAAGTCAAAAAATGGAAAGAGGAAAATATTTGTGAATTTTTGGTGTTGGTCCCATAATTTTTTTATCAAAAATGAATTTATAATGATTTTTGAAAAGAAATGCTATTTAAAAAATAATTTTAGAAAATTAAAATAAAACTTAAAAACATGGCCCATCAGATATCCCTCATTAATTGAGGTGGCAGATCTGATGGCCACAAGCGCGTTCCATGATGCACTCAGTCAACGCGTCAACATACATGGTAATCAAAAGCAATGGTCCAGATTAGAACATGGAATGAAGATCCAAGGGTGAGGGACAAGCCACGCCACCACCGGATCCCTAGCTCCGGTCATCTTCCATATCTCACTCTATAATCAAAAAAATGGAGATGAAAATTGAGGTGTTCAACCTGAGTTGATTCGAATCAAGTCCAAAACAACTCAGTCATGTTGCCTACATTGTGTAAGACCCTAATTTTGACCCTAAGATCCCTCATGGCATCATATCATTGCTCATTGCATTTGCCTCAAGGATCATAACATCTTGGCTCCTTAACCCTAGGGTTGGGACTTGTGTGAGTTGGTTTGAGACCATCAAGCATGCTTGAATTGTATATTATTGCTTTGCTCATTCTGTTTACTAACCAAAAGCATAAAAATATGTCACTAACTTTGTTTGTTTTGAAGCTTAAGCAGTCATGTGATTCAAGGCTCCTAGGAGGCCCCTATGACCATTGAAGTGGCCAGATGAAGGTGAAAGCAAGCATGGAAATGGTTCACAAAGCTCTCAATCATCATATATGCCTCCCAAGTATCTCAATTTTTCAATTTGATCAAGATAAACCAAAGGGCTTGAGGATTGTTTCCCAAGGAAACCCTAATTCAACTATGCATTGACTATGCCTTGCTCATGAAGCAACCTCAGTCTATGATCAAATACAATCAAGGGAAGTTCTTTCATTCATAATTTTATGCATATATGATCCCATTTGAGTTTCCTCAATCATTCATTCATCAAGATTTGAAGTTTGGACTTGAGAAGTTGATCAGTCAATTCATCTGACTATTTTGAAATCCACTGAGACCTAACTTTTGATGTGTTTGTCAAATGAAGATGACCCCAAGATCAAAAATGTTCTTAAGAACCATATGAACAACTTTCATGTTCATAACAAATTCATTTGAAACTTTTAAGGTCATCATTCATTTCAAAACATTATATGTCATTTTGACTGAAACCCTAATCTTAGGTCAACTTCCCAAGGGCATAACTCCTTCATTTTTAATGTTTTGAGGTTGGAAAAAATTCATTGGAAATTTTAAGATGTCTACTTCAATTGTTATGTTGGAAAAAATTTCATAATCCTAAAATAAATACATGTGATAATACAAAACATTATAGGTCACTTTGGACCAAAGTCATTGAAATGTGAAAAAGTCCAACTTCAAGTGCCCATAACTTTCTCATCAAAAATCCAAATGATGCAAATTTCAAGTCCAAATTTTTTTCTTGAAAAGATATACAACTTTGATGTTTGAGGTTTTGTCATTTGAGGCTTTCATCATTGAAACATAAGGGCTTGAAGTTGGTCCATTTTGGCAAATTTCTCAAATACATGTTTTGTACATTGAACTTCATGGCCATTTTTCAATATTTTCCCAACTCCAAATGGATTTTTGTTCAACATAACATTTTTCCTTATGTCAAGACCTTTCCAACCATTACCCATATGCCTATGTTTCAATTTTGCAAATGGAATTTTCAAAGAGGTGAAGTTTTAGGTTCAATTATGCATAACATGTGAAATCTTCTTGCATACTACATTGCCTTGCCAAATGCACGTCCAAACTTCATTCATTTGTGTTCAGCACTCAATTGCAAGTGGTTTTGGGCCTCACATGCACCTGTACAGGCCCATGCATGGAGGACCCAAGCTCATGCACACACGAGTTTCCTCCTTGCTTGCATCAGCCTTGGCTATAAATAGAATGCCTTGCACACTTCAAACTTCAACCTAAAGGCGCCTGAAGCTCTGAACATTTGAATCCCCAACCCTCCATTAAAGGAATTCTGATTTTTCTCTCAATTTTTCAAGCTCAAATTTCAACTTCATTGGTTGATCTTTGACTTACAATTCCTTAGCCTTGCTTCCTTATTACTTCAAGATCAAGTTGCACTAAAGAATTGGATCAGATCGTGCCATTGAAAACTGCACTTCAAAGGTTCATATTCAAACTGTTTTGATTCAAATCTCTCTTAATATAGTGCATTGCTTGGTTTAGTTGGCATCTCTGAAGTCCTCATGTGAGAGGCAATTGATTTGTGATCTTAATTTTGTGAATGGAGCAAGTTCAGATTGAACACGTCATTTTTCTATCTCCGATTTCTTTCTCTATAGGGATCTTGAGTAGAAATTAAGGGTACAGGGGTGATGTACATCACCCCAGCTTTCGATTGATGTATGGATCGTGAGTTTTTGTTGAGGTTGAGAAACCTATAACTCTGGCCGGAAACAGTGAGGTTCACCGGAGAAGATGGCGGTTTCCACCACCGTCCCCATGTGGATGAGTTTCAGCCCTTGGATCTGGCTCTTGGGATCTAATCTTAGCCATGCATTGTTTTGACTTTTTTAAATACCACATGTGATGTTGTTGACTGGAGTTTACCATGCGCGCGTGCTTCCTGGCTGTTTGATGTGCCACGTCAATTAATGAGCCATGATCTGACGCCTCAGGATTTTTGTAATTTTTAATTTCTGTTTTAATTTTCTTTTATTCCAATTATTTTTAAAAATTCATAACTTCTTTATTTGGAATCACAAAAATATGGGACCAAGTGCAAAAAATTTCACTTAAATTCTAGTTTCCAAAAATGATTTTTAATTATTTTTGTGATTTCATTTAATATTTTTTGTGAATTATTTCTTTTCTGGTTATTTTTAATTCATTTAAAATACTTTTCAATATTCAAAAATGCCAAAAATATTTTCTTAACATCTTTGGATGATGATAGATCTATGAAAAATATTCTCATTAATTTCTTAATTGATTTGAGATTTTAGTCCAATTATGTTATTTTTCTTCATTTTTAATTGTTCAAACCTTGTTTGACCATGTTAGACTTATGATGATCCAATTGGACTTTTCCAAGTTGATTTGAATTGGATTTGAAGTTTGACCTTTATTTGTTCATTTTATTTCAAGTATTATTTTAATTCCAAAAAATACCAAAAATATTTTTATTGTTTCTTGACTTCTAAGCTTCATCTCACTTCTGTTTACCATTGATTGATGTTGATTCCATTATGTTTGATCAATGTGTTTTGCTTATGTCATTTGGATTTCAATTATGTACATTCCATTTCCATCTTCTTCTTCTTCTTCTTCTTCTTTTTTGACCAATGAGTTAATGATTGGTGGTTAGCCTTGACATATGAGAGGCTTAACCTTCTTTGATCCAAATCAAATTCATCTTGATCAAAGATCAAGTGAATTGCTTTGCATTAAAGATAGGTTGCTTCTTGGTCAAGCAAAAAACCTAAATCCATACAAGGTCATTCTTCTTTTCTTTTGGCATTGCAAGTTGTAGGAGCTTGGCTTACAAGTCATGATCTCTAACTTGTGTTTATTTGCCTATAGTTTTATTGACCGGCCTCAGATAGGTGTGACTACTACATTAATCCACTTACGATTGCTTAACATAGCGCTAAATTGCCTTATGGCACACTAACATTAACTACTAATTACTAACTTTTAATTCAAGCATTTAATTCTTGCAATTTACTTTAATGCAATTTAATTTCTTGCTCATTAATTCATTTGTCTTTGCCCTTTGCTCACTTGAGCTCATGTTTATGTTAATGCAATTTGCCTTTTGCTCACTTGAGCATATTATTGTGTATATACTATTGTCTTGTGCTTGTTTTGTTTTTGTTTGTGTGAACCCAATGCAAATGGAGAAAGGACTTAGATTTAGGACCTTACCTATGCTAAATGGAGTTTCAAGAGAAACTAGGCCTCATGCCTTTAGAATACTAAACATGTTGAAGAGCAACTATGCCTCATGCCTTTAGAATGCTTAATCTTGAAGATGAATTGAAAGGATCCTAATTCTAAACTCACTCTTGTCCATTCTTTTATTGCATTGTGGAACTTTTTGATTTGTGTGTTCTTGGTGATAGGGATCCTAAACTTGAGTCAATTCACTACGCCAAAAACTGGAATAGACAGCGCACCTTAGAGGGCGCTTTATTACAAAAGCGCCCTCGAAAGTGAAGCGAAAAAATAAGGAGCAATAGACAGCGCACTTTAGAGGGCGCTTTTGTAACAAAGCGCCCTCCAAGGTGAAGCGAAAAAAAAAGGAGGAGATAGAGGGACAACAATACATGGCGCTTTTTAGAAAGCGCCCTCTAAGGTTACCCTTAGAGGGCGCTTTTAATAAAGCGCTGTTATAAGTCCATGTGCAATTCCAGCTTATAAAGCGCTTCTGGAAAGCCTTAGAGAGCGCTTTCATAAGCGCCCTCTTAGGCCCCCTTTAGAGGGCGCTTTTTTTCCACAAGCGCCCTCTAAGGTGAAATGAAAAAATAAGGAGGAGATAGAGGGACAACAATACATGGCGCTTTTTAGAAAGCGCCCTCTAAGGTTACCCTTAGAGGGCGCTTTTAATAACGCGCTGTTATAAGTCCACGTGCATTTCCAGCTTATAAAGCGCTTCTGGAAAGCCTTAGAGAGCGCTTTCATAAGCGCCCTCTTAGGCCAGGGCGTTTTTTTTCCACAAGTGCCCTCTAATGTCCCCTTTAGTAAACATTAAAATTATAACATACTGCGCGTTTTGTTATTTCACTATCTGTTATTAGCGTTCTTTTTCACGTTAGGGTTCTGAGGCGTTTTCCTTCCACCTCTGTTAGATCTACATGCGCGTTTCCTCCTTCTACCAATCAAAGGTACACGCTTTTCCCAATTTCTGTTTTATGTTATTGCTTTGTTTTAGCTTTGCCCAATTTCTGTTTTACCTTATTACTGCGCGTTTCCTCCTTCTACGTTTGTTTCGACCATGATAGCGGATGCAATAGGAAATTGACGGTTGGTTTTTAGTGACCATGATAGCGGATGTAATGGGTTATACGACCTATGAACATATGATTTTGTGTCAACACCAGTATCATTAGAAACCTATGTCCGAATGTGTTTGAACTCTTCTGAAATTGTTTTTTGTTTATTCTAATTAGTAATGGATAATACATGGATGTCTTCCAATCGATTGTCGAGAGAGTACGAGAATGGGGTATCAGAATTCGTTAAGTTTGCCGTTGCGCACGCCGAAGACCCCAGTAGAATGATATGTCCTTGCTTGGGTTGTTGTTATGGGAAACGGGTTGACGCAGTTCAGTTGACATCGCATCTAATGAGGCATGGAATTGATCGAAGTTATACATGTTGGAATTTGCATGGTGAGAAAAGTAACGATAATGTTGAACCGGGGGATAGTACGACCTGTGCCTCAAACTATAGTGGCGCAGATACATACGATTTTGATCGAGTTGAAGAGATTGCAGAAGCACTTGAAGGAGATCTTAAGGATTGTCCCGAAATGTTTGAGAGGTTGGTAAGTGATGCAGAGAAACCTTTGTATGATGGTTGCACTAAATTCACAAGATTGTCTGCGGTATTAAAGTTGTACAACTTAAAGGCGGGCAATGGGTGGTCGGATAAAAGTTTCACAGAGTTATTAGCCCTTTTGAAAGATATGCTTCCTGAGGATAATGTTCTTCCCAACCGAACATATGAGACCAAAAAGATGTTGTGCTCTATTGGCATGAGCTATGATAAGATACATGCATGTCCAAACGATTGCGTTTTGTTTCGAAATGAGTATGCATCGTTAAATGAGTGTCCTAAATACGGTGTCTCGCGATATAAGAACAAGTTGTCTCCAGCAAAAGTCTTATGGTATTTTCCTGTTATTCCGAGATTTAGACTCATGTTTCGTAGTGAAACCGATTCAAGACACTTGACCTGGCATGCAGATGAAAGAATTATAGATGGAAAGTATCGACATCCGGCAGATTCACCACAGTGGTTGAAAATTGATAATGATTATCCTGAATTTGGAGAAGAATCAAGAAACCTTCGCTTGGCATTATCTACTGATGGAATGAACCCACACGGTATCCAGAGTATCTCACACAGTACATGGCCTGTGATTATTATGATTTATAACCTACCTCCATGGCTATGTATGAAGCGTAAGTACATGATGTTGTCTATGTTGATTTCTGGACCTAAACAACCAGGGAATGACATAGACGTGTACTTGAAGCCCTTAATCGAAGATTTAAAGATTTTGTGGGAGACCGGTGTGGAGGTTTATGATGGATATAGGAAAGAAAGTTTCAACTTGAGGGCGATGTTGTTTGGCACAATTAATGATTTTCCAGCATACGGAAATCTATCAGGGTATAGCATAAAAGGTCAATGTGCGTGTCCTATTTGTGAAGATAAAACAGATTGGAAGCGCTTGGAGTTTGGTCAGAAGAATGTCTTTCTCGGTCATCGGAGATTCTTAAATTCAAATCATCACTACCGTGGATGGAGAAAGGCGTTCAATGAAGAGATAGAACAAGGCAGAGCTCCACCTATATTGACGGGTGATCAAATTTTTGAAAAGGTGAAAGATTTGGATACTCAGTTTGGCAAGCCTTTTGCCCACACACTTGTCAAAAGTGGGTGGAAGAAGAGGTCAGTTTTTTTTTAATTGCCGTATTGGAAGTCCTTGTATGTGAGACATTTTCTTGATGTTATGCATATTGAAAAAAATGTATTTGAAAGTGTTATTGGCACGTTACTCAATATACAAGGAAAGTCTAAGGATGGCCTTAAGGCAAGAAAGGACTTGATAGCGATGGGAATAAGAACTGAATTAGGACCCTTGAAGAAAGGAAAACGAACATATCTACCTCCTGCTGCTTATACTCTATCTAGAAAGGAGAAAAAAACATTGTGTAAGTTTCTAAGTGAAGTTAAAGTTCCAGAAGGGTACTCTTCAGATATTAGAAGACTTGTGTCTATGAAAGACCTCAAGTTAAAGAGTTTAAAGACCCATGATTGCCATGTTATAATGGAACATTTTCTCCCAATAGGTATACGTTCTATTCTTCCAGAAAAAGTAAGAAGCTCTATAACTAAGTTGTGTTCTTTCTTCAAGTCGATTTGCAGTAAGGTGATCAATCCTGCGATCTTACCAATGTTGCAAAAAGAAATCGTTATTACTTTGTGTGAGCTTGAAATGTTTTTTCCTCCATCATTTTTTGACATAATGGTACATCTAGTTGTTCATCTTGTGAAAGAGACACAATTGTGTGGACCAGCTTATATGAGATGGATGTACCCTGTTGAACGTTATATGAAAATATTAAAAGGGTACGTGAAGAACCGAAGTCGACCAGAAGGTTGTATGGTTGAAAGATACATTGTTGAAGAAGCGATTGAGTTTTGTACTGAATATTTGTCTAATGTTCAGTCAATCGGACTCCCCAAGTCTCAGCTTGTCGAAAAGAAAGAAGGAAAAAATCTAATTGGAAATAAAATCGTGGCAGTATCAAGGGTCGAACGGGATCAAGTGCATTTGTATGTTCTGCACAATGAGAATGAGGTTGAGCCGTATGTTGAAATTCACAAGGATGTTCTCCGAGGTTTAAATCCCAATAGAAATGAAAATTGGATAGTACGAGAGCACAATCGATGTTTTATACCTTGGTTTAAGGATCATATTTATTCAAAGTATTATTCAGATCCCGCTTCAATAACAGAAAGGTTGAGATGCTTAGCATATGGTCCAAGTTTCCATGTTTTTTCTTATAGCGCATACGCGATTAATGGATACACATTTTATACCAAAGAACAAGATGATAAAAGTACTATGCAGAATAGTGGTGTCACCGTGGTAGCTGAAGCAATGCACATATCAAGTGTGAAGGACTTAAACCCCAAATTTGCAAATCTGTCGTATTTTGGTGTTATCGAGCGCATTTGGGTGTTTGATTATGAGAAGTTTCAGATTCCTATATTTGGTTGCAAGTGGGTTGAAAATAATAACGGCATTCGAATGGATAAGTCAGGATTTTTGCAAGTGGATCTTAATAGGGTGGGATACAAAGATGAGTCTTTTATTCTAGCCTCTCAAGCTAGACAAGTGTTCTATGTCAATGATCCGAAAAGTACGAAATGGTCTATAGTTCTTTTTTCCAACAAAGTAATTGATGAAAACACTGGAGATCAAGGTGATATTGATGTTGAGATTGAATCGTTTACCAGAAATGATCAAGATGAGAATATTATATCAAATGATTCATATATTAGAAATGATCATAATGAGGGTATTTGGATCAATCCAACCGTCCGTGTTGTTAAGAGACATGTAGAACATATTCCAACCAAGAAAAGAAAGAGAACTTAGTGAAAAAGGTACAGGTCAAATGATTTTAATTGTTTTCTTTATTACAGGTAAAATGACTTTTATGATTTTAATTGTTTTTACATTTGTCATCTGATTTTAATTGTTTTCTTTATTACAGGTAAAATGGCTATTATGAAGTCAATCATTCGTGCAAGAGACAAGGGTGTAAAATTTGAAGTACATTGGAGTGCTGAAGACCAACTAATTTTTTTTCATCAGGCTTGTGTCTCAATAGAGGATGGGTATCTACCTAAAGTTACTTTTGTAGTGGTCCAAAAGAGACATCACACCCGTCTCTTTCCTGTCAACCCCAAAGAGACCGATAGAAGTGGAAATATTATGCCAGGTTTTTTCAATATATTTCTCAACGCAGCTGGTATATATTATCATTTGAATTTATCACTTTTTGCTGATTTTGTTGTTCTAAATTGTCAAAGGAACCGTGGTAGACACCAGCATTTGTCACCCTAGGGAATTTGATTTTTACCTTAACAGCCATGCAGGAATTCAGGTAATATTAGCTATGTCATTTAACTTTATGCCATTGTTTACTATTTGTTGCTCAATCGCCTTTTGACAGTTCTGTGTTATTTGCATTTGGACGTGTTCTTTTTGCAGGGGACTAGTCGACCAACGCATTATCATGTGTTGTATGATGAAAATAAATTCACTGCAGACCAGCTACAGAGTTTGACCAATAACTTGTGCAGGGGACTACTCGATCTGTCTCAATAGGTTTGTTACTGGATTCCCTTTGCTTGTTTTTGTTTTAGGCTATACAAAACTTTAGTTTAACAAAAATGTTATCTTGTATGCAGTTCCTCCTGCCTATTATGCACACTTGCTATTATTCATCATGGGTGGATGGGCGTTATTTTGTTTAGTATTGGTTAGAACTACTAGACAGCTTTTGGATACAGTGGTCACTGGGTGTTGGTTGCTATGGATCTTTCGAGACTAATAGTGTATATTGTTATTGTACTTTTACTAAATCATGAATATGTTGTTGTATATTGTTGATCAAAGAATCATATATTAATGTTGTATATATGAAGGATTAATGTTGTATATAAATGGATTCATGTTGTATATATCAATGGATTAATGGTGTATAATATTGGATTAAAGGATGAATTCAATATGAATTTTACACTTGTGCAGCATGCGAACAGGTTACCAATTAAATATCCACTGTTTTTCAAACAAATTTTTTTAAAATAACTAACACTTTAGAGGGCGCTTTTTCCTGAAAGCGCCCTCTAAACACTTTACGTTGACAACTTTAGAGGGCGTTTTTTCCTGAAAGCGCCCTCTAAACACTTTACATTGACAACTTTAGAGGGCGCTTTTTCCTGAAAGCGCCCTCTAAACACTTTACATTGACAACTTTAGAGGGCGCTTTTTCCTGAAAGCGCCCTCTAAACACTTTACATTGACAACTTTAGAGGGCGCTTTTTCCAGAAAGCGCCCTCTAAGGTGTCCCTTTATGGACCACTCCAGAGGGCGCTTTTTTCTGAAAGCGCACTATAATGGGGCCACTTTAGACAGCGCTTTCTCCAGGAAAACAAAGCGATGTCTTTACCTATGCCAGCGCCACTTTAGAGGGCGCTTAAAAGCGCTGTTATAGGCCAAAATAAGCGCCCTTTTTTCCCTTATTTGGCGTAGTGATTAGAAGAACCATTGTCATGGACATCCAAGATAAGAGATACAAAATCCAATTGGAAGATTCCTAGGAGCTTGATTGAATATTTGCTTGATTGCTTGAGTTAATTGCTTATTGCTTGCTAAGTCCAAAGGAAAGGAGCAACTTGGATCATCTTTATGATCTCAAGAAGGGAACTCCAAGTGGTTTTATTTCTCTTCTCTCATCTTTTCATGTTTAGGACCTAGCCCTTCTCTTCTTCTCTCCACTCTAACCCAAGCCAAACTTTTTGTGCAAACATTAACATTGTTTTCAAAAATTAGAAACCTAGTGTTTGACTTTATTTTGTGAATACTTTTCATTTGTAAATACAACTCACTCAAACTGTTTTTATGGTTCCAATGACCATTTGTGTTAAAGCTTTTCATAAACATTAGCTATTAGGTTTGAGTTACCATAGAGGTTGATATAATACTCACCAATATCCTTAGTGTTTGACTATAAGTCTTCCATGCTTATTATAGGGTTAACCCCTCACTAGCATGTTGAAGCTCTCCTCACATGGTGGATTTGTGGTTTTAGATTGAGTTTTCTCCCTTTGATAACTGTAGCGGTGTATTCGTCGCTATATGATTTATTGATTAAACCATAAGCAAAGCATACAATGAATCGAGTCGCCACCGCACTTTTATTTATCCTAAGGACTAGTTAAAAAGCGAACAAAAACCTAAGAAGTTTTACGCGTAGAAAACTAATGAAAAGATCAGAGAGTCTGGGTAAGGGGTAAATTACGCAATGGGAAGGTGTTAGGCACCCATCACGTCCTAGGTACTCCTAGGGAGCCCTTTTCACACTTGTTGTATAAAAAATGTTTATTTGTTTTTACATATTGTGCAAACATGAATGGGATGATGAGAAAAGAATGTACAAGTTAGTTATTTTTGTGTTTGAACGGATGAACCCGTTGCCTACGTACCTTCCATCAAAGGTAAGGATCAAAACGCCGTAGTTCGGCTAAAAGATTTCCAAAAATTAGTGAGTTCATTTTAAAACACAAGCATTAAGGCTTTTCATTACCAATGGGAGAAAACTCAACCTGAATTCAACAATCCACCATGCGAGGACGGCTTCGACGTACTAGAGGGGTTAACCCTGTTTTCAGTACGGAAGTCTTACAATCGACTCACTAAGGATAAGGTAAGATTTACATCAACCGCTATGGTAATTGAAACCTATGGCTAATGTATGAAAACATATTAACAATGGACAAAGCCACAAAACAATTGAATGTGTGAGGTTAATTGATTATGAGTATTCACAAAATACGGTCAAGGTATGATTAAGATTGATTCAAAGAAGTGTTATGAAATGGGAAATTTGAAAAGTCAAGGACTTATGGTCCAGGTTTCTAACTTGACAAGACATGAAGATGTTTGCACAACAAGTCAAAAGTTTTTGAAAGCAAAGTGTGAAAAGGTTTAGGACAAAGAGGGTATGGATAATGGAGTGTAAAACTTCCTAGAAAGGTTCACCTCTTGAGATCATATAGAAGATGATTCAAGTGTGTCCTTAGGAATAGGCAACAAAACAAGCAAGCAGATAAAAAGTGAGGTGATACCGGATGCCATCAATGGACTTATACCAATCTCACAATCAAAAGCGGATACCGGATACCAATAAATGGGTTTACACCAATCTCCTAAAACAAAACAATGATACCGGAAGCCAATAAATGGTCTTACTCCAATCTCACAAAAGTAAAAGCGGATATCGGATACCAATAAATGGATTTACACCAATCTCCTAAAACAAAACAAGACATGGATGTCAGATGCCAATCTGTCTGGACTTATACCAACCTCCAAAGGATGATCATGGGAGTACAAATGCCAACAGCATGGTCTTACAATTGCATCCTCACATACAACAAACAAACAAGCATTTAAGCAATGGACATGAGTGACCAAATGAAATGGTCTTACACTCTATCCCTTCCAAATCATAGGAACAATGGCCAATGAGTGGACTTACAATTGTCCTCAATGGGTAAACTCAACCAAACCACAAGGGTATGAAATGATGATCATGCAATAATGAACAATTTATGATGATAAATGCACAAAGGTATGCAAGCAAACATGTACAAATGCAATAAGCAATCAATCAAACAAAGTCATTTAGCACATACTATAACCAAACAATTAGGCTCAATCAAAGGGTTAGACTAAAAAGTCAACTGGAATAGGGTAAATGGTGCTCTTAACCTTGACATTGAGAGCCAAGGTGAAGCAGATGAAAGGATATGAGGGGTGTGCCTCATCACTCTTATCCCTGGTCAGGGAGAGCATTGAATATCAGAAGGTGTGGGAGTTCAGAAAGCTGGAACTCTCTCCACAAGTTAAGGACTCGATAGATCTTGGGTTTTTACTCACTATGCATCAACACATGTGGTGTGAGCAAGGTGAGTGACTCACAGAATAGTAGGAGATAGGCTACATATCTCTTTTGTCTACCAATTGCCTCATATGAGGTCTTTTCCTGCTTGGGGACAAAGTTAAACAATCACAAACATCGCCTCTTAAGGAGGACTTCAGACAGTTGTCTGGCTAAGTAACAAGCCAGGTCTTCCAGACTACATGGAGACAAGAGATTCTACCTCAATGCTTCAAAGCAAAGCAATAGCAAGTTCTCAAAGGAACTAAAGCAACTATGGTACCTGAAATCAATCAAATATAATCAGCATACCAATCACAAAGTCAAAACAGACAAGATATGAACCAACAGTCAACACAATCAATCACATGTGCAAAGCACAAACTCAAAGCAAATGAGTTAGCATCCTACAAAACAAACCAAGTTAGTTCATCACAATCAAGTAAACCAAACTCAATCAACTTGAATTAATCTCCTTAAAGCAATTGGTTCTTTAACCTGAAAATCAAACTCAAATGTGAGAAGTGAACCCTTAGGCCAAAGCCTAGGGTCAAAGGAGGAGAAAACATTTAAAACAGAATATGAAACTTGATCAAAATCAAGATTTATCAAATAAGAACAAATTCCAGTTGGTCTCATATCAAAACTATTCATCAATTGCATTTCATAAGCAAATCATGTCAAACTAGGCAAGTTGAGAATTCAATCGTGTAAACAGAATGAACACAAGCATATCAATATCAAAATGGCTCAATAAATTCCAGGAAAAATCATGCTTAAACAGAACACATTGAATGAGTAACACACCAAATTTCATGTCATTTGGATAAAGGGAAGTAAGAAAATTAAAATCCTTAAGTCAAAGCATGTTCATACAAGCTCATACAAGACTACAAATCATGTATCAAATTCATGCAATCATAAAACAGTGACCAAACATGAGAAATGAATGCAATCAAAGCCATGACAAACTTCAAGATGTCTATAATACACATGCCAAATTTCAAGTTCATCTAACAAGCCACAAGAATTTCACAAAACATATAAAATCATGACTCTCAAAATGTCAACAATTGGTCAAACAGCGAATAAAATCCCAATCAAATAGGAAATGGATCTAAAAAAAATCCACAAAAAATCATGGTCAAATTTAACATCTAGAAGTAATCACATGCAAAAATCCAGAGCAATTGGCATTCAATAAGCATGGAAACAAAATTCAAGAAGTTGAACAAAACATAGTGTGCCACATATTGTCACACTCATGAAGATCACATCATATCTCACAATCCAGAAACTCAAAAATAGCAAACTATATACCAAAATGACCAGGAATGAGTCTAGATCATGCATGTAAAATTCACACATTTAGAATTAGGCATCATCATTTCATGAGAGAAATAGTAAGCATGGTGCAAGGCATGGTACACTAGAACAAACCCTAGGCATTTAAAAAATCTAACCGTGCACAAATTTATTAAAAATGTCCATAAAATAATAGACATGATGATGAACAAATCAAAAGAAGAATCATGAATTTTTGATACGTATTTTTTGAGTTATCAATTTTTGAATGTGGAAAAGAAATTAAAAAATGCAAGATAAAGCTATACATGAATATACAAGGTATCACCTAAAAAAGTAAAACAAGGTAAATGGATTTGGCCTGGACGGGGATCGAACCCCTGCGCATCTCACACGGGCGCGTTTCAGCATGAAACGTCCCGTTTCACTATGTAAGACCCCAATTTTGGGCCCTAAGATCCCTCATGGCCCATATCATATCATATCATGGCCTCAAGGATCATTGCATGCCCTAGTTCCCCTCCTAGTGGGTAGTTTGCTTTGTGAGTTTGTTTCTTGATCACCAAGCATACCTTGCATTTGTATATTCTTGCTCTTCATATGTTTATCATTCCCAAGTACAAAAATATTGTCAGTCTAACCTTGTTGCTTGCAGTTGAAGCAATCATCAGCAATTAGGTCAAAGACAGTCAACAGTCAGTCAAAGCAATGGATGGTGGCCATTCTTGCAGAATTTGGGCACCATGATCAATAATCAAGAGTTCATACATCTTGGGACATCATTTGAAATCAAGTTCTCAAGGAATTAGGGTTTGGAATTCATCAGAAGTGGTCCAGTCATCCAAAACCCTAGAAAAGTCAAACTTGGTCAACTGTGGATTTAATCAATGATTTGATGAATAGAATTGATTTGAAGGAGCTCATTCATGCTTATATAAGCCTCATCTATCATGTCCAACCTCATCATGGAAGAATTTGAAGTAAAATCAGAAATTTCCCAAAATAGAAAGTGGACCTGTAATTTCAACTGCCAAAAATGGAAACTTCTTGATCCTCAACTTACATCTTGATACAAGCTTCAAATGAATTTTTGCCCAACATGAAAGTTGAAGATCTTGTTCTCCCATTTTCAAAAAGTCCAAGAACTCTCAAATCCCATGTGTGGTTGTCAAGATATGATCAATTCAATTTCACAAATTTGTGAACTTCACAGAGCCATAACTCATGAACCATAAGGCCAAATTTGGTGGGGTTTTTTCCTACAAACCACATTTTTCCTCCTCTTTCCAAAAATATAAATTTCATGAACCAAAACCTTGCCAATCAAAATGGCATTTTTGGACCTATTTCATTTAAAATCAAGTTTGACCAACCATTGAATTTTTGATTTAAACATCTTTTACACATTTGGCCATTTGGGAAATGTTTTAAATGACATTTGAAACTTGTTCCAAGCCCTAACTCATGCACATACCACCATTATACCATCATTTTGGACCAAGATGCAAAATTGGCAAATTGTACAATTGGCTTCATTAAGAGCAAGACAAAGTTAGCAATGCATAAGCCAACATAAAACAGCAATTGTCAAGGTCCTTTTGCAGCCTGTATCAGGCCCAAACTTGGCCAGACCATGCACCTCCTTGCCAACTTGGTCAAAGTAAGTAAATTTGGCAAATGGCTTCATTAGGAAAAATCAAGTTAACCGATTCACAAACAACAAACAGCAGAAGAAAAAGGTCTGTTTACAGCCTGTTTTCCAAGCCCATTCGTGCCAGCTTGCACCCTCCATATACACTTATGCAAAATTAGCAATTTTGGCAAATCACCTCATTTGAACTAAACCAATTTAGCACATGGATTACAGATGTTAAACAGAAATATAAAAGCAATTTTTCTGTCATTCACAACCCTAGAAGCAGCAGCCTACCAACCAGAAAACCTCTCACTCTCTCATTTTGCACTTTGGCCAAAACAGAATTTCTGAGCAAACCCTTAAAACACTCGAGCAAGCTTTTGATCCTTCATCACTTGGACAACATTTGAAACCTTTCTCAAGCACCAAACCTCAACTGTTGTGCATTTTCTCGTTCTGTTTTCTTCAAGCCATAACAATGGAAAATCGTGAGTTGGATATTGTCAAGCATCATTGAGCTGGCTTACTTCAAGAATCCTCCATTCTAAAGCACAAGGAAGGTCTGTTTCGAGCTGTATCCATCAAAGTACCACTGCATCTCGATTTTCTTCAAATCAAGTACTTTAGTTGCTTAAGTTCTTTGAACTTGCTGTGCTTTGCTATTTAGCATTTGCTTTGAGGTATAATTACTTCTTCTTCATGTAGTCTGGAGACCCGGTCTGTTATTTGACCGGGCAAACTGTCTGAAGTCCTCCTTAAGAGGCAATGCCTGTGTGTGTTTAAAATTGTCCCAAGCAGGAAAAGTCCTTCAAGTAAGGCAATTGGTGGAAGGTAGGGATAAGTAATCTATCCCCCACTATTCAGTGTGTCCTCTCTTTGCTCCCATTACATGGTTGAAGCATTGAGATAAAAACCCAAGATCTAATCGAGTCAATAATGTGGAGAGAGTTCCTACTTTCTGAACTCCCACACTTTCTGAAATGCTCTCCCTGATTAGGGATAGAAGCAATGAGGCACACCCCTCATCTCCTATTCATCTGCTTCACCTTAGCCTCTCAATGGCAAGGTTAAGAGCGACCTTTACCTATTACAGTGGACTTTCATAGTCAAACCCTCTTGTGTGAGCCCTCTTTGTTTGGCTATAGAGTGTGCTGTTTGATATTCATTGATTGATTGATTGCTTCATGTGCACTTGTTTGCCTGTATGTTATGCATTTATCATCATCAATTGCCATTAATGCATGATCATCTCACTTGCTTTTGTGATGCCATCATTTGTTGTTTGCCCATTGAGGACAATTGTAAGTCCATTGCTTTGGCATTTGCTCCTATGATATGGAAGGATAGAGTGTAAGACCTCATCGGTCACTCATATCTTCTGTTTTATTTGTTTGTATGTGAGGTTGCAGTTATAAGTCCCTGTAAGTTGGCATCTGCTTTCCTGTGATCATAGTTTGTTTTATCTGATTTGAATGTGAGGATACAGTTATAAGTCCCTGTAAGTTGGCATCTGTTGTCCTGTGATCATAATCTGGTTTGTTTGATTGTATGAGAGGTTGCAATTATAAGTCCCTGTAAGTTGGCATTTGCATTCCTGTGATCATATTGTTGCTTTTGTTCTTGTATGTGAGGATCCATTGTAAGTCCCTGTAATGTGGCATTGGTATTCCTATGAACATATCTGTGGAGTTAACCTAAGTCCAGACAGATTGGCAGTTGATTTCCATATTTCATCCTTTGTTTTCTTTTGAGGAGATTAGTGTAAGTCCATTGAGTGGCATCTGATATCCATTTCTGTTTTAGGAGACTGGTGTAAATCCATCTATTGGTATCCGGTATCCGCTTTTATTTCTTTGCCTGCGGAGATTAGTGTAAGTCCATAGAGTGGCCTCTGATATCCCGTTTTGTTTTAGGAGATTGGTATAAGACCATTGATTGGCATCCGGTATCCGTCTTTCTTGCTTGTTTGTTTGTTATTATCCATTGCCATTCCGAAGGACACACTTGAATCATCCGCTATATGATTTCAAGAAGTGAACCTTCTAAGAAGTTTTACTTTCCATCTTCATCCATTCATCATTCATTATGTCTTAGAACCTTTTCACACTTCATCCTTCAAATTTGACATAAGTGTTGTGCAAACTTCTTCATGTTTTCTAACTAAAAACCTGGACTCAAGTCCTTGACCTTTTTCAAACTTCATTTCATAATACTTCTTTGAATCAATCTTAATCATACTTTGACTCCATTTTCATAATCACAATCAATTAACTTCACTCATTCACTTGTTTCGGCTTTGTCCATTGTTAATCTCTTCACATTAGCCATAGGTTTCAATTATCATTGTGGTTGATGTAAATCTTGCCTATCCTTAGTGAGTCGACTATAAGTCTTCCGTACTGAAAACAGGGTTAACCCCTCTAGTGCGTCGAAGCTATCCTCACATGGTGGATGTTGTTTTTGGTCGAGTTTTCTCCCATTGATAATGAAAAGCCTCAGTGCTTGTGTTTAAAATCGAATCCACCAACTTTTGGAAATCTTTTAGCCGAACTACGGCGTTTTGATCCTTACCTTTGATGGAAGGTACGTAGGCAGCGGGTTCATCCGTTCAAACCCAATAACCCAATAAAAAATGTATATTCTTTTCTCATCATCCCAATCATGTTTGCATAATACTTATGTCATAACAAATAACAATTTATTACAACAAGTGTGAAAAGGGCTCCCTAGGAGTACCTAGGACGTAGTGGGTGCCTAACACCTTCCCATTGCGTAATTTACCCCTTACCCAGAATCTCTGATCTTTTTATTAGTTTTCTACGTGTAAAACTTCTTAGGCTTTTGTTCGCTTTTTAGCCAGTCCTTTGGATAAATAAAAGTGCGGTGGCGACTCGAATTTCAATGTATGCCTTGCTTATGGTTTAATCGATAGATCATATAGCGACGAGTACACCGCTACACACTAATTACGTGACACGATGCCACTGGTAGCGTGGGCCAGAAACACGGAAATTCCATACAAACGAAGCAGGACGGGTCTACGCGCGATCTGGGAAGGAAATTAGAACATATTCATCGTGTTCTTGATGTTCATCATGCTTATGAACAAAATCTTACAGAAATGCACAAACCATATATGGATCGAATCAGCGTTCAACATAGATCAACAATATAACCTTGATTTGTCCTAATTCTATGCATGGCAAGAGATTCGATCAAAAGAAGTTTTGCAATCAAACATTCAAATCCAGATATCTTGATCAATACTTGATGAAATGGCACGATTCAAGCTGCAGTGTGTTCTACTAACTAAGATCTACCTAAACCACATGCTAATTTCAAGAATTGGAAGATTTGAATTCATACCTCTTGGAGATGCAACTGTTGAAATCGCGTGAATCAAGCTTCCAATTGCCAAAACAGATGACCTATGGTGTTGTGGAAGATGAATGGAAGTGATAATTCAGCTCAGCAAAGCTTGAATCCAGTGAAATTCTCAACTGCCATGTGAACCTTCAATGTGCAACAGTGGTGATTTAGCAAGATTCTTCACGATTTCTTCTTCAACAGTTCTTCAATAGCACCTACAGATGATGATTAACACAAGAGAAAACCAAAAAGAATCATGAAATTCGAAGGAAAAGTGAAAAAAAGTTTGAAGAATTTTGAGAGAATTTGGAGATTTTTGGATTTGGATATGAGATTGTGATTGTGGATCCCGATTTTCTGTTATGATTAGGACTATATAGTCCTTGTTAATCACCTGTTAAACATGATTAGCAACAAATGCAATTGGATTAGTGGATGAAGCTTGTTATGCAATTTGGCAAAATTGCCCTTTCTCAATTAGAACTAATGGAACAGTGCACAACTAGTTTAAGCAAACCCAATTTTCTGTTTAAAAGCTATTGGAATTGATTTGGCATGAAAATCATGTGTATTTTCCAAATTCACTATTTTTCCCACCAAAATGCAAAATGGTTCACTTGAAAAATGACCTTTTTATGTGATGATTTTTGATGAAATGTGATGATGGATTATGATAGTTCATGTCAAATGGGATTTGCTCAAAAAAGAATCACCCAAATTGGCCAAATGGTTTGAAAGTTATGCCTCCTTGAAGTTCAAGATTTCTTGAAAATGATTTGATCATAACTTGCCAACCACACATGAGAAATGAGTGCTCTTGGACTTTTTGGAAAGGCAAGAGCAAGATCTTCAACTTTCATGTTGGACAAATTTTGATTTGAAGCTTTCTTGATGATGTAAATTTGAGGAGAAGAACCTTCCATTTTTGGCAGTTGAAAATTACAGGTCATTACTATTTTTAGAAACTTTTTATCTGACCTCCAATTCCTCAATGATGATGTTTGACATGTTATATGAGGCTTGTATGGACATGAATGAGACCTCTCAAACCAATTCCCACCATCAAATCACTGATTAAATGCACAGTTGACCACAGTTGACTTTGCTAGGGTTTTGGTTGACTGAACCATGTTCTGATGAATTCCAAGCCCCTTTCTCTTGAGATCTTGATTCAAAATGATATCACAACTCATGTGAACTCTTGATGAATGATCATGGTGCCCAAATTCTTCAAGAATGGCCACCATCCATTGCTCAATGAATGATTTGACTGTCTTGACCTAGTTTGCTTCATCTGCAAGTAACATGGTTAGATGACAATATTTTTGTACTTTTGGTTAGTAAACAAATGAAAAGCAATGATATACAAATGCTAATACATGCTTGGTGATCAAGAACCACACTCACAAGGTAACCCACCCACTAGGAGAGAAGCAAAGGTGCACAAAGATCCTTGAGGCAATGATATGATATGATATGATGCCATGAGGGATCTTAGGACAAAAATTAGGGTCTTACAGATGCCCCTATTTAAGGTCATTCTAGCCGGAGGAGTGAAGTTTAGAAATCTTCATATCGACGCGGTAGAATGGGCTTAAATAACAGTAATGAGACAAATTTTGGTCCCTAAGAGACCTCATGATGCAAACGTATGCATGCGAAAGACATAACTCTGTGGGGATAAGGGTCCACAAAGAAGAAAAGACGATCCATCGGAGTAATTCACTCACCAGGAACAGAGACTCCAACAAGACTCTCATGGGGATTCTTATTGGGGATAAAAAGAATGCGTGAGCAGGTCACGACTCTGAGTTAGGGGATAACGAAACATCGGATTGGAGACTTTACTGGGGAAGTAAAGGACTCGAACTGGGGAGAGAAAGAAATTCCAAAGGAAAACACTTCCATCGGAAAGACTCAAGCTGACTCAAAAAATGCATGTACTGGGGATACACCAATACAGCAACACGAATAGCAATACAACTCCGCTGGGGAAATCTAGAAAAGACTTTCCAGGGGAAACCAAAGGATGAGACGTTACCGGTTAGTGAGTAACAACCTCAGGAAGAGTGAATATCCAAGACCGGTATACGGGTGATAGATATCAATCAACCAAACATCTGAGAAAGACCTGAAAAAGGTACATAAACTCAGGAAAATCTGACTCCGCAGGGGACCAAGGTCATAATAGGGAGCAGACAGGAAGGAAACACCAAGGATACCGGGTTGTAGGTATGTAACAGGTGACCGACCAAAGCGTGAATTGGTGTGTGTTCCAAAACACTCATCATCCTGAAGAAAGCGAAAGCAAACTTGTTTATAGGATGGACATTTGATTCTGTAAAGAATGCAAATCTTACTCAGTTGAGGAAACAAACAAAGGATCCGACAAAAGAGCGCATGAGATATATTATCTATAGCCGTCAAAACGTAGATAATATACTCGCATGGAAGATTATCCTGAACCGGGTTGTAGGTTGTTTATAGGATAAAAATCCGGAAACGTGAATTGGTTTGTGTTCCAAAACACTCATCACCCTAAAGAAAGCGAAAGCAAACTTGTTTATAGGATGGACATTCGATTCCACAAGGAATACGAATCTTACTCTGCGGAGAAAACAATCAAAAGATTGACCCAAGAGCGAAAGAGACATAATATCCATTACCGTCAGAACGTGGATAGTACACTCAAAAAGGAAGATTATCCTGAATCGGGTTGTAGGTTGTTTATAGGATAAAAATCCGAAAATGTGAATTGGTTTGTGTTCCAAGACACTCATCATCCTGAAGAAAGCGAAAGCAAACTTGTTTATATGATGGATATTCGATTCCACAAGGAATACGAATCTTACTCTACTGGGGAAGATCAACAAAGGGTTCCAACCAAAGAATGCATGAGACATATTATTCATTACCGGCAGACCGTGAATAATATACTCGAAAGGAAAAGACACCAGAGATACCGAAGTATATAATAGGTGACTAACCAAAAAGAGAGACAATCGATACCAAGCATCCGGGTAAACGAAAGACAACTCAAAGGGATAAATTGCAAGCAACCGACAATTATCCGAAACAACAAATATTCGATTCCGCAAAAGGAAAATAACGAATCTTACTCGTCTAGGGAAACACAAAAGGTTTCAACTGAAGAGTGAATGAGATATATTATCCATAGCCGTCAAAACGTGAATAATAACCTCTAGAGGAAGATTATCCTGAACCGGGTTGTAGGTTGTTTATAGGATAAAAATCCGAAAAGAAAGGCATCGGGATACCAAACCAGGTATATAATGATGACCAATCAAATGAGTAACAGACATTACCAACAAGAGGGTAAACGAAAGAAGACTCGCCGGGGATACATTGATGAAAATCAATGATCCGGGGAACACAATCACTGACAAACGGTGAAAGGACCCGCTGGGGATAAAATTGCTAGCATACGGCAATTATCCTCAAAAGATTTGCTGGGGATATAAGTGCTTATTCAAGCGACTTATCCAAACGAAGGAAAATCAACATCAAGTACTAGATGAAGATAAACCACAAAGAGGGGATTACATCCACTAAAGATTGGATAGAAAACCACAGAAAGGGAATTGTCATCGGTTGGGATGAACAACAAAGTTGACTCTGTTAGGGGAGAAAATGGGGTTTATAACTACCGGGTAGTAGGTAGAAAACCGCAAAGATAGGACTTACAACTGCTGGTTTGTAGGCAGAAGGCCGAACATTCCACTGAGGATAAGATGAATGAGCGCCGGTTTGTAAGCAACTATTCATTTATGCCACAGTGAAGCGCAAGAGACAGTTGAAAAAGGGGGCCAATTTAGGATCAAACCAAAAAGGCGGACTGAATCAAGACTCGTCCTGATGAGGATATAACTCAAAAGGGTAAACCCGTCCCACGGGGTGTTGGGAGGGAACGGAAATAACCGTCATCCACGAGGATGTATCTCAGTGGGGAATTGGCAGGAAAGGATAGACACTTTCTGCTTAAGGGTTGACTCTATTTTGAGAGATTAACACCCGACATTTGCTTTGGGAGATCTATAAAGGAGATCTATATCACCACAGCAGGAAACAACAAACAAAAGATATATGGCAAAATATGCAACATGAATATCTGAATGTTTATGAGTATGCATGAATATGCGTGATTTATGTTTGATGAATGCTGACAAAACAGACGATTCTAACACAAACAAGACCAGGAATCAAACATCCGGTACTATACTTCCAGGGAAAGACCAACTGGAACGCCAATTTGCTGGAGATCTTCAAGCTGAAAAGCAAAGATCTGCGGGGAGGCAAAAGATCAGAGACATCAGGAAACACCAAACCTCTGAGTGATGGATCAGCAATCATCCCAACTGGAGTACAGAAAGTCACAACAGGCAACAACGGCCACAAAGACAAATCTGTTGGGGAATGGGATAAATCCCAAAATATCTGCAGGGGAATAAGAGCTCACTGCACGGGCAACTCTACATAGCTCCACTGGGGAACAACCCATAAAGGGAGAACAGATCATCCACATAGAATCTGGCTGCACAAGCAACTCTACCTGGGGATAATGCAAATACCCATTCCATTGGGGAACAACCCACTGAGGAGGAAGAAAAGATCACACAAGTAGATTCTACGACAAGCCACTCTACTGGGGATCAATAGCAATCAGGGAATCAACCCAATCTACGGATGATAGATCACCAACCGGTCCTACTGGGGAAAACAGAGGCTTCCGACTCCGGCGGAGATGCTGAGGGGGATATCACGGACGCAATCCTGACTCTGTCGAGGAAAAATCCACAACTGCTGAGGAGGAACACAATCGCTGCCCTGCTGAGGGAATAAACGCACTGATGGGGAGATATAGCAGCTCCGCTGGCGACGTGGTCGGGGAAGAGAGTATTACTGGAGCAAACAAAATCTTCCACAACACTCTGCTCTGGGGATACATCACAGATCCCGCTATCGACTGTGCTGAGGAAAGATAGCAACAATCCATCTTGCAACAACGCTGGGAAAGCGGTAAAGTACCGTGATGTCAATCCACCAACCATTGAATCTTCAAAGGGAAAACATCCATGCTGAGGATAAAAACCACAACTCCGCTGGTGATTGCACTGGGGAGAGACTACTGCTGGAGAAGAAAACGAAGTCTTCAACAACACTCTGCTTAGGGAACAACCCTAACAAAAGCTCTGCTTGGGGAACAACCCCAACAAAAAGCAGGATAAAGAGGATACAACCAATGCCAGGAATATGAACCAATGTCTTACCTGTTGGGAATCATGCCACCCTCGGGAGAGCACTGAGAGATTCTTAAGTATCCTTTTGTCATTGTGAATGTTCACTTTGTTTAAAACAAAAATTTGAAAAATTTATTCGTTTAAAACAATGACATTTTATCAATTAAAACATGCAAAATATTTGTTGAATTGGAACAACTAAGAGTGCAAATAATTGGATAAAAGCTCAAATTTATTTGATGGAATGGTAGCCCGCAAATGGCAAGACTCCATAGATCTGTACAAATTTGAAATCAGTGATATATATTGGAAGAGGGCTACATTGAACATAATGATCCTTTCTCTACCAATTTGAATCTCGATGTATGCGAAGCTTCAGTCGACAACGAATCGAGAACCTCTAACGAACAGACAGCTGCGGAACAGAAAGTCTTGTCAGGATGCAGTTACTTGCCAAATCCCTAATTTTGCCTAGATTGCCCCAGGGTGAGGTACTCAATCTAGCGGGATGCAAATATACTTCTTTTTTCCAAGTCTCTAATTTTTGCCTGGATTACCCTTGCGGGTTATCCACCGAGACGCTCATTTTTGCCTAAGCCGCCCTTTCGGGTTTTCAACTTAGCGAGCTATTCTGTTTTTCATTTGCATATACTTTTTTTTTCTAGGCAAAGTATTTCTTGACTGCATCTGAATTCACAGGACGAGTGAAATCCTCCCCATCCATTGTTGTAAGCATCAAAGCACCGCCTGAAAAGGCTCTCTTAACAACATACGGACCCTCATAGTTCGGAGTCCACTTGCCCCTGGAATCGGGCACGAAAGACAAGACTTTCTTGAGCACAAGGTCTCCTTCTCGGAACACACGAGGCTTGACCTTCTTATCGAATGTTTTCTTCATTCTCTGCTGATACAACTGACCATGGCACATGGCAGTCAATCGCTTCTCTTCAATCAAATTCAACTGGTCATAACGACTTTGAATCCATTCAGCATCAGTCAACTTGGCTTCCATCAAGACTCTCATTGATGGGATCTCCACCTCTACTGGGAGCACAGCCTCCATGCCGTAAACAAGAGAAAAAGGGGTTGCCCCTGTTGAAGTGCGGACAGACGTACGATATCCATACAAAGCAAATGGCAGCATCTCGTGCCAATCTTTGTACATAACTGTCATCTTCTGGATGATCTTCTTGATATTCTTATTGGCAGCTTCAACGGCCCCATTCATCTTAGGTCTGTACGGAGAGGAATTATGGTGTGCAATCTTGAATTCAGCGCACAACTCATCCATCATCTTATTATTCAGATTAGACCCATTATCAGTAATGATCTTATCTGGCACACCATAGCGGCAAATCAGCTGGTTCTTGATAAACTTCACAACCACCTGTCTGGTCACGTTCGCATACGAAGCGGCCTCAACCCATTTGGTGAAGTAATCAATTGCTACGAGAATAAACCTGTGTCCGTTGGACGCCTTCGGTTCAATCATGCCGATCATGTCGATTCCCCACATAGAGAAAGGCCATGGTGATGAAATCACATTCAGAAGTGTCAGAGGGATATGAATCTTATCCGCATAAATCTGACACTTGTGGCATTTCTTCACATATTTGCAGCAGTCAGACTCTATTGTCAGCCAATAGTAGCCTGCTCTCAATATATTTCTAGCCATGGCATGTCCATTGGAATGAGTACCAAATGAACCCTCATGGACCTCAGTCATCAACAGGTTTGCTTCGTGTCTATCCACGCATCTGAGCAAAACCATGTCAAAATTTCTCTTGTACAGCACTTCACCACTGAGGTAGAAACTGCCTGACAACCTTTTCAAAGTTTTCCTATCTTTCACAGATGCCCCCAAGGGTATACCTGGTTCTAGAGGAAATTCTTGATATCAAAATACCAAGGCTTGTCATCATTCACTTCTTCGACTGCAAATACGTGAGCTGGTCTATCCAAGCGCATCACGGCAATGTTGGGAACTTCATTCCAATATTTGACAACGATCATTGAAGCAAGCGTAGCAAGAGCATCTGCCATCTGATTATCCTCTCGAGGAATATGATGAAAATCAACTTCTGTAAAGAATGTTGAAATCCTTCTCGCATAATCTCTGTATGGAATGAGACTTGGCTTATTCGTCTCCCATTCACCCTTGATCTGATTGACAACCAGGGCCAAATCACCATAAACATCAAGATGTTTGATTCTCAAATCAATACATTCTTCAAGTCCCATAATATAGGCCTCATACTCAGCCATATTATTCGTGCATTTGAAAGTTAGCCTTGCTGTAAGAGGAATATGTGTGCCATGAGGAGTAATGATTACTGCCCCAATACCATTTCCGTACTGATTTACAGCGCCATCAAACACCATTGTCCATCTGGAACCAGGTTCCGGACCTTCATCAATTGTAGGCTCATCACAATCTTTCATTTTCAAATACAGAATCTCCTCGTCTGGGAAGTCGTACTGAACTGACTGATGATCTTCAATCGGCTGGTGCGCTAGATGGTCAGCCAAGATACTACCTTTAATAGCTTTCTGAGCTCGATACTCAATATCATACTCAGACAACAGCATCTGCCAACGGGCAATCCTCCCGGTTAGAGCAGGCTTCTCGAAAATATACTTGATTGGATCCATTCGGGATATCAACCAAGTGGATTGATTTATCATGTACTGGCGCAACCGCTTAGCAGCCCAAGCTAAAGCACAGCACGTCTTCTCAAGCATGGAGTACCGAGACTCACAATCAGTAAACTTCTTACTGAGGTAGTATATAGCAGATTCTTTCTTCCCTGATTCATCTTGCTGACCGAGGACACAACCCATCGAGTCTTCAAGTACGGTCAAATACATAATCAGAGGTCTTCCTTCTACAGGCGAAGACAAGATCGTAGATTCAGACAGATACTCTTTGATACTGTCGAAAGCTCTCTGGCAATCCTTGGTCCAATCATGAGACTAATCTTTCCGGAGGAGCTTGAATATCGGCGCACATGTGGCAGTCATGTGGGATATAAATCTGGAAATATAGTTCAAGCGGCCAAGAAAACCTCGGACTTGCTTCTCAGTTTTGGGTGCAGGCATCTCTTGTATTGCTTTGACCTTTGCAGGATCAACTTCAATACCTCTCTCGCTTACCACAAAACCCAACAACTTGCCGGAACGGACTCCAAATGTACATTTGTTCGGATTCAGGCGAAGTCTAAACTTCCTCAGACGCTGAAAAAGCTTCAACAAATGCTCAATATGTTCAACTTCCGTTCGGGACTTAGCAATCATATCATCAACATAGACCTCTATCTCCTTGTGCATCATATCATGAAACAAGGTAGTCATAGCTCGTTGATACGTGGCTCCGGCGTTCTTCAAACCGAAGGGCATCACTCGATAACAGAATGTTCCCCAAGGTGTGATGAATGTTGTCTTCTCCATATCTTCGGGTGCCATTTTGATTTGATTATATCCGGAAAATCCGTCCATAAAGGAAAAGACTTTGAATTTAGCTGTATTGTCTACCAACATGTCAATGTGTGGTAGAGGAAAATCATCTTTGGGACTAGCCTTATTCAAATCTCTGTAATCAACACACATACGGACTTTTCCGTCCTTCTTAGGAACAGGCACAATATTGGCCACCCATTGAGGATATGTAGAAGTCACCAGAAACCCCGCGTCAATTTGCTTCTGAACTTCCTCTTTGATCTTCACTGCCATATCAGGATGAGTTCTTCTGAGCTTCTGCTTCACAGGCGCGCACTCAGGCTTCAAAGGCAGGAAATGTTGCACAATATTTGTATCTAGACCCGGCATGTCTTCATATGACCAAGCGAAGATATCGGAATACTCTCGTAGCAAGCCGATCAACCCCTTCTTGACAGACTCTTCAAGAAGTGCCCCAATCTTCACCATACGAACACAATCCTCAGACCCCAAGTTGACTGTTTCCAGATCTTCAAGGTGCGGCTGAATGATCTTCTTCTCGTGCTCAAGGAGACGGGTAATCTCATCAGGAATCCCTTCAACATCATCTTCCTCTGCCTCGAATACAGGGAATTCAAAATCGGGAGATGGCGTTGGATCATTATGTTCAATGGGTTTTAGAATCAACCTGCATAATGATTTTGGTTAATGAAAAACTTTAGAATTTAAAACAAGCAAACCATTATGCAGATGAAAAATGTTTGCTTTTATTCTTGTTTTTATGGGTTTTTTGTGATCACTGATTTCATACAAAAGCAAAAAGTGAAAACAAATGGAAGAACAAATGTTTAACAATGCATTAATTGAATGAAACATCATTGTATTAAATGCTGCCAACAATGTCATCACTTCTCCTTTTGGCATGGGAGAAGGGTTTTAAACAAGGTGAACAATTACTCTGATCTATGGATGACTGTAGGAACATCTACAGCGACCCAATTGCGGCAGACACCACCAGGAATGACGAAATTGTTCAGATCCTCTGCATCCTCTTCCAAGATAGCAGTAGCTTCTTCCTCAGGTTGATCGTCATGGATGAATCCCCCACTCTTGAACAAACCTTGCTCATTAAATGCCCCAGACGAATAGCCAATGCCAGCCCGGGATCTATTGTCTTCAAGCTCAATCACCTTCCCTAAACCAGCAACTGCGCCACATTCAATGGCCAGCTTCGCATCTCGGTAGGAAGAAAATGAAGGAGACTTCTTCTCGATTGGTTCATCAATAGATAAAGCTTGGAACAGCATTCCAACTTCATCCTCAGCGTCAAAATACGAGAAAGAAGACAAGTGGCTAACCAGGAGAGCCTTTTCTCCCCCTACCACAACCAGTTTCTTGTTTTTGACAAATTTCAGCTTCTGGTGTAGGGTGGATGTCACGGCGCCAGCCTCGTGAATCCATGGTATGCCTAAGAGACAGCTGTAAGATGGGTGGATATCCATTACCTGGAAGGTAACTTGGAAATCACTAGGTCCAATCTTGATTGGGAGATCAACTTCCCCAATCACAGTTTTGCGCGACCCATCGAATGCTTTCACAACGACACCACTCTGCCTCATAGGAGGGCCTTGATATGATAACTTTGAAAGAGTGGATTTTGGCAATACATTCAAAGATGATCCAGTGTCCACCAGCACATTGGACATGGCATCAGATTTGCAATTCAGGGAGATGTGTAAAGCCATGTTGTGGTCTCTTCCCTCCTCAGGGAGATCAGCGTCACAAAAACTCAACGTGTTGCAAGCAGTGATGTTTGCAACTATACTATCAAACTGTTCAATCGTGACGTCGTGATCAACATACACCAGATCCAAGACTTTCTGCAGAGCCTCCCTATGGGGTTCTGAATTCAACAGCAGAGATAAAACGGAAATCTTGGATGGCGTTTGTAGAAGCTGATCTACAACATTGTACTCACTCTTTTTGATGAGCTTCAGCATCTCATCAGATTCTTCATTCAAAGTGCCACTAGGGCCAACAGAGGAATCAGGAGTCTTTTGTACAGAGGAGGAGGGTTGTTTGGCAACAGATGCCGGATTCTGAATATTCACAGCTGTCCCAACCGGACGCTCAGCAGTATCAGAAGCAACAGGAGCCTTGGGAGGTGCAGAAAACACGCGACCACTACGGGTCAGCCCGCTCACATCAGCAATATTAGTGACAGTCGTAGAAGGCAAAGGCATTTCTACCCCATCTTGCACAGCAACAGGATTATATCTGAACGGCACAGCTCTGTCTGAAGCATAAGGCACAGGGCCTGCAGGCTTGATGATTAATGAAGGAGAGACCTTCGGCTTGCTGCTATCATAACGAATATCAACAGGCTCGGGCAACTTGAACACTGGTGAAATAACATTCACCTCCGGCTCATCCTCATCAACATTGCGATTTTGCAAAATCTCAATGGTACCTTCATCCAGCAATTCTTGAAGTTCTCTGCGTACCTGGTTGCAACCCAGACGATTGACTGAACAAATGCGGCACTTGTCGTGGTCATGCTCCATGTGGCTGTACTGACACAGCAACCGATGTAATTCGACCAACGATTGTCTAATATGGCTTACATATTTGACCTTGTACTTCCCAGGGCACCCCTGGACCATATTAACAGATTTCCCATGCGCAGGCAATGGGTTCTTGGTAACATTTGGGCTTGAGTCTTCAAAACTCAGAATACCGCATCGCATCAGATCTTGCACTTTGGTCTTCAGCTGAAAACAGTTCTCTACATCATGGCCCGGAGCGCCAAAATGATAGACACGGTGCAGGTCAGGCTTATACCACCACTGAGGGTTGACCGGTATAGCCGGAGGATCTCTTGGAGTAATCAGCTTCCGCTCTATTAGAGAGGGATACAACTCTACATACGACATAGGAGTTGGATCGAAACTGATCTTTTTCCTATCATAGTTCATGTTGGCTTGATTACTGGTGCTACCACGAGGCTGGTAGGCCTGTTGCTGTGGACGAGATTGTTGTTGACGATACTGTTGAGAAGATTGTTGTTGATTGTGCTGCTGCTGCTGATATTGCTGATGTTGTTGAGGTTGCTGATATGAAGCACTGTCTCTGAATACGGGTGCTATACTAGCCACCTGGTGCTGATTGTTGTTATGCCGTGCTGACTTCCTCTGAACAGAGGGTCTCTTGGATTTGGCCTGGGATTGCACAACATGTGCCTCTCCATCCTTCTTCTTAAACGCCCCATACCGTTTAGAAGAAGAGCTCTCATCCTTTGCCAAACGTCCTTCACGGACACCTTCTTCAAGTCGCATCCCCATGTTCACCATCTCGGTGAAATCAGAGGGAGCGCTTGTTGTAACACCCTTCTAAATACCCCAAATTATTATAATTAAAATACACATATATTCATCAGAGTAATTATGCCCCGAAGGGTGTCACACACTCATTTCACTACATTCATCAAATATCCTGTCATGCTCATTTATTTAAATCAAAATAAGGTCTTTTGCATAATTCACAGCGGAATCAAATTCAACATCAATGTAAAACATGTAACACTATACATGTAAATCATCCAACAACCAATATCAAATTAATTAAAACATTCCCTCCCGATGTTACATCTATCAGAGCATGACCCATAAGAAACTACTCTAGACTCCAAGCATAAGCTTCTACTCAACTCATTTCTCGTTACCTGAAAAATAGGCGTAAGGGTGAGTTCCTCAATCAATATAATAAGCATTATAGAACAACATGTAATGCCAAGTAATTAACACATTAATTCACCCTAATGAGACTACGCATTCAGCAACAGTAATATCCATTCAAACATCATACTCAACAGTACAAATCTCCATCATATTCAATCATTAACAACACAACACACAACACACATATGATATTGGAATACATCCATTCATATCATATGCCATACATTCATTATGCAATGAGACTCTATGCATGCGGTACCGACTATTTGTGAACATATAGTTCAACCTCACCGTCCAAATCCAGGCACGGCTACCAAGCTCACTCGTCCCACTCATTTGAGACATAGTGACTCACTCACTAATTCCTCACCATGGGAATTAGCTACCACCCCAAATGGGCCATGAAATGCACGCTAATCACCTAGCATGCAAACATCAACAACAACAATCAAAATGATTTACTCACTAATTCCTCACCATGGGAATTAGCTACCACCCCAAATGGGCCACAACATGCATGCTAATCACCTAGCAATGCAACATCAACAATAATCAAGAATAGACACATGCTCACACTCTAAGCCATAATACAGTCTATTCACACATGTATACATTCACATCATCATGTATACCATCACACATTATCAACATAATTAATCACAAAAGCACATCATATCATGCCACATAATCAAACACAGTATTAGCACACTTTACTAATACCTATACCACTCAAAACAACGGGAATTGATCCCTACAACATCATATCTCAGCTAAGTGCATCACTCAGCCTAAACAACCAAAAACTGCACAACAACAGTTCAGGAAAATCCCAACTCTGCCCATACGCGTACTGCCCATGCCATACGCGTGTTGCCCAACCCTGGCCAACTCCATACGCGTATTGCCCACTCTCATACGCGTATTGCGCATTTCCTCGCCCAACTCATAGGCGTATCACCTGTCTCATACGCGTATGCTACGCGTAACAATATCCCATTACGCGTACCACCAGAGACCAATTCACGTTCAAAATGCCATCTTTTCCACCCATACGCGTAAGGCTTCCCCCCATACGCGTACCAACATCTCATACGCGTATTGCCTAGTGCCATACGCGTATGACCAGAGACCAGAGCTCTCAGATCTGCAATGGCTTTCTCTGCTACGAGACCTATCCAATTCAACCTTCTACAGTCCACATTTCACACACAATTCATTCATATCATCTAACACGAATCATACACTTTCGATTTCACAAATTTCTAACCTTTCTACCTCTAATTCCTACGAATTTCGTCAATTATAATCCAAATTTTCGTTCATCTCAACAATTCACAAATTCACATATATTATCCAATCATAGGTAAAACAATGGTCTATCACTACCCAGTACCTATCATCCCATAATACCCGTTAATTGATGATAAACCCCCCTTACCTGAGTTAATCCGGCAAATTCTGCAGCTTCAAGCTTTTCCTCCCTTCAATCCCTTGTTCTCTGGTTCTCTTTTTGCCCTTTTCCACGTTCTGCCTCTTTTTCCTTTTCACGTGAAAACAATAAACCTTTTTACCAAATGGGACCTTTTTACTGATTTCCACTTTTATTCCAATTATAAAATAATAATCCAATAATAATAATCCCAATAATTATTATTCCCAAAAATAATAATATTAATCCAAACTTCCAATTATTCAATTAAATTAATAAATAAAATATTAATTTAAATTAAATAATTAGCTTAGTTTAATTGGGGTGTTACAACTCTCCCCCACTAAAAGAGTTTTCGTCCTCGAAAACATACCTCAAGCGAACAACTCCGGGTAAGACTCCTTCATCTGACTCTCAAGTTCCCAAGTCACATTGCCACCTGCTGGTCCTCCCCACGCTACCTTCACCAAGGCAATCTCTTTACCCCGCAACTGCTTCAACTCTCGATCCTCAATCCTCATAGGTGATGTTTCAACAGTCAGGTTATCTCTCACCTGTACATCATCTACTTGGACAACATGCGACGGATCATGAATGTATCTCCTCAACTGAGACACATGAAAAACATCATGCAAATTCGCAAGCGACGGCGGTAAAGCGATACGATAGGCTACCTCTCCTATCCTCTCCAAAATCTGATAAGGACCAATAAATCGAGGTGTCAACTTCTTCGACTTCAAAGCTCGACCAACACCAGTTATCGGAGTAACACGAAGAAACACATGATCTCCCTCTTGGAACTCAAGTGACTTCCTCCTCTTATCATGATAACTCTTCTGACGACTCTGAGCAATTCTCATCTTCTCTTGAATCATCTTAATCTTTTCCGTAGTCTGTTGAACAATCTCCGGTCCAACTACAGCACTCTCACCGGACTCATACCAACATAAAGGTGTTCGACATCTCCTACCATACAAAGCTTCAAACGGTGCCATACCAATGCTCGAATGAAAACTATTGTTGTAGGTAAACTCAATCAAAGGCAAATAACAATCCCAAGCACCTCCTTTTTCCAAAACACAAGCTCTCAAAAGATCCTCTAATGACTGAATCGTTCTCTCAGTCTGACCATCAGTCTGCGGATGATATGCGGAACTCAATCTCAGCTTAGTTCCCAAAGCCTTCTGCAAACCTTCCCAGAACTTCGATGTAAATCTAGGATCTCTGTCCGAAACAATACTCGACGGAATCCCATGCAAACTTACAATCTTCTCAATATACAACTCAGCTAGCCTCTCTAACGGATAATCCATTCTGATCGGAATGAAATGAGCCGACTTCGTCAATCTATCAACAATCACCCAAATAGCCTCAAAATTCTTACTTGTTCGCGGCAAACCAGAAACAAAATCCATACTGATACTGTCCCACTTCCACTCTGGAATAGCCAACGGTTGCATTAGCCCAGACGGCTTCTGATGCTCAATCTTTGACTTCTGACAAGTCAAACAGGAATACACAAAACTTGCAATTTCTCTTTTCATTCCCGGCCACCAAAATAATCTTTTCAAATCATGATACATCTTCGTAGCTCCAGGATGAATACTCAAGCCACTACGATGTCCTTCCTCCAGGATACTCTTCTTAAGCTCAGTAACATCCGGAATACACACCCGATTACCAAATCTCAAAACACCATTCTCATCAACTCTGAATTCACCACCTTGACCTTGATTCACTAAAGTCAACTTATCAACCAAAAGCATATCGGATTTCTGACCCTCTCTGATCTCATCCAAAATACCACTTGTTAACTTCAGCATTCCCAGTTTAACACTATTGTGAGGGCTCTCACACACCAAACTCAAATCTCTAAACTGCTCAATTAAATCCAATTCCTTAACCATTAACATAGACATATGTAATGATTTCCGACTCAATGCATCAGCTACTACATTTGCTTTACCCGGATGGTAATTCAACCCAAAATCGTAATCCTTCAGAAATTCTAACCATCTCCTCTGTCTCATATTCAGCTCTTTCTGATCAAACAAATACTTTAAACTCTTATGGCCACTGAAAACTTCAAATCTTGACCCGTACAAGTAATGCCTCCACAACTTCAGAACAAATACCACAGCTGCCAACTCTAAATCATGTGTCGGATAGTTCCTCTCATGAACCCTTAGCTGTCTCGAAGCATAAGCTATCACCTGCTTATTCTGCATCAACACACCACCTAAACCCAACAATGAAGCATCACAGTAAACCTCAAATAGTTCCGACGAACTCGGTAATATCAGAATAGGAGCAGTAGTTAACCTTCTCTTTAACTCTTGGAAACCTTCTTCACATTTTGAGTCCCAGACAAACGCTTGCCCCTTTCTGGTCAACATTGTCAACGGTAACGCCAACTTAGAAAATCCTTCAATAAACTTCCTATAATAACCAGCCAAACCAAGAAAACTTCTTATTTCAGAAACTGACTTCGGAGCTTCCCACTTAGATACCGCTTCTATCTTAGAAGGATCAACAGCAATACCACCTCTTGAAATCACATGACCAAGAAAACTAACCTCTTCTAACCAAAATTCACACTTAGACAGTTTAGCAAATAACTTCTTTTCTCGTAGAACTCCCAACACCACTCTCAAATGCTCAGCATGCTCTTCTTCAGATTTCGAATATACCAAGATGTCATCAATAAACACCACCACAAACTGATCTAGGTACGGATGGAAAATCCTATTCATATACTCCATAAATACTCCAGGCGCATTAGTCACACCAAAAGGCATTACAGAATACTCATAATGTCCATACCTTATTCTGAAAGCAGTCTTCTGAATATCTTCAGTTTTCACACGTATCTGATGATACCCAGATCTCAAGTCTATCTTGCTGAACACACTAGCACCAACCAATTGATCCATCAAATCGTCAATCCTCGGTAAAGGATACCGATTCTTGATCGTCACTTTATTCAATTGCCTGTAGTCCACACACAACCTCATAGTACCTTCCTTCTTCTTAACCAATAGCACTGGTGCACCCCACGGTGACACACTCGGACGAATAAATTTCTTATCCAACAAATCTTCCAACTGACTCTTCAATTCAGCTAGCTCAACAGCAGACATACGATACGGAGCCATCGATATCGGCCTAGTACCAGGTACCAAATCAATCGAGAACTCAACTTCACGTTCTGGTGGCAATTCATTCACTTCTTCCGGAAACACATCAGGAAAATCACACACTATAGCTAGATCGCCAATCACCAGTTTATCTTTAGCTTCCAAAGTCGCTAACAGCATAAACAACTCTGCCCCATCTGCCACTTCCTCATTCACCTGCCTGGCTGATAGAAACAAACTCTTTCCTTCTTCAATCTCAGGGAATATCACAGTCTTATCAAAACAGTTGATAGAAACTCGGTTGAACACCAACCAGTTCATACCCAGAATAACGTCAATCTGCACTAATGGAAGACACACAAGATCTATCCCAAAGGCTCTACCAAAAATACTCAAAGGACAATTCAAACAAACAGAAGTAGTAGTCACTGAACCCTTCGCAGGAGTATCAATCACCATACTACCCAACATCTCAGATATCTCTAACTTAAGTTTCACAGCACAATCCAAGGATATAAAAGAATGAGTCGCACCTGTGTCAATAATAGCTACGAGAGGAAAGCCCTTAATATAACACGTACCTCGGATCAAACGCTCATCTGCAAAAGTCTCAGAACCTGATAAAGCAAAAACCTTGCCTCCCGACTGATTCTCTTTCTTCGGCTTAGGACACTGTGGACTGATATGACCCAACTCTCCACAGTTGAAACAAGTCACAGTCTTCAACCGGCAATCTGCAGCTAAATGACCACCTTTCCCACATTTGAAACACTTCTTCTCATTACTGGTACACTCATGGATACGATGTCCAGCCTGACCACATCTGTAGCACTTAGCAGGAGCACTAGAATCTCCCCCACTAGGCCTCTTCATCCCACTCTGCCTCTGAAAACCTTTGCCAGCGGCATACGGTTTTCCACGATCAATCTGATTCTTGCCCTTCCTATCAACCCTCTGCTGATAACTCTCAGCTCTAGCCTTGGAATCCTGCTCAAAAATCCTGCAACAGTCAACCAAATCAGAAAACACTCTAATCCTCTGATATCCAATCGCTTGCTTGATCTCGGGACGCAACCCGTTCTCAAACTTCACACACTTGGAAAATTCCCCAGCAGCCTCAGCATAGGGAGTGTAATACTTCGACAGCTCTGTGAACTTAGCAGCATACTCCGTAACAGACCTGTTACCCTGCTTCAATTCCAAGAACTCAATTTCTTTCTTTCCTCTGACATCCTCGGGAAAATACTTCCTCAGAAATCTCTCTCTGAACACGGCCCAAGAAATCTCAGCATCTCCAGCAGTTTCCAACTCAGTGCGGGTAGCAACCCACCAATCGTCAGCTTCCTCTGACAGCATATGTGTACCGAACCTGACCTTCTGGTTATCAGCACACTCAGTTACTCTGAAGATCCTCTCTATCTCCTTCAACCACTTCTGAGCACCATCTGGATCGTATGCTCCTTTGAACATTGGAGGATTGTTCTTCTGGAACTCACTCAGTTGACGAGCAGCTCCCATTCCCACAACATTCGGATTTCCTCCAAGTACTCCAGCTAGCATACCCAGAGCCTCAGCAATCGCAGCATCATCTCTACCTCTTCCAGCCATCTCTATTCTGAAAACCCAAACAAGCTAAACAAATAAGTACTGATAGGTTTACACAACACCTATCCCGTACAGGGGAAACAGAATAATTACGACTCGACTCGACCGACTATGCTCTGATACCACTAATGTAACACCCTTCTAAATACCCCAAATTATTATAATTAAAATACACATATATTCATCAGAGTAATTATGCCCCGAAGGGTGTCACACACTCATTTCACTACATTCATCAAATATCCTGTCATGCTCATTTATTTAAATCAAAATAAGGTCTTTTGCATAATTCACAGCGGAATCAAATTCAACATCAATGTAAAACATGTAACACTATACATGTAAATCATCCAACAACCAATATCAAATTAATTAAAACATTCCCTCCCGATGTTACATCTATCAGAGCATGACCCATAAGAAACTACTCTAGACTCCAAGCATAAGCTTCTACTCAACTCATTTCTCGTTACCTGAAAAATAGGCGTAAGGGTGAGTTCCTCAATCAATATAATAAGCATTATAGAACAACATGTAATGCCAAGTAATTAACACATTAATTCACCCTAATGAGACTACGCATTCAGCAACAGTAATATCCATTCAAACATCATACTCAACAGTACAAATCTCCATCATATTCAATCATTAACAACACAACACATAACACACATATGATATTGGAATACATCCATTCATATCATATGCCATACATTCATTATGCAATGAGACTCTATGCATGCGGTACCGACTATTTGTGAACATATAGTTCAACCTCACCGTCCAAATCCAGGCACGGCTACCAAGCTCACTCGTCCCACTCATTTGAGACATAGTGACTCACTCACTAATTCCTCACCATGGGAATTAGCTACCACCCCAAATGGGCCATGAAATGCACGCTAATCACCTAGCATGCAAACATCAACAACAACAATCAAAATGATTTACTCACTAATTCCTCACCATGGGAATTAGCTACCACCCCAAATGGGCCACAACATGCATGCTAATCACCTAGCAATGCAACATCAACAATAATCAAGAATAGACACATGCTCACACTCTAAGCCATAATACAGTCTATTCACACATGTATACATTCACATCATCATGTATACCATCACACATTATCAACATAATTAATCACAAAAGCACATCATATCATGCCACATAATCAAACACAGTATTAGCACACTTTACTAATACCTATACCACTCAAAACAACGGGAATTGATCCCTACAACATCATATCTCAGCTAAGTGCATCACTCAGCCTAAACAACCAAAAACTGCACAACAACAGTTCAGGAAAATCCCAACTCTGCCCATACGCGTACTGCCCATGCCATACGCGTATTGCCCAACCCTGGCCAACTCCATACGCGTATTGCCCACTCTCATACGCGTATTGCGCATTTCCTCGCCCAACTCATAGGCGTATCACCTGTCTCATACGCGTATGCTACGCGTAACAATATCCCATTACGCGTACCACCAGAGACCAATTCACGTTCGAAATGCCATCTTTTCCACCCATACGCGTAAGGCTTCCCCCCATACGCGTACCAACATCTCATACGCGTATTGCCTAGTGCCATACGCGTATGACCAGAGACCAGAGCTCTCAGATCTGCAATGGCTTTCTCTGCTACGAGACCTATCCAATTCAACCTTCTACAGTCCACATTTCACACACAATTCATTCATATCATCTAACACGAATCATACACTTTCGATTTCACAAATTTCTAACCTTTCTACCTCTAATTCCTACGAATTTCGTCAATTATAATCCAAATTTTCGTTCATCTCAACAATTCACAAATTCACATATATTATCCAATCATAGGTAAAACA
Organism: Lathyrus oleraceus; assembly: GCF_024323335.1. Classification (NCBI taxonomy): domain Eukaryota; kingdom Viridiplantae; phylum Streptophyta; class Magnoliopsida; order Fabales; family Fabaceae; genus Lathyrus; species Lathyrus oleraceus. Next base: position 323,795,077 of record NC_066582.1, on the reverse strand, counting down.
ATGGTCTATCACTACCCAGTACCTATCATCCCATAATACCCGTTAATTGATGATAAACCCCCCTTACCTGAGTTAATCCGGCAAATTCTGCAGCTTCAAGCTTTTCCTCCCTTCAATCCCTTGTTCTCTGGTTCTCTTTTTGCCCTTTTCCACGTTCTGCCTCTTTTTCCTTTTCACGTGAAAACAATAAACCTTTTTACCAAATGGGACCTTTTTACTGATTTCCACTTTTATTCCAATTATAAAATAATAATCCAATAATAATAATCCCAATAATTATTATTCCCAAAAATAATAATATTAATCCAAACTTCCAATTATTCAATTAAATTAATAAATAAAATATTAATTTAAATTAAATAATTAGCTTAGTTTAATTGGGGTGTTACACTTGCTACCATCCGCTCGTAATAGAATGAGCTAAGAGTCTTTAAGAAGATCTTAGTCATCTCTTTCTCCTCTAGCGGTGGAGTAATTTGAGCAGCCAACTCTCGCCACCTCTGGGCGTACTCCTTGAATGTCTCCTTATCCTTCTGAGACATGGCCCTGAGCTGATCACGGTCAGGCACCATATCAACGTTGTACTTATATTGCTTGACGAAGGCTTCGCCAAGATCATTGAAGGATCGGATATTAGCACTGTCCAAACTCATGTACCATCTGAGCGCAGCACCGGACAGACTGTCTTGAAAATAATGGATCAGAAGCTGATCATTATCCGTTTGGGTAGACATCTTCCTGGCGTACATGACCAGGTGAGCAAGTAGACAGGTGTTCCCCTTATATTTTTCAAAGTCAGGTACTTTGAATTTGATCGGTATCTTGACACCGGGAACCAAGCACAACTCGGTAGCAGACTTGCCGAACAAATCTTTACCTCTGAGGGTCTTCAATTCCTTCCTCAGCTCAAGGAATTGGTCATTCATTGCTTCCATCTTCTCATTAACATCCGGGCCCTCAGACGGCTCGGAATGTTAGATGGTGTCGTCTACCCTCGGCATGGTTTGCACGACAGGAGGAGCAGCAACAGGGACCGGGCTAGATGACGGCATGTGAGCAAAGGTTGGAGCAGACAGATCAGGCATGAAACCCGGAGGCATACCCCAAGGGAACCCGGCTGGCATGGCGTGAGACGCGAAATGAGCACTGGCGGCTGGCACAGTCGGAACCACAATCTCTGAGACAACTGTCCTCTGGACAGGAGTTGCAGGTGGTTGAGCAGGTTGATTCTGAGCAGCAAGAAGTTGCTCCATCAAAGCGCCAAGTCCGGCGACCTCTTCCTTCAATTCACGGTTCTCTTGCTCTAGCTGATCCATAACTCTTGCAGAATTGGCTCGAGTATAGTACCGGTGAGTCAGCTTGTCTTCAAAATAAATGAAGAACACAGAGTCAGAACAAGAAGACCAGAAACAAGGTACCTGCTTATGCAAAATGATGCATGAAGTGCTTGTGCATATGCTTTGTTTTACTTTCAAGGAACCCTTAGGGTATTATTTGCAATTTTTGAATTTTTAAAGCATTTATTATCATTATGGAAAATATCTCATTCAATATAATCGAGACAAAGGATTACAGCATTTTTTGATCATATTACAAAGAGAAAAGGAAAACAACATCCTATGGATCCCTAGAAGCTCGGGATGCTGGAAGACGAGAAACACACAGCTTCTTGATCTCTCTCTCATAGGCAGCTTCCATATCTGCTTTCTCCTTAGCAAGCTGATCATACTTCCTCTTCCAAAACTTGGAAGACTGAGGAAGCAAGGAAGTCCACGTGTCGTTCGGATCGTCGATCACCCGATGCTCGAGAAATTCAATCAGAGCGTCCTTCTCCTTAAGCTGCTGCAGCAATTCCTCTCTTTCACGGATCCAAGCACGTGAAAGGTCTTCTTCTCTCAACTCCTCTACACGTTGGGTAGGGAGGGTTGAAGGCCCAGCCACATCCAACGGTGTAGGTCTCGGATGGTCATACGGCATCAAGTATACGACAGCTCTCTGTCTAACCCAAGAGGTATAGGGCTCCAAAGCAATGCAATTTTTCGGACCCAATTCGTTCCTACTCTTCTTGCAGATCTTGCGCCAAGCGCGGACAAATCTGGCTTTCAGGCCTTGGGGATCTTTACCCTCCTGAAAGAACACACCTTCTAACAGAATGTTATGGAGTTTATCCTTTAGGGGGAACCCAAGCTGACGTCGTGCGAGAATGGGATTGTAGCTGATCCCACCACATGTACCAAGAAGAGGCACATTAGGGAATTCACCACAATAGTCAATGATCTGCACTGTATCATACACGCGATCATACCAAGAGATATCATCATTAGTGAGAGACATGAGTCTCTGAGACCACCGTAGACATCCCTTGTTCTCCTTAAAAAAGCAAGTGTCTGCGGCAAGTGCGAAATAAACCACTTGTACAGCAAAGGTAGACAGCAGACAATAACTCCTCCACCCTTTGCATTCCTCAGATGCAAAGAGACATAGGCATCACCCAACAAAGTCGGAACGGGATTAAGGACTGAGAAGATCCTAATGGCATTCATATCCACAAATTTGTCGAAGTTGGGAAATAACACCAATCCATAGATGAGCAGCACAAATAAAGCCTCAAAGGCATCCTCACTCATGGCCTTCCTATAGATGGTAGCTTGAGCGATGAGGAACTCGGAAGGAAGACCCTGAATCCCACCTTTGGTAGTCAGGTTAGCTTTAATCAAAGCTTCATCTATGTGCAACAAATTTGCAACCTCTCGAGCGGTCGGAATACTCTCTAAGCCACTGAACGGCACCTGATCCAGAATCGGGATCCCAATAAGATGAGAATACTCCTCCAAAGTAGGTAGCAACTGGAAGTCCGGAAAAGAGAAGCAGTGATACAGAGGATCATAAAACTGAGCCAGAGTACTCATCAATCCCTCATCAACCTGAGTAGTCAACAGAGGCAGAAGCTTCCCATAGCGAGCTTTGAAACCCAAGGGATCTAATACATAAGATGTCAGATTCCTTAACTCTTTCACATCAGGTTGTCTAAAGTTGTACTTCTTTGTATGCCTTTTTGGTCTTTCCATGTCTGAAAATTTGCAAATAGACCCTTTAAGTTCCTTGAAAATTTTCTTTTTTTCTGATGACATGAAATGCAGATGAATGCATGAATGCAACAATCACACTCAAGGATCAAGCAAGTCACACCAAACAAAGGTCGTGGGAAAGCTCATTGTATCCCTAATATCAATCATCCATTTTGGTGGATTTAGGTTTTCACCTTATCAACACCCAAGTTCCATTGATATTAACGGTACATGAACCGGCTCTAACATCCTTAATATCAATCATCCATTTTGGCGGGTTATGGTTTTCACCTTATCAACGCCCAAGTTCCATTGATATTAACGATGTTTGAACGACTCAACCACGAATCACGGGTTTGCTGAGAGTCACGAGCATGGAGTCCTGGTTAAGAACCACCCAAAGGGAGTGTACTAGGGTTTAAACCTGCCAGACATGTTCTACCAGAGGTTCCCATAATCATCGTCCCATCTCTCAGATATTATCGGAGGAGACGAATACTCGTATTCCAAAAATATTCTCAAGAGAGACTCTTATGAGTGTAGTATCGCGTAACAATCGCATCAGATCTTACATCTGAACGACCTCCGCACTACGTCCTAAAATAGGTCAAGATGGGCTTGGTAAACTACGGTCCTTGGCTTCTAAGGCACATGATTGAACGAATAATGCCTAACCACAAATAACTTGTGTGACATTATTAATCCAACATGACCTCCACCAAGTGAATGGACTCGCAAGTCAACTGGCTAAGGAATACTCCACACCAGTCAACAAGACTACGCCATTCTCCTATCCTAGAGTGCACTCGAGTTCGGGTATAGAACTCATCTCACAGAGATCACCAAAGCAAATAGCAATTGTATATCAAGCAATTCAAACATTACAATCAATACAGTTATCCCAAATTGTACAAAAATATGTCAAATAACACATAAACAATTATCATACAACAAGGGTGAAAAGTAGGCAATACCACAAGGGAAGGTCTAATGTTGTCCCCAGCAGAGTCGCCACTTTTCTGTAGCGGTGTATTCGTCGCTATATGATTTATTGATTAAACCATAAGCAAAGCATACAATGAATCGAGTCGCCACCGCACTTTTATTTATCCTAAGGACTGGTTAAAAAGCGAACAAAAACCTAAGAAGTTTTACGCGTAGAAAACTAATGAAAAGATCAGAGAGTCTGGGTAAGGGGTAAATTACGCAATGGGAAGGTGTTAGGCACCCATCACGTCCTAGGTACTTCTAGGGAGCCCTTTTCACACTTGTTGTATAAAAAATGTTTATTTGTTTTGACATATTGTGCAAACATGAATGGGATGATGAGAAAAGAATGTACAAGTTAGTTATTTTTGTGTTTGAACGGATGAACCCGTTGCCTACGTACCTTCCATCAAAGGTAAGGATCAAAACGCCGTAGTTCGGCTAAAAGATTTCCAAAAATTAGTGAGTTCATTTTAAAACACAAGCATTAAGGCTTTTCATTACCAATGGGAGAAAACTCAACCTGAATTCAACAATCCACCATGCGAGGACGGCTTCGACGTACTAGAGGGGTTAACCCTGTTTTCAGTACGGAAGTCTTACAATCGACTCACTAAGGATAAGGTAAGATTTACATCAATCGCTATGGTAATTGAAACCTATGGCTAATGTATGAAAACATATTAACAATGGACAAAGCCACAAAACAATTGAATGTGTGAGGTTAATTGATTATGAGTATTCACAAAATACGGTCAAGGTATGATTAAGATTGATTCAAAGAAGTGTTATGAAATGGGAAATTTGAAAAGTCAAGGACTTATGGTCCAGGTTTCTAACTTGACAAGACATGAAGATGTTTGCACAACAAGTCAAAAGTTTTTGAAAGCAAAGTGTGAAAAGGTTTAGGACAAAGAGGGTATGGATAATGGAGTGTAAAACTTCCTAGAAAGGTTCACCTCTTGAGATCATATAGAAGATGATTCAAGTGTGTCCTTAGGAATAGGCAACAAAACAAGCAAGCAGATAAAAAGTGAGGTGATACCGGATGCCATCAATGGACTTATACCAATCTCACAATCAAAAGCGGATACCGGATACCAATAAATGGGTTTACACCAATCTCCTAAAACAAAACAATGATACCGGAAGCCAATAAATGGTCTTACTCCAATCTCACAAAAGTAAAAGCGGATATCGGATACCAATAAATGGATTTACACCAATCTCCTAAAACAAAACAAGACATGGATGTCAGATGCCAATCTGTCTGGACTTATACCAACCTCCAAAGGATGATCATGGGAGTACAAATGCCAACAGCATGGTCTTACAATTGCATCCTCACATACAACAAACAAACAAGCATTTAAGCAATGGACATGAGTGACCAAATGAAATGGTCTTACACTCTATCCCTTCCAAATCATAGGAACAATGGCCAATGAGTGGACTTACAATTGTCCTCAATGGGTAAACTCAACCAAACCACAAGGGTATGAAATGATGATCATGCAATAATGAACAATTTATGATGATAAATGCACAAAGGTATGCAAGCAAACATGTACAAATGCAATAAGCAATCAATCAAACAAAGTCATTTAGCACATACTATAACCAAACAATTAGGCTCAATCAAAGGGTTAGACTAAAAAGTCAACTGGAATAGGGTAAATGGTGCTCTTAACCTTGACATTGAGAGCCAAGGTGAAGCAGATGAAAGGATATGAGGGGTGTGCCTCATCACTCTTATCCCTGGTCAGGGAGAGCATTGAATATCAGAAGGTGTGGGAGTTCAGAAAGCTGGAACTCTCTCCACAAGTTAAGGACTCGATAGATCTTGGGTTTTTACTCACTATGCATCAACACATGTGGTGTGAGCAAGGTGAGTGACTCACAGAATAGTAGGAGATAGGCTACATATCTCTTTTGTCTACCAATTGCCTCATATGAGGTCTTTTCCTGCTTGGGGACAAAGTTAAACAATCACAAACATCGCCTCTTAAGGAGGACTTCAGACAGTTGCCTGGCTAAGTAACAAGCCAGGTCTTCCAGACTACATGGAGACAAGAGATTCTACCTCAATGCTTCAAAGCAAAGCAATAGCAAGTTCTCAAAGGAACTAAAGCAACTATGGTACCTGAAATCAATCAAATATAATCAGCATACCAATCACAAAGTCAAAACAGACAAGATATGAACCAACAGTCAACACAATCAATCACATGTGCAAAGCACAAACTCAAAGCAAATGAGTTAGCATCCTACAAAACAAACCAAGTTAGTTCATCATAATCAAGTAAACCAAACTCAATCAACTTGAATTAATCTCCTTAAAGCAATTGCTTCTTTAACCTGAAAATCAAACTCAAATGTGAGAAGTGAACCCTTAGGCCAAAGCCTAGGGTCAAAGGAGGAGAAAACATTTAAAACAGAATATGAAACTTGATCAAAATCAAGATTTATCAAATAAGAACAAATTCCAGTTGGTCTCATATCAAAACTATTCATCAATTGCATTTCATAAGCAAATCATGTCAAAATAGGCAAGTTGAGAACTCAATGGTGTAAACAGAATGAACACAAGCATATCAATACCAAAATGGCTCAATAAATTCCAGGAAAACTCATGCTTAAACAGAAAACATTGAATGAGCAATACACCAAATTTCATGTCATTTGGATAAAGGGAAGTAAGGAAATTAAAAACCTTAAGTCAAAGCATGTTCATACAAGCTCATACAAGCCTACAAATCATGTATCAAATTCATGCAATCATAAAACAGTGACCAAACATGATAAATGAATGCAATCAAAGCCATGGCAAACTTCAAGATGTCTATAATACACATGCCAAATTTCAAGTTCATCTAACAAGCCACAAGAATTTCACAAAACATATAAAATCATGACTCGCAAAATGTCAACAATTGGTCAAACAGCGAATAAAATCCCTATCAAATAGGAAATGGATCCAAAAAAATCCACAAAACATCATGGTCAAATTTAACATCTAGAAGTAATCACATGCAAAACTCCAGAGCAATTGGCATTCAATAAGCATGGAAACAAAATTCAAGAAGTTGAACAAAACATAGTATGCCACATATTGTCACACTCATGAAGATCACATCATATCTCACAATCCAGAAACTCAAAAGTAGCAAACTATATACCAAAATGACCTGGAATGAGTCTAGATCATGCATGTAAAATTTCACACATTTCCAATTAGGCATCATCATTTCATGAGAGAAATAGTAAGCATGGTGCAAGGCATGGTACACTAGAACAAACCCTAGGCATTTAAAAAATTTAACCGTGCACAAATTTATTAAAAATGTCCATAAAATAATAGACATGATGATGAATAAATCACAAGAAGAATCATGAATTTTGGATGCGTATTTTTTGAGTTATCAATTTTTGAATGTGGAAAAGAAATTAAAAAATGCAAGATAAAGCTATACATGAATATACAAGGTATCACCTAAAAAAGTAAAACAGGGTAAATGGATTTGTCCTGGACGGGGATCGAACCCCTGCGCATCTCACACGGGCGCGTTTCAGCATGAAACGCCCCGTTTCACTAATTACGTGGCACGATGCCACTGGTAGCGTGGGCCAGAAACACGGAAATTCCATACAAACGAAGCAGGACGGATCTACGCGCGATCTGGGAAGGAAATTAGAACACATTCATCGTGTTCTTGATGTTCATCATGCTTATGAACAAAATCTTACAGAAATGCACAAACCATATATGGATCGAATCAGCGTTCAACATAGATCAACAATATAACCTTGATTTGTCCTAATTCTATGCATGGCAAGAGATTCGATCAAAAGAAGTTTTGCAATCAAACATTCAAATCCAGATATCTTGATCAATACTTGATGAAATGGCACGATTCAAGCTGCAGTGTGTTCTACTAACTAAGATCTACCTAAACCACATGCTAATTTCAAGAATTGGAAGATTTGAATTCATACCTCTTGGAGATGCAACTGTTGAAATCGCGTGAATCAAGCTTCCAATTGCCAAAACAGATGACCTATGGTGTTGTGGAAGATGAATGGAAGTGATAATTCAGCTCAGCAAAGCTTGAATCCAGTGAAATTCTCAACTGCCATGTGAACCTTCAATGTGCAACAGTGGTGATTTAGCAAGATTCTTCACGATTTCTTCTTCAACAGTTCTTCAATAGCACCTACAGATGATGATTAACACAAGAGAAAACCAAAAAGAATCATGAAATTCGAAGGAAAAGTGAAAAAAAGTTTGAAGAATTTTGAGAGAATTTGGAGATTTTTGGATTTGGATATGAGATTGTGATTGTGGATCCCGATTTTCTGTTATGATTAGGACTATATAGTCCTTGTTAATCACCTGTTAAACATGATTAGCAACAAATGCAATTGGATTAGTGGATGAAGCTTGTTATGCAATTTGGCAAAATTGCCCTTTCTCAATTAGAACCAATGGAATAGTGCACAACTAGTTTAAGCAAACCCAATTTTCTGTTTAAAAGCTATTGGAATTGATTTGGCATGAAAATCATGTGTATTTTCCAAATTCACTATTTTTCCCACCAAAATGCAAAATGGTTCACTTGAAAAATGACCTTTTTATGTGATGATTTTTGATGAAATGTGATGATGGATTATGATAGTTCATGTCAAATGGGATTTGCTCAAAAAAGAATCACCCAAATTGGCCAAATGGTTTGAAAGTTATGCCTCCTTGAAGTTCAAGATTTCTTGAAAATGATTTGATCATAACTTGCCAACCACACATGAGAAATGAGTGCTCTTGGACTTTTTGGAAAGGCAAGAGCAAGATCTTCAACTTTCATGTTGGACAAATTTTGATTTGAAGCTTTCTTGATGATGTAAATTTGAGGAGAAGAACTTTCCATTTTTGGCAGTTGAAAATTACAGGTCATTACTATTTTTAGAAACTTTTTATCTGACCTCCAATTCCTCAATGATGATGTTTGACATGTTATATGAGGCTTGTATGGACATGAATGAGACCTCTCAAACCAATTCCCACCATCAAATCACTGATTAAATGCACAGTTGACCACAGTTGACTTTGCTAGGGTTTTGGTTGACTGAACCATGTTCTGATGAATTCCAAGCCCCTTTCTCTTGAGATCTTGATTCAAAATGATATCACAACTCATGTGAACTCTTGATGAATGATCATGGTGCCCAAATTCTTCAAGAATGGCCACCATCCATTGCTCAATGAATGATTTGACTGTCTTGACCTAGTTTGCTTCATCTGCAAGTAACATGGTTAGATGACAATATTTTTGTACTTTTGGTTAGTAAACAAATGAAAAGCAATGATATACAAATGCTAATACATGCTTGGTGATCAAGAACCATACTCACAAGGTAACCCACCCACTAGGAGGGAAGCAAAGGTGCACAAAGATCCTTGAGGCAATGATATGATATGATATGATGCCATGAGGGATCTTAGGGCAAAAATTGGGGTCTTACAATAACAAAAGACCTTAAGGCTTTTGATCAATCAATTCACCAACTTCTTTTGAGATTTTTACCCCGAACTACGAGGTTTTGATCCTGCCTTTTTAAGATGGTACGTAGGCAATGGGTTCATCCATTCAAACACAAAAGTTGTAAATAATTTGTATATTCTTTTCGCATCTCCCCAATCATGTTTGCACAAATATTTTTTCTCAAATAGCAACCTACCAATACAACATTTGTAAAAAGGGCTCCCTTAGAGTACTAAGGATGTTTTGGGTGCTTAAAACCTTCCCATTGCATAACCAACTCCCTTACCCAGATCTCTGACATTTTTATTAGTTTTTGACTTGATAAAACTTCTCGGTTTTTGTTCGCTTTCTAACCTTTCCTTTGGATAAATAGAAGTGCGGTGGCGACTCGAATTGTATGATTTACTTTTGATTTAGTCAATAAATCTAAAGGTAACGAATACCCCGCTACAGAAAAGTGGTGACTCTGTTGGGGAAGGTATTTGCCTAGTGGGTTTTGCCTACTTTTTACCTTTGTTGTATTGTATGTTTATATTTATTTTTGTGAAATATTTTTATGCAAATTTGGGATGACTGTATTGTTTGTAATGTATGAATTGCTTGATATATCAATTGCTTGTGTGCTTGGTGGTCTTTTGTGAGATGAGTTCTATACCCGAACTCGAGTGCACTTATGATAGGAGAATGGCATAGTCTTGTTGACTTGTGTGGAGTTATTCCTTAGCAAGTTGACTTGAAATCCCATTCACTTGGTGGAGGTTATGTTGGGATCAATAATGTCACACGAGTAGTCGTGGTTAGGCATTACTCTTTCCAATATAAGCCTTAGAAGCCAAGGACCTTAGATTACCTAGCCCATCTTGGCCTATTTTAGGACGTAGTGCGAAGGTCGTTCAAGTGTAAGATTTGATACGATTGTTACGCGATACTATACTCATAAGAGTCTCTCTTGAGAATATTTTTGGAATACGGGTAGCCTTTTATCCGATAATATCCGAAAGATGGGATGATGACTATGGGAACCTCTTGTAGAACATGATCGTCAGGTTTAACCATAGTACACTCCCTTTGGGTGGTTCTTAACCGAGACTCCATGCTCGTGACTTGCAACAAACCCTTGATTCGCGGTTGATCTGTTCTCGTATATCCTTAATATTAATGGAACTTGGGTGTTGATAAGGTGTAAACCATAATCCACCAAAATGGATGATTGATATTAAGGGTGACTTGATCCATCTCATGACCTTTGTGTGGTGTGATTTGCTTGATCCATCCCGTGACCTTTGTGTGGTGTGATTTGCTTGATCCTTGAGTGTGATTGTTGCACCCGTGCATTCATGCATTCATACACATCCATATCATCAACAATGATAAATGAATGGGATCAAAGCCAAGGGTGGTGTTAGCTCTTAACCCTGACATTGAGAGTCAGGGTGAAGCTGATGAAAGGAGAGTGAAGATTAGACTTCACAACTCTTATCCCTGGCCAGGGAGAGCTTCAGAAAAAGGAGCGTGGGTTCAGAAAGGAGGAACCCATCTACACTCATGACTCTGACTCAACTGTACACTGTACAAGATCTTGGGTTAATGTCCCAATGCATCAACACAGTGGTGTAAGCAGAGGGACGACTCAACAGAATAGCGGGAGATAGATTGCATATCTCTTTGATCTTCCAATTGCCTCATAGAGGTCTTTACCTGCTTGGGGACAAAGTTAAACAATCACAAACATCGCCTCTTAAGGAGGACTTCAGACAGTTGCCTGGCTAAATAACAAGCCAGGTCTTCCAGACTACATGGAGACAAGAGAGTCTACCTCAACTGGTTTATACAACCAAGCAGCAGCACAGCAAGTTCTTAAAGAACTAAAGCGACTATGGTACCTGAAATCAATCAAGTACAGTCAGTATACCAATCACACAGTCAAAACAGACAAGTTAAGAATCAACAGTCAATACAATCAACCAATGCAATGTGCAAAGCACAATCAACTCAAGTGAGCCAAGCATCCTACAAAATACCAAGTTAGTTCACAACAATTAGCCAAATCAAACTCAATTAACTTGCATCATTCTCCTTTAAGGCATTTGCATCTCAACCTGTAACACAATTCAAAAGTGAGAAACAAGACCACTAGGACAAGCCTAGGGTCCAAAGGAGATGAAAAATTCAAAACAGCAAGTGAAAATTAACCAAAACCAAAATTTATCAAGCAAAAAGAGAATTCAATTGGTCTCACACCAAAACTATGCACCAAATCCATTTCATACACAAAACATGCCAAACTATGCATTTTGGAAACATATTAGAGCAAACAGAATGATCACAATTAAACAGAACACATTCAATGAGTAGCATATCAAATTTCATGCCATTTGGACCAGAGGAAGTATGGAAATTAAATTCATAAAGTTCAGACAAGTTCAAGCAAGCCAACACAAGTCATCAAAACAATCATCAACTTCCATCAATCATAAAACAGTGACAACATATGATAAATGAATGGGATCAAAGCCAAAATGACCTATAATGTGTCTAGAATTCACATGTCAAATTTCACATTCATCCAATCAATAACCAGAATTTCACAAATCAAATGCCAACATGTGTCACAAAAAATCAACAAATGACCAAACAGGGGAGAAAATTCCAATCAAATAGGAAATGCCATCAATAAATCCAGAAAAATTCACCTGTATTCTCAACATCCATATGCTCAATCATGCAAAAATTTAGCTCAATCCAATGTCCACAAGCATGGAAAATAAAATCATGAAATTCACCAAGCATGGCGTGACACAAATTGTCACACCTCTAATCAAAAATTAATATCTCATCAACCAGGGATCCAAAAATTGAAAACTATACATCAAAATCACCAGCAAAGAGTCCAGAACATGCACAAAAAATTTCAAGCATTTCTATGGAAGCATCATCATTTTATGAATGAAATGGCATGGCATACACAAATTGGACACATTCAATCAAACCCTAGGCAATTTATTTTTTCACACGTGCACAAAAATGATAAAAATCACCATAAAAAACTACACATCACAAGGAGAATAATGCAAAAAGTCTCATCAAATTTGGACAAAAAATGAATCACTTATGAATTTTTGAAGTTATGAATCAAAATGAAATGAAAAATGAAAAAGAAAATGAAATGAAATGAAATAATGTGGAATAATGACATAATTGTAATTCTGGCAACGAAATCCAAAACGCGGTCGTTTAACTAAATGCAATGGCAGCACGCGATTGGTCAATGGTGGCGGTAAACATAAAATTCAAACACAGCCAAGGCAGCGAAGATCAAACTAATTCTGAAACGCGTTCTTGCTCAAGAACAACAACAAAATTCCAGAAATCACATATAAACAAATCTTCACCAAAGGCAACAAATCATATATCACTGTATTCGTCTTTCAACCTAGATCATGGATATGGCAAGCATTTGACCTAACTCTAAACATATCAACCGGATCGAGCAAAAGAAGTTTCCTAGGTCAAAGTTCAAATCATGATATCTCATTCAAAACCTAACGAAAATCAATGATACAAGTTGCATCGTGTTCTACATCACAAGATCTACCTAAACCACATCAAGATTTTGAGAATCATTAAAATCGAGTTCTAACCTCTTGATGGAGCAGCTGTTGGAATTGCGAGCTTCAAGGTCTCTAATGCCAAAACAGTCGTGGATTGATGTTCTAGGAAGTGAATGAAGCAAGTCGTTCAGCTCAAAGGTGCTCCAGATCAAAGAACGAGCAAAAAGCCATGGATGAACTTGAATGCAACAGTTCCAATTCTTCACTCCTTTGCCACGATTTGGATGAAACAGTTGTGCATCAACACTTGTAGAGTGTGGATCAAACAAAAACAAGCATAATTGATGAAGAATTTGATGAGAAATGATGAAAAATGTGTGGAAAAAGTTTGGAGAATTGAGAGGTTTTTGGAGGGAAAATTGGTTAGATCTGAAATTGTGAAGTGTGATTATGATTTTCTGTTATAATTATCCTTTTATACCATGCCTTAATCCATTTACTAATCACAATTAGCAAAATCAAAATGAATTAGTGAAATGCATTTCCAAGTGTAATGTCCAAAATGTCCTTTTGCAAAACCAGTCAATGTAACAGTACCAAGCCAATGCAAACAAGTTCTAAATGACATTTGTGATGTGTAGCAATTGGCCTTGTATGCAAAATCCATGTATTTCACAAAATCACCTATTTTCCCACCAATTCAAATAATCCACTTGAAAAATGACTTTTTGCCATGATTATTTTTGATGAAATATGATGATGCATCATGAAAGTAAATGTGAAACGTGGTTTGCTCAAAGAAAGATCACCCAATTTGGCCATTCCATGTGAAAGTTATGCCACTTTGAATTTAGGCATTTTTGGAAAATGATTTGATCACAACTTGCCAACCACACATGAGAAATTCATGTTCTTGGACTTTTTGGAAAGGTGAGAGCAAGATCTACAACTTTCATGTTGGACAAAATTTCATTTGAAGCATTTTTGGACATGTAATTTTGAGGTGAAAAACTTTCCATTTTTGGAAACTTTCAATTATAGGTCACTTTCTATTTTTGGAAAGTTTTCATCTGACTTTATTTTCTTCATTCTTGATGTTTGAAATGTCAAATGAAACTTGTTTAAACATGAATGAAGTATATCCAACCCTCTCCCACCTCCAAATCCATCATTTTAGGCACAGTTGACCACAGTGGACTTTTTTGATTGATAGATGAATTTGGCTATGGACCGATCAAGTTGAGCCTCAAACTCCTGATGAAATGGCTCAATGATGAAACCCTAGCTTCCATAAACTCAATATAATCACATGATGATCCCCATATCCATTGTAGACCCCATCTCCTTGCCAAGCCTTGACTGGCCCAATGCAGCTGATTCAACTGATTAGGGTTGACCAGTGGTCAAAACCCTAATCCCAAGGTATCTGATCAGGCTCTTGAATCTCTGGGATGATGACAAAACCATGATGATGATGATGTATCATTTCAACCAAGATGAAGCTCAATCTCCTTGAGAAATCATGAAACCCTAATTTGAATCACACATCCTCAGATGGTTAGTGATCAATCCAATGAAACCCTAGCTTGCACCTTAACCTCTTTATCTTCTGACCAAGATTTTGGAGAATGGCTTGCTCCATGTAGCCACATGATATGCAATATGCTAATGACTAATGACCTAAGAAATGCAATGCAATATGCTAAGCTAGTCCCAAGAGAGGAGGGCAAATTTTGAGGTGTTACAGCTGCCCACTTTCACCAAAGCAATTTCCTTACCACGAAGCTTCTTCACTTCTCGATCTTCTCTAATCTCGTCAAGAATGTCACACGTAAGCTTCAACATACCAAGTTTAACACACGAAGACGTCGCTTCACAAACCAATCTTCCTTAGCACCAACCTCAGGAAAATAATCGTCTTCTCCAAAACAGTTAATATACACCCGATTAAATTCTAACCAATACCATCCTCGAATCCGACCTCTCTTCGGGTTCAGGAAAAGCACAACATTCTCAAAACAGGTTAACTAGCCGTCACTGCACTCTTGCATGCAACAACATAATGTCCAAGCTCGACACAATTGGAACATCCAAAATAAGCAGACGCTTCTCCCCCACTTATTTCATTCCCAACCTGCAATGGAGAAATAAACAAGCATCGACAGTGTTCTCACACACATGTCGCATACTATGGAACAAACATAACTAAACAACCTGGTCGGACGGACCGACCTGCTACTAATGTAACACATTAGTGACTATTGACCAACTGGTCGATCATGCTCTGATACCACTAATGTAACACATTAGTGACTATTGACCAACTGGTCGACCATGCTCTGATACCACTAATGTAACACATTAGTGACTATTGACCAACTGGTCAACCAGGCTCTAATACCACTAATGTAACACCCCTTTTTCTACCCCAAAATATTTAACATATAATCAGAGTAAATAAGCACGCATATAAACAAAAGGGCGTCACATCGACGTTTTCAAAAACTAAAAGCTTTCAAAAACCAACAATACACATGGATCATTTTATGAAATACATGAGTATTCTTTATTTTCCGCTGCGAATGCATATGCTTGAATATTCATGATAATTGAGATGTGTTATTTTAAATGACCAGGTGTATTGTTGGTTTTTGAAAGCTTTTAGTTTTTGAGAACGTCAATGTGACGCCCTTTTGTTTATATGCGTGCTTATTTATTCTGATTATATGTTAAATATTTTGGGGTAGAAAAAGGGGTGTTACACTTAAAACCTTCCCATTGCATAACCAACCCCCTTACCCAGATCTATGACATTTTTATTAGTTTTTGACTTGATAAAACTTCTCGGTTTTTGTTCGCTTTCTAACCTTTCCTTTGGATAAATAGAAGTACGGTGGCGACTCGAATTGTATGATTTACTTTTGATTTAGTCAATAAATCTAAAGGTAACGAATACCCCGCTACACATTGGTAGGACTTCAGCCATTACAAAATTGAGTCCAAATCTAGAGTATTGAGGGAGAATTGAAGAGATGAAAATTGAGAAAAATCACCTTCTGTTAGTAGCTTCTAAGCCTTGGTCTTGACGCAATTCTTATTGATTTCTCATCCTCTTGCTTGCAGAAGTTCAAAGGAATGGAAATGGCAATGAATCCTTGGAGTTTTTGTTCCCAATCTTAAGTAGAACAAAAACTCGATTTAAAGAGAAATCTTCAAGGAATTCGATGAAGTGAGGCTATGGAATTGGCTAGCAATGATGGGGCCAGGTCCTCCTTCATTCTGAGCAAATGCACATCAATTTGTAGGCCAAGCAAATGATGTTTACACCCTTTCCGAATTTGAATGAAATTGAGTAATCTTGGTGCATGGGTGCATGGGTGCATGTTCAGGCCCAAATGATGATTGTAATCCACTCAAAACCATGCCAAAATGTTACTGAAATCATTACATGAGGCCATGCAAAGTTGTACAATGTTTGAAGTTCAAAACTTCCCAAATTAAACCATGGAAAGAACTCATGTAAAAGTCCTTCATTTCTCATCCAAATGAAGTGATCTTGGACTTTTTGGAAATCCCTCACCATAAGAAACAACTTTTATGTAGGGACTTTTTCAGTTTGAAGTTTGGAAAATGGAGAATTCTAACCTTGAAGATGGAGGTATCAAACATACTTAGAAAATTTTCTAAGTTAAAAGTCAACTGAACCCTATTTCCACCTTGAATAACTCTTGATATGAGCTTCAAATGACTTTGGTTACTTCAACAAAGTTGTATCCCTTTCAATTATCTTCAATTTGATCCCAAATTTGACACTATTTGGAGTTTATGTTATGGAGTTATGGATTTTAGAAGTTGAGGAATTTTGCTTGTTCAATGATGAGGACCAAAATGGACCTATAATGTTTCCTCATGGTACATGACCTTGAAAGTAGAATCTGATATTTCACAAAGAAGCAAAGCTGAAGATGACATCTTGAAATTAACCATGAAACTTGGATCATCTTCATATCATAAAAATTGAGGAAGTTATGACTCTTGGAAGTTGACCTTCTATCTAGGGAACAAACAAAATGACATATAATCTTTAACCATACAAAATGACTTTCCAAGCAAAATTAGCTCTTGAGGCTGAAGCTAGCGGAAATATACCTAAATGTGTCGCACGCTCAAACATACAACAGAGTTTCCATCAAACTTTATTTATTCCTGAAGGAAATGGAAAACATAGATAAAACCCGAGGGAAAGAGATATGTTGGGTAAGGAAGTCGATTATCCAATGGGAAGGTATTAACACCCCTAACATCCATGAAACTCCATGAGAACCATTTTGATTGTTCTCACTTGAATAATTGTTACATATAAGGATTACTCGCAAAAGAATGGGGAAAAGGAAAAGAAATAGATAAAGCGCTCAGTAAGGATTGGGGCCCTCGTGCCTACGTATCCTCATAGTGCAATGAGGAATTCAGAGCTCCGTAGTTCAAAGAACTAGTGGTAGGAGATGAAAATAATTGTCATTTAAGTATTGTTTAAACCAAATGATTATGTTTTGTTTGAACTCCAACAAGGGTGACAACATGAACCCAAGAGTAAAATTGGCTTTTACTGATATGTGGGCTAGCATGGTTGCCGCTATAGGGTAAAGCCGAAAACAAGGAAAATTAAGTGTTTGAGGATGATTTAAACAGCTTTTGGTTCACAAGGTGACACAATATGGAGCACAAAGAGGTAATGTATTTGGCTCAAAGAATAGGGTATATCACGTGGAATGAATGAAGGTAGAATACGAATGCATCATGCAGATGAATGGAATAAAGTGACCAAAGTCACATAAATGAAAATTCGGTAGCAAGTGACTGAACATGTATAGTTTGAAACCAAAGGTAAATGTGTATTGGAATCCATAGAAAAATAGGGTTTGTACCATAGAGGGAAACTGGATTTAACCGATACATGGACTAGCATGGTTGTCGCTATATGGTATGGCCAAAAAAGAAGGAATAAAATGTTTGGGTATGAGCCAAACAACTCTAGGGACAAATTCGGACCGCCGTTATATCGTCCTAAAAGGGTGTATATGAAATTCCAAAGAAAACTGTATTTCGGTGTCAAAGAAATAGTATGTCACTAGGGTGAACGGTTCAATGATTGAAGGTAGATAATGGATCATGAAAGATATGAGTGGTTCCCGAAGGCGGAAGGAGGAATAATTAGAAGTATGCTCGCCAAGGATTCGCATCCTCGTGCCTATGTATTCTCATTGTGCAATGAGAAATTCAGAGCAATCGTAGTTCGTGGAACCACAAGAATAAAGAGAGAAATTGAAAGTAATGAAAAGTATAACTTGTATCAACAAAATGGTATTAAGGGAACCCACAAATGGAAAGAACTTGGAACCAAAGAGTAAAACTGGCGTTTACCAATATGTGGGATAGCTTGGCTGCCGCTATAGAGTAAGGCCAAAAACAAAGTGAATTAAATATTTGGGTACAACCCAAACAACTCTTGATTCACAAGATGGATTGTCGCTATATCATCCTAAAAGGGTATATAGGGGGTGATCGGTCTCCAATTCTACTTATTTTCTTACACTCATTCGGCACAATTTCACGAAGTCGGTAACATATTATTTTACCTGTTTTGTTATTTTGTTTAGTAAATTAGATGTTTGCATTTCTATCTCAGTTTGATGATCATCTTTGGTTTGCGTCATTATACTTCATTTTATGTCTCCTTGTGGTAGTTTTACTGGTTTCAGGTGTAAGCAAGAATACCGAAGGACTCCCCAAGGGAATCGGATGTTTCGGGCTCATCGGAAGAAGAAATTTGATGGTACAGTAGCCCTGACACGGCCACCCGTGTTACCCAACATGGACCGTATAAGGAGAAGAGGAGCCATGGGCAAAAACAGGGAGTTGACACGGGTGTCAGTGTCAGCTGACACGGCCCGTGTAAGGAGAAAAGGAGCCATGGGCAAAAACAGGGAGTTGACACGGGTGACAGTGTCAACTGACACGGCCCGTGTCAGCCACCCTGGAAGGGGGCGTGATGGAGAAGGAACCAGCAAAGCCAACACGGCCGATCGTGTTGCCTGACACGACCAGTGTTAGCTTGGACACCTCATTTTCTATTTTTTGTTGTATTTTGGCACGACTGATCCTGGAGGGTATTTTGGACATTTGCTACATCAAATATTTGATCAGGAACAATTTAAGGGATTTTTGGAAACGGAGAACGGGACTTTTTAGACGAAGACAGATTTGGTACGATTAAGATTGAAGCGATCAAGAGCTACGAAGAACGGAGGTCCTTCAAGAGCGGATGCGATTGAAGATCAATGGGATTCCCTTATTCTTGTAATGTCTAAATTTTATATTGTATCTTATTTGAATAATATGAGTGGCTAAACCCCTTAATGCCAAGGGGTGTCCCTGAATGGATCGTGTAATGACTCTAAATTGATAATTTCCTTAATATATGATGTTTGTTTGTCAATTTCACTGTGCAATGTTTATAATGCTTTCTTTATCAGAAAAGTAAGGATTGTTATATGGTTAATAATTTGCGGGATTGCAATTATTAAGGTTTTTGTACAGTGAAACTATAGTAGATATCACCTAGGGATGGGGATACCATATGGTTACCGCTTATATCTTGTTAATTTGTACGACTTTGTTTCATTATAATCGCTTAAGGACTTAGAGATTAGAATGAATGATCAAAGGTTTCCCTCTAAGGTATTAAGAGGAAACAATTTTAAGATCCGGTAATTGCACATTTTGAACTGTTTAAGGAGATATACATTCAAGGTCATTACAGGAGATATTCATACACCATCCTTGGCATATTATTATAAACGGTGAAAAAAAATTATTCTACTTTCTTTTCTCATTCCCTTATACAGTGGCTTTTTACAAAACCCCAATTATTTGTTTTGTTTAATTGAGTCACAATTTAAACTTGTATTGCTGCGTAGTTCTCGGGATCGATCTTAGGGAAACACCCATATTATTACTATATTGGAAAAATAGTACACTTGTTATTTTCCCGATCACGAGGCATAAAAGAAAGTATTGTTGTGTACAAAGAACACTATATCACTGGCTAGGGAATAAACAATTCGAGATCAAAGAAAAATGATATCTTGGATCCATGAAAGAGATAGACTCTAAATCAAAGAGTAAATCGGCGTCTAAGCCAAAAAAGAATGAATTAATGTTTGGGGATGATCCAAATAGCTCTTGATTCATGATGTGGACTGCCACTATATCGTCCTAAAAGGATGTACAAGGAGTCCAATGAGAAGTAGATTTGATCTCAAAAAGATGATATTGATTGAATGAGTGAAGAATGATTAATCAATAAATAAGGTAGCTTGACAAATAAGGTAGCTCGAAAAGAATCTGAGTTCTCCTGCCAAGGTATCCTTATAGTGCAATAAGGAAATCAGAGCTTTCATAGTTCAGCCTATTACGGCTGAAAGCAAAGGGAAATTTGATAGGATTTCCCAGAGGTAAGGTAAATTGCTTAACAAGCAAGACTGTGACACTAACCAATGATGGTAATCAACCACAGGGACGAATGAGATATAGCCAGAGTCTGAACTCTACAAGGCAAGATAAATTAATACCATAGTCTGAACTAAATACAAGGCAAGGAACAGATTCCCAGAGTCTGAACCCAACGAGGGAAAATAAGATATAATGCCAAAGTCTGAACTTCAAGTCAATGCCAAAGGCTGCCAGAGTCTGAACTCCATGGGCAAGATCTATAAGCATGCCATAGTCTGAAGTATATAAGGCAAAGGAACCGATATGAACGCCAGAGTCTGAACAACATAAGGGCAAAAGAGTATGATGCCAAAGTTGGAACTGTAAGGCAATAAAGAGAGGTAGCCAGAGTCTGAACTCAATGGGCTGACTGAATGCCAAAGTTTGAACTATAAGGCAGAATGATATATCAAAGTATGTATTGTATAGACAAAATCAAGGTGGCCAAAGTTTGATTTCAATTAAGCAAGGTTGCCAAGATCTGTATCTTATAGGCAAGGAACAGAGCCAAAGTCTATACTCCATATGCTACAAGAAATTGCCAAGGTTTGCACCTTGTGGGCACAAAACAAAGCTAAAGTATGTACTTTATGGGCTGGATGCCAGGGTCAGTACCTTATAGGAAGAGGATAAAGATGCCACAATCTGAACTCTATGAGCACAGTCAAGGGTTGCCAGAGTCCGAACATAACGTGGCAAGAATACAAAGGTTTACACCTTATGGGCAAAGAATAAAGGATACCACAGTCTGAACTGTATGGGCAAGATGCCAAGGTCTGTACCTCATAGGCAAAGAAGACAGCCAGAGTCTGTACTCCATGGGCTGAAGGAAGTTTCCAAGGTTTGCACCTTGAGGGCAAGCAACAAAGTATGCCATAGTCTGAATTGATAGGTAATGCATGAAGCAAATGATTCAGAGATGGGTATGTGACCCCAAGATAATGATCCAAATAAATGTTTGAACATCCAAGAGGAGAGTCTGATACTGAGTCCAAGAAAAGAGTAATTGTGTTTCACTATTGAAGGAGAATTGATGCTTGTTTAAAGAAGACTTGTCAATTGCATGATTCAAATTGCACTAAAGTCAATGAACAATGGCAGTTGCTTTGAATAGATAAAGCCTACGCCCGTACGCAAAGTCATTCTAGACAAGGGTGGGAGAAACTCTGTCTCATCATTCCTCATTACTTAAGGCTCATAACGTGTAACCCTTATCATGATTGACAAGTGTTGTTAGAGGCTTTTGATTATTGATCTTGATGATGCCATATTGTTTGTTGTATTGCGAAGACTTGACAATTGTTTGATACGAATTATGCTAAAGCCTATGAATGAGGGTGAATGCTTTGCATAGCTAGGGCCTATGCCCCGTCCGCAAAGTCATTCTAGACAAGGATAAGAGAAATTATGTCTCATCATTCCCATTACTTAAGGCTTATAGCTTACAATTTGAAACGCCTTTGTCAAGTGTTGACACCTTTGCTTGTGCTTGAGAATGTAGTCCATTTTGCTAGCTATGTTTGACTGATGTTGACTTGAAGTCTTGATCTTGCATTTGAACATTGAGGTATTGAGCTCCAGGGATTCAACATATCCACAATAGCTTGAGCATGATGAACTTGCCATATCAAGTGATCAAGGATTTTTTGATCACTTGAAATAGGCTTGGGGATTATATCACGGTTACAAAGGATTTGGTTGACCAAAGTGACCTTTGGTCAACACTAATCAATGAGATTAAAATAATAGTTGAATTATATACAACAATATCCTATGAAATCAATCAACTAAATGAATCAAACAATTCTAATTAAGGACTTAAACTACGGGGGCACACATTAGAAATTAAGAATTTAGGTCCTAAGGGAAAAATGGTTAATTCACAAATCATTCTAATTAAAATCAATTCTAATTTCTAAGAAAATCTAATTAGATGTAATTTTAAAACTAATTAAGCCTATTTTCTAAAATCAAATAACCTAGTTAAACTCTAAAAACTAGTTACTTTATAAAACATAAACAAGTTCTTAAACTAATTATCCTTAAAACTCTATTTAACATTTCATCAACTCCTAAATCAAATTCTAAAATTAAATGACCTAATATTCTCTAATTAACATGATTAGAATTCTAATTGTATTCTACTTAATCCTAATCCTAAATCCAAAATCTAAAATTAATCCCTAATTCTATTCTAATCACAACTTAAAATAATAAAGAAAACAATTGATTAAATGATTAAGAACTAATGAAGGTGTAGGCCCAGGCTTGGGGGTACAGTGGACAGACAGTGCCCAAACGGATGGACCAAGCATTGTTGGCCCAAATACCATGGCCCGAGATGAGCGGGGGGGTGCGAATTGGAGGTGAACTGGAAAAGAACCAATGCGTTTGGGCCTTAGGCCCAAACCGAACTCCGGGTTAGCTTTACAACGGGAGTGAACAAAGGAATCCGAAATAAATCGAGCGGAGCTCCCTCTATGTTCATCACCATAAGCATCGTGTTTCATCGCAGTCAACATTGCGCCTCCACAAATTTCCGCTCATGTTTCAATGTTTTAACACGCCCGCGGATTCTCGTTCATCATCATCGTAGTTCGATTCCTCCGCTAGCGTCAAACATCGTCGTGCTTCAAAAATCGTCGTGCTTCAATAATCGTCGTGGAGCCTCTCGTTCAACTTTCACCATCATCGTGTTTCGGTCTTGTAAATTTCGGAACAAGACGAACGGCTTGCAAGAACTGGTATGAATCTTTCCTCCTCTTGTGCTTCTTCCTCTACTTCACTTCTGCTCCATATCTTCTTCTCAATCCTTACGTGCATGTTGTTGTGTTATTGTGCGAGGTTGTTGTGCGATTGATTTGCACCGCAAAAGATGAATGTGGGATATGAGGTGAAACAGAAGAGGAAGATGAAGCAGGAAGATGATGAAGGTGGAGCAGAATGAGGAGATTTTGCAGAATGAAGACTTGTTGCAGAATAAACTGAGAGGGTGAAGATCGAAGGATTGGAGGTGGAGATTCAAGAATGAAAAATGCAGAATCATGAAGAAGTGAGACAATGAGGTACTTATAGCCTTCCAAGTTTGTTAGAAATTCATTCTAAATTCACATCAAATTCTCCTCAAATTCCCTTAAAATTCAAAAATTGGTTAGAAGTTAGTTAGAAATTATTACAATCCAGTTATTCTGTTAGAGTTGTTAGAGTTGTTGTGATTCTCTGATTTATGTTTGGATCGTATGTTGTGTGGCATTCTATTTATGCATCAAACATGTGAGCATATGTGCATAACAGTGAAAATCTGCAAAATTTGCCTGTATGAGTCGACCATAACAGGGCAATGGTCGACGCACACCTTAAAAACTTTCCTTTTTCAAAAAAGTCAAATAGTATGCGTCGACGCGCGCAGAGGGTATGGTCGACGCATCGCGCAAAAAATCAGTTTCTTTGCATAAAACGTTCAAACTTCCTATGCATTTGCATTTCAAATTCTCATTAAGTGTGCATTTAACCCACTACATTGTGAGTTGCACCTACCTAGTGCCTATTTTCTCTTGGCCTCTCCTCTTCCCAAAACCCTAAATCTTCATCTATAAAAAGGGCAAACCTCTTTCTTGCAAATCACTCTCAAAATCTTACACCAAGCTTCACTCTCTACCTTTACAAAAAGCTTCAGAATCATTACCCATGGCTTCCTCATCCCGCAGACCTACCGGTAAGAGATCAAGGGGATCATCCTCTGCCTCCTTACCCATTACCGCTGTCTCATTAGTTCCACCGGCTCTTGTCGACACCTTCAACAAAGACATTGGTCAAAGAGGAGTTGTGAGGCAACATGCCTTCTACAAACTCACAGCAGAACGCATGCATCTCGGAGACATCATGACTCTGCTACAGTATCACGGTATTGTTAAATTCCTGGAATGCAATGCCAAATATAGCGAAGACCTGGTCCGTGTGTTCTACACTTGCCTTCATGACAAATTTCGTGGTCAAAATTTTCACTTCAGGATTGGCACAAGAAAGGTATCTTTCAAGTCTGATGTTTGGAATAAATATTTTGATCTGACATTGGCTGCTGATGAAAATCCTCCTCCTGAGGTAACTGATTCTCACACAATAGAAGGATATGAGTTTAAGAGCACTTTGAACGCTATGTCGAAACGACCCTACCCAGACCACATTGTGAACAGTGATGCGTTCCCACGAACTGTCACTGCCGGTAAGCTGAAAACAGGTGAGCGCATTCTCCAGTGGATTGTGGCGCGCATCCTGCGGCCTAAGAAGGGTGGCCTTTCCCGAGTTGAACAGGCTGAGGTTCATCTCATATATATCCTGAAAAATCAGCGCAAAATAAACTGGCCCTAATACATTGCTAGTAGGATGTTCAGTTTACGAGACTCCGGACGAGGCACTGCTCTTGCCTATGGATCTTTTATTTAAGAGGTTCTTACTGCAGCCGACGTTGATTATCCGTCCTTTCCTTATACCTCCATTTCCTAAGATAAAGAATTCAGCCCAAAAATTTTCTCTATGATGGGATACTTTTGGTGTGATGAGCGGAAAACATACAGATTTGTTCGCAAGGCGAATATTCCTAGGATTGTTGAAGAATATGATGAAAGTGAAGAAGAAGACCAAGAGGAAAACGAAGAAGAAGGAGCAGGACAAGCATTTGAGCAGCATGATAGTCCTCCACAAGCAGACACACGACTACACAAACACCGCTTGGGTTCAGGATACTTATTCGACTGAAGAAGATGCCCCCAACCATGGTGGTTGGGGTGAATGGCAACATATGGGTTGGTCAACACAACGCCAATTCTATCAGCCGTATCAATATGGTGCTGAAGAATCTCCACCGTCTCCTCCGCAGCAAGAAAATTCTTCTGAACTTTTAGATATGATGCGAGATATGCCGCTGGCTCAACAATCATTCATACAAACTCAAGATGAGCGCTATGCTCATATAAGCAGCCAGCTTCAAGCACAAAATGAGAGGCTCGATAGCCTATCAACCAGCATGAATGAGCGGTATGCAGCATTCACCGAAACATTTGCACGACAGGAGCGGTCCGTCGATGTGGGCCTCAAGTATCTAAGTAGTGTTGCTGACCAAATGACTTCTTTGGCAGATCCTTACAGAAACTTGGATGTTTGTTGCGGTCGAGGACGAGGCTATTAGGGCATAAAACTGCATGTGCATCTGTACTTTTGTTGTTTGACTGAACTTATTATCTGTTATGCTTGTTTGTTAATCTAGTTTAATGTTATCTCCTTTTCAATTTGTTCAGTAATAATATTGTTATATGATTCGCTATCTCCTGTTGAATATCATGTTATGTTGAATAATATTTCTCTTTCTCTTTTTGATGTTGTCAAAGGGGGAGAAGAGCATGTACCAAAGCCAAGCCAAGATATTCACAACAATTAACAGTTTGTTTTGCAGTCAGCCTTAGATTACAAAAGAAAGGGGGAGTGTGTGTAAATATTGCATGTTGTTTTTCTTTGGTTTCACACAGGTTGTCATCATCAAAAAGGGGGAGTATGTAAGGGCAAACTGTCATACAACATACGATCATAGGTTTCGATGATGACAAATTACCACCATGGATGAATCGGCATTGTCGATTCCACCTCTACAAAACAAATGCAACATATCACCTATCATATTCTTTTCTATGTTCATCTAAATTGTTATATTTCATACAACATATGTGGATAAAATGTGGTCATGACAAAATGCATGAAAACCACAAAAATCTGATATCTTTTTGCAGATTTGCAGGGTTTGAGTCGACCGCAGGGTCGGCGCATAACATAGTGCATTTTCTCACGGGTCAGCGCACGAAGGCTTGAGTCGACCGCAGGGTCGGCGCATGAAGGTTTCACTTTCCCACGGGTCAGCGCACGCCGACCTATGGTCGACGCATACTGATGTGTTTTTCAGATTGTCCAAAACTGTAGGCTATGCGTCGACGCATAGACCTGCTATGGTCGACCGTTCGCGCGCAAATACAGTTTTTAAGTAATTCCCACTTTGTTTGAAAAGTTGTTAAGTGGGTTGGTTGGTTTGCTACTATAAATAGAAGTTCAGTTACTTGTATCAAAATACATTTGACAAATTGATTCAAGTGTACAAAGAACAAGAAAAAGTGAAATAGGTGTCCAAGAGTTTTCATCTTCAACATCTCACAACACATCAATTACACACAGCCATTTTTGAAGTGCTTTGTGATTGGTTAAAGGTGATAACGTTCGAAGCCGAGATTGGGGAATTCGGTTCGGGTTGAAGCTTGCGACAGTTTTTTTCTTGAATAAAACCTTTAGGGTTTTGTCCTCCAAGATTGGTTTGATTTTGGGGGTTTTTTGGACGATTTCTTCATCAATTTTCAGCTGACCGAAGGTGATTGAGAAGAGGAAGTCTTCATTAATCTAGTAGCGGATTAAGTGATATTGAAGAGAAGATTTCGGGTTCGATTTGTTGTAGTTGAGATCAGTCGGGCCGAGGATTTGAAGAACTGAGAGTTATTCAACAAAGGGGCTGGAATCGGAGGTCTATCAACAACAATCGAAGGACTTGATTCACCTTGAATCAAGGAACAATGAGTGGAAGCAACATTCAACGTCTTGAGAATTCTGTTGTATATTTGTTTTTCAATCCTTGTATAAACTGTTATACTCAACAGGTGATATCTATTAAAGCAATCTCAATTCTAGTTTTAGAATTGAGGGCAGACGTACCCCGAAGCGAGGACGACGGGGGAACTGCCTCATCAAATCTTTATCTTCTCTATTTTTCAGCATATTTGTTTTTGGCTTAAAAATAAGTGATTTTTGTATAAGCACTTTTATCAAACCTTGATATTAATTGAGTAAGAAGTTAAACCTAGACTAATTGAAATCACTTACTCAACATAAATATCACTTGGAGTGTTTTTGCACACCAAGTGTTTGATAATTTGCCTAAACCAAAATTATCTTAGTTGTGTATCTAGTTTGGTTTGCTCTTTGAATCATTGGAACTAGGAATCCTAACAAGTGAAATAAATCATTGATAGTGTGACTAGTGTAGTGATTCTTATTCTACATTATCACTAATCCATAGGCTAGATGCATATCCGGTTTTCCAATAACCGTTTGTTTTAGATTATATTTTCCTCGGCCGCTTCCGCACTTAAAACAAATTTTCAAAACCAATTTTTAATTGGTAGCGCCGACTCAATTTTTAATTTGGATCTATTCAACCCCTTTTAGATCCGTGCAATAGTCTAACAATTATGATTTTGATTTTAAAATGCACTGCTATGGACTTGGTTTGTTGTGAACTTAACTAGAAGAGTGAATTTATTTGTTAGGATTGAATTAGTTGGTTAGAAACTAAAATTCGAATGGAATTTTAAATACAGTGCAGGAAGAAATTCACCTTTTCCTTTCATGGCAAAGTGCGGCTGATGCTTAGACATGGTTAAAAAAAGTCGAAAAACTGTTGTTAGCTTTGTTATGTGTGTTGATGAATTAGGATTTTTAGCTCAAACTACAAGAATAATTAGTTAGTACTCTGTCAATTGAGTAATGCCGTTAAAAGAGAAATTTAGTGAAACTTGCATCTCAGTTCTGTATAAACAAGTTAGTTGGTTGAATGACATAAAAAATGGTTGTGCGGATGCTAATAAATATGCACGGTTTTGTCTTGTAGGTGAATGTGGGATCTTGGAAGGCGTTTGGACGGAGTTCGGAAGGCGAAAACAATATCTCCTTGCAATAACATGGATGGATTTGTTTGCTTCATGTAGCTTATAATTAGTTTGCAACTTTGGAAATTCTGTAACTTTGGATTGAAGTTTGTAGCTTAAATGGGAATGAACCATGAATTGGAAACATAAACATGGATTAACTTGTAATGAATTAAAAAATGAATTTGTATGGAAAGTCAGTAAGTTGTATATTAAATGTGAATCATGGAAATTATTAATGGAATGATTGTGGAAGAATGGAAATGTAAGTTAAAATTGAAATTGGAAATGTAAAGTTTTGAATCATAAATATATATTAATCGTGAATTTTGTTTCAAAGACTTTAAGTTTGACTTTGAAAAATTGATACGGATCGTGATTGTATATAAAATATAGTCTATCGGGTACTTAATTGCAAATGCACAGTCTAGTCGTTTTAGTTTTAAAAGATATCGAACGCGCATGGACCGATGGTCAAACTAATGCTATCGATGTTACTATGTTTAGTTAAGGAGATGATTTTTAGAGGTTTGGTTGAACAAAAATTAAATCTAAAGAAAATTAAGTTTTAAGATAATATTAATAAAGGGATATCAGTATGCAACGCATTAATTGTCAGGGATTTGATAAGTCATCGGTGTACATTTTAAGTACCAAATATCTTTCCGTAGAAAATACTCATTTAAAAGTTTTATCTCACACTCTCGTGATGGTTGACTCGGACTATACCTTTAAGTCAGAATATACGCACTCGCTGTCCCATTTGAAGTTAAAAATACTTTTTGAAAATAAACAAGTTCTAATTGCTTTTAAAATGCTCTCGCTGTTTTTAATATCAATGTCTAGTTTTTACTATCCAGTTCGACCCTCACGCTCTCGCGATTGTCGGTTCTCACCTTAGTTAATTTCTCACTCTCGTAGCAAAACCGTATTAAATAGCTTCTCACTCTCGTGACAAAGTTAATTAAATTTAAATTAAAAACCACCTCCAGAAAGATTGTTTGAGAAAAGAAGTTTACACCGATTATTATTAAATCCCGTCTAATTAAATTGTTTACGTACCGATACTGATAGTTTAGCCGGACATGTTAAATAACGCAAACACAGACGAACATAAACAGATTAACAATAAAGCAAACATGATTATAATAATAATAAAGCAATAACAATAATAATTGAATAAAAACCTAGAAATTGGATTAATCGAATATGCTGAATCTTGAAGTACTTAAGCAGTCCTCCATAGGTCGGTAGGATTCTGCTTCTTCGAAATAATTGCTTACACTAAATTAAATAAATTGCAGTAGTTCCCCAGTGTAGGAAACTACTACTTTTGGCTAAATGAAAAACGGAAAGGAAACGGGAAAACGGAAACGCTGAGCGGAACGGTAAACAAACTGCGGTAAAAGAAAACAATGATGCTGAAGAAAAATAATAGTAGAAAACAGAATTGTTGTGGAAAATAAAATGCAGAGAAAAATCTTGAACAGTCGCTTTAGGGAGGAAAATCAAGCGTACCCGTAGGTTTCCAACTTCCATCCTTTTATAGTATCCAATTGGTCTTGGTCGTTGAGAGAAATAAGAGTGACTTGGTTGAGTGAGAGATTCACGGGAAAGTGGATTGAGGAGCGAGAAAAATGGGCGTGTGGATCGCTTCTATTGACAAATTCATTACACTGCTTTTGGCCTTGTGACGGTCGTGGTGGGCCTGTGACGTTCGTGACACCCAGGGCGTGACAGGGTTTGTGACGGTCGTCACATGCACAGGATTTGTATTTTCTGCTTTTCTGCTGTTTTCTCTTCTGTTTCTTCTTCTTTTTCTTCCTTTTTTATACTTTGCTCATTTAAACATGGAAATTGAAATACCAGCAAAAATAACTCGAACACTTGCAGAATAATCGGAATATAAATGAAAGTGCTACGATTTTTGAATGTAAATCAAGGCAAATATGCGATGTATTTTCGCGTTATCAAACTCCCCTAAACTTGAATCTTTGCTTGTCCTCAAGCAAATATTCAGTATAAAATTAGAAACACTAGTCAAATGCGAATACATGACAAATTTCCAATTCGTACGTGGTTGTTAGGTATCCGTTAGAATGACAGATACTCAAATAAAACACTAAAGATACAGTGACGACACGAGCAATAAGCATTAACATAGATCTCTCTTTTGTACAAATCAGTTCGAATCATGCTATTATAGCTCAACCTAATGCTTCCCGTTCCTATTTCACCCGGTTTCATTCTAGCGCAATCACATTAAGCCCTTTGCCTTTACACGCACTTAGTGAAGTAGTCGGCTAGTGGTTTTGATCCTTTTTTAGCGCGGGGTCTGGTACACTAGTGTGGTAACTCTTTATATGTCCCATTTGAAGGTTGTAGGGGATCGAACCGTAGTTCGCCCTACCGAGTCCAGTACCAGGTACCTCTGAACCAACCGGCAACGGGTTTTTCTTTCCTTTTGTATATCTTGCAACCGTTTGAATGGTGCATTTTCAATTTCTCGATAGCAAAAGTATGAAGGATCTTCTTAATTCATAGGCATCAATCACTTATATTCATTAGCTCTTCACATGGTTTGTGTTTAAGACGGTGTTGACTGCTAGTATAAACTACTAGGGGTTAATCTAGAACGGGGACTTAA
This sequence comes from Lathyrus oleraceus, assembly GCF_024323335.1. Lineage (NCBI taxonomy): Eukaryota > Viridiplantae > Streptophyta > Magnoliopsida > Fabales > Fabaceae > Lathyrus > Lathyrus oleraceus. The sequence continues at coordinate 323,764,000 of NC_066582.1, read as the reverse complement.
GGTATCGGTATAATGGGTATTCAAACTGATCTCGCAAAAGTGAGAGATCTAAGGTGTCATGACGGTATCAATCTTGTTAGATTTTTCTCAGCTTCCTAACAGAACCTATGTAAGACAACCTATATACTCGTAGGGTATGTATTTAACATAAAAATAAAATAAAAATGTTATGGAAAATTAGATAGAAATAAATGAATGATTAGATACGAAAGACAAAAATTTTGTTATGGCTAAAAATAGAAACAAATAAAGGAAAGACAAGGATTCCCTCCCACACTTAAACAAAGCATTGTCCTCAATGCGACAATATAAATAATGAAAAGGGAAGAAACACGAGGATCGCTACTCTTCGCCACGACGTTGGGCTCTGCGTGCTCTAACTCTTGCTCGTGCACATTCACTTCTACCACGCTGGGTAGGATCCAACCCTACATGCTGAGTGTACTCCTGTATGGCATCAACGTGATGTGTCAAGGCACTCATCTCTTCGGAAAGTTCTGTCATCCCTTGGTCATGCCAATTTGCATAGTCATGATGATCTCTCTGTATCTGCTGGATCGTTTGCATCATTTTCGTCTGGCGCTCTTCCATCCTCTGGTTATGTCGCAACATCTCAGCATAGATGTCTTCCATGGTGGCGGGACGACGCTCATTTCTTCGTTGGCCTCGGGGAGATGTCTCTGCAACATGCTCAGGAGGTGGTTGTGGCATCTGTCGGTCAAGTTCCTCTTCAATTTCATCAGCTCCATTATTAGGATCTTCTTCATTGGGCTCAGGAGCGTTCAGATCAAAAATCCAATTTGCCATATTCTGCGGATCTGTACGGTTCCTGTTGGGCAATGATGCATCGAACTATCTTATTCTGAACCATAGGGTGGTACTTCCCGTCGTCTCTAACCTTGATGAGGTACGAGGGACGACAATAGTCGATGTTGAGGAACTCAGCCGACAAGGCAGGTAAGTTGGCGAGCCTATCCCCCAGATTAAGGCCTAATGTTATGAATGTGATGATTCCTCCAAAACAGAACGCTATGTTGCCTCTCATGCAGTCAGCCTGTATGTTGGCCAACAAGAACGGGGTGGCATTGAATGCCATCGGAGTGAACACACAATGAAGAAATAAGAGCTCCTTAGAGTTTACCTTATGATTGTTGACTCTTCTGAAAATTGTGTGTCCTAAGACTCGGTGGAAATATCTTATAGCCGAGTTGTGGATGTACGTTGCGTTGAGCGCATCCCAGCTTGTGACGTTCACGTTGGTAAGGCTATGCCACACTCCAAATGCTATTTTCGACCATCCGTCAGGGATACAACAGTGAATTCCATCTCCATGTCGGAAACCAAGTATTTGCGCTATTTGAGTTTGGTTCAGGGATTACTCGGTACCGAACACTCTAAATGTGGCGGATCCGGTGAGAAACTGAGTTGCACCGGGAGGGGTTATATAGGAGAATGAACTCAGGAATTCCAGGGTCAGTGCCTCATAAGTTGGTTTCGGGTTGGTGCAGAGCTGCGTCAAACCAGAGGTGTTCAGCAACCATTCCACACCCTCTGAAAGCCCAACTCCGCCAGACAGTCATTATCAACGTACCTCGTAGCTTGGACTAAACGTTGATAGAACCTGAGGTAGTTGTCTCTTTGTCGTTCACCGGCTTCTCCCTCTCTGAATACGATATTTGAAAGGTCAGGAGCATCTCTCTCTTGACGGGCCATTGAGTGTGCGAATTGCAAATATAGGTTTTGGTGGAAGAGATGGATTTCGTGAATTATAGGGAACTCACTCGTTTCTTGCTTAAAATAGGATGTGATGGAAGGGTTAATGGAGAAATAAGTGGTGTGAGTGGGATGGTTAAGGAAAACATAAGGATTAGATGAGGAAGAAGAAGAGAAGTGCGCCTGTTTTTATAGGGAAACAGAACGCGCCTTCTGGATCCGTGACGAGCGTCACAGGGTTGTTACGGTCGTCACGCGTAATGGTCACATGCAACGGTCATATGTAACGGTTATGTTCATATGTGATGGGCGTGGCTCTTCTGTGACGGGCGTCACGCTTCTGTGACGGGCGTAATACTGCATGTGACGCTCATCACATGCAACAGTCACAATTTTTGCAAAAAGGCCAAAAAATATTTAAAAAAATTATTGCATGCTTAATTTCTACTGTTTGCATGTTATGAGTGTAAGGAAAGTAACAATATAGAAATGCAGTAACGATAGTAGCAACACAGTAATAAGATAATTGCAGCAGTAGTATAAAATAAAATAAGAGTAGTATGGAATTAACAGTAGTAAAAAATAATAAAATTAAACTGACGGAGGTAAATTAAATTGATCATATAAGCAAAAGAAATAACAATGTGATTTAGATTAAATGTAAAGACTAAAGTTAAATGTAACATTAAGCATTAAAATAAATAATAGCAATAAATTGCTCCCTCCCCACACTAAAACATAACAGTGTCCTCATTGCTTTAATGTGAGTAGGAGAATGCAGCGGTCGATGTAATTAGCCACGGTGTTGTCCCAACGCAACTACAACCTGGTTCATGTGATTAAACTGTTCGACGACGACATCCATTAAACCTAAGACATCAAGGCGCATGCTTTTTATTTCATCTTTCACATTAGTAATGTCAGTATGGAAACCATCCAAACGGGTAAGGATTATGGTCAGATTTTCGCCATAGGATGGAATTTCTGTTTCATCCAGGTTATAGTAGTTTGGAGGGGTTTCAGGGTAAGATTCATCAACAGAGATAGGGTCATATAAATACTCATAAATAGGCGGTGTCTCAGGAGGTGATGGTGGAGCAATGTGGTGTTCATCTAAATCATATAGCCAGTTATTTCGGTTATGAACACTTGTTCTCTCATGGTTTGGTAAGGTAAATAGCTGGACAACTTCAATATTAATTAGGTAGTCAAAAGTATTTTGCCCAAGGTTTCCTATAATTCTTCGGTCGAAGCAAAAGTCAATATCCATGGATCGGATGTGTCCAAAAGGTGTGTGCTCGTTAAGTGGGCGTCTAAGTCCAATGGCATCAGCTATCATGGTTACTAGGCCACCTAGTATGATTGGGGTGCGATTGTTCTTTGCAAGGTGAACAAATCTTTCCATCATAAATGTCACAGCATTGACATGTCGACCTTGGTCGACACAAAGTAAGATGAAAAGTTCATCCCTTGACACTAAGGTGTTGTTCGCCTCTTTTCCAAATAGGGTGTGGGCTAGTATTTTGTGGAAGTAGCAGATAGCAGGATTGTGTATCATTTGGGAGTGTATCTCGTGTGGGTTAGGGTGGTAGTCTCCAGTTAGACTACCCCAAAATTAATATAGGTCAATGTCATCGATTAGATCCTCCTGGCGGGTAGTGAATACAAATGGGCCACTAGGAAATCCTAGAAGATCAGCAAGGTCTCTACAGTTATAAGTGAAATTCATACTAAACAGCCTAAAGGAAATCAACCATATGTTGAGTCCGTAACCATGCTCGGGGTTGTAAACAAGGGAGCTAAGGAATTCTAGGGTAAGCTCACAGTATGTGACAAACCTTCTCTTAATAGCAGCATTCTCCCAACCTAGCTGGTTAAACATAAACAATATGTTATCTCGGATACCTAACCTATCCATGGTAGGTCCATCATAATATATGGATAAAGCCATATCCTTCTGAGCTAAATAATCATAAGGCCTTCTCTGAAGACTGTATCTACTTGTTACATGATGAAAGTTAGTTACTAACTAGTTAGAAATTCGCCTGTTAATCAGTATCCAATATTTCTAAGTTAGTAACGAGAAACAACAAGTACATTACTGCATAGAATCAAGGAAAGGGAGCAAAATAAAAGTAATAGTCAAAGAATATCAAATTAAAAAGAGGCGGGTTATCTCCCACTAAGCACTTTGTTTAATGTCGTAAGTTCGACAGTAACGTTGCGATATATTAGTTTTGGGGTTGAGCGGGAAGCTCTATAAGTCTTAGAATATTTGAATAGTTTCTATTGTCAATATTATGATAATGTTTTAATCGCTGCCCGTTTACCATAAACGGTTCACTATTTCTACCTTTGATTTCCATCGCACCGCTTTCAAAAGCTTTTGTAATTTTGAAAGGGCCTGACCACCTAGATTTAAGTTTTCCCGGAAAAAACTTAAGTCTTGAATTAAATAGTAGCACTACGTCGCTGACATTAAACTCTTTCCTAGATATACGTTTATCGTGCCATTTTTTGGTTCGTTCTTTGTATATCTTGGCATTCTCATAGGCGTCTAGTCGAAGTTCTTCCAATTCGTGAATGTCTAAAATCCGCTTCTCGCTTGCGGAAGTATAATTTAGATTTAGGGTCTTAATTGCCCAATAAGCTTTATGTTCTAATTCCACAGGGAGATGACATGATTCATAGACTAATTTAAAGGGTGTGGTCCCTATTGGGGTCTTGTAGGTTGTCCTATAGGCCCGCAGAACTTCATTTAGTTTAAATGACCAGTCTTTTCTAGATATTCCGACAGTCTTTTCTAGAATTTGCTTGATCTCTCTATTCGAAACTTCGACTTGCCCACTGGTTTGTGGGTGATAAGGTGTTGCTACACGGTGTCGGACTCCATACTTCAGAAGAATTTTTCCAAATATATTTGATATGAAATGGGAGCCACCGTCACTAATGACTAGTTTTGGCACACCAAATCTAGAAAAGATTATGTTCTTGAACAGCTTAATCACTACTCGTGTGTCATTTGTCGGAGAAGCTACAGCCTCGATCCATTTTGAAACATAATCGACAGCTACGAGTGTGTACTTATTACCAAAAGAAGACGGGAATGGTCCCATGAAGTCAATCCCCCACACATCAAAGACTTCCACTTCTAAGATACTTGTTTGTGGCATTTCGTCGCGTCTTGAAACGTTACCAGTGCGTTGGCACCGGTCCAATTTATAACCGCATTATGGACATCTTTCCATAGAGTAGGCCAAAAGAGGCCCGATTGTAAGACCTTATAAGTTTTTGAAGTGCTTGCATGCCCACCATAAGGAGCGGAATGGCAATGAGAGATTATATCGTCTATTTCATCCTCAGGAACACATCGACAGAAAATACCGTCGGTACCTCTTTTGAAAAGCAGAGGTTCATCCCAGTAGTATTGTTTTAGATCATGAAAGAATTTCTTCTTTTGTTGGTATGATAGGTCCGGTGGAAGTACTCCAACAGCTATGTAGTTGACAAAATCAGCATACCATGGCAGAGTTGCATTTGCATGAATTTCTTCCACGAATTCTTCTATTTCGGTATCATTTAAGGTTAGTTCAGACATGTCGCTTTCCATTTGGGCTATAAGTTGTTCGTAAGGGAAATCATCATTGATTGGAATTTGTTCAGGCTTATTCCCTTCGATTCGTGATAAGTGGTCTGCTACTACGCTCTCAGTACCCTTCTTATCTTTTATTTCTAAGTCAAATTCTTGTAAGAGTAGGATCCATTTTAAGAGTCTTGGTTTGGCATCCTTCTTACTTAGCAAATATCTAATAGCAGCGTGATCAGTATAGATGATGATTTTCGCTCATACTAAGTAAGGACAGAATTTGTCTAAAGCGAACACAACGGCTAGAAGTTCCTTTTCAGTGGTGGCGTAGTTCATTTGGGCAGGATCTAATGTTCTACTTGCGTGGTAGATCGCATGAAGTTTTTTATCTCTTCTTTGTCCTAACATTGCGCCTACGGCATAGTCACTCGCATCACACATGATTTCAAATGGTAATCTCCAGTCAGGTGGTTGCATGATAGGTGTGGTGGTTAAAGATGTTTTTAATTGTTCAAACACTGTTAAACATTTCTCATCAAAGATAAAGTTAGCGTCTTTCATTAATAAACCAGTCAGTGGTTTGGTAATTTTCGAGAAATCTTTGATAAAGTGTCGGTAGAAACTGGCGTGTCCTAAAAATCTTCGTATTTCTCGTACGGTTTTCGGAGGTTGAAGATTCTCTATAATTTCGATCTTAGCTTTGTCTACTTCAATTCCTTTACCAGATACTACGTGTCCTAACACGATTCCTTGTTGGAACATGAAATGGCATTTCTCCCAGTTCAAGACGAGATTCACCTTTACGCATCTTTCAAGTACCATTTCAAGGTTTGATAAACATCCTTCGAAGCTCTGTCCACAAACAGAAAAATCATCCATAAAGACTTCCATAATGTCGTCTATAAAGTTAGCAAACATTGACATCATGCATCTTTGGAATGTTGCGGGAGCGTTGCATAGTCCAAATGGCATTCGTCGATAAGCAAATGTACCATAAGGGCATGTGAAGGTTGTTTTCTCCTGGTCGTCAGGATGGATAGGAATTTGAAAGAATTCCGAATAACTGTCTAGATAGCAGAAGTATGAATGCTTAGCCAATCATTCAAGCATTTGATCAATGAAAGACAGAGGAAAATGATCCTTTCGAATGGCTTTGTTTAGTTTCCTATAATCGATGCACATTCTACTTTCGGTCACAACTCTTTGTGCTATAGATTCGCCCTTCTCGTTCTTAACAGTTGTAACACCCCCTTTCTTGGGTACTACATGAACGGGGCTAACCCATTGACTATCGGATATCGGGTATATGATTCCTGCATCTAATAACTTCTTTACTTCATCCTTGACTATAGTACTTAAGATTGGGTTGATCCTTCTCTGGTGTTCTCTAGAGGTTTTACAATCTTCCTCTAGCATAATGTGATGCATACAGATAGAAGGAGTTATTCCTTTTAGGTAAGCGGTGTTGTAGCCTAATGCAGTTGGATATTTTCTTAAGACATCTAGTAACTTTTCAGTTTAAATATATCCTAAGTCAGCGTTGACTATTACTGGTCTTTTGAGTTCAGTGTCTAGGAATTCGTATCTTAGGTTCTTTGGTAGTGTTTTTAATTCTAAGTCTGGTTTCTTCGGGCATGGCATGTGGTTGGGTGTAAGTGCTAAGCATTCGCTTAGACTGTCATTTTGGTATGGTTCACTCCAATTATCATCTTCAAAGATTTGAGGGATTTGAATTTTCATTATATCAGAATATGTGGTTTCTTGCATCTCCATCTCTCTTACGCACTCGTCTATGACATCAAGTAGATAACATGTATCGTCTATAGCTGGCGCTTATAAGAATTGTGTCAAGATGAATTCAACCTTTTCTTCTCCAACTTTGAATGTTAGCTTACCTCTTTTCACGTCTATTATGGCTCCGGCGGTAGCTAAGAATGGCCTTCCTAATATAATAGGTGTACTGGCATCTTCTTTGATGTCCATGATTATGAAGTTTGTAGGAATGTAGAATTGTCCTACACGTACTGGGACATTCTCTAGTATACCAATAGGATATTTGATTGAGCGGTCACCTAGTTGGACAGACATCTTCGTTGGTTTTAGTTCACCCATGTTGAGCCTTTTACAAATGGTTAAGGGCATTACACTAATGTTGGCTCCTAAGTCGCATAGAGCTTTGTCTATGACGAACTTTCTAATGACACGGGGTATGGAGAAACTACATGGGTCTTTTAGTTTGGGAGGCATGTTATTTTGGATTATTGCGCTACACTCAGCAGTAAGTGTAATTGTTTCGTTATCCTCAATCTTTTTCTTATTGGATAGGATCTATTTAAGAAACTTGGCATATGAGGGCATTTGTATGATGGATTTTGTAAAGGGAATTGTAATATCCAGTTGCTTCAGAAGCTCAACAAGTTTCCTAAATTGCCCTGCAGTTTTAGAATTTGCGAGTCTTTGAGGATACGGAATGGGTGGTTTATAAGGTGGTGGAGGCACATAAGGTTTTTCTTTCTCTTTGGCCTCTTGGGTATTATCTTCCTTCTCCTTTGGTTCACTTACCTTCTCAGTTGCTGTTTTGTCAGGTTTTTGGTACATGGTAGGATTTTGGAGTCTTGGATCTACGGGTCCGTCTAGTTCTTTTCCACTTCTCAATATAACGGCATTTGCATGTCCTTTTGGATTAGGTTGTGGTTGTCCAGGAAATGTGCCAGCGGGAGCAGTAGTAGATGCTTGTTGTTGAGCCACTTGTGAAATCTGTGTTTCAAGCATCTTGTTGTGGGTGGCTAAGGCGTCTACTTTGCTCGCTAATTGTTTAAGTTGCTCACTAGTATGTATGTTTTGGTTCAAGAATTCTTTGTTTGTTTGAGCTTGGGTAGCTATCAAGCTTTCCATCATTAGTTCAAGGTTGGACTTCCTAGGCATGTTAGGAGCATTATTAGTTGGCTTTTGATATCCAGGCGGAACAACGGGTGCTTGGCCAGGTGCATACAGGGTGTTGTTGTTCTTATACGAAAAGTTAGGATGATTTTTCCAACCTGGGTTGTAGGTATTCGAATAAGGATTTCCTTGTGCGTAATTTACTTGATCAGTGGGGACTCCTGCTAATATCTGACATTCTGGTGCAGTGTGTCCAGGAGTTCCACATAACTCACAATTTAGAGTCACGGCAACCACGGTGGCTGCGGGTGGTATGGTCAAGTTGTCTAACTTTTGAACAAGGGTATCTACCTTTGCATGGACATGGTCCAGGCTACTAATTTCGTACATTCCACTTTTTGTTTGAGACTTTTCTACTGGAGTTCTTTCACCTCCCCATTGGCAATGGTTTTGGGCCATGTTTTCAATGAGTTGATAGGCTTCGTTGTATGGCTTGTCCATAAGTGCACCGTCTGCGACAGCATCTATTGTCAGTCTTGTGTTATACAGAAGCCCATTGTAAAATGTGTGAATGATCACCCAGTCTTCGAGACCGTGATGTGGACATATCCTCATCATATCTTTGTATTTCTCCCACGCATCATAGAGAGATTCTACATCTTTTGTCAAAATCCGTTGATTTGAGCTCTCAACATAGTAGTTTTGCTTGGCGGAAAATATCGGGCTAAGAAAACATTCTTCAGTTCTTCCCATGTAGTAACTGAGTTGGATGGCAAGGATTGCAACCAAGCCCAAGCTCTGTCTCTTAGAGAGAAATGAAAAAGGCGTAGTCTTATCGCATCTTGGGATACACCATTCACCTTCATAGTGTCTGCGTATTGCACAAACTTGGTCAAATGTTCATTAGGGTCGTCCGTAGGATTTCCAGCAAATTGATGTTGTTGGACGGCTGATAATAATAAGGGTTTCAACTAGAAATCGTTTCAATTGATAGTAGGGGCAGCAATGCTGTTGTGAGGTTCTTGTTGGGACGGAGTAGCGTAGAACTTAAGAGGATGATTTTGTGGTTCCTCTGTAGCCATGGTTGGTTTTTCAACTAGTTCAGTAGTAGGAAAGAAGATATAGGGAATATTTTACCTTCATTGGTACTCTAGTATTCGACGTCTTAAATATAAGAAACACTCTAATTCTGTGATTGGTGGTGCTAAGTTTTCGCCTTGTGAGCGAGTACTTGGCATACAACCGGGAAATAAGGGAAAGGAAATTAGTTTTTTACCTTAGTCTATACTGCGCAACGAAAGAATCGCACTATTTGACTAAATCAGGTCCCCGGCAACGGCGCCAAAAACTTGATACGGATCATGACTGTATATAAAATATAGTCTATTGGGTACTTGACTGCAAGTGCACAGTCTAGTTATTTTAGTTTTAGAAGATATCAAACCCACAGGGACCGATGGTCAAACTAATGCTATCGATGTTACTATGTTTAGCTAAGGAGATGATTTTTAGAGGTTTGGTTGAACAAAAATTAAATCTAAAGAAAATTAAGTTTTAAGATAATATTAATAAAGGGATATCAGTATGCAACACATTAATCGTCAAGGATTCGATAAGTCACCGGTGTATATTTTAAGTACCAAATATCTTTCAGTAGAAAATACTCATTTAAAAGGCTTTATCTTACACTCTCATGATTGTTAACTCGGACTATACTTTTAAGTCAGAATGTACGCTCTCGCAGTCCCATTTGAAGTTAAGAATACTTTTTAAAAATAAATAAGTTCTAATTGCTTTTAAAGTGCTCTCGCTGTTTTTAAAATCAATGCCTAGTTTTTACTATCCAATTCGACCCTCACGCTCTCGCGATTGTCGGTTCTCACCTTAGTTAATTTCCCACTCTCATAGAAAAACCGTACTAAATAGCTTCTCACTCTCGTGACAAAGTTAATTAAATTTAAATTAAAACCCCAGCCAGAAAGATTGTTTGAGAAAAGAAGTTTACACCGATTATTATTAAATCCCGTCTAATTAAATTGTTTACATACCGATACCGGTAGTTTAGCAGGACATGTTAAATAACGCAAACACAGACGAACATGAACAAATTAACAATAAAGAAAACATGATTATAATAATAATAAAGTAATAACAATAATAATTGAATAAAAACCTAGAAATTGGATTAATTGAATATGCTGAATATTGAAGTACTCGAGCAGTCCTCCACAGGTCGGTAGGATTCTGCTTCTTCGAAATAATTGCTTAAACTAAATTAAATAAATTGCAGTAGTTTCCCAGTGTAGGAAACTACTACTTTTGGCTAAATGAAAAACGGAAAGGAAACGCTGAACGGAACGGTAAACAAATTGCGGTAAAAGAAAACAATGATGCTGAAGAAAAATAATAGTAGAAAACAGAATTGTTGTGGAAAATAAAACGCAGAGAAAAATCTTGAAAGCTCGCTTCAGGGAGGAAAATCGAGCGTCCCCGTAGGTTTCCAACTTCCATCCTTTTATAGTATCCAATTGGTCTTGGTAGTTGAGAGAAATAAGGGTGACTTGGTTGAGTGAGAGATTCACGGGAAAGTGGGTTGAGGAGCGAGAAAAATGGGCGTGTGGATCACTTCTGTTGACAAATTAATTACACTGCTTTTGGCCTTGTGACGGTCGTGGTGGGCCTGTGACGTTCGTGACACCCAGGGCGTGACGATTGTGATAGAGTTTTTGACGGTCGTCACATGCATAGGATTTGTATTTTATGCTTTTCTGTTGTTTTCTCTTCTGTTTCTTCTTCTTTTCCTTCCTTTTCTATACATTGCTCATTTAAACAAGGAAATTGAAATACCTGCAAAAATAACTCGAACACTTGCGGAATAATCGGAATATAAATGAAAGTGGTACGATTTTTGAATGTAAATCAAGGCAAATATACGATGTATTTTCGCGTTATCAAAAATGAATGGAAACAAAATCATCATGTGATTAAATTAAAATAGGCTTTAAAATAGGATGTTAGAAACATTTGAAAAATAGAAAATTATTAATGATTGAACAAAGCTAATTAAAAATGATTTGAAAATGGGCATGAAGAACAATTTGAAACGGACTAAGACTATATTTTATGGACCGTAACTGGTTCTCAAATGAAAGTGTTATTCAAACCAAATATGCTAAGACCATTATTCGTTCACCATTAATGTAAACCATCCAATAACTTGATAAAACCTAGGGAATATTTCCAAAGAAAAATGGTAGGATACGCTTGAACTGAACCAGTATCGTACTCCAGGCATTAGGGTTTTAAACAATCATACTATCAAGCCATATTGTCAAAAGTTAAATAAAGATTTGTCAAAAGTTAAATAAAGATCCCACAACCAGCAACAAAGCTCTCCTAGCAAACTCACACTAAGATGACCCATGAACTTAGGGTTTCCAAGTCAAATGATCCATCAAAGACATGATCCAAGAAGTTAGGGCTTGGGCAAGTTCTAACACTAGGATATAGTCTTAAACCCAGGCTTTAAACACTCAAGCCTTGAATCTAGGACGCATGTTAGAAATAATGTGTGATGCTTACAAATGCATATGAATGTGTACAGATAAATCCTTAAGCTAATAGATTGTCTGGAAAGATGAAATGGGGAGGGAAAATTTTGGGGTACGACAGTTGCCCCTATTTAATCAGCTTAAACCTGAATGGTCGAATTGCGAGAGCTTTTCGAATTTTTAAGGTATTAGTGGATTAAATATCAAAGTATCCAAAAATTTGCCCGTTGAGGACGGTTATATGGGATATAGGGACGTTAGCTTGACTTTCACAGGTTCATCTGCTGAGTTTTTTTTTTTGATGTATTGTGGGGATGTTTGATGGATAATGCAGGTCATGATATGCATGTTATATTGTATTTTTTTTATCAATTTATGAGATATGAAGCCATGTATCCTAATCAGATAGCCCATAAATTTAAGCATGGGAGTTTTGGAATATCCTTGCAAACAAGGGGTTTCAAAAATGAATCATCAGTTCAAAAACTGGAAACAAAGTCAACCATGAAGGTTTGATAAAGAAGAATTTCGTCAACCCTAAGGGTTGGGAAAAAGTCTATCAATCATGTAGATTAAAAAAATTCCATCAACCACGGAGGTTGGAAAAAGAATCATCATCAATCCTAAAGGTTGGAAAAATAGTATCAATCCTAGAGATTGAAAAAGGTTCATCAACCACGAAGGTTGGAAAAAGAGAATTATCAACCCTAAAGGTTGGAAAAAGATTCATCAACCCTGAAGTTTGGAAACAAAATATCATCAACCCTAAAGGTCGGAAAAAGTCTATCATCACCCTAATGGTAGGAAAAAGACCCAACGGCCACGAAAGCCGGAAATAAAAATTATCAACCCTAATGGTCGGAAAAATATTCATAACCACGAAGGTTGGAAGCAAAGACCATTAACGCTAAAGGTTGGAAAAAGGTTATTAATCCTGGAGATTAAGAAAGGTTCATCAACCACGAAGGTTTGAAAAAAGGATTATCAACCCTAAAGGTTGGAAAAAGATACCAAGCAATTCGGGCTTTAAAAGACACCAAGCAAGCTGGATTTAAAAGAAACGTCAAACTAACTAGTTTTTAAAGGGTACCAGGCAAGTTTGGGATTGGAAGATGCTAATAAAATATTGGGCTTTGATTCTCCAGATTTGCACACATGCCTTCATGCTATGTTAGATGAATGATATGCATGAGTGAAGCGACATGATTAATATATAATGATGATTTATGCAATGGTTAGGCCAGATGCTCATATAGAGGGAGATGGGAATTTTAGTATAGGATAAGGTCATCTATACATGGATCTCTGACACCCACTACAAGCTGAAAAACTGTTGTCACACCTCTAGGTTATGTCTGAAACATGGAGGGAGCTTGTACCCATGTAGCCTGCCTCTACCTCAATTTACTGGATATCTGCCCTAACTACCCCAATTACGAGTTATGAAGTTGTCTCGACATCTGAAGATCTTAACTGGCTTGCCCCAACGTCTTGAAATTGTATTCTCTTGATTAACCATCTTGGGAATGACTGACTTCTCATGCTCTTAAGGTGGCATATCCCAATATGAGTCTTGAAGTAGCTTTGTCCCTATCCAGTTGATTTTGAGAGATTTGTCGAATCTCGACGTGGTTTCCCCAGATTGACTGTCTCTTGAAGAGGTTTGAGCTATGGGATATCAGGAACTTGATCAATGTTCCCAATATGTAAGTTTCCTTGATGTCAAATGATTGTTCGCATGTAAAATGCTCATTTTAAAAATGATAATCGTAATGTCATGCTCATGCAAGTTTTGAAACTCAAGTGTGTTCACTAGGATTATGACATATAGTGAACGGATCACTGTTTAGAATGCCATATCAATATCAATATAGATGACAAGAAAATCGTTAGGAGTCAGCTTAACGCGATCTTACCCTAGTATGCTTTCAAAATAAACCCTACTTCAATTAGGTCTTTTGAGGGTTATAATGTGGTCTGGTTCACGGTTTTAGAAGGTAAGGATATAAGGCTCAAAACCTATTCTAACACATCCATTCTTCGTGATGTTCTCCAATCCTACATTCAGTTAGCTTACAACAAGCATCCATCTTTCAGAAAAGGATTTTGGATATTAACTTTGATGGTTAAGGAACCCTATGAGAGTTTGGAGCGATAGCCACTCACCTGCTGCTTTTGTTTACAGTCACAGAGATTTTCTCTTGCTGAGGATTTTGATTTTGATCCTGTGATTTTTTGTTTTTGCTTTCCCTTACTTTTTCCTGAGTTGATCCTTTGGGTCTGCAGTCCACCGGGATACCCTAACTTTTGCCTAAGTCAAACTTATTTTCAGGCTTTTGACTTAGCAAGCTTTTCATTTGCTTTTGATTTTTAGATCTCATCTTTTCTTTTGGACTAAATCTTATGACACTACTTTCTCGATTTATTGCACGGGTCGTGACTATCTCACTCCTTTCGTGGATAAGGGATAACCATTTTGAATTTGTGATTCCATCCTCTCGAGAGGGGTATGATATGACTGATCACTTGGTGAGATATTCTCCTTTTGAAATTTGAATGCAAGTTCAAACTAACTGAAGACTACCATGCCCCTGGTTGAACATAAGGGTTTTATATGTTAAAGAAAGAAACTCCTACTTCAAGGCCCAAAGGGGTTGACTAGGGATTAACTTCCTTATATCTCCAGTGTTTAGGGATTTGAATAATGCCTTACATCATCAACACAATCTTATTCAAAAGTATACAGGCAACAGTCTTACGTATTTTTAATTGCATCATTCTCTTTTGATTTTATTTGAACAATAGTTTGATACTGATAAAATAAAATGTGAGTGAACACGAATGGATTTAAGCAAAACATGCATGTTTATTTCATTATTATTATCATCTAAAAACCATACAAGTTTTACAAATGAACTACATATAACAAATAAGAAAATATTACAAATGAGACATGATTGAGTCAATATGATACTGCTGGCCTTGATACTCCTCTAAAGAAGCAGCTGAATCTGAGCAATCTTCGCCACTAACTGCATTTACAATTTGTCCACAGTGGTCTGGCAACGGGTTGGTTATGACATCGGGTCCTGCCTCAGAGAATGACAAAACCTTATGATCAGTTAACTATTGTACTATGGCCTTGAAGAGCAAACAATCTTTTGTAGAATGCCCTATGTATCCGGAATGGAATGCGCAAGACACATTAGGATTATGTTTGTGATTGTAAGGAGGAGCTGCAGGAGGAATCTCTTTTGGCAAAATTGCCCCTTGCTGGATAAGATATGGAAATAAATGAGTGTATGATACAGGGATATGGTCATGCTGAGGAAACTTTCTATCAAACCGTCTGTGCTGACCTTGACTCTAATTTCTGTTATCTTACTAATTATGAGAAACTGAAGCTTGTGGAGGTTGCTGATACTGAGGTTGGTATGCTGGTTGCTGATATTGAGCAGCGACAATGTATGGATACGAGTAGTACGGCATATGAGTCATAGGTGCTTGAACTTGAGGATAGACAGTTGTTATCACAACACTTGCCTTAGCCTCTTTCTTCTTAGCAAAACCATGAGATTTCTTGACTACTATCTGGTTGTCAATGATAGTGATCTTCCCGGTTTTATGCCCATTTTCAATACGTTCTCCAATGGTTACTATGTCGGCAAAGTTGGATGATGAGCTGCCAACCATCTTCTCATAGTACAAATCTTGGAGTGTGCTCATGAAAATATCGACCAATTCAGCATCTGTCAACGTTGGTCAAACTCTAGACGCCATCTCACGCCATCTTTGAACGTATTCTTTGAATGTTTCATTGCGCTTGCGGGATTGATTTTGCAGTTGTAACCTGGTGGGAGCCACGTCCAGGTTATACTTGTATTGCTTGAGAAAGGCTTCAGACAAGTCTTTCCAAGATCTGATTTTACTGCATTTTAAGATCATGTACTAATCTAAGGATGCCCCAAATAAGTTATCTTAGAAGCAATGGATGAGAATTTCATCATTATCAATGTAGGATGCCATCTTACTACAATACATAATGACATGACTTCTTGGACAACTTAAACCCTTGTATTTTGGTAGGTTTGGTGCTTTAAACTTAGGAGGAAGCACCACATTAGAAACTAGGCATAAGTCCTTAACATCCATACCATAAGTATAGAAGCCTTCAATGACTCTGATCCTTTCATCTAGTAACTGATAGTCTGCTTGTCTACTCTGATCTGAGCCAACCATAATTTGATTCGTAGGCTGAAGATTAGCTTGATGATTGGGAAGTTGAACACCCTAAGGAGCGCCTGAGCAATGACTAGAGAAGCAAACTGGGGATACCCTTGAGAATACATCAATCCTGGATTCACTATCTGGCCAACATTCCGACTATACTGACTCTGATATGGAGTATATGGTGCCCCAGGATACACAAATGGAGGTACAACAACAAAATATGCCCTGGATAAGAAGGAGGTATTTGAACACATCGATTCAAATTTTGAACAGTAGGTTGAGTAGCTCGAGGAGGAAGACGAAAGTGAAGGGTATGACCTCTATACGCATCTTCATTACCATCGGGAGTTTCAACAATCACCGATGCAGAAGTTTGAAGAGCCAGTTCTGGGTTGATTTCACGGTTGTCAGCATTAACCATTTGAGGAGAGTGAGGGGTCATGCCCCAAGGATGGGCGACAAAATTACCATTGCCAGGATGTACAACAAACAATTAATATGGCACAAAAGCATTCCCATTAACAGCTTAAGGAGTAAAATTTGGAGGCAAGCCCCACGGATAGGCAGTGGCATGCCTACTAGGACCCGGATGATAGATTGGTTGGCTTACCACAGGCTGAATCACCGTGTCAACAACAACATCAACAGAAGTGGTGACAACAATGGCATCGATAACTATAACAGCAGCAAGATTGGCAGCAGAGGTTGAGGTAGTAGCCTTCTGAGCTTGAAGATACTCCAATATGGTGTTCATATTACCTTAGAAGGTGTTCATTTTGCCTTGGAACTAAGCCAAGATTTACCTATAGGTAGCATTCTCTTGTTCCAGATCGTCCATAGTTCTCGACTTGTTAGCTCTCGTGAAGTGCTGGTGTCAAAGAGTCGTCGTCTTTCTGGCTGGAGAAAGGACAAGGTGAGCTCTTTCTGGTTGATAGTCGTGAGATGCAAATGCATGAATGCATATGTTGGGGATGGAATGCAAATAACTATGCAATATCCATAAATTCAAAGCATCGATGATATAATAATTCAGGGTCAAAACTTCGGCATATATACAACAATGCAATAATGATATGTAATAGAGTATGTTAACAACATGAAAATAATCCGGATAATCTGCACATACAGCTTGATGCAGGATCAAAGGTTCAATGTCCATAAGAATAAGGTATGTAGAGTCTATGTTTTCCTGCAGAAAATCCCATATCCCCCTCACAGGTAGGTTATAGTCTTCAAAGGCATCCTAGAAAGATTACTAGAGTCGATGACCCATAAGATACCATTGCCTTAGACGAATGACTCGTCGGACAATGATGCTCTAAAAAGGATCTACTATAGGTGTGACGTATCGTGTCAACCATGATCACAGAATAACTCCACGAATGTCAAACACGACTCTAGTCACATTGTTATCCTGTGTATGTACTCAAGCTCGGGTATAGAGCTTTTCTCTCATGTAATCTATCCCAACCCAACAGGGAGTATAACAGATAATATCTAGTATAAACACTATTTAAAGCAATAAAGAATGCGGTAAATAAAGAGAGTAAAACAATAAAGGTAACCACCCATAACAAACAAAAACAACCTAAACTAAACTCGACTCCTTTTAACGACTAGGGAGTATCCCAAGTAGCAGGACTTCCCCAGCAGGGTCACCAGCTGAAGTTGGGGATGCTCAAGAAGAGACCCCCAACTACAAGTAAACTCCCCAATAGAGTCGCCAATTGAATCTAGCAAAAATATACCTGAACCTATCGCACGCTCGAACATACAACAGAATCACCATCGAACTTTATTTATTCCCGAAGGAAAGGGAAAACATTAATAAAACCTGAGGGAAAGAGATATATTGGGTAAGGAAGTCGGTTATGCAAGGGGAAGGTATTAGCACCCCTAACATCCATGGTACTCCGTGGAAAGCGTTTTGATTGTTCTCGCTTGAATAGGTGTTACATCTAAGGATTACTCGCAAAAGAATGGGGAAAAGGAAAAGAAATAGATAAAGCGCTCAGTGAGGATTGGGGCCCTCGTGCCTACGTATCCTTATAGTGCAATGAGGAATTCAGAGCTCCGTAGTTCAAAGAACTAGTGGTAGGAGATGAAAAGAATTGTGATCGAAGTATGGTCTGAACCAAAGGATTATGTTTTGCTTTAACTCCAACAAGGGTGACAACATGAACCCAAGAGTAAAACTGGATTTTATCGATACGTGGGCTAACATGGAAGCCGCTATAGGGTAAAGCCGAAAACAAGGAGAATTAAGTGTTTGGGGATGATCCAAACATCTCTTGGTTCACAAGGTGACGCAAGATAGAGCACAAATAGGTAGTGTATTTGGTTCAAAGAATAAGGTATATCACGTGGAGTGAATGAAGGTAGAATATGAATGCATCATGAAGATGAATAGAATGAAGTGACCAAAGTCACAAAAATGAATATTTGGTAGCAAGATATTGAATAGGTATAGTTTGAAACCAAAGGTAAATGTGTATTGGAATCCATAGGAAAAATGAGAATTGTACCATAGAGGGAAGTTCGCCTTAACCAATATGTGGACTAGCATGGTTGTCGCTATATGGTATGGCCAAAAAAGAAGGAATTAAATGTTTGGGTATGAACCAAACAACTCTAGGGACAAATGCGGATTGTCGTTATATCGTCCTAAAAGGGTGTATATGGAATTCCAAAGAAAACTGTATTTCGGTGTCAAAGAAATAGTATGTCACTAAGGTGAACGGTTCAATGATTGAAGGTAGATAATGGATCATGAAAGATATGAGTGGTGCCCGAAGGCGGAAGGAGGAATAATAGAAGTATGCTCGTCAAGGACTCGTATCCTCATGCCTACGTATTCTCATTGTGCAATGAGAAAGTCGGAGCAATCATATTTCGTGGAACCACGAGAACAAAAAGAGATATTGAAAGTGATGAAAAGTATAACTTGTACCAACAGAATGGTATTAAGGGAACCCACAAATGGAAGGAACTTGGAACCAAGGAGTAAAATCGGTGTTTACCAATACATGGGCTAGCATGGCTGTCGCTATAGAGTAAGGCCAAAAACAAAGTGAATTAAATGTCTGGGTACGACCCAAACAACTCTTGATTCACAAGATGGATTGCCGCTATATCTTCCTAAAAGGGTATATGGGGGGGGGGGCAAAAGAAAGTATTGTTGTCTACAAAGAATAATATATCACTGGCTAGGGAATAAACAGTTTGAGATCAAAGAAGAATGATATCTTGGATCCATGAAAGAGATAGACTCTGAATCGAAGAGTAAATCGGCGTCTAAGCCAAAAAAGAATGAATTAAATGTTTGGGGATGATCCAAACAACTCTTGATTCATGAGGTGGATTATCGTTATATCGTCTTAAAAGGATGTACAAGGAGTCAAAGGATAAGTATATTTGATCTCAAAAAGATGATATTGATTGAATGATTGTAGAATGATTGATCGATAAATAAGGTAGCTTGATAAATAAGGTAGCTCGCAAAGAATCTGAGTTCTCCTGCCTACGTATCCTTATAGTGCAATAAAGAAATCAGAGCTTACGTAGTTCAACCTACTACAACTAAAAGCATATGGAAGTTTGATAGGATTGCCAAGAGGCAAGGTAGATTGCTTAACAAGTAAGAGTGTGGCACCAACGAATGATGGTAATCAACCACAAGGACGAATACGATATAGCCATAGTCTGAACTCCATAGGACAAGATAGATGAATGTAATAGTCTAAACTAAACACAAGGCAAATAAAATATTCCCAGAGTATGAACTCAATAAGGGCAAAGGAGATATAATGCCAAAGTCTGAACTTCAAGTCAATGTTAAAGGCTGTCAGATTCTGAACTTCATGTGCAAGATCTATAAGCATGCCCTAGTCTGAAGTATATAAGGCAAAGGAATCGATCTGAATGCCAGAGTTTGAACTCCATAAGGGTAAAAGAGTATGATGCCAAAGTCTGAATTGTAAGGCAATAAAAGAGGTAGCCAAAATCTGAACTCAATGAGCTGAGTGAATGCCAAAGTCTGAACTGTAAGGCATGATGATATGTCAAAGTTTGTACAATATAGACAAAATTAAGGTGGTAAGAGTCTGAACTCAATGAAGTAAGGTTGCCAAGATATGTATCTTATAGGCAAGGAACAAAGCCAAAGTTTGTACTCTATATGCTACAAGAAGTTGCCAAGGTTTGCACCTTGTGGGCACGAAACAAAGCCAGAGTTTGTACTCTATGGGCTGGATGTCAGGGTTTGTACCTTATAGGTAGAGGATAAATATGCCACAACCTGAACTGTATGAGCATAATTAAGGGTTGCCAGAGTCTGAACTCAACATGGCAAGAATACCAAGGTCTGCACCTTATGGGAAAAGAATAAAGGATGCCACAGTCTGAACTGTATGGGCAAGATGCCAAGGTCTGTACCTCATAGGCAAAGAATACATCCAGAGTCTGTACTTCATGGGCTGAAGGAAGTTGCCAAGGTCTGCATCTTGAGGGCAAGCAACAAAGTATGCTATAATCTGAACTGATAAGCAATGCATGAAGCAAATGATTGAGAAATGGGTATGTGACCCCAAGATAATGATTCTAAGAATTGTTTGAACATCCATGAGGAGAGTCTGATACTGAATCCCATAAGAGAGTAATTGTGCTTCACTATTGAAGGAGAATCGATGCTTGTTTGAAGAAGACTTGTCAATTACATGATTCAAATTGCACTAAAATCTATGAACAAAGGTGAGTGCTTTGAATAGCTAGGGCCTACGCCCCGTACGCAAAGTCACTCTAGACAAAGGTAGGAGAAACTCCATCTCATCATTCCTCATTACTTAAGGCTCATAACGTATAACCCCTATCATGATTGACAGGTGTTGTTAGAGGCTTCTGACTATTGATCTTGATGATGCCATGTTATTTGTTGTATTGCAAAGACTTGACAATTGTTTTATACGAATTATGCTAAAGCCTATGAATGAGGATGAATGCTTTGCATAACTAGGGCCTACGCCCCAAACGCGAAGTCATTATAGACAAAGATAGGAGAAACTATGTCTCATCATTCCCCATTACTTAAGGCTTATAACTTACAATTTGAGCCGCCTTTGTCAAGTGTTGACACCTTTGGTTGTGCTTGAGAATGTAATCCACTTTGATAGTTATGCTTGACTGATGTTGACTTGAAGTATTGATCTTGCATTTGAACCTTGAGGTCTTTAGCTCCAAAGATTCAACATACCCACAATAGCTTGAGCGTAATGAACTTGCAATATCAAGTGATCAAGGGTCTTTTGATCACTTGAAATAGGCTTGTGGATTATAGCACGGTTACAAAGGATTTGGTTGACCAAAGTGACCTTTGATCAACACTAATCAATGGGATTAAAATAATAGTTGAATTATATACAATAATATCCTATGAAATTAATCAACTAGATGAATCAGACAATTCTAATTAAGGCCTTAAACTAAGGGGGCATACATTAGAAATTAAGAATTTAGGCCCTAAGGGCAAAATGGTTAATTCACAACTCATTATAATTAACACCAATTCTAACTTCTAAGAAAAACTAATTAGATGTAATTTTAAAAATAATTAGGCCTAATTTCTAAAATCAAATAACCTAATTAAACTCTAAAAACTAGTTAATTTATAAAACATAAACAAGTTCTAAAACTAATTATCCTTAAAACTCTATTTAACATTTAATCAACTCCTAAATCAAATTCTAAAATTAAATGACCTAATATTCTCTAATTAACATGATTAGAATTATAATTGTATTCTACTTAATCCTAATCCTAAATCCAAAATCTAAAATTAATCCCTAATTCTATTCTAATCACAACTTAAAATAATAAAGAAAACAAATGATTAAATGATTAAGAACTAATGAAGGTACAGACCCAGGCTTGGGGTTACAGTGGACAGATAATACCCAATGGGATGGACCAAGCATTGTTGGCCCAAATACCATGGCCCGAGATGAGCAAATGGGGGTGCGAATTGGAGGTGAACTGGAAAAGAACTAATCCGCCCAAACCGAACTCCAGGTTAGCTTTACAACGGGAGTGATCGAAGGAATCCGAAACAAATCGAGCGGCGCTCCCTCTATGTTCATCACGATCAGCATCGCGTTTCATCGCAGTCAACATCGCGCCTCCACAAATTTCCGCTCACGTTGCAGCGTTTCAACACGCTCGCGGATTCTCGTTCGTCATCATCGTAGTTCGATTCCTTCGCTTACGTCAAACATCGCCGTGCTTCGACAATGGTCGTGGAGCCTCTCGTTCAACGTCCACCATGGTCTTGTAAATTTTGGAACAAGACGAACGTTTGGCAATAGATCCCTCACCAAGTCAATTTCAAAAATGGTTCAAATCGATTCAAGGACGCGCGTGCACAAAAGCGGAGTCGAAATTGAAATGCGAAACTCACCAGATTTGTCGCGACTTGCAAGAACTGGTATGAATCTTTCCTCCTCTTGTGCTTCTTCCTCTACTTCACTTCTGCTCCATATCTTCTTCTCAATCCTTACGTGCGTGTTGTTGTGTTATTGTGCGAGGTTGTTGTGCGATTGATTTGCACCGCAAAAGATGAATGTGGGATATGAGGTGAAACAGAAGAGGAAGATGAAGCAGGAAGATGATGAAGGTGGAGCAGAATGAGGAGATTTTGCAGAATGAAGACTTGTTGCAGAATAAACTGAGAGAGGAGATTTTGCAGAATGAAGACTTGTTGCAGAATAAACTGAGAGGGTGAAGATCGAAGGATTGGAGGTGGAGATTCAAGAATGAAAAATGCAGAATCATGAAGAAGAAGTGATACAATGAGGTACTTATAGCCTTCCAAGTTTGTTAGAAATTCATTCTAAATTCACATGAAATTCATAGTTATGAAAAATGAAGTTGTTTAGCCTTTGGGTTCTGATTCTGTTAAATGAAAATTCTTTTACAAAAGTTAGTCAAAGCCAACTCTGTTAATTGATATTGGAGTACTGTTAGTAGTGATTGATTAATTCTGCCATGTCTTGTTAAATGGCATTCTGATTTTATCTTGGGCTTTGCTTTAGACTGTTTTGAATTGATTCTTTTTGTTGTAAATAACTCATATACGATGATTGACGGCTACTTTGTGTTAGTGAAAAAACCCATTGGAGTCGGTTATTATGATTTTGAAATCTATTAAGTTGAATTAGTTATTATGATTTTGATTTAAAAATGCACTGTTATGGACTTGGTTTATTGTGAACTTAACTAAAAGTGTGAATTTATTTGTTAGGATTGAATTAGTTGGTTAGAAACTAAAATTGGAATGGAATTTTAAATACACTGCAGGAAGAAATTCACTTTATCCTTTCATGGCAAGGCGCTGCTGATGCTTATACATGGCTAAAAAGTCGAAAAACTGTTGTTAGCTTTGTTATGTGTGTTGATGAATTAGGATTTTTAGCTGAAACTACAAGAATAATTAGTTAGTACTCTGTCAGTTAAGTAATGTCGTTAAAGGAGAAATTATTTAGTGAAACCTGCATCTCAGTTCTGTATAAACAAGTTAGTTGGTTGAATGGCATAAAAATGGTTGTGAGGATGCTAATAAATACGCACGGTTTTGTCTTGTAGTTGAAGATGGGATCTTGGAAGGCGTTTGGACGGAGTTTGGACGGAGTTCGGAAGGCAAAAACAATATCTCCTTGCAATAACATGGATGGATTTGTTTGCTTCATGTAGCTTATAATTAGTTTGCAACTTTGGAAATTCTGTAACTTTGGATTGAAGTTTGTAGCTTAAATGGGAATGAACCATGAATTGGAAACATAAACATGGATTAACTTGTAATGAATTAAAAAATGAATTTGTATGGAAAGTCAATAAGTTGTATATTAAATGTGAATCATGGTAAGTTAATGGGGTTATATTGAATGTTATGGAAATTATTAATGGAATGATTGTGGATGAATGAAAATGTAAGTTAAAATTGAAATTGGAAATGTAAGGTTTTGAATCATAAATATATATTAATTGTGAATTTTGTTTCAATGACTTTAAGTTTGACTTTGAAAAATGAATGGAAACAAAATCATCATGTGATTGAATTAAAATAGACTTTAAAATAGGATGTTAGAAACATTTGAAAAATTGAAAAATTGAAAAATTGAAAATTATGAATGATTGAACAAAGCTAATTAAAAATGATTTGAAAATAGGGATGAAGAACTATTTGAAACGGACTAAGACTATGTTTTATGGACTGTAACCAATATCGTACTAAGACGAAATGTACTAAGACCACTATCCGTTCACCATGAATGTAAACCATTCAATAATTTGATCAAACATAAAGAATGTTTCCAAAAAAAAATGGCAGGATACGCTCGAACTGAAACAATATCGTACTCCATGCATTAGGGTTTTAAACAATCATACTATCAAGCCATATTGTCAAAAGTTAAATAAAGATTCCACAACCAGCAACAAAGCTCTCATAGAAAACTCACACTATGATGACCCATGAATTTAGGGTTTCCAAGCCAAATGATCCATCAAAGACATGATCCAAGAAGTTAGGGCTTAGGCAAGTTTGAACACCAGGATATAGTCTCAAACCCAAGCTTTAAACACTCAAGCCTTGAATCTAGGACGTCAGTTAGAAAGAAGGCGTGATGCTTATGAATGCAAATGAACGTGTACAAATAAATCCTTAAGCTAATAGATTGAGTGAAAAGATGAAATGGGAAGGACAAATTTGGGGGTACGACAGAGGCCAACATGAAAGATGTTTGGAATGTCATAAAAAGTAACTTTTCTCTTGGAATCATTTCTATTTGACAAATATTGTAGGAGATAGGGTCTAGGAAACCCTAGAATTGACCAGTTGACTTTTCTGGTTAACTCCCTTGAATCAACTTGCACATTTGAAGTTACTCTGCTCTTAGGGGCTCATGGAGGATCATATATGATTATGATGATGTAAAATGAAGTATCCTTTGATATCTTTGATTAATTGTTGAAGAAACTTGCTGAGGAAGGCACACAAGATACCTAGATGAATTAGGGCTTCCTTGACAAACAAGCTTCAAACTCTTGATGATTTTTTTTATCAAAATGACAAATAAAGAACATAGGGATCCATATATGATACTTAGAACTAATGTGGACCTTTACTTGCTTGATCTCTTGCATTGAGGGTCTCAAATCCTGGTTGTGGGCTTGGTGAGGCACAGATGGACACACACATTACCTACAAAAGAAACAAAGCTACACTAGACATATTTATGTATTTTGGGTAGTTAAAGTATGATACAATCATAAATGTTTGGTGATCTCTTCCAATGCAAATCCAATGAATGATAGATGAAGAGAATACCAAGGTGTGATCCCAATGAAGGAGAATTGGCGGTCCAAAATGCAGTGGAAATAAAATTTTCTCCTTTAGAGATCCTTACGAATGGTCATGATCAGTGATAGAATATTTACCTCTTATGACGATTGAAACCTTTGATGCAGATCCACGGAGCGATCACGAATGTTGAACGATGACAACGTCTCTACTCAGTCCACACGAACAGGTTCCTTCAATCTCAGTGCTAGCTGGTACGAATGAAGGCTTTGAGTGAGAGAGAGAGTGAGAAAACGAAAATAATGCAACTGCAATTAATGCTTCTGCACAAGGGTTCTATTTATAAAACCACTTGTGTGGGCTTCAAGCTAAAAAGCCCACTTAAGTGTATTTTGGCCCATATCTTATAATATGCCCAAAATCACTTAACCCCATGGTACCTTACCATATTTCGTATTCTACTCAAGTACACCGTACCTTACGATGTTCTATAATTCACTTAAGGGCACCGTACCTTACGGTATTCCTTAGTTACTCTATCTCTCATCAATCCGTCCTTTGTGTGTGACCCTGTAGGTTTTCGTGACGTTGGCAATTATATTAAATCACGCATTTAACATAATAAACAGTGAGCGGTATCTAGCAACACATCACTGCTACCCAAGACACGAAAATGTCTTGTGATCTGACAAAACCTTTTGTGATAATACTTATGTGTATAATTACCATTTTGCCCTTATGTCTATATTGAACACAAGGCATAGATCGTGTCATCCTTGTCCAGTTCAATATTGGGCCCATAGACATTTATCCTGTTATGCAGGATGGGCAAATTCCATCTAGGTCACTCATGTCCCTCAGCATGCTTCGTGGAGTACCCATCAACTGTCTTTATGGTTATCCAGTTACGGACAACGTTGGATCAGCAATAAAGCACTCGACTCTACATCTAGGGTCCATAGTGGTTTCAGGTCGAAGAGTGGTATACACCATTATCACCATGAGAATAACTTATGACACTTTGCATAACTTTCTATATAGTATTCTCATAGCGGGTCAATCCGGTATAAATATTACTCCTAATATTCATACCTATGTTTAAGACTTGATAACTCTTTATCCATGATCCATGAGATGTGATCATCAGTCTACAAACATAATAGTCTTAATGCTTTAATGTTATCCCACTTCACACTAAAGCTCGACTACGGATACTTTAAGAATAGTGTCCTTATGTTTAATGTGTTCTCATGATTAAGTCACACTTAATACATTAAACGAACTATCTATTCCAGGGACTTTATTAATAAACCATAATAAAGAAAATGCCTTTTATTATTAATAAATAATTCGATACAAGTACCAAAAAGTATTGGCCTCTAGGGCTTACACCAACAATCTCCCACTAGCACTAGAGCCAATCAGGCATACCCCGTATGCCCATTGATCTAGTATAGCCATCATGCTTCTGCTGCGCAAGAGGCTTTGTCAGTGGGTCATCATGCTTCTACTGCGCAAGAGGCTTTGTCAGTGGGTCAGCTATATTGTCAAGTGTAGGTACTTTACATATTTTCACATCTCCTCTATCTATTATCTCTCGAATGAGATGATAACGCCTGAGTATGTGTTTGGATCGTCGGTGAGATCTAGGCTCCTTAGCTTGTGCGATAGCACCATTGTTATCATAATAGAGACCAATGGGATCCACAATGCTAGGGACTATGCAAAGTTCACTAATGAACTTTTTGATCCAAACAACTCCCTTTTCTGCATTTGAGGCAGCAATATACTCGGCCTCGGTTGTAGAACAACAACTGTATCTTGCTTTGAACTTTTCAAGCTCACAGCGCCACCATTTCAGCAAAACACATAACCATTGGAATCATTCATATTAAAGTGTCTCAGCACCTTGTCTATGTACTCTGACTTAGGTCAAACATTTTATGATCTATCTCTATAGATTCTGATTCCTAATATATAGGCTGCTTCACCTAGGTCCTTCATAAAAAAGCATTTCCCCAACCAAGACTTTACTTGGTACAGGGTAGGGATATCGTTTCCAATGAGTACTATGTCATCTACACATAATGCCAGGAATACGATCATGTTCCCACTAACCTTCTTGTAGACACAAGGCTCATCTTCGTTCTTGATGAATCCATATTGTTTTACTGTTTCATCAAAACGAAGATTCTATGAGTAATACATCACCTTGATCCATATATCTCAGGTAGGTGACGTATCCTGCCTGACCTACGCTGGTCTTGTTCTACTTGAGCAGGTTGCTTTTACACAACTACTTGTGTTTCCTGCTCTAATTCCTCCATAGGTGTATCGATGCTTTGTGATTCTTGAATTTCTTCAAGGTCTACTTTCCTCCCACTGGTTCCTTTGGAAATAAAATCCTTTTCTAAGAAAACTCCAGTTCGAGCGACAAACATTTTGCCCTTAGAAGGATTGTAGAAGTAATACCCTCTTGTTTCCTTAGGATACCCTACAAATAAGCATTTGTCAGATTTGGGCTCAAGCTTAGTTGAAATTTGTCGTTTCACATAAACCTCGCAACCCCAAATCTTCATGTAAGACATATGTGGTTTCTTACCACTCCATATCTCATATGGTGTCTTCTCAACCTTTTTGGATGGAACACGGTTAAGTGTGTAAGTTGCTGTCAATAGTGCATGTCCCCAAAAGGAGTTTGGAAGATCGGCGTGACTCATCATGGATCAGACCATGTCTAACAGGGTTTGATTTTTTCTCTCAGATACACCATTCCATTGGGGTGTTCCAGGAGGAGTAAGTTGGGATAGGATCCCACACTCTTTTAGATGGTCATCAAACTCTAGGCTTAAATACTCACCACCTCGATCTGATCAAAGAGTTTTAATATTCTTACCTAGTTGGTTTTGTACTTCATTCTTGAATTCCTTGAACTTTTCAAAGGACTCTGATTTATGTTTCATTAAATACACATAACCGTATCTACTGAAATCATCGGTAAATGAAGTATTGAAAACCTCCTCTGGCTGGTATGTTCAGTGGTCCACATACATCAGTATGTATGAGGGCCAAAAGATCATTAGCTCTTTCACCTTTTCCTGTGAATGGAGATTTTGTCATCTTCCAAGTACTTTGGGCAGTTTCTCTTCCAGTGTCCGGTCTTACCGCAATGGAAGCAGGTGCTTGCCTTTGCTATGCCTCCACTAGGCTTCAAAGCAGCAACAGTGGGTCTGGGGTTTGGCAACTTCCTTGCCCTTCCCTTTATCACCCTGCTTGGTGGGCATTTTGTTCTGTCTCTTTCCATTTCTGATCATCAGAATGGATTTCCTTTTTGTCTTCAGATTCTGCTCAGCAGTTCTTAACATGGCTAGCAGTTCAGGAAGAGATTTGTCCATATCATTCATATTGAAATTTAGGACAAATTGACTGAATCCATCTGGCAACGATTGCCAGATCAAATCAGTTGCAAGTTCATTTCTGAGGGGAAAACCCAACCTTTCAAGGTTTTCCACATACCCAATCATCTTGAGCACATGGGGACCTACAAGGGCTCCCTCAGCTAACTTGCTTTGAAAAAGGGCTTTTGAAACTTCAAACCTTTCATGCCTTGCTTGCTCTTGATAGAGCATCTTCAGATGTTCGATCATATCGAACGCTGTCATGTTCTCATGTTGCTTTTGCAACTCTAAGTTCATGGCATCCAGCATGAGACAAGCAGTTTCATTGGCATCATTGACATGCTTCTTATAAGCATCTCTTTCTGCCTTAGGTGCAGAACTAGGAGGTTCCTCTTCAGGAACAAGTTTCTCCAAGACATACAGCTTTTTATCATGTTTGAGGACAATCCTCAGATTTAGGTGCCAATCTAGAAAATTTGTCCCAGACAATTTTCTTTGTCAAGGATTGATCGCAAGATGTTTGTTAGAGGTGTTTGTTGAGATTAATGAAAATATAAGTATCATTGACATATTTAATTAGGCCTTTAATCAAATATGCTCCCACTATTTTACTCAAAACAAATGACCCTCATCATTTGATTCGGAAAATCCCGTTGGAAGATTTTCTAGTGGGTCGAAATCCATATTTCACTTCGTTCTAAGTCCGCGTAGGCGGATTACACAAAACTAGGTTATTTAGGTAGGAACTCCTTCCAGTTGTATCTCATACAACTCTCGAAAATTTCAGTTGGGTGAATAACTCCTTATTCCAATCCATCATATGGATTATTCCCAACTCTTGCTTCTAAACATATATAATAAAATTATAATTAAGTTTGACTCATCGTTTTAGCAGTTGGATATTACAATTATCCCATCGCACCTTAACTAATACAAAACATGCACCTCGCGTAGGCGAAACCTGCATTATTCGATACCAGTCTTGATGAGTGCTAAAACTTGGAAAGCAAACATATATAATATTATTATAATTTGTTTAGTTAAGTTTTACCCATTGTCTTAGCAGTTGGATATTACAACTATCCCATCGCACCTTACTAATATAGAACATGCACCTCGCGTAGGCAAAACCTACATTATCCGATACTAGTCTTGATGAGTGCTAAAACTTGGAAAGCATAAACTTAATATTTAATTTGAGGGAATTGCAATTGTTTTGATCTCACCGGCTTATTTATCATATAAATCGTCTCTCACATGCATCAACATATATAATGAAACAGTTATGGCCCCTAGCGCAATTGTTCTCCCAAGCCAATGAGAGAACCTAAGTTAACCTAATAACGATCTAAGCTTCTCCAAGCAAGATCTTCAAGGTTGTCCTCCTTTGATATTGAATTCTTCTCTAAGCTTCTCCAAGCAAGATCTTCAAGGTTGTCCTCCTTTGATATTGAATTCCTCTCTTTCTTCATAACATTGTCTTCTTTTCTTTCTTCATTACATTACAGAAGAAACTCGTTTTACATACGAGGGATTGAGATGAGAAAAGAAGTTACATTAAGAGATTAAAAGGAGAGGCACGACACGCAGGTCGTATTTAAAAACCCAAAACAAAATAAAGGACAACTAAGGCCATAACTGATCACCACAAGGCAATAATAACAAACACAATATTATTATTATTAATTTTTAATTCCTTTAATTAATTAAAACCAAATTAAATTTCGGCGACCGATCACACTACGCAGAGTTAGCCGGGGGGGGCAGCGCCCCTGTCCAAAATTTTTAATGAACAATTCATTTGAAATGGACATTGTTTTGCATCAACACAACTCTTGCGTAGTCACAAAACTGAAAACCCCAAGAATTCTGACCCCGTGAGTGTGACGACCGTCACAGGCATGTTACGACCGTCACGCGGCCAGAAATAGAAATGCCTAGAATTTTGGATCTGGGAGTGTGACGACCGTCACAAGGCATGTGACGACCGTCACGTCCAGCTTGTTACGATCGTCACAAGCTCGTGACGAACACCACGCGGCCAAAATAACAAAACTTTGAAACAGTCAACAGACGTGTTCCAAAAGCCCTAAATTCACAACTCTTTGACAGCACAACCCTTGCGCCGTCACCAACCCTAATGCGCCAATTTCAGACCGTCAAACACACCTCGATTGTTGATTCAGTATGATTGATCAACAGGTCATTGCTTCACCATACTAATGTCGGATTCCGAAGCAAATGACCATTGATCGCTCAAAGGAAAACAACCATTTAGTGTTTGAATGAACGAAACAGAAACAGTATATCACATATACCGTACTTTGCATTAGTATTACTTATATCATATATAAGTTGATCGGTCTCAATTGCGTAACCTATGGACGATCGATGTATCGCTGCTTCACCATACTAATGTCGGTTCCGAAGCATAGTCAACATCAATCATCCAACTCGTACACTCATGATGCCAAATTTAATTACTCGTTTAATTAATTGATTCTTTCTGTCTTTTAATCATATTAATACAGAAATTAAACAGTTATCCGAGTCATGGTTTCGTAAGTGGCTCTGATACCACTGAAGGAGAATTGGCGGTCCAAAACACAGCGGAAATAAAATTTTCTCCTTTAGAGATCCTTACGAATGGTCATGATCAGTGATAGAATATTTACCTCTTATGACGATTGAAACCTTTGATGCAGATCCACGGAGCGATCACGAACGTTGAACGATGACAACGTCTCTACTCAGTCCACACGAACGGGTTCCTTCAGTCTCAGTGCTAGCTGGTACGAATGAAGGCTTTGAGTGAGAGAGAGAGTGAGAAAACGAAAATAATGCAACCGCAATTAATGCTTCTGCACAAGGGTTCTATTTATAAAACCACTTGTGTGAGCTTCAAGCTAAAAAGCTCACTTAAGTGTATTTTGGCCCATATCTTATAATATGCCCAAAATCACTTAAGCCCATGGTACCTTACCATATTTCGTATTCTACTCAAGTACACCGTACCTTACGATGTTCTATAATTCACTTAAGGGCACCGTACCTTACGGTATTCCTTAGTTACTCTATCTCTCATCAATCCGTCCTTTGTGTGTGACCCTGTAGGTTTTCGTGACGTTGGCAATTATATTAAATCACGCATTTAACATAATAAACAGTGAGCGGTATCTAGCAACATATCACTGCTACCCAAGACACGAAAATGTCATGTGATCTGACAAAACCTTCTATGATAATACTTATGTGTATAATTACCCTTTTGCCCTTATGTCTATATTGAACACAAGGCATAGACTGTGTCATCCTTGTCCAGTTCAATATTGGGCCCGTAGACATTTATCCTGTTATGCAGGATGGGCAAATTCCATCTAGGTCATTCATGTCCCTCAGCATGCTTCGTGGAGTACCCATCAACTGTCTTTATGGTTATCCAGTTATGGACAACGTTAGATCAGCAATAAAGCACTTGACTCTACATCTAGGGTCCATAGTGGTTTCAGGTCGAAGAGTGGTATACACCATTATCACCATGAGAATAACTTATGACACTTTGCATAACTTTCTATATAGTATTCTCATAGCGGGTCAATCCGGTATAAATATTACTCCTAATATTCATACCTATGTTTAAGACTTGATAACTCTTTATCCATGATCCATGAGGGATTTTTGGGGTCAAAATTGGGGTCTTACAAACTCAAACAAGTGCCTACAAGAAATAAAGAACCTGGAAAAAGTCTTGGAGAAAGCCATACCTCAATTAGTCTGAGTGAAAATATTGTAAAGCATAAATGCATTCTCTAAAAGTACATGGCTAAATAACATACATACACACACATACACACAAAAAGACTTGTTTTCAAACTTATTTTCTCAAGAAAATATTTTCAAAAAATACCTTGAATTTATGCCAAACAAGTTAGGAACTGTCAAAAAAGATATGAGCAAGTTTTTGCTCTTTCCAATCGATTGACACCTAATGACAATCGATTGGAAAAGTTTAAGAATTCACCCTAATCGATTAGGACAATGCCTTAATGGTTGGCAATGTCTAGAGATATTTCCTTTCCTTTTTGAGCCAATTAATTGGTATATGTTTTCAATTGATTGACAAGTCATAAAAAGCAATAAAATTCTTTCCTTTTTGTGCCAACCTCTGACCTATAAATAAATGTCCATTTCCACTCTTTTTCATATCTAGAAATATGATTTCATTTCTCACTTTTCACCCTTTCTCTAATATTTATCATGTTTAATTTCTCCCACTAAAAGTTTAGCCGATGTGCTCATTGAGAAAGTTATTTTGTGAGTTAGGAAGTTGTAGTTCTGGAATGGTAGTTTTGTAAGTTCACCAAGGAAGTTTTGCTTATACTTTGGTTTAACATTTTATCCACTTATGAACTTTTTGTTTGGGTTTGAAGCAAAACCCATAAAAATCTTAGTTTTGAGATTTGTGTGATCATATCTCTTATTTAGGTTCGCGATTAACCCGTGATAAAGTTTCATAGGTTTTTGGTTAGCCCGTGATAAAACCAAGTTTATGTTAAAGATTAACCCGAAGTTAAAAGTTTTATTTAGGTTCGAGATTAGATCATGATAAAATCTCATAGGTTCTTGGTTAGCCCGTGATAAAACCAAGTTTAGTTTAAAGTTTATCCTAGTGTTAAAAGCTTGTTTTGATTCAAGACCATCCTTGTGGTAAAATCTCAAAAATTATTGGTTAGACCGGTACAAAACCAAGGTTTAGGTTCGAGAGCTCATCTCAGTGCTAAAAGCTTCAAAAGTTTGTTTGAAGCTTGAAGACCGTCCGCTTAAAGATTCTTGTGGAAAGGAGACTAACAACTTTGATCCGCTGATTGGAAGAAAGACTCGCCGTTTCTCTATCGTGTTTACTGTTTGGTTGGAAGTTA